>NC_045782.1:47715353-48319199 GCF_008692025.1 Phocoena sinus | reverse complement strand
GGCTGGGTGGGAACCTCCCCAATGGCCATGAGGAGGTGAGGGTGTGTGAAGACACAACCCCTTTAACAGTGAGATCCTTCATGTGGCCCAATAACGCGCAGAGATGATTGGGGCCCTGTTCTCACTGTAGTTTTTCTTCTGAGCATCTCCCAGGCTTGTCAAGCCCTTGTGCTCCTTCCCCTCCAGGTTTCTGCCGAGTGGTGGGAAGGAGCCTGTGGCCAGCCTCCTGTGGGTTCTGTTCTAAAAGCTGGTGCTCCTTGAAGAGAGGTGGACGATGGAACCGGGGAGGGAAAGGGGCTAGCTGAGGCCTCCCCGCCCTGTGTGTACGTGAGTGTGTGTGTATAGTGGTGGTGGCTTCCCTGCAGAGGGACAGGATGGGGGCAGAGATGCAGCTGTGCCTGGGCACCAGGGCCCCAGTCAAAGCAAAGAGCCAGACCTCGTGGGCTCCTTGGGTTTGGACAGGGGGTGTCTCAGTGGCAACCATGGGCCAGGAGCAGAGAGCCCCCTGCACGTTTTGCGTGGGATCCCTCCCACCCCTGTTCATTGCATGTCTTCATGTGGGTGTCAGGGGGAAGGAGAGACACCAATAACAACTGAGACTTAACTGCGTTGGCAGGGCTCATAATGGGATTCAACTTGACTGAAAGAAAATGATCTCAGTGACATTTCTGGCTCACCTGAGTCTCTGCAGCCAAAGACCACTCAGACCCTAGGAGTTCAAGGTTTGCCCCGGGGGCCCCAAAAGTGCAGACACTGAGTGGCTTCTCCCAGGGCCGGCAAGGCAGTTTTGCTCATGGAGCATTTGTAGAGTACGTGCTGCCCGCCCCAGAAACCCCAGTGACCTGGTGTGCTCAGCCTCGGGCCCCTGGAGCAGGCCCATGGGACAATGGTACCCGTCTCCCTGGTGGGGCTGGCTGAACGGATGCATGAAGGAATGATAGGACTAGGGTGGTGCACAGGACTCTCACTCTCTGAAGTGGATGGGCCCCAGGGGCGGGGCGGGGGTGTCTCTGCCGCTAGCAGGGGTGTAAAGCGAACCGTGCAGATGGCCCGTCCGCGCCACAACAGACAAGCCGCTCCCAGGCCCAGCCCTCAGGACCACAGGACAACAGAGGCCAGGTCTTTCCAGGGGCCACCCTGGAGAGTCTGGCTCTAGGGCCGCACATCCCTGTGCCCGTGTCTACACAGCTGTTACTTCTGGGAGAACTAGAGCAGAGCAAAGACAAACACCTGATGGAGTATCCTGGCTGGGCCAGACCCAGGAAACCAGCTGCCCGACAGGTTTGAAAGGCCCTCTCGGGCAGGGGCATGGCCCAAGGTGAGGGCCACAATGGCCTTGACCCATTGCAGGGCTGCTCTGTGGGGTGGGACTGCCCCTTTCTGAGGACGAACTGACCCACAGCCATGCCCTTGGAGGGTGGTGATGGTAGGGCTGGTGCCCCTGAACTCCAGGCTCCCTCCCTTTCTGCACTCGGCCATCAGGGGCGACTTCAGATCCCAGGTTAGGGCCAGGCATGAGGGGGAAGCAGCACCTCCCACTCACAAAAGGACAGAGAAGGTCTAAGTGGAGCCACCAGCCAGGCACGGCAGCTGATGCATCAGTGGGGCCTGCTGCCCCTCCTGGCCACGTGGCCAGCCAGCCTCAGGCAGCGGCACTCCTGGCCTGCAGAGAACGGATGACAAAGCTCTCTGTCGTCTCAGCCAAGGCCAGGTGGGCGGAGGATGAGACAGACCCTGCAGACACGAGACCCCCAGGGGTGCAGACATGCAGGAGGGCGGCATATGCACCCTCCTCCCCTCTCACGCAAAGGGACGAAAAGGTACACACAAAACCACAGAAAACCAGCTCGCAATCCCACAGGCACGTGTTAGGGCTGGGAGCCCTCCACCCACCAGCACGGTCCAGGAGAACCAGGACAGGCCCCAGCCCCCTTGCCCACCTCCCTGTAATCCCCGGGGCGTGTTCCCTATAGTAGGGCTCCAGGGGATGGAGACGAGAGAAGCTGATGCCTGATTTCTTCCTTTAGCTCCCACCCTTAACAAGGTCAAATTCATTTTCTTTGCCTCCGTAAAAAGTTCACAAATGCAAGTCTTCGGCTTTTCCTGAAATCAGAGCCCTGGCAGCCAAGTCTCAATAAAACACTGTGTTTCCAGGTGCTGGGGCCAGTCTTGAGGCCCCTGGTCACTGGAGTTCACAGGGACTTCATCTCTCCACCTTGGTGTCGAGCAGCTCCTCCCTGCTGCAGGCCGAGCGCCCGTCCCCTTCAGATGCCTGATGGACCCCTGCGCCTGCAGCCAGGCTCCCCAGAGCAGGGCCTGCTGTGCCACTGGCCAGCCCTCCGGCCCTCCTTGGTCTTCTATGGGAGCCCCCTTCACCCAGCACTGGAACCTGCCACATTCTGACCTAACAACTCTCGCCGGACCTTTTCCTTAGAGGCGCCGTAGAGCGTATGTTTGTTGTCAATATGATTTTATTTACTTTGCAGTGGAATCCATGAGAGCCAGAAGCACAGTGGGGGCCGTGGCCCCTGGGGTCTGGGTGGCCAGTCCCGAGCCTGGGGCATGGCCTGACCAGTGGGCGATTGTATTTAAAAAAGAAAACAAGATGAAATACACAGAACGAATGCTAGCCACGGACATCAGTAATCTCTTGGTAATGGTGGGAATTTCATTAAACTTTCCCTTAAACAACAGAAACCCTGCCCTCTGACTAACACAAGGTGCTGGAGAGAAGATGACCAAGTGACTTGATCTCTGAACTTGAAATGTACTTTCCTACCTAGAAATTCAGCACAATGTGTTTAACGGCCAGATGCCTGCAGGCTGTTTGCATGCCCGCCCTGCCCCCAAGAGGCCCAGGGACACCCCTCTCCAGTCGCTACAGCCTGACCCAGGAGGCCACAGCCCCCTGCTTGAGTGGGTTTCACAGCCGTGGGGGTCCGAGGCCTGGACCTCATCCCTGATGCAGAGCTGGGCACATGGCACACAGACACATCTCTCGGGGTCACCAAGGTCATGGCTTATGGTCAGTTATCCTCATGGCAGGAGTGGGGTGGCATGGGGTGAATTTCACAGAAGAGGCACAGAGAGGTCCCCCTTAGTCGGGGACATGCAGCAAAGTGGACGTGTAGAAGGGAGCGGGTTTGCTGACTCTCAAAGCAGGGCGAGCTCTCGGGTTGGGAGCATGTTGCCTTTCCGCCAAGGCTGCAAGGCCGAGGTCAGTGGTCTCTTCCCTGAGTGGCAGGTGAAGCCCCCGGGGCTGGTAAAGCATCTTCACGACAGCTTCACCTGGAGAGTCCCCACGGCAGTCCTGTGAGGTGGGCTGGGAGGGCAGCGCCGTTCGTTCTACAGATGAGGGAACTGAGGCTCAGCGTGCAGGAAGGTCACGCACCTGGGAAGGGTCAGAGGCAGGAAAAGAACCAGGTTCCTGACCCCTAGGTAAGCGTCTTCCTTCCACGCAGCACTGCGCAACCTCTGTAGGGGAGCCCTGTTCTTAGGCTTCACAACTTTGGGGGCAGTTCCCTCTGAGCCAAGGATGGGCGGGGAGAGAATGCTTTCACTTCGAGGGATGGCCTTGCAGCCTGGCTTAGAAACCCGGGGCTAATCAGATCCTGGGCCATCTGGTTCCCCAGGGTCTCCAGAGGAAGCGCCTGGCCTCAGGCCAGACCCGCAGGCTCCTTCCCTTTGCTATGGGTTTGTGGCACAGCTTGCAGGCCGGTCTAGGGCTGCACCTCTGCACGTGTGTGGGGTTTCCCAGGGAAACTCCTCCTCCTTCCTCTGAGGCGGGGGGGGGGCCCTCTGGGGGCCTCTGCTGGGCAAACAAACTGGAAGAGGCTTCCTTCTCTCGGCTGGGTGAACCCAGGAGCTCCTGCCACCCTCCAGCCTCCCTGCATGGCGGAGGGGAGGCCAAACAGAGGATGGAGGCTTCCGCAGGTGCAGGGCACAGCCATGAGCAGATTCCCACCACCCTGGGGGCTGCCCTCCTCCCAGCTATTTCTACCGAACAAGAAGCAGACAGGAGAGCTCAGAGGGACCTCACAAAAAACCGAGGGGAGAGCCACAGAGGTCCCCCACTGTGGTCCACAGATTTTGCCCCATTTCCTACCCATCAAAGGTCAGAGCTGGGTGACCTTTGCCAGCCACTGCCCTCATTTCAGGACCAGCATCTTCATCCTGTCCAGCTGTCTGCCCCCAGCAGGATTTTACAGAAAACTCAAAGGTCCTGGATTCAAAACTCTCTGTCCTGCCTGACACTCAGCCGATCAGGACAACACAGCGCTGCCTGCTGATGGCATCCAGACCAAGGCCGCCAATGGAACTGCCCTCTGGACTGCAGACCCTCCTCCTCTGCAGAGATGGGCTGGGGACCGCTCCCAGCCTGCCTATCCCCACCCCTCTAATTGGCTCAAGAACTCCAATTCCCTTGACTTGTGAGTTCCAAGTCTCCCCTGCTGGGACTTAAGTCAGAACCTTCTGGAATAGCACACTGTTCCCCTCTGCACTTAACCAGACCCTGACCCCACTATATGCCCACCTTCCCCACACCCAGCTTCATCCTGCCATCATCCGCCTTCCCTGAGAGGGTGAAGCCCCACTGGGCTGGTGAGTCCCTGCCCCACTGCCCTCACTGTGCCAGCACATGCGCATCAAAGGTGCCCTCTCTTCCCAGAGGCCCCGACGACATCATGTAACGTCAGCACAGACACTAGCGGTGGGGAAACTTTTAAGTATGCATGCACACGCACCCCAGCCAATAACATTAAGTGTCATTTAAAAAAAATGGGTTAAATAAGCAGTATCGCCGAGGATGGCCGTGCTGGGCTGATTATCCTGTATTTGCACGTTCTGGCGGTGGGAAGGCTAAAAGTCTAATGACTGAATTATCACCCTAATGCCTTTTGCTGGCTGGGAATAATCCTGAGGCAACAGCTGCCGCAGGGTTTTTGGCTGGTTTCCTCTAATTGCATCCAGATTAAGGGAGCCGTGCAGGGGCGGGCCTTCTCCATCCCTCCAGAGCAGCGGGACCTCGCAGAGCCCACACACCCAGGTCTTCAGCTTTCGAGGTCCTGGCTGCTCCAGGAGGCCCAGATCTCACTGGGACCTCACCCAGCCCATAGGGTGAGAGGTGGGAGGGTCCTGGGGAGCCGTGGGGGTGAGGGGCTGCGGGAGCTGGGAGCTTCAGAATGAGCACTTTCCACCCAGGACCCTCCAAAGTGAGGGAGCCTGGGACCCCTCTCCCTCCACCCCGCACACAGCAACCCAAAGGCACAAGGTATCGTAAAATGCACGGACGTTCTTCTGCTACTTCTGCTACGGAGGGTGAGGGGGGAGCACTCTTTCTCCTCTTAGGCATCTCCTGCCCCTTCAGGGGAAGTCATGCCCCTGGTAGAAGGTGAGCTCCAAAACAGTGTTATCTGGACCAGGACATTGTTGTGGTGCTGGTAGACTCTTCCAGCCCCGTACCAGCCGCCCAGTTCCTCACCCCTCCCTGAATCCCAGTCCCTCGCCATGTCACTTCTCTTACTGCAGGGGAGGGTCCATTTCCCCATCCCTAGATGCTGAGTCTTGCCATGTGACTTGCTTTGGCCACTGGGGTGGCAGCACGGGGGGCATCTGTCAAGGCTTGGGAAGGTGCCTGTACACTTCTGATTCTGCACCTTCGCCTTGGCCAAGACTGGCTTGCGGGAAGGATGCAAGAAGCACAGAGCAGAGCCAAGTCTGACCTCTACACACCTCGACGTGTGTGAGCACCCCCCTGGGACTTAACAGCTCCAGGCATGGGAGCAAGCCCAACCCAGACCAGAAATGCCCAGCTTGAGCTGCTGCCCCACAGACTCATGTGCTAGGTGAGTGTGTGCTAGTTGAGGCCACCATGTTTGGGGGCTATTGTTATGTACCATTACTGTGGCAATGGGTAACTGTTATGCCTGTTCACGGGGATGTGGTCTCTAGAGGAGGGTCAACATGGTGCCTGGGTAACTCAAGCCATTTCCATAATGGATCAGGAGCCGGATGGAAAGGCAATCTTCTTTCCCCAGAAGCAGAGCACAAGTCTACCCCCATCCAGCCTGGATCCTGCTGCTGGACTATAATGGTCAGTACCCTAAGATCTGGGCACTGATGGGGCTCCAGGATGGTCTCTCTGAAAGGCTCTTGGACAGAGGGGCCAGGAACTTGGAAGTACCAGTGTCAGTCTCCTGCCTGCTGGAGGACTTGGGCTCATGGAGAAGAGAGAAGCTGAGAAGGGAGGAGGCTGATAACTTCCCCTTTCCTGTTGATAAACATCTTTTTAAAGTGGCGCCATCCAGCAGCGTCAACTCTCAGTGAAAGCTGAGGGCAGGAAGAAGCCTTAGTCGGCCTGTGTCTCCACAATGACTCTCAGCACGTCAGGAATTTTTCTCCCCAGAAGAATGTGCAGGAGGATTCAAGGAACGATTCCAGCCTCCTTGCTCCTGCCAGTTCAAGAGGTGGCTTCCTGTGCAAATGGCTCCACCACTTTACACTGGCTGGGAGCCCTCCCATGCCCTTATCTGTCCTTCTCTAAATCCCAGAAGGAGCAACTGATGAGAATCTTTGGGAGCAGGGAGAGCTTGCTGGGAAGACCTGGTTCCCACACAGAAAGCAGAGGTGCCCTGAGTGATGGCTACTGTACTGCGGCCACTCTTGCGTCCAACCACCTGAGAAGCTGACTTACAGAAGACTGGCATTCATGGCAGAATGCAGGCCCTGCAGGCAAGTGGGAGTCTTTCTAGCGCTTTCAGGTGCCTTTGTCTTGGTTGGTCAGTTAATATAGTACCCCTTCCCTCAAACACTGCAGATTCCCTTCAGAGGATTTTGCGTGCATACACACACACCTCAACCCATCCAGACCCCAGGTGGTTGCAGTATTTGGTGAGGTTGGCCTTAAACAATGCCAAATGCAGACATTCCCCAACAAAGGGAGAGAAATCCAACATTTCAACAGCCTGTGCTCAGGCCGCAGATTCCTTCACATACCAAGAGGACAGGATGTTGAAATGGACAGTGTGAAAGCCCCCAGTCCGCTGCTCTTACACCTCTTTACCCTGAAATCAGTGGGGCTTTTTTTGGCGGGGGGATGGGGGGCAGATGTCTTCACATCAGCTTTGCAGCTGTGGCTGGAGAAGCTGTGGAGTATGTTTGGTTCTTTCAGAGAATGAAGCCTGATGAGGCGGGTGTGTCCGGCTTGCAAAGATGTCTCTGGGCCTGGACAGGACCCCCTTGTTCTGCACTCCCAGGCACTGGTGGGTGCACAAGACCTCTCCTTCTGTCTCTGCCTTTCCCAGTGCCTGGCAATACCCTTCGGTGGCTGATGAAGCTGGAGGAATTCCTGGGACGTGTGGAGATCCATCAAAGGCAGGCAACACGAGAACCCAGCCAGCCTGCGTGTCCAGGTGGGATGGCCGTGCATTTTGGTCCCGCTTTTTTGGGAGGTGACTTTTCTCTGGGCAGCTGGCGGGTTCCACTTCTGTCACTTCTGGACTCCGCTTTTGTCCTTAATATGAAAAGTTTCCTTTCATGCCGCCCAAGGGCATTTTCCTTCCGTTTCTACCATCCCATCCCCTCCAAGCCCAGCCCCACCCCCTCCCCCATGCTTGGGACCTGGCTGAGGTTCCCTCACCCCTCGTCTAGCACGGGGAGCCCAACCTATCTGCGGAAACCGAAGCCTTCCCGGGGCGTCTTTGGGCCCTTCCTGCCTTCTCTGGGGGGCTTGGGCGAAGGCGTCTCCACAGTGCCCCCGTATGGGCAGCTCTCAGACCCCGGGTGCTGGCCTGTGCACTCCACGGCGGGCATGTAACCACTGTCCCACATGCCAGTCCCACACAGCTTGCACAGGTCATGCAGGCTGCAGGGGATCCGCGGCAGGAGGCGAAACTGATAGAGCAAACTCCTTGCCTGCAAACAGAGAGGACAGGCAGTGACGAGGGCGTTGGGGGACAGCCAGTGGCCCGAGAGCAGGGGCAGCAATACCCAGCACCCAAGGGCTCACCCTGTGCCAGGTCAGGGCGAGGGCTGTGCCTGCCCCGCCCCTTCCAACACCGTGATCCAGCTGAGGGACGGGACTCACATGGTACCTGGAGCAGTGCTCCCATGTGGCTTGACACAAAGAAGGCTCCCCTGACAGCCTTCATATGGAGGGTGAACGGGGCAGGCAAAAGCGGCACAGGGCCCACCCTGTCCCTCCCTGGCTCGGCCTGGCCCCACGGCTCCACCTCTCCGCCCTGCAGGGTCTGTTTCCACCACCCTCTTCCTACCCACCCCACCCTGACCCCAGGCCCTCCTCACTGCCCCCCGGGAGACACCAGAGAGCTTTAAGAAGCAGACTCCAGCAGGAGCCTGGGAAGTGGGGAGGTGGCAAAGGCGCCCTTTATTCCACTAACTTTGGATGAAAAGTGTCCACCTCCCCTCCCTAAGCCTCCTGCTCAGTTTTCCTGGCTCTGGGCTAGGACTGAGGTACTGCAGGTAGAGGACCTGTCTATCAAACCAGGTAATCTGTTCAGTCCATGAGGAGAGAGGCCTCTTTGCCAGAGCCTGATGGGCACCCTGAGCAACTGCCAGACATGCTGACCACTGGGCCTTGGTCAGGAGCTCCCAGGGTGGCTGGAGTGTGTGGACGAGGCTCTGGAAGTGAAGGGGCGGGGCTCTGTGTGTGGAGGGCGGGGCTTGTGGGGGCTGCGTGGGGGCGGAGCTCTGGAAGTGAAGGGGTGGGGCTCTGTATATGGGAGGGCGGGCCTGCATGTGGGGGCCACACTCACCTTCCTGAGAACAAGCTCCCCATTCATGTGCATGGCCAGGTTTCCAAAGTGCAGAAGCATCTGGTCGGTGGCCAGCTGCTGCTCAATGACGTCATCCCCGTAGATGGCCACGATGGCCACACAGATGAAAAGGTGGAAGTAATCCGTCTGGGGGGATAGAGAGTGGGTTCAGAAAAGCCCCTGACCCAGCCCCAGGCCCTGCCTGCAGGTAGAGGCCAAGTGCAGAGGTGCGGGGTAAGGGCTCGGGGTGAGGTCGTCTGGGTTCATGTGGCCCTGGGCAAGCCCAGCAGCCTCCTTAATCCTCAGTTTCCCCACCTGCAAATGGGCCAGTGTGAGCACCTCCATCCAAAGGCTGCTGTGACATACAAAGGGGCGATTTTGGAGCTGGCCACCCACGGGCTGCTGTTACCCTCCGGGGAGCCCTCTGGGAGGCTTTCCAGCACAGGGCAAAGAACAGGCTCCTCTGAAGGCTGGCCCGTGCCCATTCTCTCGAGAGACAGTGCGGCAGAACACGCTCCAGTGGGTCGCAGAACACGCCACTGAGAAAGAACTTTCTGGCAGCCACCCACTGGTCGCTGTCCTCCTGCCTCCAGGCCAAATGTCCCAACTCATGCCCCAGAGACGACTCTTAGGTTTGTTGATAAGAAAGTGGGGAGAAGAGCCTCAGAGCAGAGCACGGCAGATCACGACGGTCCCCATGGAGCTCCCCAATGAGCCCACCATCTTTAACCAGCTTTACAGAGCCCATTGAGGACTCCGCTGTCTTCCTTGGAGGCTGCCTCATATGGCTGCCCAGCAAAGAAGGCCTGGCCCACAGCAGGAAGCCGGCACTTGGTCCTGGCTGGGGTACATCCTGTGTGCTCTCCGGCCCGGACACTTTGAGGGCACACCGCCTTTGAGTCACACTTGCTCTCGGGGGCAGAGGAAGGACAAGGACCACCAGGAAGCCTGTGTTTAGTCTCCTGACGCCGGCCACCCAGCCAGACAGAACTTTGTTCCTTTGCAAACAGGGCCAGGAGGAGACCTGGATGCGGGCAGAAGTAATGGGCAGCAAACATCCCACACCCCACCCACTCTGAAGAGACCATTCTGGGTTGCCCAGCCCCTTCCTCTGAATTAATCCAGAATGGCCTTGATGTGGCTCAGAACGATCCTTCTGCAGCTATTCGAAATGTGGCCAGGGTTGGCGGAGGGCTGGGGGGAGGGAGGAGGACGGAGGAAGGTGCATGTCTACCTCCTCTCAGAGAGGACTCGGGGGCAGAAAAGGTGGGGCACATTCTAAATGGGGCTGGATGGCAGTACAGGACTAATCCCAGTTCACTGGACAAGGCCCAGGGCAGCGCAGCCCCTGAGGGCAAACTAGAAGTATCATAAATGAATGAAATAGAGTCTTTCTCACTCTGGGGACACTTTAAAAGTTAAGGCAGCTGGTAGTGACCACCCCCCTCTCCACGAGCTCACTCTAATGAATTAGCCTACGCCCACTACAATCATCCTACCCCCCGCTTCCAATCTCCTGCCACTAATTTGATCAAGTGGTGGGGCCAAATGTGGCTAAATTTAGCCTGAGAAATGGCCCCATTTGTTGGGTAATGCTCTGAGTTCACTTGTAACATTAGCCTAAATGTGATGTCACGAGGGTGGCAAACCTGCTGCTGGAAAAACACGCAATGAGGCTTTGCAAAGTGGACACAATTTTTTTTTTTTAAAATGTGATCCAGTGTTTTGGACCATCCTTGCCAATGCTTCCTTGATTCCAGCCTGCAGTACACGTCGAGCACGCTAACCCACGCAGGAATCGCGGCCCAGACCTGGGCCGGGCTGGGGGCAGGAGCAGGAGGCGGGTGAGGATGGATGAACACAAAGACAGCCTGTGGCACCAGCACCACATTTGTTCACACTCACTTCTATCAGACATAACCTTTCTTTGACATTAGTAAGGAGGGGAAACGCTGATGCACATTTCCGAGGGCTGGTGGGCGTGCCCACGTAACAGCGAGGTTTGTCTCATCCAAGCTGCTCCGGCTGCCGCAGGGAGGATGGAGCCTGCTCTTGCAGAAAGGGTCCTGGCCACCTCCCGGATGCGTCAATACTATATTTTTTTTAGGCTGATGGATTCATAGAGACTTGCCTATCCTTTCACGTCGCCAGCTTGTTGCTAATTTGGGCATTAAAGCTGTGTGACAGGGCCAGTTCGATGCTCTCACGGGAATTTGTTGAGGAGACAATGATAACAGTGGATGGCAAGTGGAAATCACATCCCTGGGTGGGGACAGTGGGCCAGGCCCGGGCTCTCAGAGGGGCTGATGGGGAAGCAAGATCTCGGGCCCTTTCCCTGAGCCGTCCCGAGGGGGCAGGCGGGCGGGCACTGGCTCCAGCTTGTGGGCACTGGCGTCCTGCTCGGCCCCGCAATGTCTTTCACGCTGATTGGTTGTGACAGGAGCGTGCTCAGCCCCAGAACGTGGTAATGAGTGCAGTCAGTGGGCAATTTGCATCGATTTCAGTTACTTGGGAGGCGAATTGCAGGTCTGAGGCTGGCCACGTGGGACCGGAAGGCAGTCACCATGTGAGGGGCGGACTGTGGCTTGCGGGGGGTCAGGGACGGTGGAGGGGGACCCCAGAGGAGGCGCACGGTTACGTGGGCACCCCACCCTCCTTTTAGGCTGGGTGCAGGACGGCTGTCCCAGCCCCCAGCCCTGGGCACCGCGCCTGACTCACCTGGTAGTGGGCCCAGCAGGCCTCCCAGATCCGCAGAGCCTCAGCCTCGGGGAACTCCCGCTTGAAGCACAGCAGCAGCCAGCGGTGGCAGAAGAGCATCTGCAGGCCGTCCTCGCCCAGTGAGACCAGGTGCTGGTAGAAGCGCAGGTGCGTCAGCCGCAGCAGCTCCCGCAGGTACAGCTGGGGGCGAGGCAGAGATGAGTCAGCCCCCCAGCCCCGAGCACGCCTGCCTGCCTGGCCCAGGAAGCCCACTCCCACCGAGGCCCTTCCTCGGTCCACCCCTCCCGCCCGCCAAAGCCTGTGTGCCACGCGTGAGGTCTCTACCTGCTACATGTCACTGCACCCACTTGTTTTGTTCTGTCGCTGGAAGTCTGACTCACACCTGTCTTTGTCAGTTTAGCCCAGATTTCATACTGTTTTGGAGGCTGTGGCGTGGTCCAGGGCAAGGCAGAGCACAGCACCCTGATGTGGACCAGGAGGCTAGTGGCAGGAAGACCCCCAGGCCTCAGGCGCCATATGGGGCTGCTTCTGACACCCCCACCCTTCTGGGATGTCGAGCAGATCATCCATTGACAACGCCACCTCCCCCACACCCGCTCAACCACCTTCCGCTCTGATCACCAAGATCCATCATCTTCCAGAGCTGATTTAGAGCAGAGAGGGGGCGTTTCTGAACCCCAAGAGGCCCAATTCCTGCACTTAAGGTCACCACCCAGTGACTTGGGATAAGATGGAGGCTATTTCTGGCAACGTCCTGCTCTGGCTGCTGACTTCACCAGCACCGTTGTAAAATCAATCTCCGGCAGCTAACGAGTCACGGGGCCATGTGCTTCGGAGCTCATCAGGGGCGAATCGCATCAGAGCCCGTAATTGCCTCCGCAAGTGGAAATCACATCCCTGGGTGGGGACAGTGGGCCAGGTAGCTGTGGACCCACTGACCCACAGCAGCCGTGGAAACCTGACATCACAGGGCCGATGCAGAGAGCACAGAGTGAGCAGGCTCGGCTGAGATCCCAGCCAGATCCTGGGGTGAGGGCTTGGTGACTCACAGGCCCCTTCTCACACAAGCGACCCATTGTTCCTACTTGAGACAGCCGCTGGGATGGCACGGGAACTGATTCTGAGGATCCTTCCCGACTGGCCAGTCTTTCCACCCAGTGGCCCACAGCAGGGTCAAGTCCAGGCACGCAGCTGACCCCCTCCCTCCCTCACGGGTGCCCCCCACCCCCGCTCTGGTGCCCAGCACCTTCCAATCCCCACCTGCCTGCTCCTGGCTCCCCCTCGTCCAATCCCCTGCTGTGTTCTGCTCTACCATCCATAGTCTTCAATGGCTTCCTAATGGCAAGTTGACGGGACATGCTCCTTGGCCTGGCATTTGAGGCCCTCCATTCAGCTCGACCCTCATTGCATGTGGGCCACCAACCTGACCAGGGCACCCAGTGTCATTGCCCAGAGAGCTCTGCTCAGCCAAGTCTCGGCAGGCCTGACAGTGTCCAGGGCCAGACCCCATGTGCCATTGGGTCGGCCTAGTCCAAGGAGACACTGGGACGCCTGTCTTGGTTCCCACCTCTATCACCAGAGCTCTTTCTGTATCACTCCCTGGCACCCAGCATCCTCTCCTCACACTGTCAGTTTCCAGACCAAGAATCTCTTGCAGACTGGGGACCTGAGACCACCTCCCAGTGCCAGCAGCACCCGGCAGGAGCTTGGAGTGCACAGGTGCTACGTAAGGAAAGAGTGCACACTCCTGGCCCTGCCTTACCCAGCTCTGCCTCCTCGCTCCCAAGTCTCAGTGCTGCCTGGTCTGTGTAGGTTAGGGGAGGCCATGAAGGGAGGGGTGCCGGCTGCGCACAGCAAGCCTGCTGCCCTGGAGGTACGGTTGTGACAACTACCCAGCGGGCCTCAAGGTGGTTTCAGGAGCCCCTCCCATCCCCACCCCCAGAACCCTGGCTATGTTGCACCCCTGCAAGGGGCCCAGATGCACCTGAGGAACCATTTTACACAGCACAGGGTCAGGTGTGATAGGGACCCCCCCCCCCCTTCTTTGTCTCCCAGGGAGCCTGGGTTGGGATGCCACATGCAGGGAGGTGGGAAGCCACAAGGGGAAGGCCCTGCACAGTCTAGACTCTGGACCTGCAGGAGTGTGAGGTGGGGATGGCAACATGTGTCCTGGGACCTGGGAACAGCATGCGTCCCTCCTGGGGGAGCGGGCCCTACCCCAGAGGCCCAGGGCTAAGCCCCCCACAGTCCATTGGTAAGGCTGTCCCTGGCCTTTCTGCTGCTTGCTGACCCACAGCAGCCAAGCCATACACAACTGAGAGCCTCACCAGCTGTTTCTCCATGTCCTCATCCCGAGGAGAGCTGACAAAGATCGTGTTCTGCATCAAACCCACAAAGCACCAGAAGGTGTCTGACTCGTCCAGGACCTCGGCCAGGATGGGTGCCACCAGGTCCGACATGCCCTGGGAGTAGCCGATGGCTGGGTTGTACACCGCATAGTTTAGCAGGATCCTCCTGGAGACGCAGTGCAGAGAGCAGGGAGGTCAGTGGAGGACGGCCGCAACACAGCAGTGTGTTGTCGTGCAGGCCAGTAGAACCCCAGGCTGGAGACCCTGGGCTGTCCGGGCCCCCATCTTTCACCTTGATCTCAGAGGAAGGAGGGCAGCTCTGGAACCGTCTCCAGAGCCTGGGGAAAGGTAATGGCCTGCAATTAGGCACTCACCAGCCCAGCCCCTCGAGAGCAGGGCAAGGAGGAATGTGGGTCTGATTTTCTTAATTGTCAACTGCCTGTGACAAAGGGTGGGCTGGCCAGGAACGTTTTCATGGGCTGCTAATTTTGTGCAATTATTTGCCAGGAGGTAGCAGCACGTCAAAGATGCCAGCCTCAGCCCTGTGTGGCTTTATCATCCAGAAGACCACCCAATGGGAGACAGAGACACTCAGGGGGAGGCTGGCCCACAGCTGGTGTGAGACAAGCAAGGTTAGGCTTAATGGATGCCCAGCGGGTGGGGCCTACAGGCCTTCCCTGGGCCTCTAGGACAATAAGAGACCCACTGACATTGCCTAAAATAGCTAACAACCCTCTGATTCTGGGGCATTGAACCTGGAGGAAAGACCCCTGACCCCTGCCGAAGCTGCTGCTCTTCCACTTCCCAGAGGGTCAACTGAGGCCTGAGGGGTGAAGTGGCAGATGGGAGTGAAACGGAGGGGGCAGGAAACATGCTGGCCCGGAAGGTGGTACCTCATGCTCTCCACATTGGGATTGCCTTCTCCTCGGAAGAACTGGTTGCTTCGATCTGTCCGTACCACATCCTTGTCCACGGTGAACTGCACGTTCCGCCAGAACGCTCTGTGCTCTTCAGGGGTCATGGAGAGCCTGGCATGGAGCAGAGCGCCCGCTGGGGGGGTCAGCAAGCGGCACATACGCTCCCGGCTGGAGCGGGCGTCCCGCCCAACCCCGCCCAACCCTGCTCCCAGATGGGAACTGGGGCCGCTGGCAAACCCTCCGGCGCCCACTGACCTGGGGTGGGGGTGGGGGGGAGTGCACAGGCTTTCCAAACATTAACTCGGCCTCACGGGTCCCAAACAGAGAGCTGACCGTAGCCCCGGGATCAGCGAGGCCCAAAAGGACCTCAGCAGTCCCAGTGCCCCCCAAACACCCCCGCCACCCCGGTGTTCTGCGGAAGGATGTCAGCGCCTCGTTAAGTACGTTGAAAAAGTATTCTAAAATCTTGACATGCGAGCTAAAGAGAGCCAGTCCCAGGGCCCGCCGCTGGGGTAATAACTGCACTTATCCAGCCCCATCGCTCACGGTCCTGGGAGACCCATTTTTCAAGGAAACTATGGGTCACGGAACATATTATCATGCTGAATTGCACCTCAAATTGCCTTTCCAAATGGCATTTCCCTCCGCGGCGCTGGGGTGGGTTTCCCTCCGCGGCGCTGGGGTGGGTTTCCCTCCGCGGCGCTGGGGTGGGTTTCCCTCCGCGGCGCTGGGGTGGGTTTCCCTCCGCGGCGCTGGGGTGGGTTTCCCTCCGCGGCGCTGGGGTGGGTTTCCCTCCGCGGCGCCGGGGTAGGTTTCGTTTCCCTCCGCGGTTCGAGGGGGCCCCGGCCGGTCGCCGCGGTCACCTTTTCTGCTGGATCTCGGCGTATTCCTTTCTCTTCTGCATCCGCAGCGCCTCCCTTTCCTCCGACGTCGACTCGTGGCTGTAATAACGCAGCAGGAAGGGCCAGACCTCCCCCCGGATTGACACATCAATGCCGCCGAAGAAAATGGCCTGGAGGAAGCGGCAAAAGTTGGGGAGGGGCCAAAGCAGGGCCGCTCAAAGGACCCCCAAATCCCCGGAGATCTGTGTTTTGGTGGCTTTGCTGCGCCTTCTTGACAACTGATGCCTTGATTCAGATCGCTGCAATTTGCACATGTTTGGAAGGGGAAAGTGCCGGCCCCCCATTCCCATACAGGACACAAACCAGGCTCATTTCAATGTCAATGCCCCCCCTGGTGCGGCACTCAGATTAACCTGTCGTTCTCACGTCAGGGCCTAATCCCGGTTTTGGAATCGCGGCGCGGGCTGCGAGCTCTGCTATACAGGCTGACGCGGGGTCCTCCAAACCCGCTCCGGAGGTTGCTTTTTCATCGCAGCGGCTTTGATTGCTCTATCGGGCGCGTTCACACAGCCAGCTCTGGCACCAGCGGACGCACCCCCCGGAGGCGGCCCGTGGGCATGGCCCCGACCCCTGGTCCTGAATCGGGCCCCGCGGGCACACCGGGCCTCACCTTGCGGAGCTTGTACTCCTCCTCCACCTGGCCCAGCGCGTTCAGGTGGCGGAGCCAGGCCGCGACGTCCAACCGTCGGTACATGCTCTCCTCGGGGTGCGTCTCGGAAGACGGCAGTTTGGGACGCCGAATAGAGAACTGCATGCACGTCTTTTCGTCGGCGACCTGCTGGACGGGAGGACAGTTGGGGATCAGTGTCTCAGCCGCTTCGCTTTCGAAGCCAGCCGCGCTCTTCGCGGGATGTAAGCCTTCCTCTCTCTCTTCCGAAAGGAGGAGGACGCCTCTTCCCTGCATACAAACCCCTAAATGGCAAGTGTAATTAGACACAATTCAAATGAAAATACCGTCCTCTTACCATGGTCCCCCCTCGCGCTCCCGGCTCCCGGCCCACTCCCATCGACCGCCGCCCCCCACTCTCCCTCCAGCCCCGCCGCAAAGACGGAGTTAATGCCTCGGACGGCCAACTTCCCTCTGCCGGGAGGGCCTGCAATAAATTACATGTGATTGGCCACATACAAAGGGATGGCTGTTCTGCGAGCGGGGAGCCCGCCTGTCAGGTTGTCTCCACGGGCAGTCACGGATCCAGGGCAAAACTGCAGCTGACATTTAATTCAAAAATCAAAGGTTGTTCAATGTAGGGGGAAAAAAAAGCCATGCTACTGTAATAAGGGAAGCCAGCAGGAGGCTCTGTGGGAAGGAAGGGAATTTTAAAGTCAGCCCGTTTCTAATAAGCACATACAGTATCTTAACCAGATAATTAAAGAGCTCTTATTACATTTGTATGTAGATTGAGCAAAATATGGCAGGAAGCCTTGTCAAAACATGATTTTTCAAGTGCGGAGTACTGCCTTTACAAGAAGCCTGGGCACGTGTTTCAAATCCCAAATTGCTGCTCTGTAGGCCCCCAGCGACCACGGGTCACACCGGAGAGGCCTGGGTCTCCGGGGGAGAGAACCAATGTCCTGGGCCCCCGTTGGAGGGGAGGGGGGTTGTCTCAGCAGCCAGGTGCCTCCAGGGGTGGTGCAGGGCCTCCCTGGGGGCAGTCCCCAACCCTCCTCCGGGCTACCTGGTCTTTGAGGTGCGTCTCTGCGCAGTATTTCCATTGCTGAAGCACGTCGGGCAGCTTGTCCAGGCCACCGTGGTGGAAGTGGAACACCTTGTACTGGCTTTCCCGGCTGGCGACGACCAGCTGGCCGCTGGTGCAGGCCTCATCGCTGAGTGGCCATCGGAGGGTGGAAGAGAACAGATCCATGAATATGTAAACATGGGTTTTTATTTCCAAGTATAATCAGAGGCCCCTATTGCCAACCTCAGAGGCAGGAAACAGAAAGTCCCCGTGGAGTTTGGCTGCTGGCGGCAAGGGGACAGAATTACTCCCCAACAGAAGCCATCACCCCTTTGCTGAAGAAGGCAAAGCAGCTCCCTTCCTGGGAGACCCCAGGTTGTATTGTCCTCACTCCCGGGAGACCTGCCAGAGCAGCCTTCTGTCCCCACCCTTGCCTGCCAGGTCATATCCTCCCTTCTCTCCGGGGGTCCTGGGGGTGGATGCCCTGACGGGGAATCAGGTTTTGAACCCAGATGGGGCGGGCGCTAAGGGATGCCCCTCCAGCAGCCTTCCCCATCCGGCATGGAAGGCACTCTGGGAGAATCCTCCGGGGAAATTCACAACACATGCCTCAGGGCCATCGCCCAAACTTGGCTTCCCTTCCATGAAAGGTGGGATGTGGCTCTGGGTCTGGGAACTCCCACAGAGACACGCCTGCTTCTTCTAAGCACGAGTCTTGGTTGGTGCTTTCCTGCGGCTGGGCCCCCCTGCCTTTCAGGAAGAGAGACACGAGGTGGCCATTAGGCAGGGAACTAAAAGGGATGGCTCCCCATAATGAAGGAAAGGGTGCCTCCCTCTAGAAAGCCATGGCCTATTCTGAGCATGCTGGGCCTCTGGGTGGGTGACCGGGGGCAGCCTGCAGCAACTGCTCTCTGTGTAGCCCTGGTTCGTTGTCTTTCCCCAAACCAGAGCTCCAAGCAACAGCTGCTTACCATCACCCTGAAAGCAGAGGAAAGAGTTTGGGAGCTACCCAGACCCAGCTCCTGTGGGGCAGCCGTAGGGGGCACTGCTGACAAGACTAGTGATGTTGGGAAGCAGATGTTTGGGGATGCAGGGGTGCTGGGCCCAAGCATGGCCCCCTGGGACACGGCACACAGGCAGCTTCCAGGACATGGCCAAGAGGACCTCACCTGAAGAAGAGGCGGAGGGAGCGCATGTGACCCAAGTCCACTCGGAACACACCGCAGATCTGCTCCAAGGCGCAGGCCCGCTGCGGCTCGTCCCAGCGCGGGGGCTGCAGGAGGCCACTGCTGTCCGGGAACTGCAGGTGGGCGTCCACGCTGGAGGGGGAGCTGGTGGAGCAAGTCATGTGAGGGCCACACCTTTCTCTGTTGTGCAGCCATGGGGGAAGGGCAGGGAGGGCTGGGGAAACCATTTAAACGTGCGTGCACACTCAGAGATATAGCTGAACACGCTGGGCACATAGAGGCTGTCCACGGACACCCACGAATGAACGAACGAATGAATCCTATCATAGGTCTTGCCCAATTACACTTTAATGTGGATGGGAAAGCATTTTTGTGATCAAATTTTGTTCCACCTCAACAGAGATATTAGGTTGTCATAATGGCAGATGAGGTCCTACTGACTGGGTTTGAGCCCTTGCTATGGGACCTTGGGCAAGTTACCAAGCCTCTCTGAGCCTTTGTTTCCTCTTTTGCACAGCGAAGATAATAACATGGCTTCGTGTAGAATGAACAGTGCTCAGTGCTGGGCACCCTGGTTTTCAGGGCTTACTGAAAGAAGCTGTTTTGTGACCATTTTAGACAGCGTGGGGCTTCCTTTTGGGTTCAGATTGGTTCAGTATTTTCCTGAAAAAATAGTGGTTCCATAAGGAAACATTTGGGTTATAATACTGTTAATACTAATAGTAAACACTTAGCTCTGTGTTAACCACTTTTCATGTGCTTTTTATCACATATAAGCTTCATAATAACTCCTAGGAAATGGGTGGTTATTACCACCATTGTACAAAACAGGAATTGAGGCTCAGAAAGGTTAAGTAACTTGTCTAAGGTCACACAGCTAGCAGGTGGTAGAGCTGGAATTTGAACCCAAGCTTTGTGGCCCACGCCTTCACCAGTGTATTTAACTGCTTCTAAGTTCAATGTTCAGCAATACAACCCCATTATCTTATTCTGCTTCTTTAAAAAATTAATAATTTTGTTTGGCTCCTCGGTTGCCAAATATTTTATTGCATGGATTCAGCTACACCACAGGTTAAATGCCGTCTCTTGAGATTTAATAGTAACATCTAGCAGATAACTGCTAAAATATCGCCAGAGTAAAGGCAAGCATCAGTTCTGGATCCCAACCCCAATATCGCACAGAGGTAAGACTGCAATCACTTTATCCCACTTTCCTGTTTCAGCCGAGAACATAAAAGTGTCGGAGGCAATGAATCCTGAGGCGCCTCTTCCTCTGATGGGCACCAGGTCTCCAAATGAAGCTACTCTGGATTGTTCAAGCACAATCCCTCTAACTCGGAACTTCCTCAAAGAGGAAGACTGGCCTTTGTAGAAACTTAGCTGCTTCTAGAACAATACTGGGCCTGGTGTGCAGTTCTTCCCCACCTGCCTAAGGAAGTGGGCTGAGCCAGGTCCTCCCATTTCTGAGGGGCACCAGTGCTCTCCCAGGAAACAGACTCAGGTAAAGATAGACAGCTGGATGGGAGGGTAGGTAGACAAGCTGAAGCACGCAGCCACACGGCAAACTCGGACCCAAAAAGGCTGAGGGATTCCCTGTCCTCCCGAGGGGAGCCTGAGTGGCTGCACTATGCAATGACTGTCTGCAAAACAAGGCAGCCGCAGGTCTGAAGACAGCCCCCCACCATGCCGCTTCACACAGCATTTCATAATCTGCGTATTGAACAATGAGGCCGCAGTGGCCAGAGAGCATGTGCTTGGCGTGCTTCCCCGGCGGGGCCGGCCCATCCGGGCTCACCTCCAAGCCCAGCCAGAGAGGGCCCACCAAAGGGTGGCATTATTTCCAGCCCCTCTCCCCCAGTTCTCCCCACCGCCACTCCACACGTACATAGCACGATCCTCCAAAACCTGCATGCCCTTCTCAACATGCTACGTCCTGCTCACCCCACAGGGCAGGCCAAGGTTTGCAGAAACCAGATCCAGGATGGACACTTGCTCTCGCAGAGTCCTGGCCGAAGCCACTGCTCCTCTGCTGTGGTGGAAGGACTGGGGTCCTGAGGGGAAGGAGCCCAGGAGAGAGGCCCCCCCAACACCTTCCTGCAGCAACTTGCCCCCAGGCAGAAGTCTGCCTAAACCCTTTTACAACTCCTGAGGGGGAAATTATTTGCATTAATTAATTGATTGATGAATTAATTCAAGACATTATGTTGGGACCTACAGCTGGGGTTCCGCGGTTCAAACTGGAGCAAAGTTGATAGGAGACATCGTTCTCTGTTATTTAGGGCCTGTCATAGCAGATGACTGTACAGTCATCTAGGTCACCTAGGGCCACATCTGTTTCTGCCTGAAGACCCATTGCCATGGGGTTGAGGGCTGTATCTCGTTTGCTCTTCTGCATCCCTAGCTCTCAGCACAAGCCTGGCACAGAACACAGAGATTTAACACTCATGCCTGGGATGAAAGTGTTAAATGTCTGGGAATTTTGAAGTCATAGAAAAACATGGAAATAAAATCTTGGGAAAATTGAAATATGTACAATTTTTATTTTTTATCTTTTTACACATGCAGAGCGATTTGGTTTTAAGAATACTCATATGTGTGGCATATAATTTGGCTTGTTCGTAAAATTATTGTGTGGTACATTAAAATTATAAGGATGGTTTATCTAAGGCAATAACTCCCAATATGCTATAAGTTAAAAATGTTTTATAGGTAGAGGGAGAAGATGCTAAACTCTAAGAAATATAGCATTTCTTTCTGAAGATCACCAAAACGCAAAACAGAAATGAATAAGAAAAGCCAGCTCTGCCGCAGCAAAACATAGCAAGCGTGTTCTTTGTCGATCTGGCAACTCCTGCAATGTCAGGCACAGAGTTGGAGATTAAATATGGCCCCAAATTCCTAGAGTGGTGTTTGTTTCCCTACCCCTGAATCTGGGCTGGCCTTTCGAGTGGCTTTGGCCAATAGGATGTGGTATGAGTGACATTCTATGAGCTCCAGAGCCTGGCCTCAAGAACCTTCTGTATTCTCACTCTTGGTATACTCCTGCCACCATGTAAGGAAGCCCAGGCACAAGTGATGAGAGACCACAAGGATAGAAAGACTCAGCTGACAGCGTCAGAGTCCCCAGACCTCATGGACAGAGACCATTTCAGACCCTCCACCCGGCTGAGCTCCCAGCTGCTGACAGCTGCCTGAGGAAGCCCCAGAACACCCAACAGAACAGGCTGACTTGGCCCAGCCCAGCGGGAAGACCTGTGAGCAAGCTGAAGATGGTGGTTTTAAGTTCTGGAGTCCTTTGTTACGGGGCTATAGATAACTGATAGATACGAGAAGTGTCTGTTATCAGAAAAAGCTTGAGCAGGAAGGAAGAAACCTCCAAAATGATTATTTTTGGTTTTTTGGTTTTTTTTTGGTCATGACGAGGAGCATGCAGGATCTTAGTTCCCTGACCAGGGATTTAACCTGTGCGCCCTGCAGTGGAAGCGCGGAGTCCTAACCACTGGACTGCCAGGGAATTCCCTTCCTCCAAAATTACTGAATTGTGGTTCTCAAGGTCAAAGAGACATTGCGGCCAGACTCTAACATTTTTAAAAATCCAAACTTCTAAGTTAGCTCTTGCTTTTCTTCCTTCTGAGCCTTTTGATTCAGTTGAACAGTAAGTCGATGGAACCCCAGCTGTAGGTCCCAAGTATAGTGTCTTGAATTAATTAGTCAGTCAATTAATTAATGCAAATAATTTCCCCCTCAGGAGTTGTAAAAGGGTTTAAGCAGACTTTTGCCTGGAGGCAAGTTGCTGCAGGAAGGTGTTGGGGGGCCCTCTCTCTGGGGCTCCCTCACCTCTGGGCCCCAGTCCTTCCACCACAGCAGAGGAGCAGGAGCCTTTACCCTGGACTCTGTCGGAGCAAGCGTCCATCCTGGATCTGGTTTCTGCAAACCTTGGCCTGCCCCGTGGGGCGAGCAGGACACAGTGTGTTGGGAAGGGTGTGCAGGTTTCGGAAATTGTGCTGTGTGCATTTTGAGTGGCAGTGGGGAGGACTCTGGGGGAGGAAGCCTGGAAATAATGCCACCCTTTGGTGGCCCCTCATAATTGCCAGAACTTGGAAGCAACCAAGATGTCCTTTGGTAGGTAAATGGATAAACAAACTTCAGTACATCCAGACAATGGAATATTATTCAGCGATAAAAAGCAATGAGCTATCAAGCCATTATGTCCATATGCATTACTAAGTGAAAGAAGCCAATCTGAAAAGGCAGAGTTGGAAACTTACTATATGGTTCCAACTCTATGACATTCTGGAAAAGGCAAAACTATGTAGATAGTAAAAGGATCACTATCCTTTTGTCAGAGATCCTGGTTGTCAGAGACTGGGGGGAGTGGGAAGCGGTAAATAGGTGGAGCACAGGAAAGTTTTAGGGCAATGAAACTACTCTGTATGATATTATAGTGGTGGCTACATGTCATTATATTACATTTCTTAAAACCCATGCAATGTACAAGACTGAATCGTAATGTAAACTATGGACTTTGGGGGATAATGATGTGTCACTGTAGGTTCATCCAATGTAACAAATGTAACAAATGTACCACTCTGTACCACTCTGGTGGGGATGTTGGTAATGGGGAGGCTTTGCATGTGTAGGGGCAGGGGTATATGGGAAATCTCTGTACTTTCCCCTTAATTTTGTTATGAACCTAAAACTGCTCTAAAAAATAAAGTCTATTAAAATGAAAAGCCAAAAAACAAACTGGGACATATATATGACAAGGATTAATATCTTTAATACAGAAAAAAGTTTGTAAACTTAAAAAACTGAATGCCCAACAGAAAATATGGCAAAGGTACAAGAAAAAACAAATCACCAGAGAATAAATACAACTAGCCAATAAAATTTTCGTGTCCAGAGTAATGAAATAAATGCAGCTGGAAACAAGATACAATTTGAGGGGAGGTCTATGAAATTGGCATAATTAAAAAGTTATGAAATGTAATGTAAGTAAGGGTTTGGGGAAACACTCTTGCACAGCTGGGGGCACTGTATGCTGTTCAGATTTCTCTCAATGGCAGTTAGGAAATCGGATGCAAAAGGCTTAAAAATGTTTATGCATTTTGACCCTTTACTTTCATTTCCAGATATTGATCCTAAGAAAACAGCCAGAGACACCTACAGAAAATATGTATGTGAATAGACACAGAAACAGCCTCTGACAAAAATCTAATGCTCATTCAGGATAAAAGCTGTCAGCAAACTAGGAATAGAAGGGTACCACTTCAGATTGATAGAGGGCACCTGCAGACATTCTACAGTTCACATCATACTCAACGGTAGGAGACTGAATTGTTTCCGCCTACAATTGGGAGGCTCTACACTCAGCAAGAGGCAAGAAGAGAAACTGAAACACATAAATATTGGAAAGGAAGAAGTAAAACTGTCCCCATTTGCAGATGATATAATTGTTTACATGAAAAATCCCATGGAATTTACAAAATAACTATTATAACTAAACTAATCAGTGAATTTAGCAGAGTTATAAAATAAAGATTAATGTAGAAAACTTAATTGTATTATGAAAGACTAGTAACACATAATTGGAAAAGGTAATAAATAAAAAATTCCACTTATAGTAGCAAAAAGCCCATATAAAATACTTAGAATAGGGACTTCCCTGGCAGCGCAGTGGTTAAGAATCTGCCTGCCAATGCAGGGGACAGGGGTTTGAGCCCTGGTCCAGGAAGATCTCACATGCTGTGGAGCAACTAAGCCCATGCGCCACAACTACTGAGCCTGCGGCCTAGAGCCCGCAAGCCACAACTACTGAGCACACGTGCCACATCTACTGAAGCCCGTGTGTGCCTAGAGCGCATGCTCCGCAGCAAGAGAATCCACCACAGTGAGAAGGCTGCGCACCACACAACGAAGAGTAGTCCCCGCTTACCACAACTAGAGAAAGCCCGCATGCAGCAAAGAAGACCCAACACAGCCAAAAACAAATTTTAAAATTAATTAATTAATTTAAAAATACTTAGAATAAGTCCAACAAATGACATTCAAGACCTATACACTGAAAAACATAAAACCTTGCTGAGAGAAATTAAAGGAAAACTAAATAAATATATAGATATATAGAATATATATATAGAAGATATATATATCTTATATATATAGAAGATATATACCATGATCATGGATTGAAACAGTCTCATCGTTAAGATGGCAATCTTGCCAAATAGATCTACAGATTCAACACAATTCCAATCAAAATTCCAGCAGAATTTTCTGGGTAGAAGTTGACAAACAGACTCTAAAATTCATATGGAAATGCAAAAGACCTAGAATAACCAAAGCAAATATAAATAAAAGAAGAAGAAAGTTGGAGGACTTATTATAAACCTACAACAATCAAGGCAGTCTGGTATTGCTTAAAGAGCAAACTTTTAAATTAATGGAACAAAATAGAGCCCAGAAATAGGCAAATATGATCAGTTAATTATCGACAAAGATGCAAAGACAATTCAATGGAGAAAGAATAGCTTTTCAACTGATGGTGTTAGATCAACTGGATATCTGTATGAAAGAAAAATTAACATCAACCCTTTCTTCATGTCATACACGAAAATTAACTCAAAATAGATCACAGACCTAGACGTGATACCTAAAACTTTAAAACTTCTAGAAGAATCCATAAATGAATACTTTTGCAACCTTAGAATAGGCCAAGTTTTCTTAGAAAACAAAAAGCACAAAACATAAAATAAATAATTAATAAATTAGATAATTGAAAACTCTTTTCTTCAAAATACATCATTAAAGAAAATAAAAATGCATCCCACAGCCTGGGAGAAAATATTCATAATACATATATCCAATGAAAGACTTGTATCCAGAATATGCATGAGGAACTCTTAAAACTCAACAGTGTTGTTAGATAAATATTTCTTAGGTGTGATACCAAAAGCATGATCTATAAAAGAAAACAAGTGATAAATCAGACTTCGTTAAAATGAAAAACTTCTGCTCTTTGAAAGACACTGTTAAGAAAATAAAGATACAAGCCACAGACTGGGAAAAGATATTTGTAAAACACATATCTGATAAAGGATTTGTATCCAGAATATATAAAGAACCCTCAAAGCTCAGTAATAAAACAAACAACACAATTTTAAAATTGCCAAAAGATTTGAAAAGACTTCACCAAATAAGCAAATAAGCATATGACATCATTGATCATGTGAGAGAAATGGAAACGGAAACCACAATGTGATATAAGGAGATATAATGTGACACACTACACACCTATTAGAATGATTAAAAAACAAACATATGAAAACTGCTGTTACAGAGTGCTGGCTAGGATGCAGAGCAACTGGAACTCTCATTCTTTGCTGGTGGGAATAGAAAATGAAAGAGCCACTCTGGGAAACAGTTTGGTGGTATCTTATAAAGAAAGTCAAACATACACTTACCATACAACCTATCAATCTCAATCCAAGAGAAATGAAAAGTGTTCACACACAGATTGGTGTATGAACGTTTATAGCATTTTTTTCATATTTGCAAAAGCAAGAATCAACAGGTATTTCTTTCAACTGCTGAATGGATAAGCAAACAGCAACAAAAATGAAGAAACCACTGATACACACAACATGGATGAATCTGAAATGTATTATGTTACGTGAGAAAAGCTAGACTATACACGAAAGATATTCAGCATCATTAGTAATCAGGGAAGTGCAAATTAAAACCACAATGAGAAAAAAAAAAACAAACCACAATGAGATACCCCTACACACCTGTGAGAGTGGCTAAAATTTAAAAGACTGACTATACCAAGTGCTAACAAGGATAGGGAGGAACTGGAACACACTGCTGATGGGAATGTAAAATGGTACAACCACTCTGGGAAACAGTTTGGCGGTTTCTTAAAAAGTTAAACACACACCTGCCATATGACCCAGCCATTACACTCCCAGGTATTTACCAAGAGAAATCCAAACATTATGTCCATATGCAAGACGTCTACACAATGTTTGTAGCAGCTCTATTTGTAATAGCTAAGAACTGGAAACAACCCAGTGTCTATCATCAGGTGAATGGATAAACAAATCATGATATATACATGCAACAGCATCAGACTCAGCAATAAAAGTGAATGAACTGCTGATATACACAACAATGTGGATAGATCAGAAAATCACTATGCTGAGTGAAAGAAGCCAGAACAAAAACAAACAAACAAACAAAAACATACTGCGGGCATTCCGTATATATAAAGTTCTAGGAAACGCAAGCTAATCTACAGTGATAGAAAGCAGATAAGTCATTTTTGAGGTAGGGGCTAGAGGGAGGCATGGGTTACAAAGGGACACAGGAAATTGGGGGGTGATGGATGTTCGTTATCTTGATTGTGGTGATGGTTTCACCAGTGTACATACGTCAAAACTCAGCAAATTGTGCACTTTAAATATATGCAATTTATTGTACCTCAATTATACTTCAATAAAGTCGTAAAAAATACCAACATTCAACTCAGTATTATTACCTAATTTCTAGCAATAAGGGATATTTTAATATATCGTAGCACATGCATATGATACAATGCCATTAAGCTACTATAAAACGTTTTATATAAGTATTTAATGACCAAAGAAAATGCTATTATGTTGAATGAAGAAAGTAGGATGAAAAATTATATGAAATGATACAATATGGTTCTGTATATAATGTATATTTATAAATATTTTAAATCTACATAAATATATGAGTAGAAAACTACACCAAAATGACAATAAAGATCATCTCTAGATGGCATTATAGTTTATTTTCATCTTGTTCTTTATCTTACACATTTTCTAAAAGGAATAATGTATCATTTTGATAATCAGAAACAATAAGCTAATCTTCTATCTTTTTTTAAACAAGAAGTCCATATTAGCTTTTATATTGCAAAACCAATAAGGATAATTTCAAAAAGAAAAGAAAAAGTGAGGTATCAAGGACCAATTATCATCACAGTTACCCTTTATTTGAGGTTTCCTATGTGCCAGGAGCTCTGCTGATTGCTTTAAAGACTTTCTCATACCAACACTATGAAGGAGATATTACTAACCCCTTTTATAGCTAAGTAGACTGAGGCCAGGAACATCACCCTCAAATTTCACAGATGGTAAATGGCAGAGCAGGGATGGGCCAGGTGTGGCTCATCCAAAGCTCAAACTCCTGACTCCTATGGTGTGTGACTTCCAGAGACAATGGCAACAACTTAAAAGGAAAAAAAGGAAGATACAGAGGAAAACAAAATTCTATTTTAAAAAGCATCTCTTAAAGAATGCCCCTGAAAAACATACCTACTGCTCCCCATTGCCCCATGCTCCTGGATCTGAAACCGTCAGCAGTCAGGTTTTGTCTGCCAGTAAAGCCCCAGTCCTCAGGCTGGCACGTGATACACTCCACAAGTTAACCTCAGCTTATCTTTGCCTGTTCCTCCTTGTATTACTGCATCACACTGTATGGCTTTGAGCAATAGAAATTTATCTCTCCCAGTTCTGGAGACCCCAAGTCCAAAATCAAGGTGTCAGCAGGGCCAAGCTCCCTGTGAAGGTCTAGGGGAGGATCCTTCCCCGCCTCTTCCAGCTTTTGGTGGAATCCTTGGCTTTCCTTGGCATGTGGTACATCAGCGGTCCCCAACCTTTTTGGTACCAGGGACTGGTTTCGTGGAAGACAAGTTTTCCACGGAAGGTGTGGGGGGGTTGTTGGTAGTGGGGGGATGGCTCAGGCAGTAATGCGAGCGATGGGGAGCGGCAGATGAAGCTTTGCTTGCTCACTATCTGCTCACCTCCTGCTGTGCGGTCGGGTTCCTAACAGGCTGTAGACCAATAGCAGTCTGTGGCCCAGGGGTTGGGGACTCCTGTGATACAACACTCCAGTCTCCACCTCTGTCTTCACATGGCCTTCTTCCTTGTGTGTGTGGGTCTCTGTGTCTCTGTTTTCTCTTCTTATAAGGACACCAGTCATTGGATTAGGGCGCACCCTAATCCAGATTGGCCTCATCATAACTAATTACATTTGCAAAGACCCTCTTTTTAAATAAAGTGGAATTTTGAGGCTCGAGGTGGACATGGATTTAGGGGGACATTATTCAACCAAGTTATACCCCTTTACATGTTCCCACTGTATCTTAGGCAGACTGGACAACTCACGTCTTTCCACCCCATAAGGCCCTCTCTCCATGCATTTGCCTCCTTGGGTCCCTCCCTCTGGGTTGCCTGCTCTCCTGTCTCTATTCCTGTTCTTTTCACTCTCCAAGACCCAGTTTGTCTGTGTTGTTTTCCTTTGACCTTAGGGAAGCTGCTAAGCAGAGTATCTGGTGTGTCACAGGTACCCAATATATGCTGATTTTCCTTTATTTCTTGCAAAATCCTTAGAATTTTATCCTTCTCTTTTGTGTGTTTTGCTTTGGATTTTGTATTAAGTCACTTGCTGATGCCCAAACCAGACAAAGACATCACAAGAACATAACATTCTAGGCCCTAATGAATATCCCTCATGATAGAGACACAAAATTCTCAACAAAATACTAGCAAACAAAATCCAGCAACATATAAAAGGGATCATACACCATGACCAAGTGGGATTTATGCCAGGAGTGCAAGGGTGGTTCAACATATGAAGATCAATCAATATAATATACCAGATTAATAAAATAAAGAACAAAATCCACATAATCATCTCAATAGCTGCAGAAAAAACATTTGACAAAAATCCAACACCTTTCATGATGAAAACACTTACCAAACTAAAAATAGAAAGGAACTTCCTCAATCTAATAAAGGGCATCTATAAAAACCCACAGCTAACAACATACTCTATGGTGAAAGACTGAAAGCTTTCCCCCTAAGATCAGGAACAAGACAAGGATGTCTGCTCTCACCACTTCTATTCTACTGGAGGTTCTACTCAGAGCAATTAGGCAAGGAAAAACAAACAAACAGAAAAGCATCCAGACTGAAAGAAAGAAGTAAAATTATCTGTTTGCAGATGATATGATCTTGCATATAGAATATCCTTAGGAATTAAGACACACATACACACAAAAACCTGTTGGAACTAATACATGAATTCAGCAAAGTTGAAGGATACAGGATCAGTTTACAAAAATTAATTGCATTTCTATACACTAGCAACAAACAATCCAAAAACAAAATTAAGAAAACAATTCCGGGCTTCCCTGGTGGCGCAGTGGTTGAGAGTCCGCCTGCCGATGCAGGGCATACGGGTTCGTGCCCCCGTCCGGGAAGATCCCACATGCCGCGGAGCGGCTGGGCCTGTGAGCCATGGCCGCTGAGCCTGCGCGTCCGGAGCCTGTGCTCCTCAACGGGAGAGGCCACAACAGTGAGAGGCCCGCGTACCACAAAGAAAAAAAAAGAGTTGCACAACAACAACTGCAAAAACATTGCTGAAGCAAATTAAAGAAGATCTAAACAAATGGAAAGTCATCCCGTGCTTATGGATTGAAAGGCTTAATACTGCTAAGCTGGCAGTACTCCCCAAATGGATCCATAGATTCAACACAATCCCTATCAAAATCCTAGTTTCCTTTTTTGGAGTTATTGACAAGCTGATCCAAAAATATTATGGAAATGCAAGGGACCCAGAATTGCCAAAACAATATTGAAAAGGAAGAACAAAGTTGGAGGACTCACACTTTTCAACTCCAAAACACACTATAAAGTGGTACTGCCATAAGGACAGACATATTGATCAATGGAATAGAACAGATGATCTAGAAATAAACCCATACATTGATGGTCAATTGGTTTTCAACAAGGGTGCCAAAACAACTCAGTGGGAGAAAGAATATTCTTCAACAACTGGTGCTGGGACAACTGGATATCTATGGGCAAAAGAATGAATTTGGACCCTTACCTCATACCATATACAAAAATTAACTCAGAATGGATCAAAGACCTAAATGTAAGAGCTAAAACTATAAAACTCTTAGAAAAAACACAGGCATAAATCTTCATGACCTTGGATTAGGCAGTGGTTTCTTCAATGACATCAAAAGCACAAGCAACCCAAGAAAACATACATAAATCGGACTTCATTAAAATTAAAGACTTTTGTACTTCAAAGGAAACTATGAAGCAAGTGAAAAGACAAATCCACAGAATGGGAGAAAATATTTGAAATCACATATTTGATAAAAGACTAGTACTCAGAATATATATATATATATAAAAATTAGAACACAACAACAAAAAGACAACTGACCCAATTAAACAATAGATCTATCTGAATAGATGTTTCTCCAATGAAAATATACAGGACTTCCCTGGTGGCACAGTGGTTAAGAATCCACCTGCCAATGCAGGGGACAAGGGTTCGAGCCCTGGTCCAGGAAGATCCCACATGCCGCTGGGCAGCTAAGCCTATGCATCACAACAACTGAGCCTGTGCTCTAGAGCCCATGAGCCACGACTACTGAGCCCGTGCACCACAACTACTGAAGCCTGCGTGCCTACAGCCCACTCACCACAGCTAAGAGTAGCCCCCGCTCGCCGTAACTAGAGAAAGCCCGCGCGCAGCAACGAAGACCCAGCGCAGCCAAAAATAAATAAATTAATTAATTAAAAAAGAAGAAATACAAATGGCCAATAATCACATGAAAAGATGCCCAACATCATTAGCCATTAGGGAAATGCAAATCAAAAGTACAATGAAATACCGTTTCACATCCACTAGGATGGTTACAATAAAAACCAAAGATGGAAAATGTAAGTGTTGGTGATGTTGTGGAGAAATTTGAACCGTTATACATTGCAATGGGAATAAAAAATAGTGCAGCTACTGTGGAAAATAATTTGGAAGTTTCTCAAAAGTTAAATATCGAGTTACCATATATGACCCAGCAGTTGCACTCCTAGGTATATACTCAAAAAAATTGAAAATATATATCCACACAAAAACTTGTATATGAATTAATGTTCATAGCAACATTATTCATAATAGCTCCAAAGGGGAAATGACACAAATATCCATCAGCTGAGAAATGGATAAGCAAAATGTAGTATATCCATACAATGGAATGTTATTCAGCCATAAAATTAGTGAAGTACTGATACATGCTATAACACAGAGGAATCCTGAAAACATACTAAGTGAGAGAAACCAGTCACAAAAGGCCACACACATACTGTATGACTCCATCTATATGAAATGTCCAGAGCAGGTAAATCATAGAGACAGAAAGCAGATTAGTGGTTGCTAGGGGCTAGGGGAGGGAGGAGTGGGTTTTAACTGCGACGGGTATGAAGTTTCTATTCTGGAGTGATGAAAATATTCTGGAATTAGATTGTGGGGATGGTACAACTTTGTGAATGTACTAAATGCCGTTGCATTGTACACTTTTAAAGGGTGAGTTTGGGGACTTCCCTGGCGGTCCAGTAATTAAGACTCTGTGCTTCCACTGCAGGGGGCGCGGGTTTGATCCCCGGTCAGGGAACTAAGATCACGCATGCCGCATGGCAAAGAAAAAATCAATAAAGATCTCTGTTTCAATTCATGTAAAATATACTGCAATAAAATATTTTTAAAAAATAAATAAAGGGTGAGTTTTACGTCATGTGAATGATATCTCAATAAAAAGAAGTCACTGTGTCCCCACACTCCCCTGTCTGATTCAGCCTGCATATCTCCTGGCAAAGGCACAAAGCATGACCTCAGTCAATACTTGTTTATTCAACACAAAGTTCTCAGTGCCTCCGTGTTCTGGGGACAGCTGGATGCCGTCCCCACACATGTGGACTTTCATTCTGGTGGAGAACGGAGAGCAGACACATAAGGGAATGACTATGTCATGAAGACACGGGCACAGAGGTGGGAGGCCAAGGGGCTGGGAGCAGACACTCTTGAGGGTGGTCTCAGGAAGCCTGGGTGAGGGCTGAGGTGGGGGGAAGAGCCAGTAAAGCAAAGAGCGCAGAGAGCATTAATAGGTCAAATAAGCAACACATGCTGGAAAAAGGCACCCATCACTAGGTATATGTCCTACAGGGGAAATGGCACCACCCTGGGAACAGAAGTTCATTTTGCTCTTACATTGTTGAGTTTAACTTTCTTCCTAGTGAAGGAATGGAAATGATCTCATATTGTAAATAATTTTACATTGGAATATACTCCTTGCATTTTTTATTGCTTAACTTTTGCAAGTAATAAATAAATTCATGTTTGTGGTTAAAAAATTCAAAATATACTAAAGTGTGCAAAATCAGCAGTGGACGCGCCCCTCCTGACACCTCCCCACTCTGTCCAGTGTGCCCCCCAAGAAGCCATCCTCGTCAGCAGCTTGGTGATTCTTCTCCCAAGCCTTGCTTCATGTGTTCATGCATCTGAAGGCAGCTTGTAGAAACCATTTTAGAATAATGGCTGAGGCACAATTAAAATAGAACAGTCTAAACTTTTATTCAGTTTGACTCATTAAAGTGAATCAATCACTCTCCTCTATAACACTTGACTTCATTCAAGGAGGACTTGAGGAAGCCGGTTCCCTGCTCACCAGAGGATGGGGATCTCACAGGAAAGCTAAGCTGAGGATCATGGGTAAGTGGATGATGACAGCACATGGACCAGGTGCTGCTGTCATTGAAGCACAAAGCACTGGGAGGTGTCAGAGAAAAACATCACTCAGGGCAGGGGGTGTAGCCCCTGGAAAGGCTCCGTCCCAGAGGAGGTGGCACGAGGGCTGGTCCTGAGAGTCTCTGGGTGGAAGGAAGAGCCTGGGCAGGCGCAGGGCATGTGCGGAAGGAATGATAAGGAAGCCAGAGGGCTGGCTGGAGTCATTCTCAGAAGGGCCCTGGTATTGATTTTTTAATCAGGTTGTCCCAAAGAATTGAAGGCAGGGACTCAAACAGATATTTGTAAACCGATGTTCATAACAGCATTATTCACAATAGCCATTTCTCTAAAATACATGGAAACAAAATAAGTGTCCATCGACAGATGAATGGATAAACAAAATGTGGTCTACACATACAATGGAATAGTATTCCATCTGAAAAAGGAAAGAAATCCTGACACAGGCTACAATATGAATGAACTTTGAAGACATTCAGCTCAGTGAGGTAAGCCAGCCACAAAATGACACATACTGTAGGATCTCACTTATATGAGGTGCCTGGAATAGTGAAATTCATAGAGACAGAGTAGATTACGGGATGCTGGGAGAGAGAGCATGGGGAATTAGTTTAATGAGTAGAGCTTCAGTGTTACAAGATAAAAGAGGGTCTAGAGATGGGTGACGGCTGTACAACAGTGTGAATGTACTTAACATTACAAACTGTTCACTTAAAAATGGATGAGATGGGGCTTCCCTGGTGGCGCAGCGGTTGAGAGTCCGCCTGCCGATGCAGGGGACATGGGTTCGTGCCCCGGTCTGGGAAGATCCCACATGCCGCGGAGCGGCTGGGCCCGTGAGCCATGGCCGCTGAGCCTGCGCGTCCGGAGCCTGTGCTCTGCAACGGGAGAGGCCACAGCAGTGAGAGGTCCGCGTACCGCAAAAAAAAAAAAAAAAAAAAAAAAAAAAGGATGAGATGGTAAACTGTATTTTATCCCAATGATAATACTAAAAACTGTCAATGGGTTACTGATTTAGAATTTCTCAGTTCCCTCCACTCCAAAATATATTTTCTCATCTTTCCTATCTCTCCCTGGCTCACTCAGGCAGGATGCCCATGCCAGATCAGCTGTAGGACTGGCCAGCCCCTGACCCATGCAGAGGCTACACAGACCAACAGGTGGGAAGGAAGGAAGCCCTGCCATGGAGCTGTGTTATCTTGAGCACTTTGAAGAGTCTGTGGAATAAGTCCAAAAATATTGAAAGAGTGGGTAGAAGGCTGGCCATCTTGCTTCCAAAGTGACTATGTGTGGCATCTCCCTGTCAAATTCCTGCCTCCACCTCTGGCCTGGTTGGTGGTGGTGACCTCTGCACTGTAGCTGGCAGGCTGCCCCGCATCCACTTCTTCTACATTAAAGTGACCCCTGGGAGGGGGAGTGGGATGAACTGGGAGATGGGGATTGACATATATACACTATTGGTACTACGTATAAAATAGATAACTAATGAGAACCTACTGTAAAGCATGGGGAACTCTACTCAGTGCTCTGCGGTGACCTAAATGGGAAGGAAATCCAAAAAAGAGGGGATATATGTATACATAGAGCCGATTCACTTTGCTGTACAGAAGAAACTAACACAACATTGTAAAGCAGCTATACACCAATAAAAATTTTTTTTAAAAAGTGAACCCTGGGAGAAGCCGGGCTGTTCCACTGCTTCACGACGTGAAGTGCTCTGTCCTCAGGGGACCCTGAGAGAAAGCAAGGCCCGCAAAGACCCAGTGGGAGTTCCCTGGTGGCCTAGTAGTTAGGATTCCAGGCTTTCACTTCTGTGGTCCTGGTTCAATCCCTGATCAGGGAACTGAGATCCCGCAAGCCGTGCAGAGCGGCCAGAAATAAATAAATAAATAGACTAATAAATCAATAAATAAAAATTAAAACAAGAAACCAACATTGGTTTAAACAAAAAAGGACTCAGAAAGGCCCCCTAGTCTGGGCAGCATTCCCTCCCCCAAGCAGGGCTTTGGGTTTCGGGGAAGAGTTTTTTGTTTTGTTTTTTGTCTTCCCGCTTGGTAAAGTCTATGTCAAGAAATCCACCTGAGGGGTTCAAGGAAGAACAAACAACTGGATCTTGTGTAATCCACCCGGTGGGAGCGCTCGGCCAGCTGGCATTGCTGCCGCGCCCACCTGGCAGAGTCACACACTTGGCCCCGCTGGCTGTGAGGTTTTCTCAGAACTCTCGCCTCCTATGGAGCCTACTTGAAGGGCTACCCTGAACCAGCCAGGCGCTCTACAAGCCCTTGTGAAGATTCCTTGATCGTTACACAAAAAGATTGCTTAAAAGAAGGAAGCCTGGGCAATCAGGATGTTCTGGGAGCCCCAGGCTCCTGATTTTAAGGGATCAATGACATAGGCATGGGTATTCAGAGAGCCATGGCCACAACAGGTCCACCCTGACTGGGGAAGACAAAGATCACTTTTACCCCAGTCTGCCACCAACCCAGTCTGCGTGTCACCAACCATTCATAGCTTCAGGCCCCCAACCACCCCAACTTGCCACTGGCGGCCCAGGAACTCTGTCCCCAAAGCCCTCAGCACAGATGCAGTTTCTGGAGACGCCTGCCTCTGCCCATGCACATGGAGCTTGAGTGCCACTTTGGACCTGGAGAGGGAGGGGCTGTTTCAAAGCCACTTTGGATTGGACGGGGCTCTTCAAAGACCTGGCTAAGCCTCTGGCTAAGCATCAGGGCAACAGTGGCCTTGAGGGCGACTGGCTTGGTCACGAGGGCCAACGTCCTGCACTCCCACAGCCTCCACCCATTCGTAGGCCAGGAGGCCAGCCAGGGCATGGACATCATGCAGGCCAGTACAAGATGCCGGCCTCACAACGCTGGGCATTTCTGAGTTCTGTTTTGTTCCTGCAAAACTAACTAGTCTACACACAGGTCAACCAGTGATCTTGACCTCACTAACTGTACCTTGCCCAGACAAAGCTGAAAGGACAGGATAAAATAAGAACCAACATATACAGAGCAGTTTAAGTCCTAAAGGTTTATACGGCATCCCCACTGCATCTCTACTAGCACGCCCACTTTTCAGATGTGACAACTGAGACCCAGAGAAGCCCAGTCATTGCTCAAGGCCACGCTGTGCCCTGACCACTACACTAAATTGTCTCTTGTACAGCAGGGGAAAGCATCTCTTTATCCTCTATCATGTACCAATTTTATGGCTTTTCTCACATAGGGCTTCCAAATGTTGTCTGACTGACAAACAGCCAACTAAAAATACAGGAAGAAGAGTTCTAAAGAGAAAAGGATGCTGGAGGACACGTCACGGCAGCACGCACACACGTGTGTGTTTAAGTACTGAAACACGAACGGCCACGTCAGGCCATCAGGCATGTTTGGGGTGTGCCTACATCCTTCCTGCCAAAGACAAACCGGATGGGAAATCCTCCCTTTGCACAGCGTGGAGCCTGGAAGACTTGGGACCAATCCTGGCTTGGCCCCTTATCTAGCCTTAGGTCAGTTACCTACCTCTGCTGGGCCCTGGCCTTCTCAGCTGTAAAATGGGGAGATGGGAGGGGGGAAGCACAGGGACAGGGCTGAGGGACTGAGATAACAGTGAGTGGACACTGCTGTTCTAACTGCCTGCTTGTCAGGTGCAGCTCTGCCGTCCTGCCAGCTTTCTGTGGCTGTTGGGAGGTCAGTCCGGAGTGTGACGTCCTTTGCCTTCCAACACCCCAGTCAGCCCTATCTCCTCCTTGCAAATTCAGGCTCCAGAGTGCTTGCTGTTCCCAACCCCAGTCCCATACCTGAGTCCCTGGCTTTTGCACCCCTCCCCCACCCCCTAATGTCCCCTGCACCTCTCTGCTCCTCATCCTCTGGAGTGTGGCCGAGCCCTCCGTGAGTGAGGACTTCAGGGACAGATTGTCCCATCTGTGTTCCCTGTACCTGACCCTGGGGGACTCCCCAGGGCTCTGTTAACCAGGAGGACAGGATGGGGCAGGAAGGGCGGGTGTGGGGCAGCTGCTCTCCATCACTGACAGGGAGCCCACCTTCCCTGACCCCTCATCCCCCCAGCTGTGAGCCCTTCCCCGGCCTCTGTGCCACCCCTGATGTGTCATTCTTCCCAGCAGGGATGGTGTCTCAGCCATCTTTGTAACCTTTGCCCCACAGGGGCCTGGCATGGAAGAGGAGGGTGCGGTTGGATGACAAAGGAAGTTTCACTTTCCTCATCTTAAGTTTTAGATCTGTAAAATGGAGGTGACAGTGGCTGGATTCTGATCTCTGAGACCCTGTTAGGCTCTCAAATTCTGGCAGTTTGGAAAATGCATACTAAGCTGACTGTTGCAAGCAAAAGCGTAGGCACCTCTGCCATAATTAACACCACACACGTCACACAAACACATGAGCACACACACGTAGTGGCGGCTGAATGTACCCCCTGGGCTGGACCCTGCCCGGTTTCCGCTGACCACAGAGACTGTGGGGCCCTGCTCTGGGGTTTGCTGGCAGACCTCAGCCCCCCTGTGCACCCAGAAGACAGTCAATCAATGTCATTTCCGGAACAGCTGGCCAGAGCTCTAAACCTTAGTGATTGTGGCGACTTCCCTTCCCAAGCTTTTCAGAGAACTTGGTGCTGAAGATCACCAAGGGATTCCGGTTCTACTGGGCTCAAGGGGTCTTTTCTGGCACAAGTGGAAATGGGAAGTTATCAGAGTAGAAGCCCTGCATCTTGTTATTCCAGCCTCCAGAACCTGCCGTGGCTGAGCTCAGGGTGTCACCAGCCACACCTGAGACCAACTTGGCTTTCCTGTCCAGAGGGACTTGAGAGCCGCAGGATGGAAGGGCGGGGCCTGGCTTAAATCACAGCTCTTGGCGCCGAGAGCTCGGCTCTGCTGGGAGCTGGGAGGGCAGCGGCTGAGCTCTGGCGATTAACTCTGCTGGGCGTCCCTGATGCCGCACAGGGCTAATAGTGAAAGGTGTAAATCACGGGGAGGAGGAGAGCAGACACGTTACTCAGGTTTATTACCAACACAATTTAGGAAAAGATAACCAGGCTAGGCCTCTCTTCCTTTGGCAGCTGGGGGGAGTGGTGCTGGCAGATAGGAGGGGAAAACGCACTACTCCTCAGGGAGCTGTTTTTATTTTAATTTTTTTCTGAGTCATATAGAATGACATTGTCAGATTTCTAAGTAAAATTAAGAAAAATTTCACTTAACCAACCCGACTGCTTTCGTGGGTTTCTGAGCATCCATGTATCATATGCATGTATGATTGTTACACAGGTAGACTCAGAATGTACATGGGATGCTGTGTGGGTCTTTTCCCACTTAACTTTATTATATGGTATCATTCATTATGGGCTGGAGACTCTGATGGCAGGAATCATTTGTTTTTCTTTTTCCCTTAAGGCATTTGCAAATATGCTTGGAGGCTAAGGGATGCTGGGTACATCTAATAAATAAAGCAAAATAATTAATAGCCCAAGCAGCCTAGAGACCCCTCCTAGCTGCTTCCGAGCTAGGCTTCTGAGAAGCAATTGTTCTGCTTCATTCCCGGCTGACTCCATCCTTGAGACAGACTTCACTGAGAAGACAACAGCAGCGAGAGCTTTCTAAACACAAAAAGAATGAAAAGCAGAGTCACACATTTCCTCCAGATTTTACAGGAACTTAATATGGGTAAGAAAATAAGACATTTCTAAACCAAAGTGCTCTTATTAGCCGCGTGTGCTCAGCCCATTCATGGTTGCACCTTGGAAGTTTTGTAAGACCGAGAAAACTATGAGTGACACAAGTTCTGGCAAGAGCCAGACCCTGACCAAGGCACGGCCCGTGAGGGCCACTCAGGCAACGCCCTAAGCTGCAGAGACAAGCAAATAATGCACACTCACAGGTGGGGGTGTCCCCAGCATCAAGCCCAGCCTAGTCCACGGCCAGTCACGTGACCCTTTCAAAATGAAGCTACTACACCAGCCCAAACCAACAAGGTGATATTCAAGGAAAACGGGGGAGGGCAGGTAGGACAGGAGAGGGAACACAGGTTGTCACAAACACCCGGGTGTGAAAATGTTCCTGTGTCCTTTCTGTGGGACCCACATTCAACTGTAATCTAAGTGTTGGCTGGGGGTAGAAAGAACCTCGCAGGTCAGGTAATATAATGCCATAAAAAGGCACCTTGTAGGGCTTCCCTGGTGGCACAGTAGTTGAGAGTCCGCCTGCCGATGCAGGGGACATGGGTTCGTGCCCTGGTCTGGGAAGATCCCACATGCCACGGAGCGGCTGGGCCCATGAGCCATGGCCGCTGAGCCTGCGCGTTTGGAGCCTGTGCTCCAAATGGGAGAGGGCATAACAGCAAGAGGCCCGCATAAGGCAAAAAAAAAAGGCACCTTTTAAATTGGTGCAGCCAATACAGAGGTACTGTGCAGCCAGTACAGAGGTACCTTAAAAAACTAAAAATAGAAAGACCATATGATCCAGCAATCCCACTCCTGGGCATATATCCAGACAAAACTATAATTTGAAAAGATACATGCACCCCAATGTTCATAGCAGCACTATTTACAATAGCCAAGACATGGAAGCAATCCAAGTGCCCATCAACAGACGATTGGATTAAGAAGATGCGGTATATATATACAGTGGAATATTACTCAGCCATAAAAATGAAATTCCGCCATTTGCAGCTACATGGATGGACCTAGAGAATATTATGCCTAGTGAAATAAGTCAGAGAAAGACAAATACTGTATGTTATCACTTATATGTGGAATCTAAAAAATAATGCAAATGAATGTATATGCAAAACAGAAACAGACTCACAGATATGGAAAACAAACTTGTGGTCGCCAAGGGGGAAAGGGGAAGGGACAAAAAAGGGGTATGGGATTAACATATACAAACTACTATATATAAAATAGATAAGCAACAAGGATATATTGCATAGCACAGGGAATTATACACATTATCTTGTAATAACCTATAATGGAGTACAATCTGCAAAAATACTGAATCACGAATCACTATGCTGTATACCTGAAACTAACACAATATTATAAATCAACTATGTCAATTAAAAATTTTTTTTAATTTTAAAAAGGCACCACGTTAATCTTGCATGATTTTTCTGCAAAAATTCCTGAAATCAGCCATCAGCCCCGAAAAGTCACCTACCATCTATTGGGCCCCAAGTCTCTCGGGCCTTCCTAGAGTGGGAAGAGACTCTATGCTCCTCCTCCAAAAAGCCCGCCCTAGACTGCAGAGCCAGCAGAGGTGGAGGCCAAAGACTCAGTAACGAGAAGCAGAGTCTTGGGGGCCTAGGGGTTCGCTGACCAGGGGCCTTGCTATGGGTGGGCAGGGGGGCTCCACTGGCCAGAGCCTAGGGCTGATGACGCCTAGGTCGACGTGAGTCCGTACGCGTCTGTTGTGACCAAATACAGGAAGGCTTGCCTGACCCCACTGTGGGCACCCACTCCGCCCAGACCCTCTGGGTCATGCACCCCTGCACCCAGAAAAGTGGCTCACAGTGTGGGTGCTGGGGGTGGTGGCGGTGCAGTAGGTCAGGACCCCTGCAGTCCCCTGGCAGGTCCCCCAGGTCTGCAGAACAGAATCATCATCATCCAGGCTGGTGGTTTCCCAACTTTTTCAGTGACATTCCCCTAGGCAATTTAAAAATGGAATGAATGCTAATAATAAGTTAACTAAATTTAGGTGCTCCCCTTAGGCATCTGATCAAATTTCATGAACTCTTTTTCAGGCTTTCAGCCCAAGTTCGCCTTCTCTCTCAGCTTCACGCAAGGTCTGCTTGGCCATCCCGTGAGTCAGTGGACTCCACCTGTCGGGCTGGACTGTCCCTCCCGAAAGAGGCTTCTGGGGGAAGGGCAGTAGGGGGTTGCAGTGCTGCGTCGTGGGTCGGGGTAAGCAAGGTCTGCCCAGAGAAAGAGCATGTGGTCACAGAAGCGCCTCAAAGGTCAGGAGGCCAATCGTTTCATTTTCCTAACGAGAAACACTGAGGGAGGAGCTGAAAGCACAGCTGGTGGGAGGGAGGGCAGAGCTGGGAGCCAGAACCTTCTGGATTCTGAGCTTTGGGCTTTGCACCCTCCCTGTGGCTCCTTCCCATTTTCAGCCAGTCTGGGTTCCCGTGGACAATTCAGGAGCCCCAGTAGCAGAGACAGCCAGTCCTGAAAGGCTCTCCCCAACATGCCATCTGGGACACTCAGAGTGATGGCCCAGGGACAGCCCTGCCGTGCCCTCCCGTGCATGGCCCGGCGCCCTCAGTCCTTGCAGGCTGGAAGGGGAGCCATGAGTGACTCGGGAACCCCATACCAGAGCTGACTCGGAGCTGCTGGTATTGAGGGTAGGGGTCAGCAACTGGGCCCTGGGTGCTGGGAGGCCCTGGAGGGGATGTTGGTTGCCATTCTCTACCACTCCTAACCCCAAACCACAAATAATAATGACAATAAATAAAAAATCGCTTGCATTCTTGGATGGGGTGCTGGCTATTCACTTACGTTCACTTAAATTCCATCCACATGGTTGACCCCACAAACCTGAATTCTGTATAGAGCACCACATCCCATGAGTGACGTTGAAACAGAACTTGCTTTGCATCCTTTTCCTCCCTCCCCTATGACGCCCCTTACACACCATTCTTGTTTCTTTGTCCCCTGGGCCTGGCTCCACGTTGACCAACATCATCCTTTGGCATCGAGCCATGGTTTGCTTGGCTCAGGGCATTTAAGGCAAACCAGGATTGGGACGCTGGCTGACAGAATCTTAGAGCAAAATGCTGTTCACCAACCCGGGGAGGATGGGCTTAGGTAGCTCTGCTTCTCAGGGTGGCACAGCCATCCTCCAGCAGCCTGACTCAGCCGGACCCCGAAGCTGGCTGTTGGCCTCGACTGCCAAGCAACTGTCTGTCCTTGGAGTTGGTTTACAGGGTACGAGGGACACCAAACATCACGGGTGGCGGGTCCGAGGGAGAGGTGTATCTCCCTGCCTCCTGGTCTCCATGTAAATAATCCCCAAATGGTGGTACTGGCGGGAGGCTTTGGGAGACCCTCAGATGAGGGCTTTGTCTCTTGGATGCACTCTTCTATAAAATCAAAGACCCCAGGAGATAAATGGGCCAATTACACATACTTCACAAAAGAAGAAACAACATGAATAAACATACAGAAATATATTCAAAATCCTCAGTCATAAAGAAATGCAAATGAGCATGGTTTTTAGCCCTTGGATCAGCAATGATTTATTTCCAAAGGGGTGGAAGCCAATTTTGGGAGGTGTACCATGAAGCCGGCACCTCCTCCTGCCCCAGGCGGGGTGAACAGTCAAATCTCTACCCTCTCCATGAGCCCTTCTTTCATAGGAAAAGGAATGCGCTTGTTACAAATTCAGACACTCGGAGGCGTGTAAAGCAAAACTGTAAAGTCTCTTGTTCCTTCACCAGCCTCAGCCCAGACTCAATCCCACCCCTCCATCGTAACTCCAGGTAACAGTGCGGCTGTTCTACGTGTGTACACACACACGTGCACACACAGGCACATGCGTTAAAGCAGAAATAGGATCATGCTGTCAATACTATTACAGCTGACTCTTTCTCAGTTACCATATTCATGGCCTCTGTCCTGTCAGTACGTCGGATCGGCCGCACCTCTTTTTAAGGGCTGCTTCAGGTTCTGTGTATTTATTTAAACATTCCCTATAGACAAAAACTTGGGGGATGGTTCCTATTTTTATTTTTTTGTAAAATAAACAATATCACACTGAACTTCAGTGTGTGTGCGTGTGTATGCATTAAACCTTTGCACACGCACAAAATTACACATCAGACCTTTGCACACGTGTATATGTGGAACCTCTGTGTGTATACAAATATTTACACCTTTGTGCACATCTGTGAATTTCTCCACAACCAAGGCTCAAGCTTTTAAAGCAATAATTGGCAACATGTTTCAAGAATTGAAAATGTTCCCCTCTTTGATTCTGTTTCTGGGAACCCACTGGAGGAATAATCCTATTTGTGTACCAGCACCAAGCCCAGGCAGGTTTCTCATAGGATGAGCAGAAAATTGGAAACAACTCAATGTCCATGAAAGGTGCATGGTCAAGTGAAATGTCATATATCTACCCAATAGGATATTAAGTAGGCATTAAAAATGATGGCCATTAAGAAGACATGGGAAGAATTTACAATAGGACATGAACTGAAAATAGCAGGACAGAACTCACACAATCCTGGTGGGGGCAAGTGTAAACCAGCCCATTGCCAGTATAAAACACGGGTGCATCTTGTGAAGTTGAGCACACACACCCCAGAGGGATTCTCTCCCTGCACCAAAGATAGGCGCAAGAATTGTCATAGAGAAAATCCCCGAATACACACCAAATGGCGATCGCCAGCAACATGGATGGACAATCTGGGGAATAGTTACAGCTTGGGGCACCTCACGGCAGAGTCACAAGAAATGAACAGCGAGATCTTAGACACAGACCTGGGTCACAGAAGGTCACAAAGGATGCTGACATTTTAATAATTCTCAAAATCAGACAGAACTAAACATGTGTTGTTGGGAAGTATACAGATGTGGACAACCTGCCTTAAAAGAGGGAGGAAGTGATGCCCACGGCATTCCAGAAAGTGATTCCTTCTAGAGTCTGGATTCCGGGAGAGGAAGCGGCTGCGGTGGCTGGGTCAGTTTGGGTGTGCAGCTGTGCGACGGGAATGGGGGAGCATTTCGTTATTGTGCTGCATTGTTTATATGTTATGGATGTTTTTTGCATGTACTCAATATAACAAAATTTTAAATTATTATTTTAAAAACCACGAAACCAAATTTTACAAACAGCATGTCTGCAACTCTGTAAAATAACTTAGGTGTCAGAAACAAAAAAATAAAAACAATCACAAGGCCAGAGGAAATACACCAAAATGCTGACAATGGTTGTGCTGGTCGCAGGTAGGATTTCACCCCCTTGTTTTATCTTTTTCCTGTTTTCCAAAATTTCTTTAGTAAGCAGGTGTTACTTTTATAATTAAAAAAGAAAAAGCCCTCCAAATCATTAAAAACATCAAAGGCAAAAACAAACAAACAAACAAAAAGCAAAACAATTGCCGCAAGCAATCAACCCATGGCTTCAGCAGGCAAATAAATGAAGTAGGTCAAACGAGCACATGAGAGTCAATACTGGGATGTAACAGAACACAAGGGCGGCTCTGACACCTCCCCCGCCCTTCTGGGGCCCCTGGTTTTCTCCTGGCCACCAACCCATCTCTGGCTTCAGACACCAGCACCCATGCCGGACTGAGGTGGGGCTCTAGTGTGGCCCCTACACTATTCGTTTCCCAGGGCTGCCTTAACAAATCATCACGAACCGGGTGCCTTAAAACAACAGAATCTCTTCTCTCACACTCCTGAGGCCAGAAGTCCAAAATCAAGGTGTCCATAGGGCCGTGCTCCCTCTGAAGGCTCCAGGACAGAGTCCTTCCTGCCTCTCCCTGATTCTGGCAGCTCTGCCAACCCTCCCGGTTCCTAGATTTGCAGCGGCATCACTTCGATCTCTGCCTCCGTGTCACACGGGCTCCGCCCCATGTCTGGGTGTCCTTTTCTGTCTTTTATAAGGACACTTACTGGATGTAGGGCCCACCCTAATCCAGTATGATCTCGTTTTGATCCTTGCCTTAATTCTATCTGCAAAGATCCTTCCCAAGACGGTTCTGCTCTGAGCTTCTGGGGGGACGTGAACTTGGGGGGACACCCTTCAACCCAGCACACATACGGTTCCCAGGAACTGAAGGCATATTGAACTAATTTCTATGACTGGGAAGCTGCACAGCACGTTGGAGGCAGGACAGCCACTCCAAGGGCAGGCGGAGTCTAGGGGGATATCCTGCCCTGCCTGGACCCCGGGGTGCCTGGCCCTCATTCTCAGAGGGGACAGCTCCTGGGCACGTGAACTGGGCCATCCCGGGTTCCTTCCCTCCACCCTCGAGGGAACGCAGGCCCCATGTCCTGAGACCCTGGCGTTCAGTGAGGCCCGAGGGGTGTAGTGCCAGCGGCCAGGACCCTCCCCCCCACCCATCTTATGGCCGCCATTATTCACTGGTCTCCATTTGCTTTTCAGACATGTATTTCCCATCATAAACTGTGCTAAGTGCTATTTAGTAGCTAATTAACTTTCTGTGTGAAGACCTCTCTAATTGCGTGCTCTCCCCGCTCCGCTGGGGTCCTTGGGGGACGCAGAACTGTCCTAGGGCATTTGTTCTGCTGCTCCTACCTCGCGGGCACAACTTCCTGCCCGGCAACAAACTGCCAATCAAGGCAGCGGAGGTCAAGGGGGACCAAATTAGGAGCCCTCCGTTGCTGCCAAACTTGCTTGGTGAAGCTTAATTTAAATAGAAAGCAAAAAGGTGATGAAAAATAATTTCCCCCAATGAAACTCTTTGCCAGGCGGCGTAAGGGGCACTGTCCTCTGCTCTCTGGAACGGCTAGTTTCTTCTTTGAAATGTTCCGACTGGAATCTGTTTATATTTTGACTGCACTGGCATCTGACATCCATCAAATGGAGAGATAATCAGAAAATAAAAGCTTTTGATTAGCACTTGCATAAATCACTGCAGTGCCAATTCCTGCATGGTCCCAATGCAGGGGGCGGGGTGCAGAGGCAGCAAAGGTGCTGTTGGGTTCGCATCCACCCACTTTGGGCCCAAAGCCATCACTAGCTTTGTACACTGGTCTCAGACCTTGTACTTCTAGGGCACGCTGGGCATAAGCTCCACATTGCAAGAATGTGTTCACTTCCTGAGAGCAAGATCTCTGATCATCCTCCCAGAGAGGTTTCCAGCCCAAGAGGATGTTTTTGATTGTCACAAACACACAGTTTCGAATCAGAGCTTAAGAGCAGGCCCCTCGGCCCCAAATCCTCAACACAACCACATGGCTCCATAGCCCCCAGGACATTTTCCAGAGTCCCTGCCTGAAGAGCATCCTCACCCCAAGATCTGCATCAGAGGACAAAGGAGAGGACAAAGTCTGCCCCTGCCACCTGAGAAAGCAGGGGCTTAAGCCAGCAACTCCTGCTTTGAAGGATGAGTGGGGCCTGCATGCCCACAATGCACCATTCCTCGTGCCTTACAAAAGGACGGGGCCACTCCAGCGAGTGAGTGGGTTTAACGTTGGAAAGCAACATCCCAGTTGGGTTTCCCATTCACCAGGAAGAGCTCGGCAAACCTGACCCTTCAGGAGGCTGTGGCTGAGCCCTGTATCCCGCATCCTCAGTGGGACATGTCACCCCTCTTTGGTCAACGGGTAGGTTTGGTTGAATGAGAAGCCTGCAGCCAGACTGATGTCCGAGGCCCTTCCTGGGCAGGCTGGGCAGGATTGGGCTGGGGGCTGTCCAGGCAGTTCCTGGGCTGCCTTTGCCAGGACCGCTGAGAGGAGCTGGACTTGAGGTCAGCTGTCCCTTTGCCCTATGGGCTCTGTTGCTGTGTTTCCCAGGCTCCCTTCCTGCAGTGGCCTTGGAGAAAAGTCATCTGGGGTCTTTTGTTTACACAGAGGCCCTCGGATGCAAGGTGGAGCCCAGGCACCTCCACCGTGGGCAACAGAAGGTCAGGACTGGCAATGGGGGCAGGGCTGTATCATTGCCCAGAGCAGAATCGGGCCTCCAGCCGGGAGCCGGCTTACAGGAAGCGTCTTCCAGGCTGTGACCCCACCCAACCAAGAGAGGGAATTGTCCAGAACATCTTGGTCTGGGGGTGGTGAGGAACAAGCATTTCTTTAAGGATGGTTATTTTAGAAACAGAACAAACAAGTGCAGGCATGTGCCCGGTGACCAGGAACCATCACTCTCTCCGAGGGTGGACGCTGGGGGTGGGGGGTGCCCCTGGGAAGTATTTCCCCCCAGTTTTGTGACTGTGGCCTCACTCCACCGGGAGAACGCTGGGCACTGCTGCAAGCTGGTTCTCAGGGGAAAAGACACTATGTAGGAATAAGGAGATTTGGGTTCAGAGGGGCTTGGGGGCTCTTTCAACAGTGGCTGCCTTAGAGGCAGGCGAGGAATTTTCCTTTTTGGAGCTTTTAATATGGGGCAAACACATGTGTTTGGAGGCCCACAGGCTTGGAACCCTCTGAGGGTCTTGGATGTTATGTCTGTATGAGATCTAGAGGCTATTCAGTCCTTCCTCATGCTCATGGTGGATTGGCTCCAGGACCCCTGTGGATACCCAAATCTGAGGATGCTCAAGTCTCATATAAAATGGCATAGTATTTGCATATAAGCGACTCATATCCTCCTGGATACATTATTTATTTATTTATATTGAAGTATAGTTGATTCAGTGTAGTTGTGTCAGTTTCAGGAAAGTGATTCAGTTTTATATACATATACACGTATATATACACATATATATAAATATATTCTTTTTCCATTATAGGTTATTACAAGATATCGAATATAGTTCCCTGTGCTATACAGTAGATCCTTGTTGTTTATCTATATTATATATAGTAGTATATATCTGTTAATCTCAAACTCCTAATTTATCCCTCCCCTCCATTCCCCTTTGGTAACCATAAGTTTATTTTCTATGTCTGTGACTCTATTTCTGTTTTGCAGATAAATTCATTTGTACCATTTTTTTAGATTCCACATATAAGTGATATCATACGATATTTGTCTTTATCTATATGACTTATTTCACTTAGTATGATAATCTCTAGGTCCATCCTTGTTGCTGCTAATGGCATTTTTTCATTCTTTTTTACGGCTGAGTAATATTCCATTGTGTATATATACCATATCTTCTTTATCCATTCATCTGTAGATGGACACTTAGGTTGCTTCCATGCCTTGGCTGTTATAAATAGTGCTGCCATGAACACTGGGGATGTATCCTCCCGTAAACTTTAAACCATCTCTAGATAACTTATAATACCTAATGCGGTGGCAATGCTATGTACATAGTTGTAAATCCAATGTCCATGCCAGGTAAATAGTTGCTGGTATGTGGCAAATTCAAGTTCTGCTTTTTGGGACTTTCTGGAAAATTTTTTTCTCAAGTATTTTCAATCTGAGGTTGGTTGATCAGCAGATGCCAAACCTGCGGATACAAAGGGCTGACTGTATCTTAAACTTGGAAAAACTAGCCCAGCAATTCCGAAAGTGATTTTCTTAAAAACAGCAAAGGAAAAACTAAACATGTAGAGGAGAATGAGAGGATATTGAATATTTTCTTCTAACTCAAACAAAATACTCTCCAAGTTCTTCTCCCCGAAACTGTGTATGTGTATGTGTGTGGGGTGTGTGCATGTCTGGTGTATGCGTATGTGTGTGTGCGCATATATGTCGTATGTCTGTGTACACATGTGTATGTGAGTGTGGACGTGTGTTTTGAGCCAGGATCCCCATTCCCATCCAGGCCCAGGCCAACCTTCAGTTATGAAAGGACAAGAACTTCCCCTGTGGGGTTCCAGCCCCAGGCACTGGGATTAGGAAAGAGAAGGGAAAGGTATTATGCACTCCCAGAAATCACTGTATTTATTTACTTTGAACGTTTTCCCTGACACCTACCAGGGAGGTGCTGGCCTGGCCACCAGCCCTGGGCTCCTTGGCAAGTGGACGTCTGCCTAATCTTTCATGTTCTTTCCAAAGTCACAAAACAAAACACTACCATCCAAAAAGTCACACCAAGTCAGCGGGCCTCTCCCCCAGCTTCAGCAACGGCTGTGGCCAGTTTGCCCAAACTGGAAATAGTTTTCCTTTGTCAACTACAGAGAGCTGTGTGTTAAGTCCAAACCCTACACTGTCAGCTACCAGGGGCGTGGTGGGCACCACCCAATGGGGTTCCCTGGATCTGCCCAATCATTAGACGGTGGTGGAAAGTCAGACACACACAGCTTGCCTGCTCCTCGCAGCCGCAGCTGCTCCCCTGTGTTCCGAACCAAGAATTCCATCAGCGCACAGCAGCAACTCAACACACCCATGCCACTGCAAAGAGGACAAACCCCAGACCATTCACTTTAGGGGTGAAGGGAGTTTTCCTGGAAGGTTTTATGCATGGAATGTTGGTCCCTTTAATCGTTAATCAGCCACAAAGCAAAACTCAGTGGTTCCTGCTTGTTTTGTCAGTTAAAGCCTCACAGAATCAAAGCTCAGTTCTGCCAAGCACAGTGAAGTGTGCCCTGGCCAGCCCTGTGGAAAAGCCCAGGCATAGCCATGCCTCCCACTTCTGCCAGGCTGGACAGTGTACCACATCCCACCCCATGTCTGCCCCTAACCCCGGGCCCTTTCTGGGGACCCAGTATCCTCAGTTCTGTCAAGGAAAATTCTTTCAATCAATTAAGAGAGAAAAAGTTTTCCCCAAAGGACGTTTCTTTAAAAATGGGGGAAAAAGCACAGGGATGAGTGGGGACATTTTCCGCCATCCATTATATAAACGCCAACTCTGGGTAAAAGCATGGTGTGAATGGCTAGGGAGCGGTGACCTGCAATCCCACTCACAGATTGGACTCGAGGTGGCCCCAAGGGCACCCCAAATGTGGGGAACCAGTAAGACCCCCACAGGCAGCACCGCTTTCCCCCGAAGAAGAGGTACTGTGAACAAGGAGTGAATTCTGCCCATTAAACAATCGCAGTGGAGTTCTCAAAGCTGGGGGCTACCGCTCTGTACTCGGTTAAACGCCCAAAGCCTTTTAACCGGTTTCTGGTCATCTCCATCAGTGTGGCCTTGAGCAGGTGACCATTCCTCTTTAAGCCTTGTTTGAGTGACAGAGGGGGCTCCAAAATACACGTGGCGCTGGGTGTTCTCGAGGACAAAAAGACATGATTTTTTGCCTGCTGCAGAGAAAGTCCTAATAAGTACAGGTATCTTTGCCTCTCCCCTACCCCCGCCAGGGTTAAGGGCCTGTGCAGAGCTCAGAATTGTTTTAAAGGCTTCTCCCCATGTGGGCGGGGCTGTTCTCATCCTGGCTGGATGGGCAAGTCTGCGCAGATACCATCTGCAGGGCGACCCTGTCCTGGCAGAGGTGAAGGGTGCTGAGTCATCAGGGGCTCAGGCTCCGCCTGGCCTGTCCCGTGAGCAATGACTCCAGAGGTGGGCCCCAGGGCAGCCTGGAGGTCCTGACCTGTGCCATTAGGGACACTGACCATTTGGGGCAAGTTCATGCTGATCTTTGGCTGAGCACCTGCCAAACTCAAAGGTCACTCCATGATTAGCTGTTTCTGGAGGCCTGGAATTTGTGTGGGTCCCTCTGAGAAGGCAGGCGTGCCCTCTGGGGCAGTCGGCATTGGTCCTGGGACCCACCCCAACTGGTACCCCACCTCCTGCTACTTGGCCCCAGGGCAAGAAGGAGAGGGGTTTGGGCTCTGACAGTAGCCACCTCGGAGCCCAGAAGGCTAACAAGGTGGGCAGTGGAGAGCAGGCCAGCTTCACCAGCCCAGTTCCCACAAGCCAGGCCCGCCTCCCCAGTGGCCCTTGCTCATTTTGCCTGTGACCCGAGCTGCCTTTACCTTTGCTGCAGGCTGGGAGGACTCTAGAACATTCATTAATAGAAAAACCAGTGTTCCTGCTGTAAAAGGAGGGGCATAGACAGTGGTCCTGGCCAATCTCATCACACGCTATTGGTAGAGGTTCCTGGGTAGTGGGAGGGAGACCCTCATGGCTGGCATGCCCCTCCGTGATGCCCCCTTCTGGATTCCCAGTGTCAACGCCCATCCTCTGGGGCAGGAGGTGGGGAGGCTGGGGGCTCGAGGTCCTGTTTAGGGGGACCCATGGTGCCCTCCCTTCAGTGACAGGCACCCAGAAGGGCATGCTCAGTTTCCCAATTCCCCGAAGATGAAGGGGAGAGTCTATTTTTCTAAGTTCTGGAAAAGGCTGGGATAGCAGTATCTCCTGATCTGACCTTGACAAGCCTCCGGGAGCTTCCTGCAGGTTTCCCCGCCCACCAGAGTCTCAGAAGAACCAGTTTTCAGGGCCTAGAACTGAATTTGACTTTCCGCCACCTTCGATTTGGGTTGAACAAGACATGTTGAGAGCAGGCATACGTCCCTCTTACAGGGAGGCATGTGTGGCGACCAGTCTCAGGCCCTGGTCACCAGGAGGAGGCAGGTGGTGGGAGCCCAGGCCACGGTCAGCCCTCTGGCCATGGTGCCGTGGCTTGCCTTGACGGCCTCTCCTTCCAGCCTAGACAGAGCCGGCACAGAGATGCCCCCAGACAGGAGTCCTAGGCCATACGGGCATGACTGCCCAGTGCCTGAAGTCCCAGACCAATGTTGGGGCAGGGGACAATCGACACAGGCTTATAGCTAATCTGAAAATGTTGGTTCTCAAAAGGTTGGGAAGATGTGCACCCAAGGTGGTTTCTCACAGTCCCAATTACCCTGATGATCTCAACTTCTTTTCCCTTCTTTGTCCTTTCTTCTACTGTGGCAAAATACACATAACGTAAAATTTACCATTTTAGCCATTTTTTTTTTTTTTTTTTTTTTATGCGTTACGCGGGCCTCTCACTGTTGTGGCCTCTCCCGTTGCGGAGGACAGGCTCCGGACGCGCAGGCTCAGCGGCCATGGCTCACGGGCCCAGCCGCTCCGCGGCATGTGGGATCTTCCCAGACCGGGGCACGAACCCGTGTCCCCTGCATCGGCAGGCGGACTCTCAACCACTGCGCCACCAGGGAAGCCCCATTTTAGCCATTTTAACTGTAGAGTCCAGTGGCATTAAGTCCATTCACATTGTACATTGTTGTGCAACCGTCACCACCATCCGTCTCCAGAACTTCTTCATCTTCCCAAACTGAAACTCTGTCCCTGTGAAACTCCCTTTCACCCTCCCCCAGCCCCTGGTAACCTCTTTTCTACTGTCTGTCTCTATAAATCTGACAATTCTAGGAACCTAATATGAGTGGAATCATACAATATTGGTCCTTTTGTGACTGGCTGATTTCACGTAGCATAATGTCCTCAAGGTTCATCCATGTTGTCGCCTCTGTCAGAATTTCCTTCCTTTTTAAGGCTGAATACTATTCCATTGTGTGGATGGGCCACACTTTATTTATCCATTCATCCATCGATGGACACTTGGGTTGCTTCCACCTTTCGGCTATTGTGAGTAATGTTGCTATGAACCTGAGTGTACAAATATCTGTTTGGGTCCCTGCTTTCAATTCTTTGGAGCACCATCCCTTTATATCTAACACTTAACCATGTATTATTTATATATTGAATAAAAATCATAATTTTTTTAAAAAAGAGGGGGTCCAGCAAAGTAAATCTCAAACAAGGCCACCCTTGAGACTCAGCCGGGCTGTCCTAGGGGTCAGCACATCCACAGGGGCAGTGGGAAGGACAGGAACCAGGCCGCATCCCTGTGTGCGACTATATCTGGCTGACCGCTTCCTCACATCCCAGGTCTGACATCAGCCGTGCACCTCTGCTCTGGAGCCAGAGGCCAAGCCTCTCTAGGACCCATCTGATCTCTGGGGACGCGTGGATGGTGCAAGGTTGGGGGGGCGTCATGCTGGCAATACTCCACCCATCAGACCCCCAGACAGGAGACAGAAAGTCAGTGGGGAGAGAGAAGCTGGCTGAAAATAGAGACAGGACACAGGAAAGGAGCGCCTGGCAGCTCCACAGCCAAGGGAGGCTGGCTTGGGTCTGAGCTTGTGTCCCCCTCCCAACAGCACACCCTCAGAGAGCCCCTCGGTAGGGGACAGTGAGAAGTGAGTGGGGACAGGTGAGCAACAAAGGGTAGATGGAACTTCCTCTCTGGGGAGACCGGGTGGGGGTGGGGTCAGGAGGCGCGGCGGGTTCATCGGGCAGGGGACACCCCTGGCTGATCTGGGGGAAGCCTGCCATCTGCTGGGCACATGGAGAGCCCTCCTCAGCTGAAGTGCCACCTCCAGGAAAATGGAGTTTAAAAGGATGGTGTTTGCCAGCCTCGTCTTTCATGGGGAAGCTGCAGAGCCGTGATGTCCAGACAGACCTGATTCTGGGGCTGGAGGAAATGGGCTGCCAATCCCAGAGAGTCGAGCCCAGGTGGCCCTCAGCGCCCCACGTCCACGCCCGCCTGGAGAGCAGGCTTCTCTGCACGTCAGCCCCGTGGACCCGACAAAGACGGCTCTCTGCAGCCCCTCATGCTCTGCGGGGCACACAATGTGTCCTTTCACCCCAGGTGGGTCTGGTGGAGCGTGGCGACCTCCCTGGGGGGTACCCGGCCGGGCAGCTGGCCCGACACTTCCCTGCTCGTGGTTTGGAAGCTCGAGGCACTGTCACTTTCAACTACCGTCAGGGGAACTTCTGAGACCTGACATCCATGTTGGTCACGTCAGTTTCACCCTGAAGGTGAAAGCCTCTAAGCCGGTGCCTGTCCACCCTCTCCCAAAAGGGGGGGCCGTGACCCCAATTAATTCGTGGCTGCTGTGACCGTGCTCACGCGGAGCACCGGGGAGCGTGCAGGGAGCCCGCTGTCACTCGACACTCTTCCCGGCAGCCCGGCAGCCTGCCAGGCTTGGAGAGAGACCGTAGCTACCAAAAATAATCCTCCCAGTGTTTAAATATTTACAGAAGCAAGACAGATCCTGATGCCTTTACCATCTACAGGGTCCGGCCCTAACCGCCAGCCCTGGGGCTCCTGGGAGAGGCCAAATCCACCCCCACCCCACCCCACCCCCGCCCCCTTTGCTGGGTCCCGGGTCTCCTCCCTCTCCCTTCCAGATGTGTTTGAATCTCCCTTTCTGTGGCCCACAAGACAGCCCCCCTCTCTCCTTCCAGAACATTTCCACTTCTGACTTCTTACCCCCATGTTACCTCGACCCTGGCAGGCACCTCCTTCCTATAGGCCTTTGGGGCCCCAAAACCCCTCCTCAGGAAAGGCCCCCTTCTCTAGAGGGTCTGCATCCCATCTTGGAAACCATCAAATAAAATGTAACAGAAGAGGCACGTGCTATCTAAGCCTGCAGGCTGGTCTCCATGCCTCCTCCTGGGAACCTCCAGGGCACTTAGGGGCCTTGCCCGTGATGGTCTTGTGGGCATGGATGGTCACTGTCCCACTGTGTGGGGCAAAAGGCGGGGCAGTGAGGATGGAGACTTGCCAGGGCACAGGGCTGGGCAGAGCTGGGAGGTGATCAGGGGCTCGGCTCCAGGGTGGCCACACTTAAGGACCATCTGTGTCACTGCCTGCCGCTAAGGAAGGTCAGGAATTTGCTCAAGGCCACCTGCTGGCACCAGAGTCCAGGCCTGCTTCCTCCAGCCCATGACTTTCAAAGGGCAGGCAACTTGCAATGACCAGTGTGGCCGGGCTTCAGCTGTCAGATCGTCAGGGAAACGATACTCTCAGGTTCCCCAAACAGATTCCCTGAAGCAAGGAAGCACATTCTGGATATGGTGGAGGGGCCACCAGGAGCCCTTTCTCCCTGGCACATCACAGGCATTTAGGGAACACTGGTTGAATTGAAAGGAAAATCCAAGTAAAAATGCCTTGTTTACTCTGCTGGGAATGAACATTAAGGCAAACAGTAGAGGATACAGGAACGTTCTGATCAAAAGACAAAGGTCATTTGCCACCCCCCTCTCGCTTTTAGGGAGGATTTCATTAGGTATTGGGTTACACTGCAACAGCCAAGGGGGAGTCTCGAAAGGCAGAGCTCGGCTCCCATCTCACCTGGGAGGCACTGTTACGTCATTGCTCTGTGGCCTCACGCTCAGAGCTCTCAGAAGCTCAGGTGGGCCCCGGGCCCTGCAGAGTCCCTGCCAGGGCTGCCGATGCAAGAGCAAGGGCCTCCAGGGCCTCTAGCTTCCTGCTCCCGAGTGGGGCTCTGTGCAGTCAGAGCAACATAGCCCGCAGAGAGCATCCCCACCACCCCCTGCAACAAATCATCGAGGGTTGCATCAGGTACCTCCAGAGGGGCTGTCGTGGTTTGTGAGCTGAGGGGGAAAGGCCGATAACAGTTTCATTTCCTGTCCTTCGACAGCCATCCTGCAGTGGGGATGCCAATTCCCTGGGGAGCGAGCACAGCCTCTCCCAGAGGCTGAACTTCCTTCTTTTCACTTCAGGAGGGTTGATGCACCTATTTCCTCCCTGTCCTGACAGCTTTCATAGAAAGAGGCCAGCTTTCTAAAGAGCTGATGGTCCTTGTGGGGGCGGGGGGGGGCAGTAGACAATAGCATGATTTCAAGAAGATCCACCCATGCAAGGGCTCCACCATGCATCTCTTTGGAATCTTGCTTCGTTGGGTGACACACTTGGCTGGTGACTTTCAGAATCCCTGCTCCAAGCCAGGGAGGGGTCAGGGCTACAGAACCTTCCCCACAACAAGCAGGAACAACAGAATGCTCTCCAGACCTCCTCCCAGAAGCCACACAGCCATCAACGAAAAAGGAAGAGGGCTGGCCAGAGAACATTTAAAAAAAATAAAAACAAAACAAAACAAAAGCAGGACGCCAACCAATAGAGACTAGAGCTGGCCAACTCGGTGGCCCTGTGCCATACATGGCATCAAGCACTTGAAATGTGGCAAATTAAAACTGAGATGTGCTCTAGGGTTAAAGCTTGCGTGGGATTCCCAAGACTAAGTACAAAGATAGACAATATTAAACATCTCTCATCAACTTTTAATATTGATTGCATGGTAATATTTTGCATATACTGGGTAATTATTAAAATTAATTTGACATGTCTCTTTTTTACTTATTAAAATGGGGCTATTAGACCTACACAAATATGCCCAACTGACTTTTGGCAAAAGTGCAAAAGCAGTTCCATGGAGGAGGGTTGGCCTTCTCAATGGTCCTGGGGCAACCAAACATCCCCAGGCTAAGACAAACCTCACCCTGAGCCTCACTCCTTCCACTGAAATTAACTCAAAATGGGTCATGGACTTCTACATGTAAAATGTAAAACTATACAATTTTTAGGAAAATAACAGGAGAGCATCTTTGGGATTCAGGACTAGGCCAGGAGTTCTTAGACCTGACACCAAAAGCAAGATCCATAAGAAAAAAAACCTGATAAATTGGGTGTCATCAGAATTAAAATATTTTGCTCTGTGAAAGAACCTGCTGGGAGAATGAAAAGATAACTACAGACTGGGAGAAATACTTGCACATCACGTATCTAACAAAGGACTAGTATCCAGAAAATAAAAAGAACTCTCAAAAATGTAACAGTTAAAAAAAACGGTTAGAATATAGGCAAAAGACATGAAGAAACATTTCACCAAAGAGGATAAACAGATGGCAAAGAAACACATGAAAAGATGCTCAACATCGCTAATCACTAGGGAAATGCAAATTAAAACCACAATGAGATACCACTACACACATATCAAAATGGCCAAAAAATAAAATAGTGACCACACCAAACGCTGGTGAGGGTGTGGAGAAACTGTACCATTCACATACTGCTGGTAAAAATGTAAGATGGCACAGCTACTCTGGAAAACAGTTTGGGCGATTTCTTTTAAAATGAAACATGCAACTACCATACATATGACCCAGCAATTGCACCCCTGGGAATTTCTCCCGGAGAAATACTCACAACAGCTTTATTCATAAATGCCCCAAACTGGAAACAACCCATCAATGAACTTCCTTCAAAGGGCAGACAGTTAAACAAACTGATCTGTGTACACCATGGAGTACGACTCAGCAGTACCAAGGAAAGAACTACGGATGCATATGATGGCTTGGATGGAGCTCAAGGGCATTATACTGAGTGAAAAAGGCCCATATCAAGGTTACGGAGAGTGTGATTCCATATATATGAAAGTCTTCAGAGACAAAGAATAGAGTAGTGGCTGTGACTATGAGGGGAGTGTATGGGAGCCGTGTGATGACGGAACTGTTCTGTACCTTGATCGTGGTGGTGGTTACACAAAGCTACACATGGGATACAACTGCACAGGAATCTACACACATGTACACACAAATGGGTGCTTGAAAGACCAGCTAGATCTGTGAGTTGTACCCGCCTCCATTTCCTGGTCTGCAACATGTACTATGGTTTTACACAGGATGCTACCATCAGGGGAGGTTGGATGAAGGATGCATGGGACCTCCCTGTACATTTTTTGCAACTTCCTGAGACTCTACAGTTATTTCAAAATAGAGTTTTTAAAAACAAGACTACTATAAAATTTAAAATTTTATGTGGCTCACACTACATTTTTACTGGACAGTGTTGGTTTAGACCCGGCGTCAGCACATAATGGCCCGCTGTCTGTCTTTGTACAACCCATGAACTAAGAATATTTTTTAATAGACTTTATTTTGTAGAGCAGTTTTAGGTTTACAGAGAAGTTGAGCAGAAGGTACAAAGAGTTCCTAGATACTCCTCCACTCACACACGGCCTTTCCCCTATTATTAACATTTTACATTAGCGTGGTACACTTGTTATGGTTGATGAACCAATATCAATACATTATTATTAATATCTAAAGCCCATAGTTTATGTTATGGTTCACTCTTGGTGTTGTACCTTCTGTGGGTGTTAACAAATGCATAGGGACATGTATCAGCATTACAGTGTCATCCAGAATAGTTTCACTGCCCTAAAAATCCTCCATATGCTCTATTCAACCCTCCCTCTCCTCTAATCCCTGGCAACAACAGATCTTTGTTTTACTGTCTCCATAGCTTTGACTTTTCCAGAAAGTCATATAGTTGGAATCACACAGTCTGTAGCCTTTTCAGATTGGCTTCTCTCACTTAGCAACATGCATTTAAGTTTCCTCCATGTCTTTTCCTGTCTTGATAGCTCATTTCTTTTTAGCACCGAATAGAATTCCCTTGTCTAGATGGACCAGTTTATTTCTCCATTCACCTACTGAAGAACGAACATCTCAGTTGCTTCCAAGTTTGGCATTTATGACGGAACCTGCTACAAACATCCGTGTGCAGGTTTTTAATTGAAGAATGGGTTTGAACGTTTCTAAATGTTGAAAAAGGCAAAAGGAGGGAAATATTTCATGACACATGAAAATTATATGAAATTCAAAGAGTCCATAAATCAAGTTTTATTGGAACCCAGCCACGCCCAACTACTTCCATATTGCTAGTGGCTGCTTTCTCTCTATGGGCAGAGTTAAGAAGCTACACAGAGGCTTGTACAGTTCAAAAAGCTGAAAATACGCACTACATGGCCCTTTACAGAAAAGATCTGCTGACCCCTGAGATGGACAATTACAATCCCCAACTTTGAAAGGCCAGAGAGAAGCAAACCAAAATGATAATAGCAATGCCGAAAGGATTGATGACCGTAGATATTTTCTTTATGCCTTTCCTCCCAAATTTCTAAAACAGACATATATTACTTTTGCCACTTTTAAAGTAGATTTCCACAGCATCTTTGCTCGGGCCCCACAAGCCTCTCAGGGGGGCTCCTGAACAGACCCAGAGGGCTGCCAGGGCTGGGCCAGGAGGGGCGATTGATATGCCAAGTGATGACGGAAACAGGGGCTTCACAGGGCCCGACTTTGTTTTGCTGTTTTGCTTTTTTAACTTCAGAGCTGGTACCTCAGCTAGGAGCCTTCGTTCCGTGACCCTGTGCCTCAAGCTTCTCTACAACAGGAGAAGAACAGCCCTGACCACAGGCATTGTTTTAAGGGTTAAATGGTCAGTACCCACAAAGCATGTGCTGGGTTGAACAGTGTCCCCCAAATTCACATCCACCTGGAACCTCCTAATATGAACCTATTTGGCAACAAGGTCTTTACAGATATAATTAGTTAGAGATCCCAAGATGAGATCATCCTGCATTGAGAGTGGGCCCTAAATCCAAGGACTGGTGTCCTTACAAGAAGAGAAGCCACATGACGATGGAGGCAGAGATTGGAGGGACGCAGCCATGAGGAATGGCTGGAGAACCAGGAGCTGGCAGAGGCAGGATGGATCCTCCCTGGAGCTTCAGAGGGAGGAAGGCCCTTCAGACACCTTGATTTCAGACTTCTGGCCTCCAGAACTGTGAGAATCCCTCTCTGTTTTTCTAAGCTGCCCGGTTTGTGGTCCTTCTTTATGGTGGCCCCAGGAAACTAACACAAAGCACTTAATATCTGGCTGGCACACTGGTAGGTGCCATAAAAGTGCCACTTTTATTTTTATCATCCTGGTAAATGACTACCGTTTGCCTACTCTGTGCTGAACCTTTTCGAAGTGCTTTCGCTCCTCACCTCTCTTTGGCTTCACAATGGACCCATTTCACAGATGAGGAAACTGAGGCACAGAGAGATTAAACACCTCGCCAAGCTCATGCCCCAGGGATCACGCAGGACTTGGTTCACATCTGACTGCAGATCTTGCCCAGCCCAGCTGGCCTGCCCCTTCCCTCCCAAGACAGTGTGTCTGAGCCAACAGCTGCCCTAAGTCTCACACCAAGGGACTGGGCACTGTCGAGACCCAGCCCGAATTCCCTGGCAGCCCCTCCAAGCTCCTGGAGGCAGTGGCAGCAGCCCATCAATGCGTTTCTAGAGCGGCGGGGCAGACAGTGAAGGGCCATTCTCCTCCCCAGGCAGTGCCTGGCTTCCCTGCCTAGCAGTGAGGCTCCCAGGCAGGTCCAAGGGCTCAGTCCTGCCTGCTGCCCTTCTCGGAGCGGCTTCCTTTGGGCCACTGCTACCAGCCATCCCCAGGCACAGAGATGGGGAGTGACGGGTGACTGCCACCTTGGCTGGGGGGGGCTTGGAACAGGCGGACGGCGGGTGTGGAGGGAGAGATGCCGGCACAGAGCCTGCTGAGTGCTACAGAAACATAAGACAAGATTAGTCTTAACGACGCACAGAACAGATTGCAGGGTGTCGGGAGATGGGATGTTTTAAAGAAATAAATCTCAGCTCCCGGTTACAGAAGCACAAACAAACCCAAACAACAGATCTTTGGAAGCTGCCAGCTTCCTGGCTGCCAGGCTGCTGCTGGGGGCCCCGAAGGGGTGAGGGTGGGTGTTCCAGGAGCATCCTCAGGGCATCCGGGGACCTGGGCTAACCCAATACTGAGTTAGCTCAGAGATATCTTCCTGAAATTTGGGGGGTAGGGGGGTACAACCCCCCAGCACCTGGCCATCCTATGTCTCACCAACTCTTGGCCATTCCACCTCCTAAATCTCTCTGGAACCCACACTCATCCCTCAGCATTCCGTCCCACAGCTCCTCTCCGACCATCACCCTCCCTTCCCGGGCGGCAGCAGCCCCAGGACCTTCCGTCACCCCTTCCCCAGTCCCACTGCTGCTGGAATGGCCTCCAAGGACATCCACTGGTCTAGCCACTGGCCGTTCCCTGTTGCTCCCCCCTTTCATCTTTTCAGGGTCCCATCCTTCTGGCCCCTCCCCTCTTCTCAGCCTCCCATCCCAGAGGTGGGAGAGGGTTCTTATTTGCTTTAGCTACTATGGGTGGGAAGGGGTGAAAAGCGTCCCCCTCATTTATATCACCGCCCCCCCGACCCCGTCTCCAGGAGTGAGCGGTTCTGGATGAACCTCTCACTCCTGCAGGCTTGTCTGCCTCCCCTGAGATGGTTGGACAGAAAAGGAATGGGGCAAGGCTATTTATGAAAACTGCCCAAAGCAGCTAAGAATCTCATGGCATCACACAACCTGCCCCTAACCAGGCTTTGGGTGACCCAGAATGACACCCTCTGGGTCCCTCCTGGCAGCCCCCCATCAAGGATACTCGGCGCTTGGACCTGGTCCATCAAGCTCATCGGCTCCAGGTCCTTCTCAGAGGCTGGATTCTCCCCAGAGCAGGGTAGGAGCAGGGCCTGTTATACCAATGACAACGAGAAGGTATGAATAATTCAGCCTTTACGGCTGATACTCTGGTGTCACAGAGCCTTTTCCTCCTAAAGGCAAAAAGCACTTAAGCTGCCATTTATTTCAGCCTGGCTCCCTCTGTGGGGTGGGCGCCATCATCCGTTGTCACCGTCCCTCCTCACTGGCTTCTGCTTGTGACCCCTCCTGCCATCCACCCCCTAGTAAGCCAGTCCCTGCGTGGGTCGGGGGGGGAACACCTGTTCAGTTTTCTGGTCTTTTCCTCCTTTTCCCTTGACAGAACATTTTGAGGGACTACTCTTTGCCAGGAGTGTGGCTACTCCCTCCACCCCCCTCACAAGCACTGTTTCGTCCGGACCTGCACTGTCCAACACAAAGCCCTCGCCGCCTGTGGCTATTGAACTTTAAATTCAGTGAAGATGAATAAATTAAAAATCCAGTTGCTCAGTTGCCAGAGCCAAATTTCCAGGGTTTCACAGCCGCATGTGGCCAGCGGCTACCACATAGGACAGCGTTCATCACCACGGAAAGTTCTATAGGACGGCACTGGTCCAGGTGACAGGTAAGTCTCACGGAAAAGCAACAGCACAAGGCGGCATATGTTAAACGCCACACAAATGAGATGCCCGGGGAAAGCAGCAGGAGCTCTGTAGAGCGAGCAGGGGTCACGGAGGAGACCACAGTCTGGCTGGGGTTTCAGCAGGGGAGGGGAGAACATTCCAGCTGGAGGGAGGCTGGGGAAGGGTGAGCCTGCTGGGGCCGGCTGGCCATAACACCGCGTGCGTGGGAAAAGAGGAGAGGACAGGAGGTCAGGAGGCAGGTGAGCATCGGAGCAAGACCCCAAGGGCAGGCAGCCCGCGGCCCCCTGGGGCTGTACCCGGCTCTCCTGGACCCACGTCTGGGCTGGCTGAACCACTGCCCCAATGAAGCCACGGCGAGAGTCCCTGCGTGGCAAGGCCACCCAGCTCGTTCTGTAACCTGAACGCCACCCTTCACTCGGGATGGCCACCCCAAGAACACACACCAAGAATGACAAAGGAGGGGATGAGAGAGGGGAAACACAGCACGCATTTACCCTGGGGGTGGGGGCGCCGATGACAACTCTGGAGACGAGGGTGGCAGACCATCAGCATCAGCTTCATGGGAAGGACCTCACAGGGTCTTAGCAGGTCTTCTCATTAACAAGCATGCAAGGGACTTCCTTGGCAGACCAGCGGTTAAGACTCTGCTCCCACTGCAGGGGGCATGGGTTCCATCCCCGGTCGGGGAACTAAGATCCCGCAGGCTGTGCGGCACGGCCAAAACAACCCCAAAGAACAAAAATAAAAAAACAAGCATGCAAGACAGTGGACAAGGGTGAGCCAGTCTAAGCTGTGTGTGGGTTCATGATTAATATAACCACACTGTAACATTTTTGAAACACGAGAAAAGAAAAAAAATACTCGTAACCACACTATCCTAACATATTGGCACAGCTTCCCGTCAACCTGTGCTGTCCAATAGAGTGGTCACATGTGCCACTTAAATTTATCTCAATCAATATCACATAAAATTAAAAATTCAGTGTGTCAGTCACACTAGCCACCTTTCAAGTGTTCCCTAGCTGAGCAAGCCAGTGGTGCTATCTCGAAGGCACAGATCTGGAAAGTTCTAGTGGGCAGCACTGCTTGGCCCACCTCATTCATGGATCAGGCCTTTCCACAGATTTCAGTCAAAATGTGCACATCATTTGCTACCTGCTTTGTTTGTGATTTCCATGCTGCAGCACAGCCTTTACAAATACACATTCTTCTGTCTGGCAGTACCGAGGTTCTGAACATTTTGGAAAGTCAGAGGGTGCCCCCTCCTCAGGAAAATGCACACCCGTGAACACACATACAGGAAGTGGTGTAAGACTTCAGGGGGCTCATGGACCCCCATTAAAAATCCCTTGACCTGGAAGATAAACTGTAATGGATGGGTCTCCTTCTCTAGATTCTTCCCCTTTTTCCTCCATTGTAAAGAATAGCATGATGAACATCTTCATGCAAATGTGCTTTATTTCTGTCGTTTAGATTATTTCCTAGGATGAGTTCCGGAAGAGACCTTTTGATTTAGGGAGTGGAGCTGTGTTTCAGCTCATACACATCGCCACACACTTCCCCAAGGGGGAGCAATTGACACGCCACATGGGGGTCCACATGCGGGTCCTGTTATATGACACCCTCATCCAACTGGCCCTTGAGACTGGGTACCTCTCAGGACAGGAGCGAATGATGGGATGGCCACTTATCTTGTCGGTGGTCATCCTCACCTTCATCTCAATCCAAAGCCTTGATTTCTGACACTGTGGAAGGTATGGGGCTGAGAGCCACAGACCCTAAACGCTGCTTGTATAACTCAGATCTCCATGGAAGGAGGGTCCATGATGACAAGTCAGCAGCACATCTCTCCTCGTCCACCCATTTCCCAATAGTCCTTGGACACTGATATAGTCAAGGATGTCCAGCCATCACTGTGCTGGGGCTGGTGGGGTGGCTATGGCAGGTGGCCTTGCCATCTAGGGATGAGGCTGTGCCGGGCTATACCCCGCAGGTAGCACACGAATGGACACTGCCTTTCTAACGACTCAGCCCTTCTGTGAACTACCAGCCACATAACAAAATGTTTAGGGGACTCTCGGATGGGGGCTGCTTCCCCCTCCTCGCCCATCCCCAGCCTCAGGCTCAGCCTCCATGTGTAGTTCTTCAGTTCTGCCACCAGAGGGATCCCATGAGCCAGCCTGCTTGCTCCCCTCCCAGGGAGCCAATTCCCAGTTAAATTAGGAGCCTCTGCTCCAGGAGCCGCTATGAGTGCATTCAAGTCCTCAAAGACCAGCTCCCTGAGGGGTGTCTGGTCCTGCAGATGCCAGCGCTCCAGGACCTCGACCCAGATGCCCTCTGCCTGAGGCACAAGGCCCACGTCTCTCTCCCCGTGCTCCCCACCCCAGCAGCGGTTCTCATACCTGGCAGCACTTTGGAAACCCCTTGGGAGGTCAAACACTGCCCAGGCCCGGGCCCCGTCCCAGCCATTCTGGTTCAGTCAGTTTGTGTGTGGCCTGGGCATCAGGAGCCTTCAAAGCTGCCTGGAGCATTCTCATTTTTCGCTGGGCTGGGAAGCCTTGCTCTATAGCACCCAGTACTACTGACGATTTAGTCCCAATTTCCAGGTCCATCACGGGGCAGGAGCTGTGGGAGGGAGGGAGTGGAGGAACACCAGCTTTGCTTCCAGGTCTCAGATGCAGTGGGGAGACAAAACTGCAACTCAGCTCCGAGAGCAAAGAAGCAAGTAAACGTGAACTGCAGGGACGGCCTGGCAGGAAATGTAGATTCCAGGGCCCACCCAGCCCCTTTTGAAATCACATCTGCTTTTTTTTTTAAGCTCCCAGCAACCTGTCAAGCACGGCTGGGTCAGGAACCAGGGTGCCTCCATGTGATACTTCTCACATTCCGTCTCAAAGACAGGCTGTTTCCACGTCAGCCCCAGACTGAAGCACACGCTCCCAGGAGGCAGGGAGGGACCTCACTCATGGCCATCCTGCCCCAGCCCAAAGCCTTGGCTGAAATGGACTGATTGGGCCAGAAAAGCAAGCAATATGGTATTGTTGGAGCTCCACGGTGAGGGAGGGAGCTCCCTCACAGCACTAGTCTTCTGAGCACGTCTTGCAGCTCTAAGCAGAAACATGACCCCTAAATTAAACTGGGTGGAGCAGGGATCTGGAAGGTAAAAGTAGGGTTCCCAAAGCATGACCACAGAAAGGGCTCATGGTGGGGCAGCCAAACTTTCACACCTGACAGACGCCACCCAGCTTTAGCTCAGGAGTCTGCACGCGATACAGAATAATGCTTCCAAATCCAACTGGAGGTGGAAATTGTTGGGAATATTAGCCAGACACACAAACGGAGTGCTGACACACTAGGATGGACCTTAAGGAAGGAGCCAGACACAAAAGGACACAAGTTGCATGATACCATTGAGGTGAAATGTCCAGAACAGGCAAATCCATAGAGACAGAAAGTGGCTGAGGGAGGGGCACGGGGAGTGACTGGTAGTGTGGCACCACCAGGGGGAGTGCTGACAGAGCCCCGCTGGCGGCGGGACCCAGGCGTGGCTTTGAGTTATGTTCTCAGCCTGGTTTCCTGGTGGGAAACAGCACACGGCTCAGGGAACCTCATGGGGCACTGGAGTCCTCGGCTACAGCTGACCGCTCCCGTTACATGCACCCTCCAGTACTCGAGATGGATGTTATCAGTTTACCCTTGGGCTCTAATGGACCACATCTTACTGAGGGGAAGAAAACAGGAGTGAATCCATCTCAAATTCCTTCCTGCTGAAGCCAGCAAAGCATTCTGCATTCCTCCGCCCTACTCCTTTTCTCCTGGGATTACCTCAGTTCATGTGACCTTATGTGCTCTAGGTCTGGTGTAGACCCGGCAGGGTTCGAATCTGACTCGGTTCCTAAATTAGCTGGGTGACCTCCAGCAAGTTCCTTAACCTGAGCCTCGCTTTCCTCTTCTATACACAGCGGGGCGATGTTAGCACCTACCTCACAGGGTTTGGGATGGATGGTTGGGAGCATGAAAAGAATTAATCCATGGCCCACATGCCCAGTGCCCAGGCAAAGCTCAGACCATTCACACTTCTCACACGCCCATCTCATCTCATGAGCTCAATGATTGTGTGCTGACTGTCTGATTATGTCAGCACTTACTATCATCACCATTGTTAGCCTAGAAATCTAATGAGAACAAGGACCACAGCCGAGCATGAGAAGGGGCGGCAGAAGTCCCACACCTGCCCATGCCAGGCCTGCCCTGGCTGCTCTGGGTTCATGGGCCTTGTAAACACCTACCTCTGGGAGGCCCTGAGGCCCCCTAACGACGCTGTGTGGTGGCCGCCACGAGACTGCAACAACCCTCCCCAGTCAGGCAGGGGGCAGGTCTCACTGCTGCCCGCCCTGGTCCCTGCCTGTGTGGCCAGTGAGCCCCCCAGTGTGCCCAGGCATCTGGTTCCCCTGGGCTCTGGGGCTGTATGGTAAATGCTGCCAACTCCCCCCTGGGGTTGTGTTCCAGCCTCTTACAGCTTGAGGGTGTGAGAAGTAGAAAGGCTACGGATGCCTCTGGAGCACCGGGCCACGTGCCTGGCTTGGCCCCAGGCAGAGCACAGAGCCTGGCTGGGGACCAGGCCTCCCCCACAAGCCTTCGGCCACCACCCAGGCCTCCCTGAGTTTGCCTGGGGGTTGGGGGATGACCAACCATCTCCTCCAGAGATGAGCACAAAAGACACCTGGACTCCTGGGGCCTGGCACCAGGGGGGTTAGACTGGGTTATGGGGCCAGTCAGACCTGGCAGGGAATGTTTAGTCCTAGGGAAAGGGAGAGAAGAGAGAGGGAACCCCCAGCCCTCCTCCCCCGGACTGTGCATCCATCACAATCCCCTAGGGTGGCGTGAAGTGAGGGGACAGGGTGCGGAGGCTCTGGTGCCTGCGGGATGGGATGCGGGCATCCTCAGCGCTCAGTGAGCAGAGCGGGGACAAATGCCGCTGCTCTTGGCTCCAGAGAGGCAGTGGGGCGTCAGGAACTCACCCGCTCTCGCTCTCCAGGAACACGGAGCTGCTGCTCTCTGCGAGGGCGGCGCTGATGGGTGAGAGGCAGAAGGGTGAAGAGAAGGCCTCTGAGTCCGAGTCGAAGGAGCTGGCCCTGCTCACGCCCTCGGCCGACAGCTCCAAGGAGCCCTCCTCCTCGGCCACCTCGGGTCGCAGCTCCCGGCCCTCTTCCGTCCCGTCCTGCGAACTGACCGCCGACAAGATTCCCGAGTCGCTGTGGGCTGGCTGAGAGGCCAGGAGGGAGCTGTCTGTCCCCAAGCCCAGGGCCAACTTCTCCCCATCCTCGGGCGAAGGGCTGACACGCTCGGGGTCTCGGATGCTCTGGGCCACCACCAGGATGTCCTCATCTCTGGGGATTAGGGTGGGCCTGGGCTCCATGGGGGACAGCGGAGGGGGGGCCCCCGAGCTCTGGGTACGCCGGCCCTGAGGGCGGGGTGCCTTGCGCACGGGGGAGCTCTCGGGGGTGATGTAACGCAGCGCCTCCTCGTCCTGCTTCTGGATCCGGGAGTTGGGGACCCATGCGAGGATGAGGGTGGCCCCCAGCAGTTCATCCTTCTCCATGTACAAGCACAGGTAACCTAAGAGGGGTCAGAAGCACAGGCGGTTAGGGAGGCCATGCGCGAAGTGCCGCTGGCTGGTTTCTCGTAGGAGCCACACCTGGGGTAGTAAAACTGTGGGGCTGTGCAGGGTAGCCAGGCTCCAGACACAGCCTGTCCCTGAGAAAACACACCTGAGGGATACAGTTGAGCTGAGGATGAATGAGCGCTGTGGGCATTTTCTAAGCACACACACCTAGCAGATCCAGTGGGCCCGGGACCTCAAGCAGCAGCCCATCCTGTCCTTTCCTTCCTCCTCTCGTTCAAAGCCCCACCCTGTCCACTGACTGGGGGCTCCAGAGCTTCCCTGCCTCCATCAGCCTCCCGGTGCGGGCAAGCCCAGGGAACTGGGGGGAACACAGGGACCCAGAAGCCCCACTGGCTTCACAGCCTCACCACAATCTTAGGACGGATACAGGCAGCAGATTTTATTGTTATGCCCCAAAAAGAATAAATCCAAGATGAGTGGCATTGGGGCTTTTTCCAGTTGGCTGTGGCTTCTTAGCATTTCTTCCTTACCACTGTTTTGGAAGAAGGGGCCATCTCGATGTCATGCCCTGAACTGCTGACAAAAATGAGAAGAGCGATTCTCCAAGGCTGCCGGCAGTGCGTGGGTGGGCTCTTCGGGCCCCTGACCGCTCAGTCTGGGGTAAGGTGGCCTTTCCTCCTCCTGCAGCACCTGCCATTTCGGGGTGTCCTGACTCCTGGGCCTGTTGCACCAGGTTCCCAGGCCTCCTGGTTTCTGTTCTGAGAAGCCCCTAGGGCAGGAGCTGGGGTCCCTTTCATGCCCCAGGGCTCTGGCTCAACCCAGAATCCTTAGCCTGGCTCCCATTTCCAAAAGAGGTGGGGGAACTCCAGGGCTGTCAGCCAGTTATGTAGAAGGATGACGTTCGGGTGAGGCCAAGTGTCTCCACACCCGCAGATCACGTGGCTTTGGGTTGGGAAGGGAGCCTGAGACCTCTGGCCCCCTCTCCCTTGCCTCCCATCACAACACGATGATACCAGAAGCCCTCCAAAGGCTGTTGCTATTTATTTTGTTTTATGCCCAGAACATGTAACACCCTCAGACCCAGGCCTAGAACCTCTGCACCTGGCACCCCAAGTCCTCGGAGTTGGTCCCGTGGTCAGGCGTCCACAGGGTCAAGGTGACATGCCACCCAGAGCCTGCACCCGCTTCTAGAGCACACTCCAGGGACCAGGACCCTGGAATCCCCTGCCCTCACAGTTCAGAGTCTGCTTCCAGGGCCTGCTCGGGGCTTCCCACCTGAGCTGTATGTGGGGGCTGTGGATGGGGCTTTGGTGTCACCAGGAGAACACCCGGGGCCCCTGTAGTGCAGGAAAGAGCTGGGGCTGGAAGCCGGCTTTCCTGCTTTGGAACCTGGAGGGTCTGGTGATTCTAAGTCTGCACCTAACTGTCCGGGAGACTGTAAAGATATGCTTATCAAGGCAGGAGGACAGAATACTTTTCAAAGAGTTCATTAGTATAATGTAAACTTGCCTTTTTTATTAACTTATTTATTCAGTACTTTGTTGACACATAATTTGCATGCATTAAAGTGCCCAGATCTGATTCTAATTCATAATTTTAAATGTATTGACATCTGATGTGGGACCTCTGTCTGGACTCAGGTGGGCTGCAGCCAGGCTGCAGGTGCACTGGGACTGGGGATACGGAAGCACCTTTCGGCAGTCTAGGGAGGCCACAGGACGAGCCCAGGGCTTGCCCTCACCCCACCTCCATCCCAGGCTGGCATTGGGGAGCACCTCTGAGCACCAGCCTCCTTGTCCGAGAGGCCTCCTTGTCCGAGAGACAGGCCTGCCCAGGCTCCAGCCACTCTCATGAGGTTGTTGTGCAAATTACACGAGGCGATACATTTGTCTGTTGCAAGTCATTTGCGCAGATGACAAAGGACCACACAGACCTCTAGTATCACTAACCCATCTTTTTGATGCTTCCTCAGAGCAGCAGGGCTGAGGGACTCAGGTGTGAGTGCTGGGCTGCCATAACCAGGTCTAACACCCCCTGCCTCAGAACAGTCACAGTCAGTGACACTCCTGCAAAGAGAATCTGTGCCTACTCCCTTAGTGCACAAGAAAGCTTGCCGTTTTGGGGCTCAAAATACAACTGGAGCCCTGGAAAAAATGTAGTTTCTTTCTCTGTGGCTTAGCAAAAGATAGCAAAGTCTGCCACTACAGGAAAAAGTTTCCCACTCCTGGAACTAAGGAGAGCCATGGGCTGGAGTGTCCTGGGAATGGCTCAGGGTAACTCCGGGCTCCCATGTGGAGGGTCAGGAAAGGACCCTCCTCCATCTCCATCCCTGCGGAGTCTAAGAATTTTCTTCCCCGATTTCAAAACAGAGGATTTAAGCACAGAGGGTGTGCAGATCAAAGATCTCCACGTCCCCAGATTCCTAGGCCTGCTTCACGCCCCACTCAGTCCTCACCCCACGCTCTGGACTGCAGGAAGGGACGAAACCACCAAGACTGTCCTGAGGGCCTCGTTCCTGCACATGCTCAAGGGGGCCTGGCGGAAAGCCTCTCACTGGGCAGGTTCCTGTAGAAGAGGATGCCCTGCTTCCCTCTGGTTTCCCTCCCCGTGCGCAGGGGTCTCCCTGCTCCCAGAAGCCCTGTAGTGCTCAAATGCCCTCTTCTACTTGCAAATTCAGGCTAATTCCCCTTAAACCGTCCTGCCTCCCCTTCATGAGTCAAAGGTCACTGGCCTGCTTCCCAGATGGGGAAATTAGGGCAAACGGGGAAGTGGCGCAGGAGCTGGCTAACTTTACAGAGATCAGCCAGCTCTCCCCAGGCCTGTGACTCCACAGCCCTCCCCTCCCAGGTCTGTGACCCCAAGCCTTCCTCTCCCAGCATGTGAGCCCAGGCCTGTCACCCCAGGCCTCCCCACTCTGAGCTCACCTGGGTGGTGCTCCCCGAGCCCCTGCAAGCCTTCCGGTGGGTGCACGCAGACATTGTTCTTGGAGTAGATGATCTCCCCATCCAGGACGGAAGGGGGCCCACCGCCGCCACCGGGGGTGAGGGTCAAGAGGTCCGAGGCTTTGGAGGAGGCCCGGCGAAGGAGGCGGCCCAGAGACATTGCCGAGGGAGTGTTTCCATCCTCTGCACACTTGGGCCCAGGCGGGGCTCTTCCAGACCTGCCTGGGGGAGGAAGACAGAGAAAGGGCATGGCCAAGGTCATGAACTGGACTGGGTATTCCTGGGGCAGCATCCTACCCCACACCAGTGGGCTGGAAACGGAAGCTGTGGAACCACAGAAGGGGTCCTGCTAGCACAAGGCCATATGGAGGGTGAGCTGGGTTCTCAACAGTGGTGCTACGGACACTTGGGGCTGAGTCATTCTTGGTGGTGGCAGCTGTCCTGTCCATTGTAGGGTGTTTTGCAGCATCCCTGGCCTCCACCCACCAGATTCCACTAGCACCCCTTTCCACTATGACAACCAAAAATGTCTCCGGGCATTGCAAATGTCCCCAGGGGGCAAAATTACCCTGTTAGGAACTGGTCTAGGGAATTCCCTGGTGTCCAGTGGTTAGGACTTGGCACATTCACTGCCACGAGCCCAGGTTCAATCCCAAGTCGGGGAATTCAGATCCCACAAGCCGTGCAGCACGGCCCAAAGAAAAATAGAGAGAGAGAGAGAACTGGTCTAGAGGAATCTGTTCCCACAGCAGCAATTTCCAGACCTCCAGGACACAGTTCACCCGTGTCCCTTCCTTCCTGAGATTCTCAGCCATCTGCGGTGCTTCCCAGGGAACATCCTGGTTCTCCTTCATCCTTCCCACCTTTCCCAGCCTTCTCCACCCTCACTTGCCCCGTGTGTCCTCATCATCCCAAAGCCCAGTCTGACATCCCAACACACGCTGGCTGCCCCAGCTGGGAAGGGGTCACAAGTGATAGGTGAAGGACCCAAGTTAACATACAACTCATTCTTTAAAAAAATAAACTAGAAACCAAAGGATCAGATCCAGAATATATACAGAATTCCTAAAGACTCCCTGCAAAAAAAGGAGCAATATCCCAACAGAAAAAGCAGGCGATTCACAGAAGTGGAAACAGAAGGACTGAGAACATGAAATGAAAACCCAACACCCGACACACTGGCAAAAAGCAATTTTAATTCCAGCAAAAATGAAACAAAAGCCCAGGCAGCTATGTGAACCAACCAGACGTTACTGTCAATGGGGCTCATGACGGCCGCCCACCAAGCTGAGAGTAGGATGACCACAGGTATGATGTCGCCTGTGTCAATGAAGAGATGTGCGTAAAGCTATTTCCTGGTCAGAGATCATGGATGTCCGAGATTTCAGGCCATGCTGGGCAGGGTGCAGGCCAGCCTCGTGGGGCGGGGTGGCTGGGTGGAAGCGTCACAGAGGGGCTGCAACTCAAGCTCTCAGAAAAACAAAAAGACTTGAAGCCGGTATGATAAAATTATTGACTGGGAATGGATAGACCAAATGGAGTCTGTCCCTACGATGGGATATTATTCAGCCTTAAGAAGGAGGGAAATTCTGACACCTGCTACAACATGGATAGACCTTGAGGACATGCTCAGTGAAAGTAGCCTGTCACAGAAGGACAAATATTGTATGATTCCACTTATATGAGGTACCTGGGATAGTCAAACTGATAGAGACAGAGAATAGAAGGGTAGGTGCCCGGGGCTGGGCGGGGTCTGGGGAGTTAGTGTTTAATGGGGAGAGTTACTGTTTGGGAAGATGAAGACGTTCTGGAAACGGATGGTGGTGACGCTTGCACAACAATGTACCCGAATGTCCCTAATGCCACTGAACTGTGCAGTTAAAAATGGTTAAGAGGGTAATTTTTATGTCATTTTTGTGGGGTTTTTTTAGTGGTCTTTCTTTCTTCTCTTTCTTTCTTTCTTTTCTTTCTTTCCTTTCTCTCTCTCTCCCTCCCTCCCTCCTCCCCCTCCCTCCATTTCTTTATTTTTGGCTGTGTCGGTCTTAGTTGCAGCACACGGGATTTTTGTTGCAGTGTACAGGCTTCTCTCTAGTTGTGGCGAGTTGCAGCACACGGGATCTTTTGTTGCAGTGTGCAGGCTTCTCTCTAGTTGTGGCGTGTGGGTTTTCTCTTTCTAGTTGTGGCGCGTGGGCTCCAGAGTGCATGGACTCTGTAGCTTGCAGCACGTGGGCTCTCTCGTTGAGTCATGCGAGCTCAGTAGTTGTGGCGCTTAGGCTGATTTGCCTCGAGGCATGTGAGATCTTAGTTCCCCAACCAGGGATTGGACCCAAGTCCCCTGCATTGGAAGATGGATTCTTAACCACTGTACCACCGGGGAAGTCCCTTGTTTTTTTTTTAGCCACGCCGCGCGGCTTGCGAGATCTTAGTTCCCCAACCAGGGATTGAACCCACGCCCTCGGCAATGAGGGCATGGAGTCCTAACCACTGGACTGCCAGGGAATTCCCTATGTCATGTATGTTTTACCACAGTAAAACTTTTTTTCCTCTCACTGTTGTGGCGTGTCCCGTTGCGGAGCACATGCTCCGGACGCGCAGGCTCAGCAGCCATGGCTCACGGGCCCAGCCGCTCCGCAGCACGTGGGATCCTCCCGGACCAGGGCACAAACCCGTGTCCCCTGCATCGGCAGGCGGACTCTCAACCACTGCGCCACCAGGGAAGCCCAGTAAAACTTTTTTGAATAATCAACTGGAGGCGGTTCTCAGGCTAAATTATATTGTTCTTTGCACCCTCTACACTCTGTACATTTACCCTTAAATCCAGGGCTGATTTAGGATGTTCCCTAAATGGAGTTCTTTCTGTGTCCAGTGCTTGGATGGGTTCTTGGGGCAGAGGGTCCAGCCGGCTCAGCAGGGTAGGGGTTGTCTCAGTGCTAATTTCCTTCAATGTCCTGGGACCAGGCAGCTCAATGCTGGATCCTCAGGCCCTTATGGCTCTCTGGGTGTCCCTCTGTGCCCCCTTGCTCTGATCTCCCATTTCTTTGCATATTTCCAGTTGCCTCTATGGCTACTAACTCTCCCAAACACAGCATCCTTCTAACAGTTCCCTGCAGGCCCAAGAGTCACCCTTCCCATTCCTGCATCTTTACCCAGAAAAATCCATCACTCTCTTCTCTCTCATTGCTGAGGTTCCCAATGTCAGGATGACCTTGAAAATCACTAGCCCCGGAGACTCAGGCCCAGCTGGGGTCCTCACCTCCTCAGCCCTGAGCCACAGAAGCCCCTCCATTCTCGGCCATATCCAGGGCCCCGAATCCACACCTTCTCAGGAATCCCCCATGCCTGAGACACCACTTTCAATGTGGGCTGCAGAATCAAGTTGATCCCTTGGCCCAGGGGACGGCAAGCTGGTTCTGTAAAGGGCCAGACAGGAAATATTTTTGGCTCTGTGGGCCCAGCGGTCACTGTGGAGACTACTCGATTCTGCCCTGTCGTGTGAAAGCAGACAGTACGTGGGCAGGTATGACTGTGGTCCCGCGAGACTTTATTAAATAGATACCCACGCCAATTCCATATAATTTTGCCATTACACAAGAAAATTCTTCCAGTTTTTTCACCCATTTAAAAACCTAATAACCATCCTTAGTTTGCACACAGTATAAGACAGGAAGAAGGCTAGATTTGGTCCACGGGCGATACGTGGCCGACCTCCGGCTCAGACCACTTTCTGGATACTCGGGGCAGGGTTGCTCCTCGCTACCCAAATCCCCTCCGGGCCCACCTCTGGGGAAGCCTTGTGGCCTCCCCAGGTCGAGGGGGCGTCTCTCACTGTCTTAACCACTGAGTCCTGTCTGAACACACAAGGCACATTACGACACTTGACAACCAATGTTCGAAGCTTAAAATAAATCACACTGGAACCTACACATCAAAATATGTGTTTTCCTTCCAATTAATCATCTGGTAAAGCTATATTCTTTTATTCTAATGATGACTTCACTCCATTGTCTGTCCATTCTAAATATTTTTAGAATTCAAGAATCATTCCAGAATTACAAGATCAGTTAATGAGCTATACAAGAAAAAGAATTCCCTTCTCCAGACCAGCACTGCCCAGAAGACATACAATGAGAGCCTCATATGCAATTTTAAGTTTCCTAGTAGCCACATTTTTAAAAAGTAAAAAAGAAATGGGGGGGCTTCCCTGGTGGCGCAGTGGTTGAGAGTCCGCCTGCCGATGCAGGGGACACGGGTTCGTGCCCCGGTCCGGGAAGATCCCACATGCCGCAGAGCGGCTGGGCCCATGAGCCATGGCTGCTGAGCCTGCGCGTCCGGAGCCTGTGCTCCACAACGGGAGAGGCCACAACAGTGAGAGGCCCGCGTACCGCAAAAAAAAAAAAGAAATGGGGGAAATTCATTTTAATAGAATATTTTTAGTCAAGCCACTATATCCCCTATAGTATCATTTCAGCATGTAATCAGCATGGAAAAATTACTCATGAGCTATTGTACATTCTTTAAATCTCCAGAGTCTGGTGTACGTTTTGCACTTAAGCACACCTCAGTTCACATCAGCCCCCTTCCAGGTGCTTAGTGGCCTCCTGCTGGGTGAGGCTGGGGCAGGTCTGGAGCCCCACCTCCTTCTGGGCCTCAAATGGTATTACTTAGTTTAATCGCCCTAACCTCCAGAGAGTGCTGCAGACAAGGCTCAGCTGAGTCCAAAAACCGCACCATCTTTAAGCTAAGACGGTTTGCCACCACTGAGGATAATCAAAAGAATGTGCTGGAAGCTCTGAAGGAGATTCCAAAATACAAGTGTTCACAATATAGCGTTTGCCCCACATCGGCTGTGAAACCCCACTGCAGCTCTGGAAGGTACATCCTAGAAGCGCAGTTTTGCAAACGAGAAAACAGGGGCCGCACACCCCAAGTCAGCCAGTGAGCGGACACAACTGAACATGAGACCTTTGTCTTCTGTGCGTGGAATTCTGGCTCCTACCCCTGCCCCTGTAACCTGGGTGAGCAAGGACTATCCCCCAGTTCCACCCCCAGGTTGTTCAGTGCGGGAGACAACGTGCCTCTGGGTAGATCTAGCACGTCTGTTAAACATTAGCCATGAATATTTACTCTCTTCAGACAATGCTCATTTATTTTTTCAATGTATTTGTTCCTTTGTGAGCCTATTTCATCTCAACTAAAACTGGTTCCCGACCTCTGCTCTCTGTCAAACTAGGAGTGGAGAATCCTTGCCCTATTTTTTAAAAGCTTTTTCTTTTTTTAGATTACGAAACGTGTTCAGAGAAATATAAAGAATACATGTCCCTTAACTCACACCATCCAAAAATAATCTGTGTATTTTCTACTATCTTCTGTGTCTATCTTAACAAAACAAAACCACCCACTGGAATTATACCATACCATTCTTTCAGTTATAACATACATATATTTTCCCATGTGTTATAGGTTGAAATGTGTCCTCTCCAAATTCTTACGTTAAAGTTCTCACCCCCACACCTCATAATTCAACCTTATTTGAAAGTAGCTGCTATACAGATGTAATCAAGTCAGAATTAGGTCATTAGGGTGGGCCCTAATCCAGTGACTGGTATCCTTTAAAAAGAGGGAGTTTGGAGATAGACACTGGTGTACAAGGAGAATGCAATGTGAACATGAAGACAGCCATATACAAGCCAAGAAGAGAGGCCTCAGAAGGAACCAACCCTTCGACACCAAGATCTCAGGTTTCCAGCCTCCAACACTGTGAGAAAATTAATTTCTGTTGCTTAAGCCACCCAGTTTGTGGTACTTTTTATGGCAGCCACAGAATACTAATACACCACATTATTAACAAATTTAAAAACTCAAAATGTCAACCCTCCATCTTGATAGCTATAAATATATAACAAGGATGCACCATTCTTGAGCCAGCCACCATCATTAGATATTTGGTTTCCAAATAGTGGCTACTTAAATAATAAACTTTACATTTTATACATAAATCTGTACCTGTATCCTCACTATTTCCTTAGGACAATTTTTGGGATTCCTGACTATTTCCTTAGGAGGAAAAACTGGACCCCTGACATAATGTCCAATGGATTTCCAAAAAGGTATCAGAGTTTTAGGGATTTGAATCTTTGCTAATTTGGTCATTGGAAAATGGTTTTCTGATCATCAGTTCACTTGAGCAGGTTCTCCTATGTTTATTAAACATTTGTGACTTGTCTGTTGGTGTACTTTGCCAATTTTTCTGCTGGGGTGCCAGAATTCTTATTGATATGAAAGAACTCTTTATATAGCAAAGATCTTAATCCTTTGCTATAGTTGCCGCATGTATGTTTTTCCTAATTTGTTATTTGCCTCTTAATTGTGTTACTCATTTTGAAATACAGAGGTTTTAAACTTCTAGGCAAATTGATGATAACTTTTCCTTAGTGATTTCTTTTTATCACTTTTACACTTTATATCATTCATCTCAAGCCAAAGATCCAGTCATCACTGGCTTATATTTTCATCTAATTTTCTTATGATGTCCATTTTCAATGAACTACTTTTGATATTTCAAAAAGCCTAATTCAAAGTATACATTTACCTGAAAAGGCCGCACATGTTAACTATTCACCAGCTCACTGAATGAGTGTTTATGTTGTTTTTATCGCTATTTCCTGTTTTTACTGTGTACTGTTACTTGATAAAAATAGGGACATCAATATAGCTTAATAAAGCTGGGGTGTGTTTCATGTAAAATCTTAGAGGAAATTTAAAAGGAGGGGGCCCTTAGCAATGACCCAGAGACCTGTGTGGCCTGGTCCGTGCTCTGGTCTGCACCCTCTCGTCTTCTCCCACGTTGCACACGTGATGGACAAACATGGTTGTCACACTACCTACACGCTCCAGTGAGAACAACTCTCATTACAGGCCAGCTTGTACTATAAACCAGGCTCTGCTCATCGGCAGCTGAGATGGTGACTGAGCCCAGCCAGAGCTGCCCTCCTCAGGCCCCAGCCGTTCCAGGGGCCCACCGGCCACAGCTTCCTCATTTGAGCCAAAGGAAGGAGCCTAGAGCAAGCTCTCCAAACACACCCTCCCTGTCTGCATCCCCAACCCCTGCAGTACTTTCCCCTTGAATCCCCCTTACTGCCTTATTTTGCTTCTGTTTAAAGAGATGGCTTGTTGCTATTTACAACGCAAGGCCCGTGGGTCCAGAATGCCTCACACTCAGCGGGTCCTGCCAGGGGCCCCTCACCTCCGTCCCGGTGGGGAGCGATGATCACCTGTCGTCCTCTTTACCACGTGGGACCACAGTCCCCCCCAACACAGCCCCCAGCTCCACCACCACAGCTCGCATCCTGTAGCTGACCACTGTGGGGAAGGCGACGCCCTGCGAGTCAGCAGAGGCTGGGTTCCTTGCTCAGTGTGAATTTCTATTCAGCTCCCACCATCCGAGTTGGCAGCGTCCTAATTTGGCAGTTCTATCCGAGTCCTCCAGCTGGTGAACATAAATCTGAGTTTACCCCCCACCCTGTCAGAAGAAAGGGAAGGAAAAGAATCCCAAAGAGCACAGGTGCTGCCAGGCTACCTCCCAGATGAGAATGGAGGCCCTCCCCGCCCAAAGCCCAAGACAATGCCCTTGGGGTGCAGTTGCCCCTCATCAAGCAGGGCCTGCTAAAAAAGCACAGCTCGACTGAAACAGCACTGGCGCCCAGAGGCTCTGAGGTCATCTGATTCAGTGCTTCTCCAAACCAGGGGGCTTTAAGAAACCCATTGGGCAAATCCCTACACTCTGACCCAGCAGGTCTGGGGGAGAGGGGCGCCCAGGTGACACCATCCCCATTTGAGATGGGGAACCATTCACCTACTGCTCCCCTCCACCCCCAGAGGAAGGTGGAGAATTGGGCTCTGACAGAAGGTAGACCAGCCCCTCTGACGCTCAGGCTGTGCTGTTATCAGCACAAATTAATGACGTGTCAGTGGCTGCCCAGGGCCACCCCGCTCTGCATCCCCTGGTTTGTCACCAGTTGGGTGTTAAACAGGATGAAGGGGTGGGTGTTGGGTGGTTCCAAGGCTGCAGAAGGCCTCTCCTCACCGGCAGCCCAGGGCCTATCTGTCACCTGGTTAATAAACATGGCTCTAGCCCACGTGTCACCCGGAGTAGAGGAACGTGCGGCTGTGTCCAGGGACGTGGACTGGAAGCAGGTCTGGAGAACCGCCTGCGGAGACACCCCGAGCGGAGGCCCCTGGGCTTCAGTGCCCGCTGGTCTGGCAACGAGACTTGACTAATCGTGATCTGGCCCAGGGCAGCTCTCTGTGTACCTGCCTGTCCTTCAGGGCTGTTCCAACGAACCCGGGATGGTGGGAAGGTTAATGGTCAGAGTCATGGGGCTCCTTCTTCACAGATAAGCCACAGATGTGCAGAGACAGCGCCCAGCTCCCCTAGGGTCTCTAGATCCACCTGACCAAAACCCCGTCTTGGGAAGCAACGGGCCACTCTATACTATCATTTAAGTCATCCTCCTAGATTTCTAAGGTCTAGCCGTCCTGGACCTTCACTGCCCACTGCTGGGATCGTTCCCTGTGTGCTGACCACTGCCTTGCTGAAGCTGCGTCCAGAGCAGAGCACAGATCTGGGCTTCCGATGGGCAGTAGCTTGGGCGGAGAGGAAGGCCAGAGGCTGGGGGAGGGCTGGGGAGGGGATTCGGTGGAGCAGGGTAGGGGCGAGGAGGGCCTGCTCCCAGCACCTGCTCCCCTCACTTCCCTGACCAGCTGCATCCCCTGTGGAGCCCAAATTGCATCCTTCTCCCAGCCCCTCTGTTGGCTGGCTCTCGGGTTTCAACGCTTTGCCTTAGAGGGGAAAGGTCTTGGCCTTGGGGCCCCAGGCCCCTCCTCCATCCAACCCTGCCTTCACGCCCCACCTACAGGCTCCCGTGGGCACCCTCTGCACATGCGCCCCCCTCTCCTGACCCTGAGGCTATGTCCTAACTGGGCGCTCCCACAGGATTTAACAGGCTGGGGGCAGGGCAGGGGGTGGGGCCAGAGAAATAGGGGCAGCCTGGGAGGGGCACCCTGTCTCCTCCAGGGCACTCGTGGGCTCTGTGGGGGGCATGTGACTGCTCCACAGCAGGGTCCACATCACAGCCCGCAGGAGGCGCAGCTGGAAGGTTTCTGGGGAGCACTACATGAGGGGCAGGGCTCCGAAGGAAACTGGAGGCGATCCTTAAAGGATGTCAGGGCTGGGGCTCAGGCCAAGGAAGCGGGTGATGTCCAGGCACAGAGGCGGGCTGATGCCTCCAAGCGGCACGTAAAACGGAGGGGAGACTGGTAGGGAGGGCGGCAGAGCTAATCAAGGGCCTGGCACCTGCACCGCGGGCTGGGGGATGACAGGGGCTGTCTGGAAGACGCCACCAGGAAAAGCAGCAGCAGGTGCACAGGGAAAGCTCCCAGCCAGAGGAGCAGGCCCAGGTGGAGAGGAGGGAAGAGTCCTGGGAACGGATGGGGGTGATGGCCGCACAAGGCTGAGAATGCATTTAATGCCGTAGAACTGCGCACTTCAAAGTGGTCAATATTCAAAATCTGCTGTGTGTACTTTACCACAATGAAAAAATAATAATAGTGGAACTTGGAGAGGGTATATGGACTCTCCGTACTTCCTGCTCATTTTCTGGTAAACCTAAAACTGTCCTGAAAAATAAAATATATTAATTTTTTAAAAAGACGCTTGGGACCAGGAAGCTTGCACCCAAAGAGGCCAGGCTGAGGTGGAATCGTGTGGATGGAGGCAAGGAAAAGGACAGGGAGCTCGAGGCCAGTAAGAAAGGGAGCTCTGGTCCCCGCACTGCCAGCAGGCTGCCAGCAGCAATGCCAGGGCCTGGCAAAGACCAAACAACCTGATGGGAGATCTTCCTAATGTCCTTGAATCCATAAGACGCACGACCTTGAATGGTTCTTGATCCGACGTGCAGAGCAGTTTACACCCATTATCTTAGGGACCCGGTGTCCTGCAGGGAACAAAGATCCCCACCTCCCTGGGAGACCAGAAAACTGTGCTCCAGAAAGGCTGCCGGGTACAGAACCCAGAGCAAGCAGAACACCCAGGTCCCCTTCACAGGTCTGGGGCCGTTCTACGGGTCAGACTTATTCTCCTTATTACCCAGATAGAGTAGGGGACCAGGGTACATAGCACAATCTTTAAATGCCATCAGCAGAGATCCTAAAACACACAAAACCAGTGAAGCCTGTAGCCAGAAACAGCTATCTGACTTTTCACATCACTAGTAAGGACTTAGAGTTAATTGAAATCAAAAGAGCAGCTCGAGATGCTCAAAGCACTTTGTACGAATATTATAAATCCTCTCCCCAAATTCTGAGAGATGAAGGTGGATAGAGAAACAGCTCCAGGTGGATCAGTGACAATGATTAAAAAAACCTCATTCTCCTCGAATGCGTTCACTTAATATCATTGCTTTAAAATGGTTATGTCTCCATCAATATTGTTGATTTTAGATTATAAGTTCCTGAGTCCAAGATATCTCTGAGAAGATCTTTTTATGAAGGGCCTACCAGAATGCCATTTTCAGTAGAGTTCCAAATGCCATGTTTTTGTTGATGGAAAGGAGAGCGATGCCAACCTGGCAGTTGGCACAAGGAATACAGAGATGGAGTCAGGCCAAGATCTGGAATGTGCATTAGCTTGGGTGAACAAAAAAAAAGGGCAATGATTTTAAAAGGTATAAAATAAAAATGCCAGTGCTGGCTTTTAACCATCTCTGATCGATACCTGATTACAAGTTGAATTTTGTGCTGCTCTGAGCTGTCAGGGACCACCGACATTTTTGCAAAATAGGCTATTGTGTAATTCAAAGGAAAGATCAACTTGGCCTCCCCCCAGAAAAAGCACACACCCTCATAAAACAAAAGACTCTCTGCAGAAACTCCCTGACTAGTTAACTCCCTTCCTATTAACCTGCAAGTCTTTAAGAATCAGAACGCCTCTGAGGACTGTTCTTGGCGCTCTGTCGCTCGCAGCAGTAAGTCACACTGGCGATGAAAGTAGCTCAGGTTTGCTTCCAGGAGGAGGGGCTTTGGTGGTGGTTGCAGGAGGAAGATGTCAGAAACGGCAGTAGCCTCAAGAGAAGTAGCTGGGGCTGGGAAGGGTAGCAGATTTCTTCTTTCACAGCCCTGTTCAGAACTGGCCCTGCTGCTGGGTTGGAGCCAGTGGGCAGCGGCAGGCCTGCTGTTAACCACACACGTTCCCTCCTCCCTCCCCCTGGGGGCCACTTGGCCACTGACACTTGGCCCAGAGGCAGTGAGGGGTGGGGCTCTCCTCTAGCTAATGTTTCCAGGGATGAAGTTAAGGCATCTATTACCCAAAATTCGTCCCCCAAGATTTGTTGATTTATATCCAGGGAAAGAGAGTCCTCCTAGACAGAGAGGCAAAGTCACCAAAAGCCAGAAATGAGCAAAACACGGATGAAGAAATGACACCCTTTAGAAGAGACACAAGTCTCCCCTCCCGCTTCCTTCACAAAGCACTTCTATCTCGAGTGTATTGGTTTCCCATGGCTGCCAAAACAAGTCACCATAAAAATAGGGACTTAAGACAACGGTGTATTATCTGGCAATTCCAGAGGCCAGAAGTCAACCCAGGTCTCACTGGGCTAAACTCAGGTGTCAGCAGGGCTGTGTTCCTTCCTAAGGCTCCAGGGAACAGTCTGTCTTCCTGCCTTTTCCAGCTTCTGGAACCCGCCCAGATCCCTTGGCTCGTGGCCCCTTCCTCCTCCTTCAAGGACGGCAATGTGAGTGGAGTCCTTCTCATAGGGCATCACTCTGACACTGACTCTGGGCCCCCTCTTCCACTTTCAAGGACCCTGGGATGACATGGTCCCACTGGATAATCCAGGACAATCTCCCCACCTCAGAGTCACCAGATTGGCAACCTTAATTCCATCTGCGACTTTAATCCCCGTTGCCACGTGACCTAATACAGTCACAGGTTCCCAGAACTAGGAAGAGACATCTGTGGGGACTATTCTGCCGACCACACTACACCTGTGGTAGGGTGGGCTTTCTGTCTCCACTATCAAACCCCCATTCAGAGCCACTACCCAGGCCTAGACCCTGCAGAGGGGAGACCTGGCTTCCGTGTCTCTGAGGGGGCAGCAGGACAGAGAAAAGCTGCACACAGACCAGTGCCAGAGCCTTGGTTCTTGTGCTGGAGGCTCCATCAATTCCCAAACGGGAAAACAAATAGAGCAAAGGTGCAAACGTCTCTTGAACCTTCCTAGTGAGACCAAAGAAACAGGGCAGCCTGGAGCCAGTAGCAGAAACGCCCTGCCCAGACTTCTCCCATTCACTGTTCTGTACTGTGTGCCTGCCTCGGGGCCGCCCTGGGTCAGCAGGACAGGTGCGGTCCTAGCAGCTCACAAGCCGGCAGCTCCTACATGCCTGAGGGTCGCAGCCCACACCCACCGTGACAGCTGTTTGCAGCAGCTAGGGGGAGGCAGGTAGGGAGTGGGGCCACTGCAACCTTAGGGGGACGTGTCATGGGCAAAGCCCACAGGTGATTCTTCCCCTGGCCTTGTCACTGTCACACTGCTCAGGAGCAGAACGCCCTGAGCTCTGGTCACCTGCCGTGTGGCTGGGAGACACTGGTTCACCTGCTTTGCCCTCAAAGCCCAGTCAACACAGAGCTGGGACAAGGCAATGCCATCTTAAACGCGAGCCAGACACACGCAGACAAGGATCGTTTTCCTCCCACAAAACATCTCTGCTGACACACCTGGCAGGAGGCCCCAGCTCTCTCTACCGAACCAGAACCAGGCACGTGCACCACAGTCTTTTTGGGAACCCCGAGCTTTGAGGTTCACTGGGTGATATAAATCCTGCAGATCAGGAACCCCGTTCTTAGGGAAAGGTGGGTCTCCTTCAGTCTCATTACCCAGATAAGACATCTGTGAGATGATATCACCCCTCCTCTCAGTTGTATTTAACTTCAAATTATGGGATTATTGCAGAAGAGAAATACATTTGCTACACATGCATTCAGGATTCACAAGAAAAAGATTGTGGCCCAAAGATAGGGCTGCTGTGGGTGGGGCCTCTGTGTAGAAATGAGGACCAAAACAATCGACTTGCAGTAAATTGAAGGAATGACGCTTAGGGCATCAACTCCAGAGCCAGAGGCTTGGGCTAGTCGCCATAAGGAAAAAGGACCTTCAGGAGGCCGTAACTGGAGAAGACAGCTTCAGAAACGAGGGTGAGGGGAGGTCTGGTGGCCTGCTTAGCTGTGACTTTCCTCTTCCAACTGTCCAGTTGTCACTTCAATTGTCACCACTGCCTGGAAAGTCCCAAAGCCTCTGCCTCTCCCGAGATAAACCATCTGCTGCCTGTGCCCCTCGACAGCAACCCCCCGAACACCATTTCCCTCAAAGAGCCAAGGAAGGGGGCCTGCAAGAAGAAACAGACTTAAAGATGAGTCAGGATTCAGGACCAAGGAAGGACTATACCCAAAAGGCAAGGATAAGTGCAAATCCAGCCAGGAAAGCAATGACCGACCCCACAGTGGATGAGCTGCATCTGACTTCTGTACTGTGCCTGTAAACTTTAACACACAGAGTTTCTCACTATCTGTGGCAAAGGAGTAGCTAACGTACCACAAAACAGAGATCAAACTGGGGGGAAATGTACTGACAACAACCCTGGAATGCAACACAGCCGATCTTGCCCAGGGAAAGCATTTTAGCTACAGAAATTGAAAAATGAAAGGGTGTCCAATGCCATCTGTTAAGTACGCGCTTTGCTCCGATTCCAACACCGGAAAGTGTAAAGACCAATTTATTAGACTGTTGAAATCAGGATCAGGGTCACTCGGTGGAAAACCAGCATACACACCAAGGTGTGCAAGCAGGTGCGGACACAGGCTCAGGGTGCACCCATGTTATGGTGGTTTCTATAGGAGCCAATCCAGAAAGAGCATGGAAAAGACACAGCCACATCTCTATATGTGGTCAGGTGAGTCCATACAGATGATTCCTTATCTTGTACATCAACTCTAAACACCTGCTCAGACTCGCCGCCCAAGGCTCAGGCGGAGAAGGGCGTGCCGTTCAGACTGGATGATGAATTTGGGTTTTCTGTTCTTTCCTTGTGCTAGCTGTATGACTGAAGCTACCGCAGGCAGACGTCGAACTCAGTTGCAAGTGACCTGATTTCTCTCCTCTCTGAGGATGTCTTTATCAGTTCAGGAGATTGGAGTAAAGGACATGCTTCAGATCAGATATCATCAGACAGCTCATCAAAGCAGATTTATTAGAGATGCCAGACCAGGTGCCCAAAGGGTATGTGGGTGGTCGGTAGCATCAAAACCAACAGCACCGAATTGAATGGGAAAAGATTTCCTATATTATTGCTCCAATTTTTTTTTTTTTTTGGAGCAGAAAGTATGTGCCTTCTTTTCTGTGCATTGGCCTCATCTATTGTATCTGTATTAGATTGTATTCATCAACCTAATACAGCTACAATAGAGCAATGTACAATACAATGTACACCAATAAAACCACTGCTACACTCCACTCCACTCCACTGCTACAAATCCATCATGTTTAAAGCCATCCTCCCCACTGTACCACTGTACGAAGTTAATTCACTAATCTTACAGGAGAGGATTCAGGCCTGTAAATAACAAAATTGGGGACCCTCAGCCAGATGTGAGGGACAAGTTAAAATCTTTACTCCAGATTTGTGTTGCCAGGCAACCTGATCACCTTGGTCCCTGGGTAGCCCACAGGGACTCAGCACCCCACAAATTTACAAAGATAAGAATGTAGGGCTTCCCTGGTGGTGCAGTGGTTAAGAGTCCGCCTGCCGATGCAGAGGACACAGGTTCGTGCCCTGGTCCGGGAAGAGCCACAGCGGAGTGGCTAGGCCCGTGAGCCATGGCCGCTGAGCCTGCGTGTCTGGAGCCTGTGTTCCACAACGGAAGAGGCCACAACAGTGCGAGGCCTGCGTACCGCAAAAAAAAAAAAAAAAGTAAATATACCTAAATGGAGAATTCCACTTCTGCTTATGATTAGCTTTCCATCTGATGGCCCACATACACATGGAAACAAAACCAAACGTTTTTACCAATCTAGTTAAATGTGAAAAATCCAAATGATGGTCATTAATAATAATTAAAAATTTATAGCACCAAGCACTTCAAATGTGCCAGGTACTAGGTATTTTAGATAATTGTTGCAATAGAACTTTGTGGTAGGTGGTATTACCCCCATTTCACAGATGCAGAAAACAAGGCACAGAGGTATTAAGTCAGTACTATGTACCAGGGTTGGTATTTGAACCCAGCAGTCTACATTTGGAGGCCATTTTTTAACCAGTGCACTGAGCTACCCAAAGCCCGAGGCAGGGAGACCAGCACATTTGTAGGTAGGGTTCTGCAAACCCAGTAGCTGTCTTCTCAGATGCCTTTACACTGAGGCCTAGGGAGCTCTTTACAGACTAAACTGAACTGATATTAGCAGCTAGTGGTGACATGGATTAGTCCCCAGTCTCTTGCATGTTTATGAATCACTTGGCAGAGTGAACCATGTTATTTGTCTGCAAAAAGGGGGGCAGGGAGAGTGTGTGCATGTGAATCATAGGGTCCAGTTACAAGAGGGGAGGCACTGTGCTACAATGGTTTTCTGGAGCTGGAGCATCCTGGGCCCAAGGCCTCTATTACTCTCACTCCTGGATGTGTGAACTTGGGGAATCTACTTTAAGTGTCAGTGTTCCCACCTGTAAAATGGGGATAACCTCAGTACGGACTTTATGGGTTTGTTTAGTGGGTTCAGTGAATTCATGCATGATAATCAGAAGCTATTTACACAGCAATTATCATGTCTGGAGGATTAAAAAATTCCACTGATAAGAACTTTCCTTAGTCATATTCTGAGACTGCTCACCATAAACACTCCACAAGCCAAGCGTACTCAGCAGAGAACGAGCCTCCGAATACCAACAATGAATAGCCATGAACAAGCTTCACAGTTAATACTAAAATGCATTCCTAACCTTAATAATCCTTTCTTTGCAAAAGTCTTCCTGGTTCTTAAAAGTGTTTAATGTTTGCTAATCAATTAAACATTAATGTTTCTAATGCGGAATTTCTAAAACTAACACACAGATTTTTTAAAAGTTCTCTAATCAATCTCTGACAGATTTAGAATGGAATTCACGAAACTGGGCCTTTGCACCTGCCCTTTGATAATATGCTCCATCACATGGCCGTTTTTTGAGAACCATTTCCCTCTTCTTTCCAAATTAAAGAACTGGTGCCTGCAGGTGGTAAAGAAAGGTCGGTGGGACCAGTCACAGGGGCTGGCCAACCAACCCAGCTTCTCCTATGAACTTGAGGAGGCAGTAAAACAAACTTCACGGTAAGGAAAGTGAACGTATTATGTCGTTTTCTATTTCTGAATAGAATCTGAACTAGATTGTGGCCAACATATGACACCAACTTCCGAGTGTGGGAATAACAGGATTTCAAGATTCACCGCTTCTGGCAGCGTTTCTTGGGTTATATTTAGCAATCTTAAATTGCCTTTTTCCTTTTTCTTTTCTTTCTTTTTCTTTCTTTCTTTTCTTTCTTTCTTTCTTTTTTTTTTTAAAGAAAAGAACAGGAGGAAGAGACCGGGCCTAAAGGAAGTGAGTTTCCTGACCTGCGGCTCTTAAACAGCCAAACCACCCACCCTAAGGCCGGGAATGGTAAGCGCGCGCGCTGTGCGGGTGGAATGCACACTTTAGGGGGCTGTGTCGGCGAACGGCGGGCCCCTACAAGTTCTCATTCGCGTGCTCTGACGACCAGCCAGACAAAGACCGCAAGTTCTCCGGCCCAAAGCTCCAGACAGGCAGACACCGAATCTTCCCGAAGTAGGCCCACTCCCGGCCCCAGGGGCCCGCATCCGCCGCGGAGAGGGGGCCCAGGGATCTCTCCGCGTGATCTGGCGTGCTCCTGCCCGCCCGGCTCCTGCTCCGGCCCTGCACCTCTCTGGGCTGCGGCCAGACCCCGGCCCCTCCCGGGCCCCGCGGCTGCAGGCCCACGCGCCCCACGCGCCCCCACCCCGTCCGGCGGAGGGGCTGTGCCCGGTCCCCCGCGGGCCCCTTAGACCCCGCCCCCGCGGCCCCCGGCCTGCCCCAGATACCCACCCGGGTCCCGCACCCGGCGCCGGATTCGCGCCGGCTCCCGGAGCCGCCGCCGCCGCCACTGCCGCCGCCGCCTGTGAGGAGCGGTGGGGCGGGGACGCGAGGCGAGGCCCGGCCCCCGGCACGCCCCCCGGGCCAACCCGGGCCCCGGCCCAATCAGGCCAGCCCCCCAACCCCCAGGTCCCAAACGGGCTCCAACCCGGCCGCTGAACTGCCTAAGTCACCTTCCGCCCTCCGACCCCAGGACCCGGCCCGGCCCGGCCGTCCGCATCCCATTTCGGGCCTCGTTGCCCGCCTGGGACTCCGGCCCCAGGACTTTGCCCCGGAAGGAAGCCCCGAGCCCCCAGAGTGAAGGCAGAACCCCTAGGACGCTCCACATGCGTGCTCGCCCTCTCTGTTCCACCCTCTGCGTTTGTTTTTCCTATTTTGAGGTAGGAAAAGAACACCACCCATCAGGAGACCACGGGGCATCCCTCTTCCGCCAAGAATTCTTCTTAGGAACCCCGGGAAAGGGGTGCTGAGCCCTCCAGGTCTGGAGATGGACAGGCGGGCACTAGGAGGGGTCTCGGCATCCGAAGGTGCAGCCGGCTACGGAGCCCCTCGTGCCCCTACCTCCGCCTGCCACCCTCAGGGCACTTAGCCGTCCCAGGTCCCCGGCTCCCCGAGTGCCCTGCTCGATCCCCCGGGGAGCCGGAGTTGCCCAGCTGGACGCACGTTGACATGTTTGTCGCTTTACAGAAACTGAGCCAGGAGGGGTAGAGCTCGGCCTTAGAGATAAAGATGGAGAAAATGCGTATTTATCCTTTAATATATTTACATAGTTAGATATTCTGTGTTTCTAATGCACATAAATGGCACAAAGGCCGTCCGCCCCGCACGCCCAGCGCGTGGTCCTCGCCAGCCGGATGTTGACGGCGTCGCGTAGCAACGGGAGATGGCGGAGCCTGGCGGCGGGGCTGGCGGGTAAGCGGGCCTAGGGACCTTGGGTCTCGCAGCGGCTCCCACGCCTCCCCCTTTCTATATCCCCCTAGGCGCCCCATCCCTTCCATGTCCCTTTCCCCTCTCCATTGCCTCTGCCATCCCCACCCTCTGGGCTTTTCCTGCCCTCCCCGGCCACCCCCACATTCCGGCGCGCCCTTCTCCCTTCTCACCTCGCGTCCCTTTGTCCTCTCCCGTACCCTCCCCTTTTCCCCTCGCTCCGGGCGCTCCACTCGCTGAAACCCGGGACTTCCTTGTCCCACAGTAACCATGACAACCACTGTGCTTGGTAGTCCCTGCTGCAGAGCCCCGAGAGCAGGGGTCTCTGTACTGGATGCTGCCCCAGCGAGGTGCTGTGACAGGGAGCATCAGCCCAGCTCCCCGCCTCCCTCCCCCTCACCAGGGTTGGAGGTGGCAGGCGATGGGCCGGGGTCCCTGTGGTCAGGCAGCCCCACCGTGAATGCCTTGAGCACACAGATAGACCGTAGTAAGGTAAAAATGCCAGGCCTCTGTTCTCTTATGCTTTGTTTAAAAGGATAGAAACTATTTTAAAGAATTTAACCTTTTACATTAGACACTGCTGTATTGTTTCTTTTTTTCTTTTCTTTTTTTTTAAGGTAGGTCTACATGTACTGACATGGAAAGAAGTCTAGATTACAACAAATGAAAAGACTAAATGCAAAACAGTATATATAGTGTGATCTCTAATTTGGGTGGGTGGGTAGCTTTAAATGCATAGAAAAATATTTGAAAGAAGATACCCTTAAATCTCTTATTTTTACCACTGGTTATCTTGAGAAGGAGAGGAGAAGTCACAGGGGATTTTCATTGTCTGTCACATATTTCTGTATTAGTTTTACTTTTTAAAAAAATATAGTTTTTTTCTAATTAGAAAAAAAAAACAATTTTAAAATGTGACATTCTTGTACTCTACATCATGGGGAAATTGGCACCTCCCTGGCGGTCCAGTGGTTAAGGCTCTGCACTTCCACTGCAGGGGGCACGGGTTTGATCCCTGGTTGGGGAACTATTATAAAATCCCACGTGCTGTGAGGCATGGCCAAAACAAAAAACAAACAAAAAAAATTCACAGGGAAACTAACCAAGAGTTTCTAGGGTATTTGTCCTTTTTGTACAATTTTCTCTTATTTTGCGTTTATTTTCCCCAGTTTTGTCACAGACAGAGGTATATTTAAGGTGACTTTTCTAGAGTAATCTACCTGTTCCTTTAATGTTTTGATAATTGCATTTTTCATTCATTCTTGGCATGACTATTTTGTGCCACTAGTGCTGGTGTTAGTGACAAAGTCATGGCCATCAGCCTAGAGGGAAGGCAGATAATTAACGAGTAAATAAGTAGATATACAGACATCAAGGAGGTGATAAATGCCAAGAAAAAGAAAGATGTTATTTGAAACTGTTAAATTGTTTCTCTGCCACCAGGTCTCACCTGGAAGGCAAATCTTCTGAAGGAGAAGAGGACCAGAATCATGAAGGCAACAGGGTAAAGTTCCTTATGGGATGAATTATTCTGGGCTGTATTTACTAAGAATTAAAGAGAGTTCAGACTTTCTCAAGAAAATTGTACGATGATCCTATGACCTTACTGTAGAACAGACTCAAGTCATTTGCAGAGAAGCTCAATTTCCTTCCACCCCATTCTGAAGTGTTGGTGGCTCTTCAGGAATGCCTCGGATATCCTACATTTAGATTGCCCTGAGTTTTCCAGAGGTCATTTCCTGTAAAGAAGGATGCAAAATAATTACCAAAAACAGAGAGCAGATAAATTAAAGCATGAAACATAATCTCCTAGCGATGCTCAGAGTGTGTAGCTGCAGTTTTCCCATCGGTGTAATTACCTTATTAAGAATAAAACCTCACAAGACCCTTTATACTTTATACCCTGATTTTTTTCCTGCTACATGGCTACAGGTGTCACCGATAGAGAAGAGCAGTGACCAGAGAAATGAAGAAACTGAGGGTGCTACAGAGCATTCTGAAGGGGAAATCAAAAACGATGGGGAAGTCTCAGCCCAGGGGAAAGATGAAGACCATGAGGAAGTCGAAATCCAAGGGGAAATGGAAACGGAAGAGGAATTCGAATTTGAAGAGGAGTTAGAATCTGATATTGAAGCCACGGCCCCTGAAGGGGAAGTCACTTCTCCAGATCTGGCTTACTCAGACATCAGTCCTGGGGAGGTGGCCAGAGATGAAGTTGGCCCCACACGCCAGCATGAAAGAGCAAGGAGGAAGACAGGTCTTGAAGACAGAGAGGCCCCCGGCCCATCCGAATCCAGAGGAGTGGGGGTCATCTCCACAGAGCCCTCCCAGCAAGTATCAGGCTCATCTGAGCAAATGGACCAGGAATCGGTGAGTAGCCTGAGGTCTGTTTTACACAAGTGTTTTACTGCTCAAGTTGTTTGTACTCCTATGTGAGGAACTCAGGGTACACTATAAATAATTCACATTGCAATCCCTGTTAGAAATGGCTTAGTAAACTTAGGTCTCAGGATCTACCATCAAATGCCAAGAGTTTCTGGACCCTCCCTTGCTGTTCCCAAACCCAAGTTGGGAACATTCCATGTAAGGGCATCTAGGTGTCCAGTCTCTAGAGCAGCACTGTCCAGTAAAATTCTGCCTGATGATGGAAATGCTCTTTATCTGCTCTGTCCAATATGGTACCCATTACTCACTTGTGGCTATAGTGCACTTGAAATGTGGCCAGGGACATGGAGGAACTGAATTTTTAATTTTTTGAAGATTCTAATTAATTTAAATTTATATAACCAATTGTTACAAGTGGCTACCATACTGGACAGTGCAGTTCTAGATAATGACAATAGTTACATTCTTATAATTTTCATTTTTAAATTTTTTTAAAAGATTTTTTGTGTGTACCATTTTTAAAGTCTTTATTGAATTTGTTTTGGGGTTTTTTTGGCCAAGAGGCACGTGGGATCCCAGCTCCCTGACCAGGGATCGAACTCGCACCCCCTACATTGGAAAGCAAAGTCTTGACCACTGGACCGCCAGGGATGTCCCCTCATTTTTTAATTTTTAAGCAAGCACAGACTTACAGAAAAATTGGAGTACCATAGAACTTTTAATTTTTTTAAGCATTTGAGAGTAAGCTGTCGATCTGATACCCCATTGCCTCCTAATGCTTCCATGTATGTTTCCCACAAACAACAATATAATGACTATCAAAATCAAGAAATTATATTACATTACCCAATCATCCTCAGGCCTCCTTCACCAAATGTCCCAGTAATGTCTTTTATAGCAGAGCTCCAGTACAGAGTTGCCTGTTGCCTTCAGCTGCCCAGTTTCTTTAGTCTTCTCAATCTGTCCTTGACCTTGATGACCTTGACACTTTTAAAGGTCACAGGCCAGCTATTTAGTAGAATGTCCCTCAGTTTGGCTTTGCCTGGTATTTCCAGGTTTCCAGGTATGGTTTATGATCCTTCGGCAGGAATGTCATAGAAGGATGCTGTGTTCTCCTGATGTCCTGTCAGGTGATGCATCATTTCAGCTTGTCCATTATTGATGATGTTGGCTTGGATCACTTGATGAAAAAAGTGTCAGCCTTATCCACTGTAAAGATACCCCTCACCCCTAGGCATTTAAGAAACACTGTGTGAGAAGGTGCTTTTTTGGTTTAAGATAGGAAAGTGAATATTTATTTCAAATGAGAAAAAACAACAACAGATTACACCATTGTTTTAGGACTTCTTACTTCTCTCAGCAATTTGTACTGCTGTTGCACATCTTTTGTCAGGTTTATCCCTATATATTTTGCATTTTTTAAAAAGAATTTGTGGAAAAAAAAAAAAAAAAAAGAATTTGTGGAATATTTTATTTTATTTTTTTATTTTTTTGGCTACACTGTGTGGCATGCAGGATCTTAGTTCCCAGACCAGGGATCAAACCCGTGCCCCCTGCAGGGGAAGCGTGGAGTCTTAACCACTGGACCACCAAGGAATTTCCTATTTTGCATTTTTTGATGCCATTATAAATGGTTTCCAATTGTTTGTTGCTAATTTATAGAAATACAATTGATTTTTGTATATCAATCTTATATTCGGCAACATTGCTAATCACCCTTGTAGGGTCTAGTAGCTTTTTTTTTTTTTTGTAGAAGCCATAGGACTTTTCACGAAAAGGATGTGTTGTCTGTGAAAAAAGGCAGTTTAACTTCTTCCTTTCCAATCTGGATGCCCTTTATTTCTTTTTCATGTCTGATTGCACTGACTAGAACCTCCAGTACAATGTCAAATAGTAGTAGTGAGAGCAGACATCCTTTTTCCAGATTTTAGCGGGAACATTTTCAGTCTTCACAGTTGCATATGACGTTAGCTGTGAGTTTTCATAGATGCCTTTTGTCGGGTTGAGGAAGTTCCATCTATTCCTAGTTTGTGGATTTTTTTTAATCATGAAAGGATGTTGGCTATTGTCAAAAGTGTTTTCTGTGTCTACTGGGAGGATCACGGTTTTTTCTTTTTTAGTTTGTTAATTTGGTGGTTACATTGATTAATTTTCAAATATTAAAACAACTCTTCATTCTGAGATAAACATGGGAGGGATACTCTGAAACTATGGTAACATCCATTCCTCATTAAACTTTCAATTTATTCATGTAAAGTTTCATATCTGTATGGACTCATTGTTTCCCATTTCATTCACTGTGTTATAATTCATTACTATCATTATTTATATTGAGGCTCAGATTGTTCCCAATTTGACCCGTGAGCCTATTCAAATTGGCCTTTGTGTCTTTCTGACACATCAGTACCATTCTTTTTTTTCTTTTTTTTTTTTTTAACCACCATCATCCTTTAGGCACTTTCTTGTTCTCTGGCACAGACTGCCGCAGCCTGAGAACCAGACATTTCTCCAGGAGCTTGGTTTCTTTTCACGGAACCCTCGACCCCAAACACACCATACACATACACACATACATGTAGCTCACACCAAAACGTCTCTAATTCCAAACCACCCTTGACATGGTTCCTGCTAGTTTTCTCCCCTTCTATATTTTAACTCCTTTTTCCAACAGTAGGAGACCTGGTCCCTATTATCCTTAACATATTATTAATTTGATCAATCCCCCTAATGTAACCCTCACTGCACTTCCCTGCCCCCATATGGACACTCCTCACCTCACTCAGGCTCAGACACACACCCTCACTGGGCCACCCAGACTGTGGACACCCTCATCATCTTGTTGGGCCAACCCCACCCAGGCCAGGCCCCAGTTGTTTGGGCTGTGACTCTCCACACCGGGACCCCTCCTCAGCAGGCCCAGACCTGACACCTGTGCTATCATGACCCACCTCGGGGACAGTCTCTGGAACCTGCTCTCCTCACCTTGTCCAGGCTCATCACCCCACACTGGGCCAAGCCAACCTGTTGGCTTAGGTTTGATGGTTCTAGAAGGGAAGTGAGGGGCAGGGTGGGGCAGGAAAAGAACGTGTAACGTTTCTCCATCATGGACTCTGGGCTGGACACTAATGCCTTTGATGTGTGTTGTTTCAGTGAATCCTGACAACAACCCTGTGAGGTGGGAACTATTATTATCCCCATAGTTCAGGTGAGGAAACTGAGGGGCCAAGGGACTTCCTTGCCCAGAGGCATGCAGGTGTGATGGCAGAACGGTGAAGTGACAATCCCTCCCCACCCTGTGAAACCTAGAAGAGTTAATAACTTTAGAGAATGACACAATTCAATATTCGATGACCCCCAATTAAGCTTTATAATTACAAATGACAAGTACATGATCAAAACCACTTTTAAGAATTTAACACAACAAAACAGTGCCCTCCTTTCTAAGAAAGCCAGGACTGGGAATTCCCAGGTGGTCCAGTGGTTAGGACTCTGCTCTTCCATTGCCAAGGGCCCAGGTTCAATCCCTGGTTGGGGAACTAAGATCCCACAAGCCGTGAGTCATGACCAAAAAGTAAATAAATAAAAGATAGCCAGGAGTACAGATCACTTGTTGAGCTGTAAAACCAATTTCCATCCTCGAATCTAGTTTCTAGAAAACTCACGAAGAAACAGTCTCCAAATTTGATCAGCCAGAAGGGCAGAGACAAGCCCAAAGAGAGAACCCTATTTCTCTCCTCTCAGCTCTCAGTCTTAAGAAGTAACTTAATCGTGGAGTAGAAGCTGCCGTGTCATCGGCGTGTTCTGACACCTCATTGACGTCTCATTAGGAGAAGCCCTTTCTGGACACCCCAGAGGTGGGCTTTAGACTCTGGGCCCCCATTAATGTCATTGTGGTTCTGGATGCCTCAGAAATCATTTCTAGAAGCAGCATCACCTGAGGAAGTACAATTCGAAAGAACAGGAGCTGGGCGTTGAGATGACCCTTGGCTGGCTGTGCGAACTTAGGCAAGGGCTTCAGCTTCTGTGAGCTGCTTCCCCTACAGATGACAGAAATGACTGGCATCCACCTTGCAGGGTCTTGTGCAGGGTCATTGTCTGTTGTTACTAATATTCACCTATTCATCAGCTGCAGTAATTACTGTCAACAATAATCCTCGCAAGAGTCCCCTTTAGAGCTAAAATGGAGCCAGGTGCTTCTATTGAGGGAAAACCTTTTCATATGGAAATGTCCCTAAAGTGAAAGAGTTTGAAAGAAGAGAAGAAACAGCCCTCTTGGGAGACCCTGGCCAGGGCCCAGGCTTTCCAGCATCCTTTTATAAAGAGGATGCTCAGAGGTGTTTCTTACCATCCTTGGAGAGAGCAGCATTTGGGAGTAAAGGAACCCACGTCCAGCACACACCCACGCCTCAGCGTTTACACTTTGCTACAGATCTAGACGGAAAGAGGCCACTCCTGATTCCTCATGGGAGTGGCGGTAGGTGTTTTCTGTTTTGACCATTTGCAAAAGCCAAATGTTATGCAAACAATATTCTATTCTTTTAAATAAATTTATTTATTTACTTATTTATTTATGGCTGCGTTGGGTCTTTGTTGCTGCACGTGGGCTTTCTCTAGTTGCAGCGAGCGGGGCAACTTTTCATTGCGGTGCGTGGGCTTCTCATTGCCGTGGCTTCTCTTGTTGTGGAGCATGGGCTCTAGGCGCGCGGGCTTCAGTAGTTGTGGCGCATGGGCTTAGTTGCTCCGCGGCATGTGGGATCTTCCCAGACCAGGGTTCGAATCCGTGTCCCCTGCAATGGCAGGTGGATTCTTAACCACTGCACCACCAGGGAAGTCCACAACTATGTTGAATTGAACACTGTAATGAATTAACTCCTTTGTCCTGACTAAACCCTCATAAATTCAGATTTGGTTGTTTTTGCTCTAAAAACAATCCCAGGGAGTGCTCCGGCAGAAGGTCTTTCCTCTGGGGGCTCAGCACCGCCTCGGACAGAGCCGGGGGAGCAGCAACACATCCCTGGACTTTGACGAGCCGCCTCTGGTTACCGAGGGCCCCTCCACGCAGGAGCCAGGTATTGTGGGACAAGCCACTTCACACGCCCTTCTATGCGAGGGCTGCCACTCATTCACCACCTGTTACCTTGTTTCCTGTTGCGCTGTGAGCCAAAAGATAAAAATATCATTAACAGATATGGATAACACATGTGGAGCATTTTTCTGTTTAATCTCATTTAATCCTTACCCTAACCCAGTGAGGTAGGCACTGTTCTCCATTTTAGAGACCCTAAGCGTCATTAAGTAACACAACCGTGTAAGTGGCAGGACCAGGCCTGGACCAAGATCCGGTGACGCCGCAGCCCGCAGCCCTGGCCAAATGTCTCACTGCCTTCTGGTCTCGGGGGAGCTCACCCCTAAACATGTGTCTGTTTGCTGACTTTCCAAGGCTTTCCCGGCACACCCTTATCTTTCCACTTGGCTCCGGTATCCCAGTGTTGAGTACGTGGGAAAGCAAATTGGTTTTTTTTATCTTCCATATGATGGGTGTGTGTGGATGGTCCAGCTAACAAAGCCTCACATCGCTCACAAGCAGCAGGCAGACGGCACACATCTAAAGGAGTTAGAAACAGAACAGGATCTCTCCAGCTCAGGAAGGGAGAGAAGTTGAAACTAGAGCCTCACTGACTTCTTTTCAATTATATCTGTTTTCCATTAAAAAAAAAAAAATCTAGTCCATCATTAAGAAGCCACCTTTCTGTTCACTATTTATGTATTAAAAAGTATCAACAAAATGTGTTTCCTTCTTGTCTACCTTTAAAGTGCAATCCTTTCTACAGAATGTGTTGAATCAGCTCGTAGAAAATTCATGAGCAGAAGACCCTGTGAATAGCACTTGTGAACCCTAACCCAAAGGGGTGCCTTTTGTTTCTTTTTTCCATCACGTTGCACGAAACTGGGCGTCAGCTTTGCCTGATAATTCCTCCAGAGAAGCACTCTCTCTATTAACTCCTCAGTGATGTTTGTTGTTCCCCACCACTCATCCCCCCAGAGCCTGATGCCCACCCTGGGGAAGGAGCCACGTCCTCATTCCTGGACAGGATCCAGCAGCTAAGCATGGCCGAGGAAGGAGGCCTGGTGGAGAGTGTGGAGTCTGAGGCCAGCGACGAGGCCGAAGAAGACAGATCCCAGCTGGTGGTTTTGGACCCAAACCATGTAAGGAAACATCCTGGAGCTTTGCTTTTGCCCCATGCAGACGAAGATGGACTTAGAGACACTCCTACACCTGCCCTTAGGCCCTGCCCTGCCCCGAGCCTCCACGGCCCACCCTCCACGCGGCAAATGCCACACTCAGGTCTCACCTGCTCCCTGAATGGTTTACCTGCAGGGTTTGAGCTGCCACCTTGTAAAGTTTATTCTCCCTTTAAGTTCATTCATTCAGAGTCAGCATTTCCCAACCTCCACACTATAGACATTTGGGGCCGGATCACTCGTTGTGGTGGGGGCTTCCTGGGCACTGTAGGATGCTGAGCAGCATCCCTGGGGCCTCCACCCACTAAATGCCAGTAGCACCCCCTTAGTTGTGACGGCCAGAAATGTCTCCAGACTGGGTATTGGGTGGGTGCAAAATCACCCCCACTGATAGCCACTGCCTTGAGTGTCCCACCCCTCTGGCAAGTGGGGAGGGCAGGTCTTGGTTGGATGAACCTCTTTGGAAAGACTTGGTGCTGCCGGTACCACGGGAAGGGTCAGGGCTGCGCTGGGAAAAGGGGCTGAGAGTTCATCTGGTGCTGGCATCCCAGGCACTGCTCATCACTGCCCTCTGGCCCCAGGGATTAAACCAGGACCATTGCCCCAGCCCACCCTGTCATTTTGCACTCAGGTCCTTCAGTGCCTAGGATGAGACCACAAGTGCCTTGAATTTGTGGCTTCTGGAATAAGAATCCTGGGCAGAAATGGGGAGCACCCAGCATGGAAGTCACTTCTGCCGTCCCCTGCCAAGAGTTGTGGCAATTCAGGCTAAGCCCTGGAGGGGACAGCACAGTAACCGGCTGTGCTCTTCCACTGTTTTAGCCCCTGATGATAAGATTCCAGGCTGCCCTGAAGAACTATCTTAACCGGCAAATAGAGAAACTGAGGCTGGAACTTCAAGAGCTGGTGCGTACCTGTCCTGCTTTCCACCTGGCTGTGCACCCGCATCTCCATGACCCAGCTTCTCTCTCTGGTGCAGGGCGTGGCCACCAAGCAAAGCCGAATCCAGCGGCAGGAGCTGGGGGTGGACCTTTACGGGGTCCAGCAGCACCTGGCCCGCCTGCAGATGCAGCTCGAGAAGAGCCACGACCGCCACTCGATCACAGCATGCGAGAGGCGGAGGAAGGAGGAGGAGCTGCGGAGCGTGCGCTTGCGCTACGGCAGGACCTGCGAGACCGCCGGCGAGGAGCGCAAGAAGCGTAAGGCGGCCCCGTGTCCTCGCAGGCGTCCCCGTGGCGCGGCCCCGTGTGCCATAGACACCCCAAGGGGCATCCTCACATGCCTTCGTATCCCTGAATGCCATTGCAACCTGGTGGGGTGTTCCCAAGTGCCATCATGACCCCGAGGGGTGTCCCCACATGCCATCGCAGAACTTCATGAAAGGCAAGCTGTGTTCCCATACTGGAGGGGTTCCCAAACTTTTGGGGGAAGGAAAACATAAATGTCTTAAAATGCACCTAATTAGGCAAAGTAGCAAACACTGAAAGCCGGCAGGCGGGGTATTTGGAGTGAAAAGCGGGAAAGGCGGGCTTCCCTGGTGGCGCAGTGGTTAAGAATCCGTCTGCCAATGCAGGGGACACAGGTTCGATTCCTGGTCCGGGAAGATCCCACATGCCGAGGAGCAACTAAGCCCGTGTGCCACAACTGCTGAGCATGTGCTCTGGAGTCCGTGAGCCACAACTACTGAAGCCCGTGCGCCTAGAGCCTGTGCTCCGCAGCAAGAGAAGCCACCACAGTGAGAAGCCCGTGCACAGCAACAAAGACCCAATGCAGCCAAAAATTAATTAATTAATTAATTTTAAAAATGCTGGAGAGGCTGGTGGGCTGCTGGGGTTGAAGATGGGGTATCCAGAAGGCAGGGAAGAGCAGGGATGGGCAGAGTTTAAATAGGTGGGGAGGTACAGGTGAGGCCAATCCAAAGCGCAAGAGCCCATGGTCCAGAGCCCTGCAGCCCCACGATGTGTGGCAGATTACGGGGAATAGGTGGCTTTGGAGCAGAAGAGACAGTGAGGGTGCGACTAGTCACCGTGCACTGTTCCTACCGAAGCAACAGCTCTGCGCGGAGCGGAGGTCGTGGGCCACAGTGAACAGCGTGGTCACAGCAGGTTATTTCAGTTGTTGTGCTTTTTCATGTTTCCAACTTTCTTTATCAACTCTGTATTACTATTATAATGGGGAAAATAACCTAGAAGAATTTGGGAGAAACCAAAATCACACGTATATCCCAACTGTGGATGGAAAGAAGCATTTTGGACCCTGAGAAATGCAGGAGAGTTTTCTGGACAGAGTTGGGGAAGAGCACCCCTCCCTGAGTATCACCAAATTAACAGAATCTACCAAAAAGAGAAGAGCACGACATTCACACTAAAACAATGGAGCCACATCCTCCGGATATAACAGAATTTAGACCAGTCTGAAAGAGGACACAGGTCCCCCACCCCCTCCACACAGGAGAAGTGAGTGCCCACCGGCACCCCTCATCGGATCCTCGAGGTGTGGATGGGCTTCTGGAAAGATCCAGACATCTTCGTGGACACTCTGTCCTTTCTGGAAGTCACCAGGTAGCAGGAGCAGAAGCTGTTCAACCAAGCAAGGACCCACCTAACGGCACCGTTTCTCCCCTCTTCAGACTAAAGAACTCGGGTGGCGGTCCCAGCCCTGCCTACCAGGTGCCACCACTGCACTGTCCCGTAGGTGAAACGTGGGGCTTGGCCTCTGGAGAATGCCCACAGTTGACCTCCTCATTTAGGAGGGGGGTGAAGCCCACCAGTCAGTAAACCTTCACATCCAAATGTGAGTCATCAGTGGCAATCCCCAGACAGGAGAGCAGACGCCTCCACAGACACAGACCGGGTTCCGAAAACATAGCATACGCCAGCTGTGTTCGACATGAGATTTTAGAGGACATCTCATCAGTCAAATGAGAGCCAACTATTAGGGAAAAGGATACTCGGAATTAAAATATAGAATCGCCCCCCACACCCCGCCAGAAGGACTAAATAGGCAAATCAGCACTGCTGGAAACTGAACAATTGAACTTGTGTCTAAAAGGTCAGTTTGAGGAATTCTGCCCAGAATTCAAAGCAAAAACTCAAAGTGATGGACGTTTTGAGAAGGAGATAAAAGACATGGACTGTAGGTCTGGTAAAGTCAGTATCCATGAGATAGAAATTCCAGGAGATTAGGGGCATTAACCAGTGACATCAGAGGAAAACATTTGCATGAGTTCAAGAAAGATGAATCTTCAGATGTAAAGTCTCATGGAAGGCCAGATGGGTGGAAGAAAAAATAAACATGCCTAGACATAGTTGGTGAAATTTTTAAATTCCAAAGGTAAAGGGAAAAAAATGCCATAGGATTACAGACAGGACAAAACCAGACACTTCCTATGTTATTTAACCCACAAGTGGGTGGAAAATTTGGGAAACTCTTCCCAGGCTTTTTTTTTTTTGGCTGCATTGGGTCTTTGCTGTGCACGGGCTTTCTTTAGTTGCAGTGAGCAGGGGCTATTCTTTGTTGCGGTGCACGGGCTTCTTATTGCGGTGGCTTCTCTTGTTGCGGAGCACCAGCTCTAGGTGCGTAAACTTCAACAGCTGTGGCACGCGGGCTCAGTAGCTGTGGCTCGCGGGCTCTAGAGCGCAGGCCCGGCAGTTGTGACCCATGGGCTTAGTTGCTCTGCGGCATGTGGGATCCTCCCGGACCAGGGCTCGAACCCGTGTCCCCTGCATTGGCAGGCAGATTCTTAACCACTGCGCCACCAGGGACACCACGCCTCCCCCCCAACACACACACCCCACCCCAGGCTTATTTTACAATGTTCAGTATAATCCTTACTGGAAAAGCTTACAACGTACAAAAACAGAAAACTATAAAGTGTTACTACTTATGAGGTGTAGAAATCCTAAATAAAATATTAGCAAATATTAAATTTTTACTCATGAACAAAAGATTAAGTTCAGCAATATATGAAAAGAAAAATACCTCCTAGTCAAGAGGGCTTAATTCTGGAATAATTTGAAATTAGGAAATCTACTGATTCATTGCATTATATTCTTAAAGGAGAGAGAACAAATAGATTTTCTGGGTGGATGTCAAATGGGTGTTTGGATAAAACTCATTGTCAATCCTAAACTAGGATAGAAGGAAAGTTCATTGTAAGTATTTATCAGCAACTAACAAGGCAGTTTTACTCAGAGGAAAGCCCTGGAGTAATCATAGTTAAGGAATGAGACGAGGATGCATTGTTTTGGAGGTTCCAGCCATGAAAGAAAACAGGAAAAAGAAACGAAGTATAGATTCTGGATATGAAGCCATGGAACTCATTCTCCACCAATGGTATGATTGTTTACCTAGCAGATTCAAGATCACTGATGAAAAGCTAAAAAAAACAGTAAGAAATCTATAAAGTAACTGAATACTAGAGCTATAATTTTCTTTTCTACCAGTCATATCCAATTATGAATTATAATTTTTTAGAACCTCATCCATAATAGCTATAACAACCATAAAATACTGAGGAGTAAGTCTAACAAGAAGCAAGTGAACCTATCTGAGGAAAAACAATAAAATTTTACTAAAGGACCTAAAGCAGATTTAAATAAGTGGAACAATCATGTAACCAAATGAGAGGAAACAAATGTCATTTCTCTCCAAATTAATAAGTAGTTCAATGCAAGTCCAGTTAAAATCCACGATGGGATGTTTTGGGTGAACTTGAATTTATTTAACACAGTTATTATTTTCAAGAAGTAATAATACAAAATTAAGGCACTCTGGAGTCTCCCCCGCCCCAGCCTCCAGCCACCTCCACAGAGGCACACGGTATTCTTGATTCTTGTGTATTCTTTTAAAGATGTTTTTGCATGTAAAAGCAAAGTTACAAGGGTTGTATTTTTTCTATATTTTTTACACAAGTAGCTGCATATTATACCCAATGCTCTGTTCCTTGCTTTTTTTCCCTTATCAATGCATGCATGCAATACCTAAAAAGCTCTCCAATGATTTTCAAGTTCCAAGTTCACTTGGAACACTAAATGCACAAGAATATCCAAGAAAATGGTGAAAAGGAAGGATAATGAAGGGAAATTGTCCTATCAGGTATCAAAACACAGTATCAATCTACAGCAATAGAAACAAAATGGCACTAGAGAAAAAATGGGCAAACAGATCAATAGTGCAGAGTAGGGAGTTCCAGGAAATTTACTCAGGAATTTAGCTATTTACTGCAAATTGAAAGTACAGGTTGTATTTTTAAATCACTCAGTATTTTTGATCATTTGACCACCTGAAAGTAAACACTTAGACTCCTATCTCACACTAAACAAATCCCGTTGACCCTGCAAATCTCTCTGGCTTCCTCTTCTGACACCAGGTCAAGAAAACTCTGCTTCTAGAGTGCTCAACTGCTCAGGTCAGGCCCACCTGGTCATTTCCTTTTTTGCCACAAAACACAATCACGGGAGTGACACTGGGGGCAGAGGTCATGGGAGGCATTTGAGACTCTAGCCATCCTGTTTTTATTACGTGAAGGGCCCTTTGAAGCCTACTAGGTAAAAGACGACTATCCCACCCGTAGAAGAAGGGCCAATGGTATGAGCAGGCAAGTTGGAGAAGGAAAAGGACAGCTGGTCTTCAAACTGTGAAAATAGACTTGATTTCACTAATGTTGAAAGAATACAAATTAAAAAGAATATTTGAAATATTGACTCTCAGTCACTCAGCCAGGAAAGGATAGAGGGGCAGAAGTGAGTGCCCTGCAGGATGGGTGGGCAAGCTCTCTGATTCAGGTGGGGGTGGGTTAGTTGGCGCCCTCTGCCATAGGAAAGGGCCACAGACTGGGCGGCTTGAAGAACAGAAGTTTGTCTTCTTGTCATTCTGGAGGCCAGATGTCCAAGATAAGGTGTTGGCAGGGTCTTTCCTCCTGAGGCCAATCTCCTGGGCTTGTAGACGGCTGTCTTCTCCTTGTGTCCTCACAAAGTCATCCTCTGTGTGTCTGTGTCCTAACCTACTCTTCTCATAAAGACACGAGTTGTTAGGGCCCACCCTGGTGACCTCATTTTATCTTAATTACCTCTTTAAAGACCCTCTCCCCAAATACACCCCCACCCCAGTCCACCCGGCAACCACTCTTTCTACAAAACCTCCCCCCTCGCTTCCCTGCATTTGCTCCATTCCCCTCCCCTATAACTCTTAGCCACACAGGATCCAAAGAATTCTCTAGTGTTAGAGTTTTTACAGTCATCTTAGATGTAAAAAAAAGAAACAAATTATTGTTTAAGTTCATCCTTCAAAAACACCTAACTCCAACATGGTATTCACCCAGCAGCCTTTTGATCTATAAATCGATTTTCTGTTTAGATCTACCCACTGAATAAGGAATGCTCTACACAAGTGAGCCAACAATTACTGGTTGAAGTCTATCTCCCTAAATAAACTGGTGTTCTACCTTATAAATCAATCTCATGTGGGTTTCCTTCCAAGGAACCCATGCTTCAGTGGTGCTCAGCCCACCCTTCAGGCTGGTTTCCTCCCAGGGGATTTAGGACTGTACCTGAGATTGCCAACCTCTAAGTGGTAAGAAATCTGTAAAATTCACATGAGGCCTCCTAACCTTGACACTGTTTCAGAACATCCTTAGACACGGAGAATCTCTAATATGTGGTGGGAATGGAGGGCTTATTGCAGTTGAAGGGCATAGATTATGTATATTTCGTCTCTCCAACTAGACTGTAAAGTCTTTGATGGCAAAGGTATGGGTCTTTGTAGTTTAAAGGCTGTTTCCCAGACCCACTCCACAGTGTGGGGAGGGGTGCTGCTTCCACGATGTCTGGTGTGCGATGCTGGGACACCCTCCCTCTCTCTCCCCAGTGGCAGCTCTGCAAACCGAGATGGAGACCCTGGCTCTGCATCTCTTCTACATGCAGAACATAGACCAGGACGTGCGTGACGACATCCGGGTGATGAAGCGAGTCGTGAAGAAGTCGGAAGCCGAGCGCATGCGGGCCGAGTTGGAGAAGAAGCAGCAGGTGTTCTGCAAAGATGATGCCCGTGTGACTGTTTGCCACATCTCTGATCTCCTGATCTGATCAGCCCTGCCCCTGCGTGAATACCGCAGCCCTGGGGGCCACGCCCAGCATGGGGTTGCTGACACGGGTTGAGGTTGCTGGGGACCCATCTCACTGTGCATCTCGTCCCCTCCCTTCCAGGACCTGCACGTGGACCAGCTGACCACCCGAGCCAACCAGCTGCAAGAACAGATTGCCCTGTTCGAGGCCCAGTACCGCGCGCAGGCTGAGGACACCCGGACGCTCAGGAAGGCAGTGAGCGAGGTAAGCGCTCCGTGGCACAGGCGCCATCTGGCAGCGCCCAGGCAATGCCTGCATGCCTGCAAGGAGACTGACTAAGCCCCCAGTTAGCCGGCCAGCCTCCTGCACATCTGTCTGTCCTCATAAGCGTCTCAGAGCATCTGGCTGACCCACGTTGGGGACACAGTAGATACCAGCTGACTGGTGGCCAGTATTCTTATTCCCACTGTAGCCAGGGATAGACTGAAAGGCCCCTCAGGAGATGGGACATTCTGTCCTGCTTGCTGAGGCATCCTTAGCAAGTTCCTTACCGACAGCAGGCCTCTCTCGGAGAGGGCTGAAGTCTCCCTACCCATTCTCAGCCTGGGCAGGCAGTGCTCCAGGGCAGTGCCCACATCTCCCTTCCCGTGTGCAGTAAGGGAGGGCCCGGGTTCAGTGCAGCTCCCAGTTCAGTGGCCAGCACTGGAAAGCAAAGTGGCTGTGACCTTTTTTTTTTAAATCTGTGAGTCACCATCTGCATTCATACGTGCAGTGATGACACAAAGGAAACAACACACTTTTATTGAAGGAGAGACAGATGGGCTTGAACAAACGAACAAACACACCTGGGTCCACATGGGAAAGCACCCAGTGCTTGCCAACCTATGAATATACTTAATCTAGAATGTGCTCCCATCAGAACCTCAGGGGGGAAAAACTTCTTAGTTAGCAAAGTGATTCTTAATTTTATCTGAAAAGTAAATTCAGAGGACTGGCAGAGAAATGTCCAGGGGGGAAGGTTCATGAAGGCTGGCCCACGGTCCCAGTTTGCCCAGAAATGACAGATTTCCTGAGATGTGGGACTTCCTGGGCCAGAACCAGGGGAGTCCAGGACAAACTGGGATGGTGGGTCCACCTAGCATTAAACACTATAAAGCCCTAGAGGCTAAAATAATGAATTACTGGAGTCAGGGACGGACAGGTAGGCTGTGGGAGCCTCTGAGAGGGCTCAGAATCAAGGAAACATTTATATAGAAATTTCATGGATTATAAATTAATGGAGAGCAAGTGAATTTTGCACCCAGTGGTGTTGGGACATTTGGTTAATCATTTGGGGAAAAAAATCAAATCTTTTCCTCATACCACACACTAAAATAAATTCCACATGGGCTCAAGGATTGAAACAAGGGAAACTGTACCAGAAGAAAGAAAATGAGAAATATTTATAAAGCCCTGGATTGGAGAGGCCTTTCTAAGCATAACACCAGTAAGTTTGGTGGTATAAAGAGATTTTGAAAATCAATTCAGAATCTGCCGTGTGCGATTCTGCTCTGTGATGATTGTGTACACACACACGATGCTGTAGTTTTCTTTCATTACGTCTTTTTTGCCTCCCGCCCCTCCCTGCTGGCTGTGTGCCATCGGGGCAGGGCCGTCCCACGTTTGTTCATCCTGCATTCCTGCACCCAGAACAGGGGGGCCCATGGCAGGTGCGACACAGACATTGACGACCAATGAGGGCGGGACAGGGGTTCTGCCACCAAGTTGGCAAAGATGAACGAGGCAGGGGAATCGGGGCTCCCACACTGATGGTGGGGGTGCAGTCTGTCTTCATCAAGATCCTTATTCAAGGGCAATACTGTACTGCATGTCAGGGACACCCACCCTACTCCCCAGCAAGCTCTCCCAAAATATCACTTTTTGGACTTCATTCCAGGGAAAATAGGCATGCAAATAAAATTTCTGTATACATTACATACTTCATGAACAAAATGAATAGAGAGTCACTGGGGACACAGTGCTGTGTGTGATAACCAAGGAAGGCCCAAGAAGAGGATATTGGTTAAACAAATTATGATATATCCGTGCAGTGGAGGACAATCCCACCAATAAAATAAACATTTGCTGGCATGGAAACCCATTCACAATATGCTACTTTTTATTTTCATTTTTAATATTTATTTTTTTGGCTGCGCCGGGTCTTAGTTGCAGCACATAGGATCTTAGTTGTGGCACGCAAACTCTTAGTTGCGGCTTGCGGGCTCTCAGTTGCAGCATGCACGTAGGATCTAATTCCCTGACCAGGGATCGAACCCTGGCCCCCTGCATTGGGAGTGCAGAGTCATAACCGCTGGGCCACCAGGGAAGTCCTGCTACTTTTTAATACTAAGTTACAAAACAATAATAGGATATGATTGCTTACACGCACACACACGCACACAAACACACACAAAACGCACACAGGAAGATAACACCAGGGTGTTAGAAATGGTAAACTCTAAGTTGTGGGATTATTTTTATTTTCTTTTTGCTTATTTCCATATTCTAATTTGAGTAGAATAAACACTTTTTTTAATGAGAAGTGTGTTTAAAACATTTAAAGACTGAATTCAGCCTCGAGTTTTGCATCTCAGCCTGTACCTTGGTCAGCAAGCCTTCGTCCGGCAGCCTTGGGGACTCGGGGGGCACCTGCCTCTGGCTGACCAGCCCCACAGAGCCCAGCCTGGGGAGGAGCCCAGTGGTTTTGGTACCTACTGCCTCGGCCGGGCACTGTTGGGCAGTGCACAACCTACTCCACGGCACAGAGCAACCTCCTCAGTTAATAACTTACCCAAATCTGGAAATGTCTCACCAGTCATGGTATAATTAATTCATACCACTTTATGCTCTATAATAATAATAATGAGTAGATGATTTTTTAAAGCCCTGACACCTGAGAGTGGGACCCCCAGGGGTGACGCCTCCTTTCACGTCCAGCTCCACCCTTTTATTGTACCTGTGAGTGTTCAAGGCCGCTCTGACTTCCTCCAGCATCTACCATGCACATCCAGCAAGAGCAGACTCTGCTGGGACTCAGCACCTCCACAAAGATGCTCGTGGCCCAATGGGGGTCTCACCCAAGCTCCCATTCAGTGCCCCTTCCGGGAATCAGCACGAGGCCAACTTGCTAACGGTGCAGTGATTCCACTGAAATGACCCATCAGGACATTCTGAGCACCACGCGACACAGCAATTGTGGTCGAGCTGAGAACGCGCTGGGCATACAGGCACCATCCCCTCTGATCCGACGGCCGCAGGATGTGGGTACTGTTACTGTTCCCGTGTCACAGCTGGGGCTCAAGGCTCAGGCAGGTGTTAGACAGGTCTTTAGAGCCATGTTTAATTTCACGTGTGTCCTGCTGATGCAGATAAAGAAAAGCATGGGTAACAGAGAAGGAAGATGATTCAGGAAGCTCGGGGCTCTCCGACATCCTTTTGGGGCTCTGAACTTAATGACATAAGACCAACATCCAAGTAACCTCAACTCTCCACTGCAGGCCTGCACGGAAATAGATGCCATCAACGTGGAGAAAAAGCGCATCCTGCAGCAGTGGGCCACCAGCCTGGTGGGCATGAAGCACCGCGACGAGGCTCACAAGACCATCCAAGAGGCACTCAGGTACAGGCGGCCCTTCTGGTTGCCATTGGCGGTGGGCCAGGTGGCTCAGGACCACAGGGGGGGTCTGGGCGAGCGGGGAGAGCTCGTGACAAGCGTGGGAATGCGGAGGTGGGTGCGGAGTGGACTCCACGCCCAGCTCCTCACAGGTGAGCACGGAGCGCCCATCCTCGGCTCTCCTGGGACAAAGGGGCGCACCTGCCCTTCGGCCCCAGCTTCCGTCCTGAAGCCACCCTTATTGTTCACCCAGATTTCAGTGTTTCTTAAATCCTTTCAAACTTTCCGTGGCACCAGGAGCAGCAACGCTTTCACGCTCAGATTTCCTGGGAGGATTAAGGAGAAACAGTGAGAGAGAGAGAAAGAAAAAGGGGTATTTATCTTGGGGAGATAAAGGTGTCCCTTTGATTTGCAGTTTCACCACCTGTGTGCAGAAACTTCATCCCTTCTCTATTGTTCTGCCAAGGGCTGAGTTCCAACCAAAATCCTGCTTTAATCTCCCTGAAAAGGGAAGGAAGAGGCCCCCCTCGCGTTCCCCTCTCACTTGTAGTGAGGGCTGGACGTGTAGCCTGGGCGGGGTGCTGGAGACAGAGGCTTCCAGACACAGCACTGCCTGAATTCCCCAAACCTCCAGGGTGCTTGGGGCCCAGATGTGGAAGCCGTTTCTGGAGGGAGCACATCATAGCTCGACTCAACCTCAGAAAAACAAAACCGGAGGGACTGATTGTTTTTACAAGTCATTTTACATGGGTAATGCTGGATTAAAAATACTCATTTCCTTCATTTCCCTGAGTCGATGAGAGAAAGCCAAAGGGAGAATCATGGAATTATCCCGGCAAAGTCCGGCTAAACATCTGCTTTCCCTTTAAACATGCCGGTGGAGGAACCGGGTGGGCTCAGGGCTGTGGGGTCGGGCTCCTCTCTACCCTGTCCCCTGGGGCTGCTGGCCTGCCCTCTCCCGCTGTGTCTGCCCCCTCAATGCTGCCCTGTGTTTGGTGCAGGAGAGGCCTTGGCCTGTGGGCAGCTTTTCCCTCCTGCCCAGCGTCGACCTTGAGTAAGGTTGAAGCTGGGAGTCTCATGGCCTGTGCCCCCCACAGGGACCCCCCCGTTGTCTAGCACTTCCTGTGTGTGTCTGGTGTGTGTGTGTGTGTGTGTGTGTGTGTGTGTGTGTGTGTGTGTGTAAGCAATCATATTCTATTATTGTGGGTCCCCGCCACACCGAGACTTGAAAGACAGCAGCTCCTACGGAATCTTCGTAGTTAGTGACAAAGTCGTATCAGGAGTGCGTCCCAACCACAGGTGGAGAATCACATTGAGGCTGCAGCAAACACTGAAAGTCATACGTTCAGAGCAGATGGGTCATTTCCACGTGAAACGTCTCAGAACAAGCCAGAGAATACATACTATACTGTGCTTAACTTGGGTTGGGGGGATACCCTGCCTAGAATGTACACCCTCTCAGGGATAGGGACACAGACAGGTCCCCTTGTGCCCTGGTATCTGCCTCTGTCATACTTCCTGACAGGATGCGTGTGGTACAGGCGGGGCTCAGCACCTCTGCTGGGTGTTAATTTGTCAGCTTCGCCTTGAGATCCTGTAACAGCTTCCCTCTTAATCCTCAGATGGATTGGGCCAAGCCTCAGACATATTCTAGATTCTACCAGTTCTTTTCGTTCTGTTTATTTTCCACTGGTGTCTGTTAATCAAGGACTCTTTTTAATCAACTTGTTAATTGAAGTACAGTTGATTTACAATGTTGTATTAATTTCTGCTGTACAGCAAAGTGCTTCAGTTTTACATATATAGGCATTTTTAAAATATTCTTTTCCATTAAGGTTTATCATAGGATATTGACTCTAGTTCCCTGTGCTCTACAGTAGGACCTTCTTGTTTATCCATCCTATATATAAAAACTTATATCTGCTAACCCCAACCTCCTACTCCATCCCTTCCCCAACCCCCTCCCCCTTGGCAACCACCAGTTTGTTCTCTATGAAGGACATTTTTAAAGAGTGTCTTTTTAATTTTATTATTTTTTAAATTCTTGGCCATACTTTGGGGCTTGCGGGATCTTAGTTCCCTGATCAAGGATTGGACCTGGGCCACAGCAGTGAAAGTGCCGAGTCCTGGACAACTGGACCGCCAGCGGATTCCTAAGTGTGTCTTTTTTAAAAATAATTTTTATCAAGGGTAAGTGATCACATTACAGGAAATCAGAGAAACAGAGATAAAGATTTAAAACGCACAGTCTTTCTCCTTTTGTGACAATGACAGTTGATTAACTAGCATTCTGGTGTCTTTTCCCCCATGCACGTTTTACTGAGTGTTCAGATTTGTGTCATAAAAATTGGATGTCTCATTGTTATTGTTATTGTCAAATCCTAGGTATTTATAAGGCTTCTACTTCCTAAAAAAGAAAGTGAGTAACTTTTAAAAGTTTGGTTTATCGAGGATAATTTATGTACAGATTTATTATGTAAATTATTAGTGTTATGTAAAAAGTTATCCTTTTTCAGAGCACAGTTCGGTTCAGCAAATGGACAGACGCAAGTAGCCATCATACACTCAAGATATCAGCTATTTCCTGCATCCCAGAAGTCAGTACCTCTTCCCACCTCCAGCCCCCAGCAAACTCTGATCTGCTTTCTGTTCCTATAGTTTGGTCATTTCTAGAATGTCATATAAACAGGATCACACAATATGTAGCTTTTCTTGTCTAGTTTTTTTTTCACTTTGCACAGTGCTTTGAGAGTCAGCCTGATGTTACAAGATCAGTTGCTGAGTAGTAGTCCCTCATGTGCATATATCAACATTTGGTTGTTTCCAGTTTGGAGGGTAGCATGACCAGAGCTGCTGTGAAATTGTGTGCAGGTCTTGGTATGGGAATGCAAAATGGAACAGGCCACTTTGGGAAACACTTTGGCAGCATTTGAGATCCCCAGCCATTCTCATCCTCACCAACACTTAATAGTGCCGTCATTTAAATTTTGGCCATTAGTAGATATGTTGTGGTGTCCTGTCGAGATTTTAATTTGCATCTTCCTAATGACCAATGATATTGAGCGTCTTTTCATGTGAGTATTTGCCATCCATATATCTTCTCTGATAAAAGGTGTCTTTTGCTCATTTTTAAAAATTGAAGTATAGTTGTTTACAATGTTTCAGGTATACAGCAAAGTGATTCAGATATATATATATATATATATATGTATGTATACTTTTGCATTATAGGTTATTACAAGGTATTGAATATAGTTCCCTGTGCTATTGTTTATCTATATATCTGTTAATCCCAAATTCCCAATGTATCTCTCTACCCCCTTTCGCTTTGGTAACCGTAAGTTTGTCTTCTATGTCTGTGAGTCTATTTCTGTTTTGTAAATAAGTTCATATGTATCATTTTTTTGGATTCCACATATAAGTGATATCATATATTTGTCTGCCTCTGACTGACTTACTTCACTTAGTATGATAATCTCTAGGTCCATCCATGTTGTTGCAAATGGCATTATTTCATTCTTTTCATGACTGAGTAATTGCATATATATGTGTGTGTGTGTATGTATGTATGTATATATATACACATACACACATACCACATCTTCTTTATCCATTCATCTGTTGATGGACATTTAGGTTGTTTCCATGTCTTGTCTATTGTAAATAGTGCTGCTATAAACACTGGGGTGCAGGAGTCTTTCCGAATTAGTTTTTGTCTTTTCTGGATATATGCCCAGGAGTGGGATTGCTGGATCATATGGTAACTCTATTTTTAGTTTTTTAAGGAACATCCGTACTGTTCTCCATAGTGGCTGCACCAATTTACATTCCTACCAACAGTGGAATGTAAATTTTTCTCCACACCCTCTCCATCATTTATTATTTGTAGACTTTTTGATGATGGCCGTTCTAACTGGTGTGAGGTGATACCTCATTGTAGTTTTGATTTGCATTTCTCTGATTATTAGTGATGTTGAGCATCTTTTCATGTGCCTGTTGGCCATCTGTATGTCTTCTTTGGAGAAATGTCTATTTAGATCTTCTGCCCATTTTTTGATTGGGTTGTTTGGTTTTTTTTATGTTGAGCTGTTTGAGCTGTTTGTATATATTGGAAATTAATCCCCTGTCAGTCACATCACTTGCAAATATTTCCTCCCAGTCTGTAGGTTGTCTTTTTGTTTTGTTTATGGTTTCCTTTGCTGTGAAAAATCTTTTAAGTTTAACTAGGTCCCATTTGTTTATTTTTGCTTATGTTTCCATTACTCTAGGAGATAGATCCAAAAAACTATTGCTGTAATTTATGTCAAAGAGTGTTCTGCCTATGTTTTCCTCTAGGATTTTTATAGTATCCAGTCTTACACTTAAGTCTTTAATCCATTTTGAGTTTATTTTTGCATATGGTGTTAGAGAATGTTCTAATTCATTCTTTTGCAAGTAGCTGTCCAGTTTTCCCAGCAATACTTATTGAAGAGAATGTCTATTCTCCATTGTATATTCTTGCCTCCTTTGTCATAGATTAATTGACCATAAGTATGTGGGTTTATTTCCGGGCTCTCTATTCTGTTCCATTGATCTATGTGTCTGTTTTATTGTGCCAGTACCATACTGTTTTGATTACTGTAGCTTTGTAGTGTAGTCTGAAGTCAGGGAATGTGATTCCTCCAACTCTGTTCTTCTTTCTTAAGATTGTTTTGGCTATTCAGGATATTTTGTGTTTTCATACAAATTTTAAAACTTTTGGTTCCAGTTCTGTGAAAAATGCCATTGGTGATTTGATAGGGATCACACTGAATGTGTAGATTGCTTTGGGTAGTATGGTCATTTTAACAATATTGATTCTTCCAATCCAAGAACATAGTATATCTTTCCATCTGTTTGTGTCATCTTCAATTTCTTTCATCAGTGTCCTTTAGTTTTCAGAGTACAGGTCTTTTGCCTTCTTAGGTAGGTTTATTCCAAGGTATTTTATTCTTTTGTTCATTTTTAAACTGAGTGGTTTATCTGATTATTGAGTTATGAGTTCTCATATGTTCTGGATACAAGTCCTTTACCAGATGTGTATTTTGAAAATATTTTTCTCCCAGGCTGGCTTGTAATTTCATTCTCTTAACGGTGTTTTTTGAAGAGCCAAAGTTTTAAATTTTGATGGATTCCAATTTATTAATTTTTTTCTTTCATAGTTCATGCTTTTTATGTCCTCTCTAAGAAATCTTTGCCTGACCTAGAGTCATAAAGATTTTCTCTATGTTTTCTGCTAAAGTGTGATAATTTTAGCTCTTCCATTTAGGTATATGATCTATTTCAAGTTAATTTTTTTTTTTTTTTTTTTGCGGTATACGGGCCTCTCACTGTTGTGGCCTTTCCCGTTGTGGAGCACAGGCTCCAGACATGCAGGCTCAGCGGCCATGGCTCACGGGCCCAGCCACTCCACGGTATATGGGATCTTCCCGGACTGGGGCACGAACCCGTGTCCCCTGCATTGGCAGGCAGACTCTCAACCACTGCACCACCAGGGAAGTCCTCAAGTTAATTTTATTATGGTCTGAGGTTCAGTCTTTTTTTGCATGTCCATCTCCAGTTGTCTTAGCACCCTTGGTGAAAAGACCATCCTTTCTCCACTGAAATACTGTGGCACCTTTGTCAGAAATCAGTCAATTGTGTGTATGTGTGTGTGTGTGTGTGTGTACACTCTCCATCCTGTTCCATTGATCTATTTGTCTATTTTTCACCAATACCACATTGTCTTCGTAAGTACAGCTTTATAGAAAGTCTTTAAATCAGATATTGGGAGTCTTTGTTCTTCTTTTACAAAATTATTTTGGCTATTCTAGGTCCTTTGGATTTCCATATGAATTTTAGAATTAGCTTGTCAATTTCTGGGGAAAAAATGCCTACTGGCATTGAGATTGGAAATGCATCGAGACTATAGAGCAGTTTGAGGAGAATTGGCACCTTAATATTAAATCTTCTGCTGCATGAACACAGCATATCTCTTCAGTATCTTTTTTTTTTTAATGTGTACAGGTGTTTATTGCTATACTGGTGAAATTGGGAAAAAGCAGAAAACTGGATAGAGCCTAAATGTATACCAATGAGATATTTAAAATACTATCTGGTCATTGAAAAGAATTAAGGCGATTTCTATGTACACTGATATTGAATATCTCTAAGATACAACAGAAGAAAAAGTAAGGTGCAGAATAGGATATACTAAGCTTCCACTTGTAATTTTTTAAGTGGAGAGAAATACGCAAACACCCACAAACATAATGTTTATATATGCATAAAATATATCTGGCAAGACATTTAAGAGACAGTAACAGGTTGCCGGGGGAAGAGAGTCCAAGGCCAGGAATAGATGTGAGAAAAATATGGAAGGTATTATTCTAGTTCAAGAAGAAAGTACTTTTTTGAATTTTTGAATAAAAACTTATTCAAAGGGTAAGATACCACAAGTAGAGAAAAGCATGCTTAAAGTACAGCAGGACAGCACAGAATGAAAGGGAAAAAATGTCTCACACACACAAATTCCAAATTCCATTATCCAGGATCTGCATTTTTTAACTTGACATTACTTATGGGTATTTCCATGACCAGTATGCTGAGGGGATTTGAAGAGACAGCCACGTGTATTCCTCCCAGCTACACCATTCACTGTGCGCCTCAAATGCTTTAAGCTTCGTGTTCACGAGTACAAAACTGAGATAACAGCATATCCTTTCCAAGGGTTATGGTCATGACTAAAGGAGATGGGCTGGCACCAACCACTCCCCACCCACAAGCACAAGGCAACAGTTTCCTGCCCTTTCCCCCTCCCATAATCACAATATTAGAAGAGTTTTAGACTTGGACTTGAGATAGGTAATCGTTCTTTTAACTTTTATTTTTATTTATTTTATTTTTGGCTGCACAGCATGCAGGATCCTAGTTCCCCAACTAGGGATCGAACCCATGACCCCTGCAGTGGAAGGATGGAACCCCAAGCACTGGACTGCCAGGGAAGTCCCGGGTAATAGTTCTAATACATTAGAAAATATTAGTCAAGATTTGAGTACTACTGGGACTTCCCTGGCAGTCCAGTGGTTAAGACTCCATGCTTCCACTGCAGGAGGTGTGGGTTGGATCTCTGGTCAGGGAACTAAGGTCCCACGTGCCGCGCAGTGTGGCCAAGAAATTAAAAATAAATAAATAATGTACGAAAGTCATAAAAAAAAAGATTCAACTACTATTAAAAGAGTTGGTTTCCTAATTCTTTCTCTCCACTCTGTGAGCTTCCTCTGAGCAGGGTACCACCATACACGTTGATGTTCCGATGTCCTAGCTTGCTCTTTCACTTTTGGCAGCGAATGCCAGCATCAAGTCAAGTCCATGGATGGCGAGCTCGAAGCCTATAAGAAATCCATCATAAAGGAGGAAGAAAAGAATGAGAAGCTGGCCAGTATCCTGAACCGGGCAGGAGACGGAAACCATCCTGATGCAGAAACTGACTTCGCAGTGCCTGGCCAAGGAGGAGGCCTTCCAGAATGAGTTCAACACCTACAGGCTCACCCTGCTGGACACGGAGGACGCACTGGGCAAGGCCCACATGGTATGGTCATGTCTCCCACCTGCAGGGCAAGCCTCCCCGACCTCCTTCACAGCACCCACCCTTTGGCTCTTTCTTTCCAGGAATACACGGCAACCATATGGCCAATTGCAGACTCTCCACCAGACCATCCAGCATGAGCTGGAGCTGGGGAGGAAGATGGATGCCTCCATCGTGGAGAAGCTGCAGGAGCACGTGACCTCCAACAAGATGACAAAGTACTTCCATCAGCTCATTCCTGAAGCTTCAGAAGGAAAGACCAACCTGGTATGCCACCTGCACACACCCGGGCCTCGAAAGGCAGGTGCCCCCAGGGAGAGCAGGCATTGGGGCGCCTCTCGTGGGGAACAGACCACATGTGCAGAATGGGTGGGAGCAAGGGGCACTCAGCATGTTCATTCACCTTTCATTTTTTTTCTAGTTGAAAAGAAATGCATTTTTATTGTAGGGAACCTAGAAGTACAAAAAGGCATAAGACAGCTGCAGTCCCACCATCCAGAGATAATCTCTTCTAAAATTGTGGTGTATTTCCTTCTGGAAATTTTTCTAAAACACACACGGTCATACTCATACACACAAAGACACACAGAAACATACGTGCATATGCACATCCCCATGTGCACAAACACTCGTTCCACACACACGCAACCATGCACACATTTGTGCAACATGTTCACATATATGAACACACGTGTGAAGACAACCTATGCATACACAACCCCTAGAGGACATAGGACTCTTACCTATATACCAGTTTTTAATCCCTCTAATCCATTCTACATTAATTTTAATGAAATATAACACAGAGAGAAAAGTGCACAAACAAATGTAGTTGGTCACGTGAATTTTTCACTATGTAGTGTTTTATTTTACATTATTGGCCGCATTCAACAATAACATTTTCCATGTAATATTCTTAGAAAAAGTACATGTTCACTTATGCAATCACATTTCATCTACAATGTGTGTGTTTTGTTCAACAGTTCTCTCATTAGACACACAGGTTGTTTCTAGGTTTTAAACTTTATAATAACTCAGCACTGAACATGCTTGCTCACACATCTTTGTCCACAGGTCTGAGGATAAATTGCTGCAGCAGAAAACCCTGGTCAAATTGGTAGGAGCGATTGTGGAGTTGCCCAAGCCTCTGCCTCCCAGGTGTGCCTGGAGATCCTGAGTGAATATGATTGGCCCACCTGGCCTGGGGACCCCACCCCTACCCCTTTCATGAGCTCTCTCTTGCTCCCCCAGGGGTCTTGCTTTTCTCTGAGTGGGGGTCCCTGTGTTCTTAGAAAAGCAATTTGTTACTTAAATAATTTCTTCTTTGGCTTCTTCCTGTGAGGTGACCCCCTGCCTCGGGGCTGCTGTCTACTTGACTAGCAGCCTGAAGCACCTCACCCCTCCCAGACACCTGGGAGGAGACCAGCTCGCTCCCGGCCTGGTGTGCTAAGGAACTGGAGAGGACAGGGCTGGAACCAAGACCGCCCCTGCCTGGATCTCCTTGAGATGCCCTAGCTGACGCTGGTGGAGTACTTCCAGTTCTTATTCTTGGGAAGTGGGGGCAAGACTACCTGCTGGGAGCAAAAATGGGGGGGCAGTGTGTACTGGAGAAGCTATGGAGTGTGGTGGGTGTGAAGTAAACCTGCCCAGCCCTGGCTGCAGCACCACAGAGGCCGGTCCCACCGGCCCCCAGGTGTCCCTCTTCCCCAGCCACCCACGTAGGCGGCACATGTACTACCACTAATGCCCACAGGAGGGGCAATAAGGAGGTCCAGGTCCAGCATTTGTTGCAACAATTGGTGGGCAGCAGGTGTACTACCACCCGTGTCCACAGGAGGGCAGTAGAGAGTCCTGGGTCAGCGTTTGTTGCAAATTGGTGGGTGGCACATGTCCTACCACCCATGTCCACAGGAAGGCAACAAGGAGTCCAGGTCCAGCATTTGTTGCAACAGTTGGTGGGCCAGCAGGTGTACTACCACCCATGTCCACAGGAGAGGCAGTAGAGAGTCCTGGGCCAAGTGTTCATTGAAACTATTGGTGGGCGGCATGTGTACTACCACCGATGTCCACAGGAGGGCAGTAAAGTCCTGGTCCAGCATCTGTTGCAACAATTGGTGGGCAGCAGGTGTACTACCACCCGTGTCCACAGGAGGGCAGTAAAGAGTCCTGGGTCAGCGTTTGTTGCAATTGGTGGGTGGCACATGTCCTACCACCCATGTCCACAGGAGGGCAACAAGGAGTCCAGGTCCAGCATTTGTTGCAACAGTTGGTGGGCAGCAGGTGTACTACCACCCATGTCCACAGGAGAGCAGTAGAGAGTCCTGGGCCAGTGTTCATTGAAACAATTGGTGGGCAGCAGGTGTACTACCACCCGTGTCCACAGGAGGGCAGTAAAGAGTCCTGGGTCAGCGTTTGTTGCAATTGGCGGGTGGCACATGTCCTACCACCCATGTCCACAGGAGGGCAATAAGGAGTCCTAGTCCGGCATTTGTTGCAACAGTTGGTGGACAGCAGGTGTACCACCACCCATGTCCACAGGAGGGCAGTAAAGAGTCCTGGGCCAGCATTTGTTGCAACAATTGGTGAGCAGCCCGTGTACTACCACCCGTGTCCACAGGAGGGCAGTAAAGAGTCCTCGGCCAGCATTTGTTACAACAATTGGTGGGCAGCCCATGTACTACCACCCATGTCCACAGGAGGGCAGTAAAGGGTCCTGGGCCAGCATTTGTTGCAACAATAGCCAGCAGATGCAAGTCCAGCTCTGGAAAGGGGGCACTTTTCCCAAACTGCTCATTACACCCCATGGGCTGGTGGCAGACAGGGTGGGCATATCTGGGACAAGGAGCAGAGATTGTGGAGGGACAGAATCATACGCAGCTGGGTCCAGAGGGAGGGCAGGCACAGGTGAACCATGGGGCCTACACAGTTAGTTCAGGAGCAAGTACTGATGTCCCAGGAGGAGGCCAGGGTGGTCTCAACAAAGGGGACAAACAGCCCCAGGGGACTGAGGGGAGGTCGGGGTGCTCTGGTTGGCCTGGTTGGTGGCTGAAAGGGGACTTAGGAGCTGAAGCCCTTCCAGGGTGGCTAGCACTGGGGTAGAGAGGAAGGCAGGGCCCCTGTGAAGACCCAGTGACCTTGGATGGTCTTGGCAAAGAAAGGGACGGGTGGATAGCCAGAGCTCAGAGGGGCCAGAGGGACCAAGGTGTGACCGCAAGGAGCTGGGTGACTTGAGATGCTGGCAGGGTCTGGCTTTAAACCTAGGAATGTTCTGGAAAGCCATGAACGATGGCTGGTCAGAGAGTGCATGTGTGACAGAGCCAGCTGGGGTCGTGTGGGGAGGGGCAGAGATGACCCTGGGAGACCAGGAGTTGATGGGAGCCACAGGCTGGTAGAGAGCTGAGGATTTTCGTGGGCAGGAACTAGTGGGCAGCCAACGGCGAGGGGCTGGCTAGCAAGGTCAAGGCAGAGCCACAGCTCGGGGCAAGGGCCCCTGATCCCAAAGTGAGCCCGAGCTGCCTCCCTCCCTGATTCTCACAAGTATCCTTATGATCCACCCTCCATGGTAGGAAAGAGTGGAGCAAATCTGTCTTCGGAAGCCAACAGAGGAGGCAGGGTGGGCTGGCCCAGCCTTCAGGACAGTGGCAGCCCCGCAGAGCCCTGGGCACTTCTGCCCCGGGCTGAAGCTCCCACCCCCAGAACCAAGGTTGGCGAGAGCCCCAGTAAAGTACAATCTGTTCTCTTAAGGACTGTGTCCAGCTTTTCCAGTGAAATGTAAGGACATTTGTCCCATCAAATAGAAATTAGAAGTTGGTGTTTGTCACAGCATCATTTAGAGTTGGAATGTTGATAAGAGATTGACAAGCTCAAAGAAGGCAGGCATCTTGGTATTCCTCACCAAAACACATGAGCTGTCAAGAGCAGTGCCCCATGATCATTGTGGAACAGATGACATTCCCAGGGACAGCTGTGACTTGCTTCCTAATCTCTGTTACAAATATGACCGAGTATTACACAGCCATTAAAAATGACATGACTTGAAAGTTGTCAAATTGCAAAGTGGCTTACAAACCTATATGTAGAGTGTGATCCTGTTTTTCTTTTGGTGGGGGGCCAAAGGGGTTTATATACAAAGTCAGGAAGGCAGGATAGATTCTAAATAGTGATGCTGGCTAACTGTGTGGCAGATTTATGGGTGATCATCTGTATTTTCACATTTCCCCATTTCAATGCACGTTACTGTTTGTTTGATAAGAAGAGACAATAATGTTAGCTTTCTTTTTCTGTGAGAAATCATTAGGGTTCCAACAAGTAGGTCCTTTGACAGGTCATGAGGTGGAGAGAAAGCCAACATCCTCCTCTCCTGATTATCTTTTGGAATTTCTCCAGATGAATACCTGGATGATCAAGGAAACAAGAAGCCAACCAGCTCATTTGGAGCCTCCCAGAGAGAGAAAAAAAGTTCAGACATGTTTCCTTCTGCTAATTCAGGTGACACATCATTCCAAAATTGACGGTGACATTGCTCAGACCACCCTGGACATCACGAACACCAGCTGCAGGCTGGACACGCATCAGAAGACACTGGCTGAGCTGGACAAGGAAGTGAAAAAAGTCAACGACCTCATCGCAAACAGTGAAAATGAAATCTCCAGGCGCACAATCCTGATTGAGAGAAAGCAAGGCCTCATCAACTTTTTGAACAAGCAGCTGGAGCAGATGATTTCTGAACTCGGGGTAAGACCCCAGGGCCGGGAGAGGCTGCTCAGGTTGATAATCCATGCCTGGCCATTTCAGGAACTTCTTATTTCAGAAACGAACTCACGTAGGACACACGCGTTCCTGTCCCCGCCAATCATACAGGTGAAGCACGCGTGTCTGTGCCAAGTGCTCTGACTCAGGGCTGTCTGCAGACCTTCTCTGTTGGGCCAGATAGTCAGTATTTCAGGTGTTACAGGCCAGATGGTCTCTGTTGCAATCCCCCACCCCAGCGACTGTGAGGAGGCACAGGCAGTACGTAAACAGACGGGTGTGGCCGTGTGCAGTAAAACCTTACTTAGGGCCCCTGAAGTTTGAATTCCATATAACTTCCACCTGGCACAAAATTCTCTTCTGATTTTTTGTGCGGCCCACGGGCTATACGAAGATAGGCAGCAGGCGGGATCTCAGCCGCTGACTGCAGCTCTAAGTGAAGTGGTCTGATGAGTCTGGGGCTTGAAGTCCTGCAGGTTTTCCAGGTATCGCTGACCTGAGGAACCCACCAACAGCTTCAAGTCCCAGAACGGGATGAGCAGCTGGGGGCGCATTCTTAGGTAGACCTCGACACCAGAGTGCGGTCTCAGAGCTGCAACCTGCGTGGATTCCAAGGGAGTAAAGACCCTAACCCATGACAGTGTGCTGTTAAAAGACAATTTGCAAAGCCCCTTTGGGTGACAGAGGCCCTGCTGCCCCTGCCCCAAGACTGGGGCATGGTGGGGCCCGGCCAGTGGAGGGAGGGGAAGGGGTCACAGACCCCCAGACCCATATCTCCCACAGCAGGTCAGTCCATATGGCCTGGGCCCTCAGGGGAAGGGACCCAATGACAGGGTCCCTGGTTCCTCTGAGTAAAGACCCCCTACTCGTCGTACAGATACATGATCTCAGGGGTCCCCACCCTCGGCAGCCTACCCAGATTTAGAGGCTCATTCTTCTTTCTGGTGAACATCACTTTCAGGGGGAAGAAGTGGGGCCCCTGGAGCTGGAGATCAAGAGGCTGACCAAGCTGATCGAGGAGCAAAACGCCGGCGTGACGCAGGCCCAGGTGACCTGGCTCCGGCTGCAGCAGGAGATGGTGACGGCCACGCAGGGGCGCGAGGAACACCTGGCCTCCCTGGACATGTCCAAGAAGGAGATCCACATCCTGGAGCAGAAGAAACTACGGATAGAAAGTGAGCTGCCCTGCCCAGCCCCCCTCCACAGCACCTGCTGTGGTGTCCCGGTCCCACCTGGTCCCACCTGGTCAGCCCAGCCCTGCAGCCCCACAGGAAGTGCTGTCCGGTGTCCAGGGCCCACTCGGCCTGAACACATCATGCCCATTTCTTCCCGGAGGTCCTGCCGCCTGCTTGTCCTGCCCTTGGGCCACCCAAACCCCCCTGTTGGTGGTCAGGGTCGTTGCTTTCCGGCCCTGCCCCTGAGCTTGGCTGGTCTTTCCTAGGGGCTTGGTGTCTGAGCGCCAACCCTGTCCCCTTCGGCCTCCTCTGGCTGGGCGGGGGTGCCCGAAGGTCGGCGGGGCCGGGGGGCGCTCTGGGCACAGACCCGGATCACAGCCCCCAGGGGCCACCCCCGACCCCCGGCCGCCTTCCCCGCAGACAAGATCGACCAGGAGAAGAAAGAGCAGAAGCAGATCGAGCGGCACATGAGGGACCTGGACAATGACCTGAAGAAGCTCAACGTGCTGGTGAACCAGAACCGATGCACCTCCGAGGAGCTGCAGCAGGGCAACCTGGCCACCGAGGGCGAGTTCGTGCGTGCGCTCAAGGTGGGCTCCCCCTTGAGCTCCCGCCCGTGGTGGGCAGGCAGGGGGCGAGGCGGGGGAACAGGTGTGCGCCCGCCCTCAGCCCCACCCTCAGCCGCCCCCTCCCCATGCAGGCCTCGGAGCGAGAGACCATCGAAATGCAGGAGAAGCTGAACGAGCTCAGGGAGGAGAAGGCGGCCGTGCTCAACAGCCTGGTGGAGGCGGAGTGAGTGCCGGGCACGTCCCGTCCCAGGGTTGCTGCCCCGTGGAGCCGTGGGAGGCCACCGTCCACGTAAACCGGCCCAGGGGGTGGGGGCGGCTCTGGAACCCGAGGGGGATCCTGGAGAAGAGTGGGGTTCTTGTCTCCTGAGCTCGGGGCAGCCCTCCCACCAAACCCATGATCGTGGTGGCTGGAAATAGAGTGGCTTCCTTTGGGACAGACTTTTTAAAAACTGTATGATCTTTCTGGTGCCTGATTGTAAGAGTAATCCAGACCCAACGGTAAGCATTTTAAACTGTAACAGTGTGTGCAGAGTAGAAAGGAGACTCACACTTAATCCAACCCTCTTCCTTTACCATTTTCTCTGTGTATTTCTTTCGTTTTTTTCTTAACAAAAATGAGATTGCTCTCTATGTCCCCCTTTGAAGTAACCTTATATTTTTCTGTGATGTCCTTCCTCATCGGGGCACGTAGATCTGTATCTCCAGTTGCAAAAGGGCTCTTGAGCAGGCACTGTATGCGTGCACCCTGATTGGTGCCATGTGATTGCCAAGGGGCTGAGTGGCAAAGGGATCATCCCCTCCCTGTGGTTTGACAGAATCTACACATAACACCACCTGGAGCTTGCAGAGGATCTTAGTCCCTCCAGGCTGCTACAATGGAACACCACAGACTGGGGCTTATAAACAATAAACAGGGATTTATTGCTCACAGCTCTGGAGGCTGGAAGTCCGAGATCAGGGTGCCTATATGGTCGGGTGAGGGCTCTCTTCTGGGTTGCAGACTCCTTGCTGTGTCCTCACAGGGTGGCAGGAGAGGGGGAGATCTGTGGGGTTTCTTTTATGAGGGCACTAATCCCATTCATGGGGGTTCCACCCTTATGACCTCATCACCATCCCAAGACTTGGCATAAGGATTCCAACGTGTGGATTTGGGGGTGGGGGGACACAAACATTCAGACCACAGTGGGTGGGGGGGCATGTGTCTTTGCTAACATTTTAATAGCTTTCAGGCTGTTGGTCTATCTAGGCTTTTGACTTCTTCTTATATCAAATTCTGTCACTTATATTTGCTTTTCTCAGTTTCTCCTAAAGTTACATATCTGTTTTCTCCTCTGCCCCAGCCCCCTGCCCCGGCCCCCAAGTGAGGGTGGTGGGCACTGGGGTTGAGTTCACCTTCTGGTACCAGAATGGTAACATTTGTTTCTATTTAAACCCTTGCCTGGCTGCCTACAAATTAACCAGGCCACCTACTAGGTGAGGGCGCCCCTCATGGACGGGAAGGCGAGGGTCTCCCGTAGCCCATTACAGACATTGCTCCTTGTGCTCGGTGCCCACCCCAAGCACAGCACGCAGCGCTCACCAAAGCATCAGAAAGAAAGCCCCTTCGTTCTCCAGCTCTTACACTGCCTCTCCTTCCCTTAAAGACACCAGATCATGCTTTGGGACAAAAAAATCCAACTGGCAAAAGAGATGCGCGCCTCAGTGGATTCCGAGACGGGCCAGACAGAGATCCGGGCCATGAAGGCCGAGATCCACAGGATGAAGGTGGGTGGGAGGAGGGAGGTGTGGGGAGCTTGGGAGCTCGGGGTCCTGGGAGGAAACCACTCCAGCACAGCGGCCTGCAGCCCAAGCACAAGGAAACTTGCTGTTCCCTTTGCTGACCTCCTGTGTCAGGGCCTGTCCAATTCTTGTTCTAACTGCACCGAAATGGTTACAGGACACACAGCTGTCTGCACAATATTCATGAACTATTTTACCCTCACTCTGTACAAGCAATGCACTCCAGTATTTTTAAACGCTGGCTGTGACCTCCCCCCCTCACCAATCTCACGACGCATTTGTGAGATGTATCCCACTGTTGGACCAGAAAGACTTTCACTCAGTAACAGGATTCAAGGAACACACCCACCTTTTCCTTCCGAGCCATGTTTTCTCTCTACTGTCATCTTTAGCTGGATTTCATTCCCTTTTGAAAAGGCTGGTAATTAAATCACAGGCTGTCACTGAGCCAAAGGTTCAGGGCCTTAAGGATACAAATGAGAGCAGGTAATAAAAACAAATGTGACATCACTTTTATAATTACGTGGTTAATAATAACCCCGCTAGCTGTTGAGTCCAGAGGAATTCTGATCAAATGCATCTACTGCTGATAAGTTTTAGAAAACCACTCCATTTAACTGACTTTTCAAACCGCAGAAGTGGCAGCAAGTCAAACCCTCCACCACAGAGCTTACAGCCACACAGGCACGCACACACACACACACACACACACGGACGGACGGGACTACCGCCCCCTTGCCCCCCAGTTGTGGTTTTGTTTTTTTTTTTTTTTTTTTTTTTTTTGCGGTTTGCGGGCCTCTCCCGTTGGGGAGCGCAGGCTCAGCGGCCATGGCTCACGGGCCCAGCCGCTCCGCGGCATGTGGGATCTTCCCGGACCGGGACACAAACCCGTGTCCCCTGCATCGGCAGGCGGACTCTCAACCACTGCGCCACCAGGGAAGCCCTGTGGTTTTGTTTTGTTTTGTTTTCCGTAACAAAAATAGTACATATAATTCAGCAACTTATTTTTTAAAAAATAATCCAGACATTATCTTTCTTTAACAGTTGCAGAATATACTATGGATATAACATAATTTAATGAAACATTCCTAGGTTGATGTGAAGATTCAGAATGTTTCCAGTTTGTTGTTTTGTCACTAAAACAATTGTTACAATGATATCCTTGTGGAAATCAGTGACCATATTTGTTTTCATGAGTCTGTTTCTGGGCTCTGCTGTGTCCACTGATCCAAGAGCCCAAATCCACACGGTCTTGATTTCTGTGGCTCTGTCCAATGTGATTTCTCCAGCATTGTTCTTTTTTACAAAATTGTCCATTCAATATCTTTTTCCTTTCCAAAAACATTGACAATCAGCCTGTCAATTTCTACAAAAGTTCCTGCGTGGATCATGGTTGGGATTTGAGGCTACAGATCAGTTTAGAGAGAATTGACACCTTAGCATTGCTGAGTTTTCCAGTCCATGAGCAGGTGTATCTGTCTCCCCATTTACTTGGTCTTGTTTGATTTCCCTTGTTAGTGTTTTTATCTTCGGCATTCGGGTTTTGCATATGTTTTGTTAGATTTATACCTAAGTGTTTCGTGTTTTCTGGTGCTGTTGTAAATGGTACTTTCTAAAAATTTCAAATTCCAGTTTCTCATTGTTAAGGTACAGAAATACAATGGACTTCTTTTTTGTGTGTGTGGTACGCAGGCCTCTCACTGTTGTGGCCTCTCCCGTTGCGGAGCACAGGCTCTGGACGCACAGGCTCAGCGGCCATGGCTCATGGGCGCAGCTGCTCCACGGCATGTGGGATCGTCCCGGACCGGGGCACGAACCCGTGTCCCCTGCATTGACAGGCGGACTCTCAACCACTGTGCCACCAGGGAGGCCCCTACAACGGACTTTTTTTCATTGACTTTGTTCCTGTGATTTTGCTAAACTCACTCATTTGTTTCTCCGTCTATAATATTTGACAACCCACTGCATGAAAAGGGGTTTCTCAGTGGATTTGCGTTGCTGGTTTACACGTGGGGGATTGAGCACACGCGTGTGCCGGTGTGTACATTTATGTGTGTGTTTTGGCGTTTCCTCCTTGGGAGGCTGCCTGTTTATATCTTTGCCTGATTTTCCTGTTTCTTATTTCTTAGCAATTTTTAGGACCTCCTTGTATATTGGGGTTAATAACCCCTGTCTTTAATACCTATTCTAAACGTTACCTCTGGTCTACTGCTTGCCTTTACACATTTTTTTTTATGGTCTCTTTCAGCTCAGAATGTGTTTAGTGTTTAGTTGTGTATCTGTCTTTTCCTGTATGGCTCCTGGGTCTCCGGTACTGTTAAGAAGGTTCCCCAGCTTGAGGTTACACAAACAGATTCCTGAGCTTTGTCAATTGTTTGCACATACTTAGATCTTGAATCCACCTGGAATTTATTTGGGGATATGTTGTGAATAGGGGTCCATCTGTATTTTCCCTCTGCTGGGGAGTGAGTTATGCCAGCAGCATGTATCAGATGATCTGTGCTTCTCTCACTGATTTGAACGGCCACGTTGATCACATGGATGGAGATGAGGATGCCATCCTTGTCCTGCATCTCTGCTCTGCTGTGACAGTTATTTTGACGGGCTCGTGCCAGCACAGAGCATTTGGTTACTGTCACCCTTGCTCTGTTTTAACCTCGTGGGCTAGGCCTCCCACCATCACTCCTAACTTAACTTGGGGATTCCTGCCTGTCTGTCCTTTTGTTATTTTGAATCAACTTTATTGAGGAGTAATTTACATGCAGTAACATGAACTTATTTTAAATGTCCAGTGCACACGTATGCAGCCACCACCCCATGGAGACGCAGAGCACGTCCACCCCTGCAGAAAGCTCCCTGGCGCCCCTCGCAGCCCAGCTCCCACCACGACCCAGCCCCCAGCCCCAGGCCCTATAGGCCCTACACACCACCATCTCACAAAACCATGGTGCGTTTTTCCTAATGAGGAAATTAAACTTGGTGTAATATGGTTAACCAAACTACAGATCCTAACCAGAGTTCACCGTTCTTTTTGGCTAATGTCCGTCTTCTGCTCCAGGACTCAACCCTGAGCCACATCTAGTCCTCATGTCGCCCCACCTGCCCCGGTCTCTGACGGTTTCTCAGTGTTGCCCTGTTTGCCTGGTGTTCTTTACATGGACCTTAAATCACTCTGACCAGCTGACTAAGCCCCCAGGTTCCTTTCTCCCCTGGGGACATCACCCCTGTGGGTTCCCTGATGGTTCAGTTGGATGTGGTGGGAGGTCCCCCTGCTCTGTGCGCCCAGGTCAAGCACGGCCAACTGCTGAAGCAGCAGGAGAAGATGATCCAGGACATGGAGCTGGCTGTCGCACGCAGAGAGACCATCTCCACTCGGGCCGAGGGGCAGTGCAAGATGGACAAGAAGCTGCTCACCCGCACAGACTTCCACTGCAAGCAGACCGAGCTGAGACGGAAGATCAGGGACATTCACAAGGTAGGGGAGCCGAGCGACTGGGAAGGGACCACGCTGCGGACCACCTGTCCACAGGTGGTCAGCCTGTGTCACCAGCCCCGCTGGCAGGCGTGCAGGCATCACTGGCCAGGGCCATATTTCTGATGTACTTTCCCCAGCTTGGGCTGCGATTTCACTCTGTCCTTCCTGCCTGCTTCTCGGCCGGTCCCTCCCTGCCCCACCTGCCTCACCGCCTCTTCTTCTGCCCCTCATTCCCAGAGCTATGGTCACAGCTGCTGTGTCAGGGCTGTTTTAGGAGACAGAGAAGTGACAGTGGGGGCTGGGGGTGATGGGAGGAGCTCGGGTGCAGAATCAGACAAGCTGCTTTCTTCTGTGCTGGGGACAAAAGCCTGAGCCTCACACCCCACGTGCTGGTTCTGGGTCAAGATACAGTGGGTGTCAGGTCAGTAGGTGCTTCCCGAGTGCCCCTAACGTCCTGCTCTGATAGGGGCTTTCTTTGGGAGTTTGTCTTGGGTTTAACAGAAGATCTATATAGGGAGGGTGCAGCTCAGGACTGGAGGCGGCCCTATTTCTGCCCCTTTCTGCCTAACAGAAATGGCATCAGGGAAGTATGGAGTGCTGGTGAAGGGCACGAGTCCCTGTGTCACTGACCCCAAGTGGGTGGTGGGGATGGGCCAGCGGGTACGTGGAGGGCACCCACTCGAGCCCATGTCCCCGTCCACCAGTCCACATCGACTGAGCATGTGATGTGTGCCTTGCCCTGAGACGGGACCAGCTGTATGGCCCAAGTGCCCCCGCCTTTTGTGATCACCAGGCTGGGCTGTGGGCTCAGACTTCCCTCAGCCCCTGCTGACCAGCTGTGTGGCCTCAGTGCGTATAGAAACCTTCCACGCCTGACTTTCCTCGTCTGCCAGTGGAGATAGGAGCAGTGGCCCCTCCCTGAGAGGCGAGGGTTACATGAGACAGAAAGCGGCCTCGGAGCCCCACCGTGGGTCCCAGCCCCTCCGTGGGTCCCAGCCCTGCTCTTCCACTCATGGCTCAGGCACGTTGTCTGACCTCTCTGTGCCTCTGTTTACTGACCTGTGAAATGGGTCCTCACCTCATGGCATCACCCAGAGGACTGAATGGAGAATGTTGGAATAGCCCCTGTAGGGGGAGTCCTGTATGAGGGAAGGTAGCTGAAAATGACAGACTTGATCCCAACTGCTCATTTGGATGTTACTGGAGGCGCAGAGGGGCCTTTTCCGGGCCTGGTTTGTGCATTTCTCTGCCACGTTGGCCACTCCTGGCGTCCATCCCTCTCAACACCTCGTGGCTCCCCAGGGGCCTCCTCTGCCCAGCTTGGTGACGGACTCCTCTCCGCCCCACCCCACAGAGGGTCTGGCCAGGGATCCCTTGCTGGCCTCCCCACCCCCAATACTCTCCTGCACCCCTTTTTTGGGAATCCTCCTGGATCATGTGCATAGAGGGTCCTGGGGTCCTCCCAGCCTGACTCTGCTCTGTCGGCTGAGTAACCGGTGGGCAGGGTCCCAGGATGCTCCTGTCTAACCCCCCAGGCCACCGAGGAGTGCACCCAAACCATCCTAGAACTGGAAGAAACTCAAAAATCCGTGAGCGACTCCCTCCTGGAGAAACAGGAGCAGCTGTCAAGGATGCAGGCCAAGGCCGACGAGCTCGAAGCTGACCTGTACCAGCTGGCAGCCCTCAAGCGACAGGTGCACAAGTCCCCAGGGCCACCAGGGCCACAGGAACCCAGCAGCAAGGCCCGTTCCGGCCCAGCTAAGCCCAGGCTGATCACAGCTGAGGTGCTGTCATCCACCTCATGTTTCCCATGAAGTCTCCATGGGCCAGCACTGGTCCTGGGTGCCAGGGCAGCAGACTAGAATAGAGGGCGCCCTTCTGAGGGCGGGAGGGCAGGTGAGAAACAAAACGAATAAGAAAAAAGATACCATATATCTGATGGTGATATAGATACTCCGGAGAAACAGGGGGCAGAGAAGGAGCATCGGGTGGGTGGGGGCTGCACTTGTAAGTAGGGTGGTCTGAGACGGCCACACAGGGGAAGCGACACTGGAGTCAAGACTTGCAGGGAGCGAGGGAGTGAGCACCCCCAGGTACAGCAGGAGCTGGAGACTGCTGGGGCCCCTGGGCTTGCACCGCTGGGGGGTGCACCACCATGGCCAGGGGCTTCTCCCTCAGGGAGGGGGTTGGGGGGGAGGAGTAACTTGGGGTTATCGGGATCGCTCGGCTCTCATGTTGAGTGTGGAATGGGAGGGCCAAGAGTGGACACGGGAACCTGTTTGAGGCCATGATGGTACTTAAGGAGGATGGGGACGCACGGAACACAGCACGGAACGCGGGTAGCCTGGGGCTAGTGCGAAGCCGTCAGATTCTGCGGATAATTTCAAAGTCGCCTCAGTGGGATTTCCTGCTGGATTGGATGTGGTGGTGTGAGCAGAAGAGAGGGGTCAAGCAGGGCTGCAGGGTTCGGGGCCTGACCAGCTGAGATGGGAGTGGTGGGCGCCGGGCCTGGCCCCTGGCAGGTTGGATGGCGGGGGGCGGGGGTCCAGGCTCCACCCCGTGCATGTCAGCCTCTTTGCCTGGAGCTGGAGACTCAGCACCCTCAGCTGTTCATTCCTGCAAAGTTCTCCTCTGGCACGTCCTTGAGTTGGAGCTCGTGCCAGCCCAGAGGGTGTCCTCTCTTTAACGTGCGTAGCCTGACACGGGGTCTCTTGTCCCACCCAAGAACCTTTCCACGCTCGTGGCCCTGCAGTCACGCCTCAAGCACCTGCAGGCCGTGAAGGACGGGCGCTACATCTTCCTGCTCCGCGATAAGCAGTCACTGCTGGCAGAGCTCAAGCGGCTGGATGACCGCCTGGCCAGCATCAGCAGCATCCTCCACCACGTGAAGGACGAGCACCCCCAGTTCCAGGAGGCCCTGCTCAAGGTCAGCCGGTCCATCAGCAACAGGCTGGAGTCATCCGGGCCCTAGAGCGCCCACCCCAAGGAGGAGATCAGTTTTGTGCATCATCAGGGGCTTCAAATCTTTCTACCCTCAGAGACACCAGTTAAGAGAAACAGGCCAGCATTGTAGGAATGTTTTTTTTTTAGCCACCCAGCAGTTTAAACCAAGTCAAATGTCAGCGTTTCCAGTTGCATTTCTGTGAGTCTTCCGCTTGCAAAGGCAGTGTCAGTGAACACGAACCCATATTCCCACATTGGGCTTACTCCTCCAAGTAAAATTGGAAACCCAGGTCTCTGCTCCTGCCCCCACTCCCAGCTTGGGTTAAATCCAGATTCCCAGCTTACATGAGCAAGTCCAGGGGGACCCTGGCTGCATCTGGAAGCCTAATGCCTGAGATAAGACCACACAGGTGCGTGAACACAGACCTCCTTGTCTGCCCACTCGTCCTGCCCTCTCCTCCAGCCAGGGCTCCTCCCCCCACACTCTGATTCCTGAGCCCCTGCTACCTATGCCTTCTCTGCAGTCTAAAGGGAAAATGTTCTACAAAGTAAGTTTAAACTTTCAGCAGAAAAATAAAACTATTTTTCTGAATATGAGAGAAAATCGTATTTATTCTAAAACATTTCAGAAATGCAAAACCCACAAAGAAGCGAGGAGGCCCTCAATCCTGCTCTGACACCGCTGCACCGGGCTTTCCGTGCCTGGTTCCACCTGACAAGGCCACAGGGTCCAGCTTCTGTATGTCATTTTGGAAAGCTTTCTCCTTTTTTTTTTTCCTTTTAATTTTTATTGGAGTATAATTGCCTTACGATGTTGTGTTAGTTTCTTGCTGTACAAGCTTGCCCCTCTTTTTTTTTTTTTAAGCTTGCTCGCCTTAACATGAGACTTTGTGTACGAAAAGTTCCTTGTCATTGAACATTTTCATGACAGTTGATTTTATGGGTTATGACAATGTTTTCCTTTTCAGAAGAACTTTAAGTTGCTTTCAAATTTTCGCTATTTTGTCGTCTGGGTGCTAGATTCGCAGAGCCGTGCCTCGGCGGGCGGCCTGGCGGGCTCCAGGATGCTGAGGGCTCGCTCATGCGGGGGCGTAGCGCCCTCTGCGACCCCAAAACACGAGGCCCCGCCTCTCCCCCAGAGCTCTCCCCTGCAAGGTGCGCGCCCCCTGAGCCCCTCCCACGTTCCGGGGAAGCCACTAAGCGCCCCGCCACCAGAGGGCGCATCCCTGAGGCGAGCACTCACTAAGGGCGCCTGCGCAGGGGGCTGTCACATGACCCGCCGCCGCTGCGCTGGTGGGCGCTGGATCCTGAAGTTGCTGGTACGGGCCGGGCGTGCGTGCCCGGAGGTGAGCCGACCTGACTGCTGGACCCGGGCTGCAGTGGTCCCAGCGAACGGCGGGGCAGGGGAGGTCCGCGGCAACCCCACAGAGTGGAGGCTTGGCGGGTGCGGGCAGTCGTGACGCCCGAAATGGGAGGGGTCGATCGATAGAGGGATTGGTCAGTGCTTTCCTACTGGAGAAGTTGAGCACACCGTGCCAGGGCCGCGCGCGGCAGGAGGCAGCAGTAACGACAGTGACCCCAGTAACATCGGGGACCCCGGAAACTCCACGGTTCCCACTCACTGCCCCCGAGCTGGGCGAGGAAGGCTGCGCTTGCCCCCGTTCACAGGGAGGAAGCTGAGGCACAGGAGGTTGAGAACCCTTTACTTCGCTCTGCCGGTGGTGGAGCTGGGCTTTGAACCCAGCTTGTCTACACCACCACCGTGGCCTGGGGAAGCAGCAGTTCTGAGACACTTACCTGAAGGCGGGGTGACCGGCCCACTGGGTCAGCAGTGCCACTTGATCTACTGACCTTCAGTTCTTCCCCGTTTTCTCTCTAAATTGTCAAGCGCTGTGAGTGTGGCTCTTCCCCATTTTAGGATCTCTTCCCCTTTCTAGGCTCTCTTCCCTGTCTGTAAACTGGAAGCAGGGAAGGGCATGGGGTGCTGCCCTGGCCGTGCTTCTGGACACCTCTGCAGCTTCTGAAGTCTGGGTGGGAAGGGCTGAGGTCATTGCCCAAGAGCTCCCAAGTGAGGACCCCTGGACTCCACTCTGAGTTCCTTAGTTTCTGAGTCATTATGATCACAGATGTGTCTGGCAGGGTCAGGTGAAGCTGGGACACTATGTGGTATAAAAAAAGAGATATTAGTCTTTGTCTCCAGCTCCTGGCACACAACTTCTAAAAACCCTGGAATCTTGGGGGTGGTAAGAGTGTCTTTTATATGCTAGTGAGATGACTGGGGGCTTGTAGATAGCTTCAGAATGGGGGCTGGTCCCCAGAAGGACCAAGGCAGGATTCGAGGGTGGGAACTTTCTCCTGGGCTTCCTCTGGGCAGGAAGCTCTTGATTAAGAGAGGGGGCTGGTGATTAAGTTAGTCACCAGCGCTCAGTGATTTCATCATTCATGCCCTACGTAATGAAACCCTAAACAAGTTGGGGTTTGGAGAGCTTCCAAGCTTGTGAACACATTTTGGTGCTCAGAGGGTGGCCAGCCCAGAGAGGGCATAGAAGCTCAGCACCCCTTCCCCATACCTTGCCCTCTGGTTGTTCCTGAGTTGTATCCTTTATAATAAACAGGTAACAGTAAGTGAGTTCTGTGAGTTGTTCTAGCCAGTTGTTGAACCTGAGGAGGTGAGGGGTGCTGTGTGAACCCCGGAATTGATAGTGGCTTGGTCAGAAGAGCCGGTGACAACCTGGGACTTGTGGTTAGTGTCAGAAGTGGGGGAAGTCTTGTGGGACTGAGCCCGCAACCTGTGGGGTCTGCGCTAACTCTGGGAGTTCGTGTCAGAATTGAATTGAATTGCTGGACACCCGGCTGGTGTCCAGAGAATGGGAGAATTGGTTGGTGAGAAAAAGCTCCACGCTTTTGGTGTCATAAGTGTTGTGAATGAACAGTTCACTCTTGCATCTAACGTACTGGTGACCCATGGTGGCCAGAATGTTCCAGGTGACCGGTCTGTGTCTGTGACAGGCTTGGACTCTCTCAGTGACCTGGGCGCACTTCTGCCTGGCGTGTGACTTTTCCCCCAACACCTGCATGTTTCTGGAGGCCATGAGAATGCAGCTCACAGGCCTCCCACCACAGGGAGCTTCACTGACAGAGGCTCAGCCGCCGTGCTCTGAAATCATCGCTGCATTTCCTGCGAGGCGCTGCCTCCTGGCCCTTAACGCTAGGGCAGGCCGCTTCTGGGAGACCTGGACCCCTCTAATGGCCAACTTTGGCTCAGGGAACCCCAACCCTGTGGCCTTGCCCAAGCTTCCCTAACCTACATGGCAGTCTGGGGCTCTTGAATCCACACCGCCCTCCCACGGGGTCAGACCTGCACGGGTGTGTTGGTGCTCTCAACCCTCTCTGGCAACCTCCCCAGTTTCTCTCAGACAGATAAAAAGGACCCCCCTAATAAAATCCTTGCATGTTTAGTCCCATATCAGTGTCTGCTGCTCCTTGGAGGAGCTGGACCAGCAATGTTCCCTATAAAATATTTAGAACATACAGATAATCAAGACACAGGTAAGAACAGTCTTAGTACCAAAGTAACCAGAGTGAGGCTCCAGTGCAGCTGCTGTGACAGAGACCCAGAACCAGACCCCACACGAGCCTGACTGCAGGGGCGGGGAGGGGCTCCGCCTGCCCAGTCCTGGGGGCCAGGCTTTTTCTTCTGTGCTTGGCTGTCCCTGAGTGTTGACCTGGGCTGCAGTGCCCAAGACCCCTCACAGGCTGTATCCACGTCCTGGTCAGCCCAAGAGGGACGGAAGGAGGGAACACTTCCACCCCACTGGCCAAGACTCACCTCGGCCAGTCTTCATACGGGAGCGGGACTTATCTACTGTGGGAACTTGTTTGTTCCACTTGATCTGTCACGTGGGTCTTTGTGTGTTATTATTTTTACAGGCATTCTAGATGCGTTTATTTGTAAAATATTAGAAGACTTCACAATGCACAGGATTCTGCAACTCCCTGTTTGGGACTTTTCTCTCCTTTTCCTTTTTCCTCCCTCCCCCAGGTCTGCCCTGCTTCCTCACCAGACCTCACGTCTAGCCTGTGCGCTGCTGGGCGGCCACAAGTTCATGTCTGGAAGCCGCTTTGAGAGTCTCCTGAGGCCCCGGCCACTCCCTGCTGCGTCCCTTTGAGCCTGGTTCTTCTGTCTGCAGGCCTCCTGGGCCCGCTGCCCACACATGACGAGGTGGCCACCCTGTTCCTGCCCTTTGCTGGGGGTCTGCGCCCTAGTCTCCTTGGCCATCCTGGGGCACATCCTGCTTCATGACTTCGACGTGGTCCCCCAGGAGCTGCACAGCTTCTCCCAAGAGGAGATTTACCCAGCTCGCCAGCCCAGAGCCAGCGGGCAAGGGCCCCAGCCTGTCCCAGGGCGCCACGGCAGTCCCAGGGAAGCACCCACACAGTGCGACCTGCCCCCCGACGGCCGCTTCGACTGCGCCCCAGACAAGGCCATCACCCAGGAGCAGTGTGAGGCCCGGGGCTGCTGCTACATGCCTGCAAGGTGGCCTCCGGGCACCCAGATGGGGCAGCCCTGGTGCTTCTTCCCTCCCAACTATCCCAGTTACAGGCTGGAGAACCTGACCACCACCGAGACGGGCTACACGGCCACCCTGATCCGTGCCACCCCGACCTTCTTCCCCAAGGACATCATGACCTTGCGGCTGGACGTGCTGATGGAGACTGAGAGCCGGCTCCACTTCACGGTGGGCGGGCGGGGGCTGGGCAGGGGCAGAGAGTGTGTGGACAGTGGATAAAGACAGACTCTACGGGGTGTTTGTTTATGCACAGACATGTATTATGCCCTCACCTGGAGTCTGGGTGTGAGCAGACACAGTGCCTACGCTCAGGGAACAGTGGGCCGCTAAGACAGTCACTAGGAGGTTCTACAACATGTTCTAGGGGACAGGGCTCAGGGCAAGGGAGGTTGGTCGCCCCCAGGAAGTGACATCCCAGCTGGGACATAAAGTAGGAGTCAGGAAGGGGAAAGGTGGAGAGGGAGGAAGGGGGGCTGTTCCAGGCAGTGGGCAGTGGGATCCCAGCCACTGAGGGCAGGGCCTCTTGTCTGGTTTATTCCCTGCTGCTTCCCAGCCCCTGGAACAGTGCCTGGCACATAGCAGGTGCTCAGTAAAAAGTTGTCAACTGAATGAATGTGCAGACACAAAGGTGAGAAAGCCTGAAGCACATAATTCAGTACGGCCCTGTTATTTTAACAAAGTAACTGATGACAGCCGTGGATTACTGAGTGATGACTATGTACCAGACAAGGGCTGGGTGTTCTAATTATGTTTTCTCGTTCACCCTGTGACTAGATATGCCAGGTGGAAAAATGTTGCCAGATTCAGCAAATAAAAATACAAATATGAATTTCAGATAACCCAGGAATTAGTCTTTTTTTTTAGTGTAAGCATGTCCCGTGCAATATCTGAGATGTATTTATACTAAAAAAATGGTTTATCTGAAATCCAGATTTCCTGTGTCTTACCTGGCACACCCTACAGGAGGTGCTCTCCTGGCTCTATAGACGAGGAAACAGGCTTAGGTATGTAGACCAATCTGTCCACACGCCCACACTGTGTGCGGCCACCCTGAGACTTGAACTGACGCCTCGCTTCTCTGGAAGGTGAAGGATGGAGTGGACAGGTGTGCAGGGGCAGCCAGCCACCAAGGGCCTCCTGACACCGCTCTCGTCCTCTAGATCAAAGATCCCGCCAACCAGCGCTATGAGGTGCCCTTGGAGACCCCACGTGTCCGCAGCCAGGCGCCGTCCACGCTCTACAGCGTGGAGTTCTCAGAGGAGCCCTTCGGGGTGATCATGCGGCGGAAGCTGGATGGACGGGTGCTGTGAGTGCCCAGTTTCTGTGCCCATTATCTGCTGGGAGGGTTAGGGAGCTGTAGGGCATCGTCCCTGACCCTCTTGTGGTCCACCCTCCTGCTCTGGCCTCCTGGCTGTTCCTTGCCCCGCAGGGCCCTGGTGCTTACTGTTCCCTCCACCCCAAGCCCTCAAAGGCCCGTCCTCAGAAGGGACATTTGGCAACAGCTGGAGACATTTTTGGTTGTCACCACTGGGCATTAGGGTGCAGGGATACTGCTAAACACCCTACAATGCACAGGCCGGCCCAGAACACGGAGCGATCGGCCCAAATGTCAGTAGTGCCTCAGCTGAGAAACCCTGGTCCAGTCTAAAGTGGCAACCCCACTCCAGGCAGCACCCCCAAGCCTGCTTTATTCTACACATACTACACATCAGTATATCAGGCACTGCAGTGATTAACTCGTCCAATCCTCATAACAACTGGGACGTAGGTGCTGTTATTATCCCCACTTTACAGATGGGGAGACAGACATAGAGAGGCCAGGTGCTTGCTGGCAGGTGACGGAGCCCAGCCCAAGCGTCCGTGCTGTCGGCCACTCTGCTCCATGTCCCTCCGGGGTTTGTGTGCCCCCACGGGACCTTACCTTTGCTTGGACCATGGCTGCCATCTGCCTGAGGCAGGAGCCTTTCCTGTTCCCTCCTGAACCGCCAGCTCCTAGAGCAGTTCTGACCCACAGCAGAGCTCAAGGGTATTTGTGGAGAGGATAAGGGTGTTGCTTGGTCTCACCCTCACCTCCCCCCAGCCCACCCCCCAGGTATTAGATGCACCAAAGCATCTTTTAGACTCAAACGCTGTGGCTGTGAGTCCAAGTGTCCGGTGTCGCTCTGGCCCAGAAGCGCCCCCCGGTACCCCCAGCCACAGGGTCAGCAGTTTTGCCGCGGCTGCCCACTGGCCCTGACGCTGGGCTGTACAAGCACCTTTCCCAGGACGCATCCCATGCACTTTGCCCACATAGTCCTACACGAATATGTGCTGGCTGACAAGGCCCTGCTCTGCACCGAACTCTGCTACACGCTCAGAAGGAGGGAACTTGGACTTGCCCAAATCTTCAGAGCACTTGCCTTGTGAATTGCATTTCTTTCTCTTGTGGCCTGTTCATTTTGTGGCCGGGTGTTGTGGACCTGCTTCCAGGACTGACATAGCAGAGGGAGGTAGAAACGGGCTGTGCAGATGCAGGGTGTGGGCTGGCTCTGCAGCTGGGGGGCCTCTCTGAGAAGCTGACCTGCGAGCGGAGTTTGGAGAGAAGTTTTTTAAGCATTTTATCAGATCTTGGTCTTGAACACGCACAGACACCCACAGGCAGGTGAGCAAAGTCTTAACACAGGGGCTGCTGGGGTGCAGCAGGAATTTGTCCCCTGAAATTAGCCGTGATGCGTCTGCCATGCAGAGAGGGACCCTGTACGTGGTTTTTGCCTTCCTCTTGATCCCATGGAACCTTGGGGCACCCTAACTGCCCCTGGCTGGGCAGCTCCACGATGTCTGGGAGCAGTTTGGCCCTCCTGGGAGGTGCTCAGGGCCATGACTCCCAGGACTGGAAGGGTTTTGGGCAGCCCTTGCCCGGCACTTGCTTGTGGTCAGGGCTCGTGGGGCCATTGGCTTCTTATGCGAGGCCACCTGGTCTCTTCCTGGCAGGCTGAACACCACAGTGGCCCCCCTGTTCTTCGCCGACCAGTTTCTGCAGCTGTCCACCTCCCTGCCGTCCCAGCACATCACGGGCCTCGCCGAACACCTCGGGCCCCTGATGCTCAGCACCAACTGGACCAAGGTCACTCTCTGGAACAGGGACGTCGCGCCTACGGTAAAGGGGCGGCCAGGGAGGGGTGTGCGATCGGAGGGGCTTCATGGGCCAGGACGTAAAGCAGGGTGTCTGCCATGTCCCAGCCCGACGTGAACCTATATGGCTCTCACCCTTTCTACCTGGGCCTGGAGGATGGCGGTTTAGCTCACGGGGTCTTCCTGCTGAACAGCAATGCCATGGGTAAGCAAGGGGGTACTGGGGCCCTCCACATCCCCCAGCCAGTTCTGCTTCTGAGCTGCCGGCCAGGGTTTCCCTGGTGCAGCCACACCCCCTCCTTCAGAGAGGGGGCTGGGGCTCTCTGCACCTATCTGACAGGCTGGAGGTAGAGGAGGAGGCAGGGGGTCGGGTCTCATACACTATTCCGAGAAATGACCATTGGGCTGTGGCCTCTGCCAGCTCTGTCCTTCAGTGCCTCTAAGGTGGGCTCTGGGACCTCTGACCTGGGCGGGGTGGGGCTGAGGCCAAAAAAGGGGCCCCAGGCCCAGCTGCTCAGCGTCTTCCTGTCCTGCTCCAAGGATCTCAGCAAGCTGGGCTCAGAGTGACTGTCCCAGGGCCCCCAAGCTCCCTGTGGGAGGACCCCGCCTCTCCAGCGGTGGTTTGGCCCATTGGTGCAGTGCCGAAGGCCCTGGGCAAGGGGGGTGGTGAGTATTTGTCTCTGAGCCCCAGGGCTGCTTCCCCCAGATGTGGTCCTGCAGCCCAGCCCAGCCCTCAGCTGGAGGTCGACAGGCGGGATCCTGGATGTGTACATCTTCCTGGGCCCGGAGCCCAAGAGCGTGGTGCGGCAGTACCTGGACATCGTGGGTAGGCCTCTCCCTGGCCCTGGCCCCCGGCCCCTCCCTCCCCAGCCCCTCCTGCCCGCTCACGGTCGCCTTGGCTCCCAGGCTACCCGTTCATGCCACCGTACTGGGGCCTGGGCTTCCACCTGTGCCGCTGGGGCTACTCCTCCACCGCCATCACCCGCCAGGTTGTGGAGAACATGACCAGGGCACACTTCCCTCTGGTGAGTGCCGGGGAGGGGCCTGGGGCCCCCAGGGTGGGGCGGGGGCAACGAGCCTGGGTCCCGACCACCCTGTGGTGTGGCTGCAGGACGTCCAGTGGAATGACCTGGACTACATGGACGCCAGGCGGGACTTCACTTTCAACAAGGACGGCTTTGGGGACTTCCCGGCCATGGTGCAGGAGCTCCACCAAAGTGGCCGACGGTACATCATGATTGTTGTGAGTGCCCCCTCCCCTCTTGTGCCACAGGAAGCCGGCTCTTTTGGAAGGAGAGGGGCCCAGTGTCTGGCGGCTCCAGCTTTCAGTGGCGTCGTCCTCATGGTGGCCATGGGCACTGAGAATGTTTCTGAGGGTCTTTGATATCGAGGGGATATCAGGTTTATAGACTTGACTCCTGCTATCCAGTCATGTCCCTGGAGACATCTGTCTGTGGCTCAGGAGCCTTACGGCTGTAGGTTGCTTGAACAGCTTAAAGCAAGGGCCGGGTGGAGCTGTGTGCCAGGGCGGCTGGAACCCCAGAAGCTCTGTGAGACTCCTGGCCCTGCCTCCCTGCGGTCAGCTTGTGGGAAGGAGGGCAGGATCTGAGTGGCTCAGCAGACAGACACACTTCCCTGGGCCAGTCCCTGCAGCCAGAGGGGTGTGATTCAGGGTCTGATACAGCTGGGGGGCCGGAGGAGAGGAGGGGGAGCCAAGACAACCAAATGGTCGCCCCCACGGATACCCCTCAGGAGAGGAAATCCGTTTGGAATTGGGCTGATGGTCATTTCCATCCCTGCAGCCCCTCTGAAGGCAGCAGCATCCAGGTCCACTCAGAGCAGGGAGCGGGGAGGGCAGACGCAGACCTTTTCTTTTTATTCAAAATGAAATAAACGCTCCCTGTAGAACGTTTGTGAAACTCTGGGCCGTTAAAGCAAAAGTAACGCCTGCATCCAGGTGTGCCCTTTTTGGCAATGGGGGCGGGGTCACGTGCACGTCCACGCACACGCAGCGTGTTGGCGCATCCGGGGCACATCCACCTGTGCCTCGTTAACGTTTATCGAGAGCATTTTCCCGTTTTCCCAGCGATGGGTGCCGAGGCTTTGGGCGTTTCTCTCTCATTCTGACTGGTTTCTCTCCCCAGGATCCTGCCATCAGCAGCTCCAGCCCTGCCGGGACCTATCGACCCTACGACGAGGGTCTGAGGCGGGGGGTCTTCATCACCAATGAGACTGGGCAGCCGCTGATTGGGCAGGTACAGCAGGGCCTGGGGGGCGAGGGGGAGAAAGCAGGGGTCCCTGGGCAGTGGGGCTGCAGGGGGGGTGGCAGTGACAGCTGGGGGTGACAGTGGCCCCTGACAAGGAAGACCACCCTGAATCCTTTTGTCAGGGGCCCTTGTTTGTGGGCAGCTCAGAAACAAGCTCCACAGATGGTTGCGGAGGCCTTGGGGTCCTCCACATCCTCTGGGCCCCCAGGGGCTTCTTGATGGTTCCCAGGCCTTCCCGGTGGGCGGGGCACCCAGTAGACTCCTGACCTCCTGGTCCAGGGCAGGCCCAGAACCAGGAGGAAGGGGGTCGAGCCTGAGGGGAGGCTGGCAAGGCTCCCAGCAGTGCAGATTCTGGGGCCTCTCCCCGTGCTCCTCCCCTTGCAGTCCACCCATCCCTGGGTTAGATGAGTGAGGCTACGGCTCTGCCTGCAGTCAGGACAGACAGGGCCTCCGTGCAGGCTCCAGGGGCCCTGTCTCCCCTCTGGCCTTTCGTCCAGGTGTGGCCCGGACTCACCGCCTTCCCTGACTTCACCAACCCCGAGGCCCTTGACTGGTGGCAGGACATGGTGGCCGAGTTCCACGCCCAGGTGCCCTTTGACGGCATGTGGATCGTGAGTGTGGCCCCACCCTTGGGTGTCCGGTGGCCTCAGGGACCGGCCCCACTCTCTGCACCAGGCAGGGCACCCACCCCCAGGGCCTCTCTTGCAGGACATGAACGAGCCATCCAATTTTGTGAGGGGCTCAGTGGATGGCTGCCCCAACAGCAACCTGGAGAACCCGCCCTACGTGCCAGGTGAGCTGCCTCCACCTGTCGGCCCCCCAGCACTAGTCGGCTGGGGATTTAACAGCTCAAATCAGGGATTTCCTTCTCTGGTCTGGGAGACTCAAAGCTCTGGTTTCTGAGAAGCTGATGGGCAGCGGCCAGCCCGGGAAAGGCAAGGGGTGCCCTGGGAGTAAGGTTCGTGTGGGGAGACCCCAGCCACGTCATGCTGACTGGGCATGTGCAGCTGAGGCGAGACCCTTCAGAGGGGGTGTTTCAGGCTTTGGCAGTCGGACAGGGAAAAAAAATGGTTAGGAGCAGGCAGACATGAAGTTTGGGTGTGCAGACCACAGCCTGCGGCATCACCTTGTCCTGTCCTTGGAGAAGTGGAGACTGTACAGGGACGCACCCTGTGTCCCAAGGGGTCTCTCAAGATGTGGGGGGCACCAGCCTGCCGGGAGGAGGTTCCAAGGAAACAGCCCCCTCTCCTCCAGGGGTGGTTGGCGGGACCCTCCGGGCAGCCACCATCTGCGCCTCCAGCCACCAGTTCCTGTCCACGCACTACGACCTGCACAACCTGTACGGCCTGACCGAAGCCTTCGCCTCCCACAGGTGAGGGGCCAGGCTGCAGGAAGGGAGAGGAGGAGGCCCTAGCCGTCCCTACATCCCACCCCCGCCCCCCACCCCAGCTCCATGCCTGGTGCCTCAGAGGAAGGGCATGGTGATGAGACAGGGAGGCCAGGGCTGACCAGGGCCTCTGGCTCCCTTGAGTTTGTCCTCCCGGTGACATGTGCATCTTCGAGGGTAAGTCAGGTGGCAGGGCTGACTGCCTGGCAGACAGTGGCGGTGACCTCAGCAAGCCAACTCCTTGCCCCCAGCTTGTCCTTCCTGCTGCACTGCCGGGCACTCTTGTGGGCAGTGGTGGGGCTCCTGGTGACCCTGCTCAACACAGCTCTCTGTGCCCCTGCTCCACCCAGGGCTCTGGTAAAGGCTCGGGGGACGCGCCCCTTTGTGATCTCTCGCTCCACCTTTGCCGGCCACGGCCAGTATGCCGGCCACTGGACAGGGGATGTGTGGAGCAGCTGGGAGCAGCTTTCCTACTCCGTGCCAGGTGAGCACACCTGTCAGGAGGGGTGCAAGGAGCGGAGGGTGGGCCCTTCTCCGGGCGTGTTTGCCCAGAGCTGGGTCCTCAGAGAGATGCTGCAGTGGTATGGGGCCTGTCGCCAACTCATGTGCCATTGGACTCACCTGTGGTGCCCCTCTTCCAATGTCCCCATCTCGGATTCATGCTAACATCAGAATGTCCCTTCTGGTGACCACATTCTGAGCTGCATGAAATAGCATCTGAGCTCAGTCCAAAGGGTGCCCCCATCCCTCTTGTCTCAGTGCCTGGCTCCACCCTGCAAAGAAAATTTTGATTTTTGTTCCAAGAGCTCTGATGCTACAGACAGATCTTAGGCCCAGGGATGGCTCAGGAGCCCTGGGGAAGGGGATAGAGGTGACCCCAGAGGTCACAGCTGAAAAGAGCCTCCACCAAACCCCCCGGCCTGGAGGTGCTTTCATAGTCGCAGGCTTGCTTCCATGTGCGATGCATCTACAGAGCCTCGGGCCACAGGGATGTCCTGCCGAGCTGAGCTCTCAGGTGAGAAGTCCATTCCTCCTTCACAAAGTGGCTGCTGGCTCTGCCCACGGGTGCTAACCGGCTCTGATTTTCACCCTGGGGCCAGCATGGTGGGTCGAGCCTGAGCACATGCAGGCCAATCCACCCCAGAGCCGGATTCCTGGGCTTTGTGTCCACCTGTCTAGTTCTTGGGTTTCAGTTCTGGTGTGAGCTGTTGTTACCAAGCTAAAATAAGGCTGTGCAGCTCCCAGGACCTGCTGTGACCCAGACCAGCACTGCTCACAGCCCCAGGCTGCGCCCCATCCTGCCCACTGGCTTCCAGTCTGGGTCCTGGCTCCCGAGGAGACGAGGAGAGGGTAGCCCAGCAGCCTCTAGTCCTGCCCAGCGGTGGTGGGGTCGGCACGGGGCCCAGATGCTCTGGAAGCTGTCTGACCCTTCAGCAACTCAGGGGACTCACTGACCCTCTGCTGTAACGACGTACCACACCCCAGGTGATTTAAAAACAACAAACATTCTCAGACTGGAAGTCTGATCACGGTGTCGGCAAGGCCTTGCCCTCTCTGAGACTCTAGACAGAATCCCTCCTTGCTTCTTCCAGCTCTTGGTGGTTGCCAGCAGTCCTTGGCCCTCCTTGGTTTGAGGCTGTGTCACTCTAACCTCTGCCTTTGTCATCTCTCGGTCTTTTTCCTGTGTCCTTGTCTTCACATGGTGTTTTCCTTCCTCTTTTCTTTTTTAATATAGTTCCCTGGGCTATACAGTAGGACCTTATTGTTTATCTATTTTATATATAGTGGTGTGTATCTGCTAATCCCAAGCTCCTGATTTATCCCTCCCCCACCCCCTTTCCCCTTTGGTAACCATAAATTTGTTTTCCATGTCTGTGAGTCTGTTTCTGTTTCATAAATAAGTTCATTTGTATCATATTTTAGATTCCACATATACCTGATATCATATGGCATTTGTCTCTAACTTTACTAAGTATAATAATCTTTAGGTCCATCCATGTTGCTGCAAATGGCATTACTTTCATTCTTTCTTATGGCTGAGTAATATTCCGTTGTATATATGTACCACATCTTTATCGATTCATCTGTCAATGGACATTTAGGTTGTTTCCATGTCTTGGCTATTGTGAATAGCGCTCCTATGAACATTGGAGTGCATGTATCTTTTTGAATTATAGTTTTGTCCAGATATATGCCCAGGAGTGGGTCACATGGCAACTCTATTTTTAGTTTCTTAAGGAACCTCCATACTGTTGTCCATAATGGCTGCACCATTTTACATTCCCACCAACAGTGTAGGAGGGTTCCATTGTCTCCACAACTTCTCCAACATTTATTATTTGTAGACTTTTTAATGATAGCTATTCTGACTGGTGTGAGGTAATACCTCATTGTAGTTTTTTAAGATTTAATTGTATTTATTTTTGGCTGTGTTAGGTCTTTGTTGCTGTTCGCGTGCTTTCTCTAGTGGCAAGCGGGGGCTACTCTTCATTGCAGTGCATGGGCTTCTACTTGCGGTGGCTACTCTTTTGTGGAGCATGGGCTCAAGGCGCACAGGCTTCAGTAGTTGTGGCGCACAGGCTTAGGTGTTCCGTGGCATGTGGGATCTTCCCAGACCAGGGATTGAACCTGTGTCCCCTGAATTGGCAGGCAGATTTTTATCCACTGTGCCACCAGGGAAGTCCCTTATTGTAGTTTTGATTTTGCATTTCTCTGCTAATTAGTGATGTTGAGCATCTTTTCATGTGCCTATTGGCCATCTGTATATCTTCTTTAGAGAAATGTCTTTTTAGGTCTTCTGCCCATTTTTTGACTGGGTTGTTTTTTTGATGTTGAGCTGTATGAGCTGTTTGCATACTTTAGAAATTAAGCCCTTGTCAGTCACATCATTTGCGAATATTTTCTCCCAGTCCATAGGTTGTCTTTTCATTTCACTTATGGTTTCCTTTGCTGTCCAAAATCTTATAAGTTTAAGTAGGTCCCATTTGTTTATTTTTGCTTTTATATCTATAGCCTTGGGAGACTGACCAAAGAAAACACTGCTATGATTTATGTCAGAGAATGTTTTGCCTATGTTCTCTTCTAGGAGTTTTGTGCTCTCATGTCTTATATTTAAGTCTCTAGGCCATTTTGAGCTTTTTTTTTTTTTTTTTTGCGGTACGCGGGCCTCTCACTGTTGTGGCCTCTCCTGCTGTGGAGCACAGGCTCCGGACGTGCAGGCCCAGCGGCCATGGCTCACAGGCCCAGCCACTCCGCGGCATGTGGGATCTTCCCAGACCAGGGCACGAACCCGCGTCCCCTGCATCGGCAGGCGGACTCCCAACCACTGCGCCACCAGGGAAGCCCTTGAGCTTATTTTTGTGTGTGGTGTGAGGGAGTGTTCTAACTTCATTGATTTACATGCAGCTGTCCAGCTTTCCCAGCAACATTTACTGAACAGACTGTCTTTTCTCCATTGTATACTCTTGCCTCCTTTGTTGAAGATTACTTGACCATAGGTGTGTGGGTTTGTTGCTGGGCTCTCTGTTCTGTTCCATTAATCCATGTCTGTTTTGTGCCAGTACCACACCATTTTGATTACTGTAGCTTTGTAGTATTGTCTGAAGTCTGGGAGGGTTGTGCCTCCAGTTTTGTTCTTTTTCCTCAGGGTTGTTTTGGCAATTCTGGATCTTTTGTGGTTCCATATAAATTTTAGGATTATTTGTTCTAGTTCTTTGAAAAATGTCATGAGTAATTTGATAGGGGTTGCATTAAATCTGTAGATTGCTTTGGGTAGTATGGCCATTTTAACAATATTAATTCTTCCAATCCAAGAGCATGGGATATCTTTCCATTTCTTTGAATCATCTTCATTGTCCTTTATCAATGTTTTGTAGTTCTCAGCATATAAGTCTTTCACTTCCTTGGTCAGGTTTCTTCTGAAGTATTTTATTTTCTACCTTTTGGCTGTGCTGTGTGGCTTTGTGGGATCTTAGTTCCTCAACCAGCGACTGAACCCAGGCCCACAGCAGTGAAAGCGCCAAGTCCTAAGCACCAGATCACCAGGGAATTCCCCAAAGTATTTTTTTTTGATGTGATTTTAAAAGGGATTGTCTTTTTATTCTCCCTTTCTGCTATTTCATTGTTAGTGTAAAGAAATAACAGATTTCTGTATGTTAACCTTGTATTCTGCTACCTTGCTTTATTTATCAATTCTAGTAGTTTTTGTGTGGAGTCTTCAGAGTCTTCAATATATAGTATCAATGTCATCTGCATATAATTACAATTTTACCTTTTCTAATTTGGATACATTTTATTTCTTTTTCTTGCCTGATTGCTGTGGCTAGGATTGCCAATACTATGTTGAATAGAAATGGTGAGAGTGGGCATCCTTGTCTTGTTCCAGATTTTAGTGGAAAGGCTTTCAGCTTTTCACTATTGAGTATTATGTTGGCTTTTATTATGTTGAGATATGTTCCCTCTGTACCCATTTTGGTAGGAGTTTTTATTGTGAATAGATGTTGAATTTTATCAAATGCTTTTTCTGCATCTATTGAGATGATCATGTGGTTTTTGTCTTTTGTTGATGTGGTGTTGTATCACATTGATTTGCATATGCTGAACCATCCTTGTGACCCTGGGACGAATCCAACTTGATCATGGTGTATTATCTTTTTTTATGTGTTGTTGGATTCAGTTTGCTTTTATTTTGTTGAGAATTTTTGTATATTAAAGATTTTAGCCTGTAATTTTCTTTTTTTGGTAGTGTCTGTCTGGTTTTGGTGATGGTGGCTTCATAGAATGACTTTGCGAGTGTTCCGTCCTTTCAGTCTTTTGGAAGAGTTTGAGAAGGATCAGTATTAGTTCTTCTTTGTATGTTTGGTAGAATTCACCAGTGAAGCCATGTGGTCTTGGGCTTTTGTTTGCAGGGAGTTTTTTTTAAATTACAGATTCTATATCACTTCTAGTGATTGGTCTGTTCAAATTATCTATTTCTTCTTGATTCAGTTTTGGTGGGCTGGATGTATCTAGAAACTTGTCCATTTCTTCTAGGTTGTTCAGTTTGTTGGCATGTAATTGTTCATAGTATTCTCTTATGGTTTTTTATATTTCTGTGGTATCAGTTGTTATTTCTCCTCTTTCATTTCTTATTTTGTTAACTTGGGTCCTCTCTTTTCTTCTTGGTGAGCCTGGCCAGAGGGTTGTCAATTTTGTTTACCCTTTCAAAGAACCAGCTCTTGGTTTTATTGATTTTTTTTCTATTTTTTTAAAATCTCTATTTTATTTGTTTCCTCTATGATCTTTATTATTTCCTTCCTTCTGCTAACTTTAGGTTTTGTTTGTTCTTCTTTTTCTAATTCTTTTAGGTGGTAGGTTAGGTTGTTTGAGGTTTTTCTTGTTTTTTTTTTTTTTTTTTGAGGAAGGCCTGTATCATCATGAACTTCGCCATAAGGACTGCTTTTGCCAAATCCCACAGATTTTGTTTGGCTGTATTTCCATTATCATTTGTTTCAAAGTATTTCTAAATTTTCTCTCTGATTTTCATCATTGACCCATTGGGATTTTTTTGTTGTTAGTTTCTGCTTTATAACAAAGTGAATCAGTTATACATACACATATGTTCCCATATCTTTTCCCTCTTGCGTCTCCCTCCCTCCCACCCTCCCTATCCCACACGTCTAGGTGGTCACAAAGCACCGAGCTGATCTCCCTGTGCTATGCGGCTGCTTCCCACTAGCTATCTATTTTACGTTTGGTAGTGTAAATACGTCCATGCCACTCTCTCGCTTTGTCACAGCTTACCCTTCCCTCTCCCCATATCCTCAAGTTCATTCTCTAGTAGGTCTGTGTCTTTATTCCTGTCTTACCCCTAGGTTCTTCATGACATTTTTTTCTTAAATTCCATATATATGTCTTAGCATACAGTATTTGTCATTCTCTTTCTGACTTACTTCACTCTGTATGACAGACTCTAGGTCCACCCACCTCATTACAAGTAGCTCAATTTCGTTTCTTTTTATGGCTGAGTAATATTCCATTGTATATATCTTCTTTATCCATTCATCTGATGATGGACACTTAGGTTGTTTCCATCTCCGGGCTATTGTAAATAGAACTGCAATGAACATTTTGGTACATGACTCTTTTTGAATTATGGTTTTCTCAGGGTATATGCCCAGTAGTGGGATTGCTGGGTCATATGGTAGTTCTATTTGTAGTTTTTTAAGGAACCTCCATACTGTTCTCCATAGTGGCTGTACCAGTTCACATTCCCACCAGCAGTGCAAGAGTGTTCCCTTTTCTCCACACCCTCTCCAGCATTTATTGTTTCTAGATTTTTTGATGATGGCCATTCTGACCAGTGTGAGATGATATCTCATTGTAGTTTTGATTTGCATTTCTGTAATGATTAATGATGTTGAGCATTCTTTCATGTGTTTGTTGGCAGTCTGTATATCTTCTTTGGAGAAATGTCTATTTAGGTCTTCTGCCCATTTTTGGATTTTTTTTTTTTTCTTTTAGTAGCATGTTGTTTAGTCTCCATGTAATTTGTTCTCTCTGTGGTTGACTTCCAGTTTCATGCTGTTGTGGTCAGAAAAGATGTTTGAGATAATTTCTATCCTCTTAAATTTGTTGAGGCTTGTTTTATGTCCTAGTATTTATATAGTCTATCCCAGAGAATAGTCCATGTGTACTTGAAAAGACTGTGTATTCTGGGGTTTTTTTGGATGTAATGTCCTGAAGATATTAAGTCTGTTTTATTGTGTCATTTAGGATCTCTGTTGTCATATTGATTTTCTGTCTGGAAGATCTGTCCATTGATGTCAGTGGGATGGTAAAGCCTCGTGTTATTATTTTTATTCCCATCAATTTCTCTATGTCTTCTAGTATTTGTTTTATGTATTTAGGTGCGCCTATACTGGGTGCATATATGTTAATGAGTGTAATATCCTCTTCTTATATTGATCCTTTTATCATTATATAGTGTGCTTCTTTATCTTTCTTTATGGCCTTTATTTTTTTGAAGATACAGAATTATATTTAATCATTTTTTGTTGTTAATAAAAGTCATTTTGAATGTTCACTTTGACAATCAAAGATCCTATTGCCCTTTAGCATGGTGCAGCCCAAGGTTACCTGTGGTTACTTCAGGTAGCCACACTACAGTCAAGGGCACCATCCCCCTCTCATCTTCAACTCTGAGCGAATAATAGCCCACATGCACACCCCTGCCACTTAAGTTTCTAAAGATTCCTATTAGCAGAGGAATGAGAACCCTGTCATCTAGGAAATTTTAGTAGCACAGCGTCTAAAGAAATGGCAACTAATAGCTACAGTAGAAAACAGTAGCTAGCAAATTTCATGCATGGGTCAGAATTCTGTATTTTTATATTCCCATCTTAGTTTAAAATACTAAGCCTCAATGACCTGTAACGTGAGAAAGAGTTGGTTACACCTGGGTCACTGATGAGAAAACAAGATCTCTGAAAATGTTGTATGGGCTTTGTTTTAAAGTCTGTTTTGTCTGATACGAGTATTGCTACCCCCACTTTCTTGTCATTCCCATTTGCATGAAATATCTTTTTCCATCCTCTCACTTTTAAGCTATGTGTGTCCTTTGCCCTAAAGTGGGTCTCCTGTAGGCAGCACCTTGTAGGCTCTTGTTTTATTATCCAATCTGCCACTCTGTGTCTTTTGACTGGAGCATTTAGTCCATTGACATTGAAGGTAATTATTGATATGTGTTTGTTGCCATTTTAAACCTTGTTTTCCATTTGATTTTGTATTTCTTCTTCTTTTTTGTTTCTCCTTTTATGGTTTGATGGTTTTCTTTTGTATTTTCCTTGTGTTCTTTTGGGTTTTGTGAATCAATTTTATGTTTTTGATTTGTGGTAACCTGTTTTTCAAGTATGTTAACCTGTTACTATATCTACTTGCTTTAGACTGGTAGCCATACAGGCTCAAACACATTCTGAAAAAAAAAATCTATATTTTATTACTCCCCTCCCCCACATATTATGATTTTGATGTCCTCTTACATTTTCATGTTTATCCCTTTGCTGTTCATTGTAGTTATCATTGCTTGCACAAATATATTTTTGATTTTTTTTTTTAAATCTTTGTACTGGCTTAGGTGATTTACTTTCCAATTCTGATTTTCTTTTTCCTATAGAGTCTTGCTTCTTTTCTATTTAGAGAAGACCTTTCAGTATTTCTTTTAGGATAGGTTTAGCATTGCTGTATTCTGTTAGTTTTTGCTTGTCTGAGAAATTCTTTATCTTCCCTTCTATTCTAAATGATAACCTTGCTGGGTAGAGTATCCTAGGTTGCAGGTTTTTCCCTTTCAGGACTTTGAATGTATCTTGCTACTCCCTTCTGGCCTGCAACCTTTCTGTAGAGAAAGCAGCTGATAGCCTTATGGGGTTCCCTTGTAATTAACTTTGTTTTTCTCTTGCTGCCTTTAGAATCCTCTTTAACTTTTGCCATTTTAATTATGTCTCGGTGTAGGTCTGTTCGGGTTCATCTTGTTTGGGACCCTCTGTGCTTCCTGTACCTGGTTCCCTCTTCTGATAAGGTCACCAGTCATGGTGAATTAGGATCCACCCTAACGTCCTCTTCTCAACCTGATTACATCTTCAAGGACCCTTTTTCCAAATATGGCAACCAGGGGTTAGGACTAGAACTTACTTTGGAGGGAAATACAGTTCAGCCCTAACGGGTCTGGTTTGCCCTGCCCACCCTGCGAGCTAGGGAGCAGATGCGGCTTGTCATTCTGCTGACCACAAGTGCAAGGTGCAGTGGCCATTGGTGTACTGACCATCAGGTGGGGGCTGGGTGGGAGGGGCTTTGGGAGGGATCCTTGCCTCCAGCCAGTTCAACAGACATGTCTGTCAGGCTCCTTGGCCCTAGACTGCTCCTACTGTAGCAGCTGGAGGCCCATCTGACTCTGCCCTCCAGAAATCCTGCTCTTCAATCTGCTGGGGGTGCCCCTGGTGGGGGCCGACATCTGTGGCTTCCTGGGCAACACTTCGGAGGAGCTGTGTGTGCGCTGGACCCAGCTGGGGGCCTTCTACCCCTTCATGCGGAACCACAATGGCCTGAACAACCTGGTAGGGCGGGGGCGGCAGGGGATGCCGTGCCCTGGGGAATGCCACTTTCTGTGCCAATGAGCCCAGCACTGGCTGGCCCGAAGTGCTGGGTCTCCTGGGGTGGGGGGACCTCGGAGTCCATGGTCCTAGATCCCAGGTGCTTCCTCCACTCCCTCCACTGCAGCCGCAGGAGCCGTACAGGTTCAGCGAGACAGCACAGCAAGCCATGAGGAAGGCCTTTGCCCTGCGCTACATGCTGCTGCCCTATCTCTACACGCTGTTCCATGGGGCCCACGTCAGAGGCGAGACCGTGGCCCGGCCCCTCTTCTTGGAGTGAGTGCCTGGGTTGGGAGTGATGGCCTCCGGCCCACTGACCCCAGGGCAGCTAACCTGCTGCAGGGGGTGTTCTGGGCACTGAGAGAGGAAGGAGGTTGCAGCAAAATCTGGGCACTCCCCACTGAGGTGCCCCCCCTGAACCCCCAGTTCCCACCCATTAGATTCCAGCTCAGGGCAGGGAGCACTGGATAACGGAAAAACCCAGGATGAACACTGAGTACAGACCAGGCCTCCCAGATGGTAAAACAAGTTATAAGACTATCATGATTGAATCCATCTGGGGCTTAAGGGGACAAGACCACTAAAGAAATCCAATAGATATCCCCCAAGTAGGACTTAGCATATCTAAGAAGTTACCGTACCATAAAATGGCACCTCGAATCAGAGGATTAAAGGATTCTCCAGTAGTAAGGTAATTAGTTAGCTATTTGCAAAAATCAACTTATTTTCCACTCATCTGTACAAACCTAAGTTCCAAATGATTACGTAGTTAAATGTCAAAAATTAAGCTGTAGAAAAGCTGCAGGAAAACAGAAGTGAATGCTTCTCTGTGACCTGTCAGGAGTGGGCTTTCTAAGCATCAAAAGCAAAAAAACAAAGGGAAGGAGGTTTCATTTAGGAAAAAAAAGTAACACTTCTTTGAACATAAGCAGAAAAATATTAAAACTGCTCTGAACATAGATTGTCAAGGCAATCGAATGGGAGAAAACATTATCAACAAAATGACAGTCACTGTCCCTAATGTACAGAAACTCAGACCAGGGGCAAGAGCCAGATAGACATGTGGGCAAGAACACAACTTGCAAACAGGTAATGTGAACAGGTCATGCCCAAGTAGTCGGGCAGGGAGAGGTTATTCTTGGCTCCTGCCTTGACTTAAGCTGGCCAGAACCGGCCGTGCCACATGTAACCCAGGTCCTCTGGCTCCTGTCCATGCCTCCCCATGGGTCCCTTGAGCCCACTGACCTCAGAGGTCACCAGGCCCCCCTGCCCGTCCCTCCTGTTTGAAGGTTCCCCGAGGATCCCCGCACCTGGACAGTGGACCGCCAGCTCCTGTGGGGGGAGGCTCTGCTCATCACCCCGGTGCTCAAGGCCGGGAAGGTTGAGGTCACTGGCTACTTCCCCCGCAGCACGTGGTACGACCTGCGGATGGTGAGTCCTGGGGCCCTGAAACTTGGGAGGACGGGGGAGATGGAGCGGGTCTTCCCTCCAGCACCATCCGTGTGGACCAGAGAGTGAAAAAGGAGTCCTGGCTACATGAGGGCCCTCACCTGGGTGCTCCATCAGCATCTTCCTGTGTGAGCCTTACAGGACCCATTTTCCAGATGGAGAAACCGAGGCTGAGTAGGTGACTTGCCACCGAGCTGAGCTGGGACTCCAGTTCTGCTCCCAAACTCCTGCCCCTTCTTGCGTCCTCTGACCTGCCCTACCCGAGCCCTGGCTCAGGCCTCGCATGCTCTGTCCCCACCATGTGGCCAGATCTTTGCTCCCAGCTCCCGACAACAGCACAGGAGCTTGGCAATGCCCAGGACCCTTTGTGACATGACATCCCCCTCCAGGTGCCAGTGGAGGCCTTTGGCAGCCTCCCACCTCCTGCACCCCTCACGTCTGCCATCCACAGCGAGGGGCAGTGGGTGACACTGTCCGCCCCACTGGACACCATCAACCTCCACCTCCGGGCCGGGCACATCATCCCCATGCAGGTACTTGGGCCGGGCCCCTAATCCTATTTGTCCAGCCCTGGGGTTGCTGGGACCCCACATGCCTCTGTTCAATTGGGGGTCTGCCCCCAGGCAGAGATGATCCTTCTGAAGGTTGAGGATGAACTGGGCTGGGGAAGGACAGGATACATCCTTGCACTCACTTGCTCCTGGGCCTGGTGAAGGAGAGGCCTGTTTCATTGGCCTTTCTCAGAAAACAGTCTGTCAGTCAGTCTGCAAACCTCTCTGGGCCTCACGTCCTCTGAGGTGTACACGGGCCTCCAGGCCGCTCGGCCGTGGGCTGTCCTGCGGATCCTGGTTTCTTCTAGCACGGCACTGTCCCAGCCTAGTGCTCCTCACGCCTGGGTCTGGAGGCCTCCACCAGGTTTGGGACAGTGACGTGGGCCACCCCCTCCCAGGGCCCTGGCCTCACAACCGCAGAGTCCCGCAAGAAGCCCATGGCCCTGGCCGTGGCCCTGACTGCGAGCAGGGAGGCCCGAGGGGAGCTGTTCTGGGACGATGGGGAGAGCCTAGGAGTGCTGGACCGTGGGGCGTACACGCAGGTCATCTTCCTGGCCAGGAACGTGAGTTCTGGGATCTGCCTAGGCTGGAGGCTGTCTTGGGGTGATTATCCTGACTTGGTGAGGGGAGCTGGCCTGGGGTCCTGGGATGGCCACCTGTCCCTGGGTCAAGCAGACTGAAGGGGAGAAGAGCCCGTAGGCCAACTGCCTTGGCTGGAGTCCCCTGCACTGCGCCAGTGTCCTAGGGTTTGCACGGGGTGTGCTGCCGACCTGCCCTCCCCATCTGCTGTCCAGAGGCCCTGCGCTGGTGGGGCTTCCTGCCCCAGGCCATCTGCTCACACCTCTGGTCCTGTCTCTCTGCTTCGGCCAGAACACCATCATGAACCAGCTGGTGCACGTGAGCAGTGAGGGGGCTGGCCTGCAGCTGAGGAAGGTGACCGTCCTGGGGGTGGCCACAGCCCCCCAGCAAGTCATCTGCAATGGCGTTTCTGTATCCAACTTCACCTACGGCCCTGACACGGAGGCAAGAGAGCCTACATTTGAGGCCAGAAGGCCTGTCCCTGAGGGTGGGCGAGGGGGCGGGAGGTGCCCGCTGAGCTGGCATCATGGGATTCCCTGTCCAGAAGGGAGAGGACACTCAGGCCTTACAAGGGGCGGAGAGGAACTGATCCTTGTGGGGAGGAGTGGGAAGGTTCAGTCCCCTCACACTTCACATCTTTTCCCTGCCTGTGTCCACACTGTCAGCCCCTGGTTAAAGGGCAGCTCATTTCCAAAGCAAATTAAGGCGGCCACTGCCAAGAGTGCTCAGAGGGAACAGAGCGAGACGCTCCCAGGGCTAGGTCAGACCCCATGTCCACCGTCCACCCATGTCCACAGACTGCTGTCTGCCCCACCTCTGTTGCCAAGCAAATTTTCCTATTTCTTGTCCCCAGACCCTGGACATCCCTGTCTCGCTGACGATGGGAGAGCAGTTCCTCATCAGCTGGTCTTAATCTGGGGCCCAGTGGTGTGCTGCTCCTTTACAGACCTCCCGGCAGCCCAGCACCTGCAGCCTCAGCCGGCGGTATGTGGGCCTTGGATCAGATCACTTACCCCGAATCGCATGTCACTGACATCCCTGAACACCCGGATCTGCTTGTGAGTCTGCCCCCCCAGGCTCTGGGCCAGCAGCTCTTCCGAGTCTTCTGTCCAGATCCCAGTCGGGTCAGTGCCCTGAGGGGTGCCCTGTTTACTGGAAGATTTGCTTTGGTGTAGCCTGTCACTGTGACGCATGCAATGTCAGTCACCACTGCCTGCCTGTGACGCAGAGGTGGTGCTTGGTATGGGGTGGTACCTGCACCCCAAGGTCCTGCCTTGGGCAGCTCTGCTGCTGCTCTGACCTGATGAAAGCAGAGCTGGGAGGCCGCTGCAGACTGCTTTCTGGGCAGCTGCCCCCGACAACGAGTGGAGGCTGTCCACCAGTCTGACAAGTGGGCCTAGACACTCAGCAGAATTCACAGGACTTGGGGATCCCTTAATCTGAAGTGCAATTATTTTTAATAAAAGGGGCATTTGCAATCAAGCTTCTGCCGGTCCTTCTGAGATTCAGGGTAAGGAGGATGTGTCTAGAGGCCCTGACACAGAAGCAGGACTCCTTCCCTGATGGGCCCCTGGACGTTCCCAGGCAGGGTGTGCATGCTCAAAGCAGCACCCTCACGTCCCCACCTCACACCCTAGTATCACCCACCTCTAAGATGACTCGAAAACAGCCAGCCAGGCCTGGTGTCAGTCATGTGGTGGGAGATACACCCTCCCCCGACCCTGCCCAACGGCTATGTAGACTAAGCTGCTACCCCCAACACCTCTGTTCCCAGGCAACAGCTGGTCTGCTTTTGGTCACTGTAGACTAGTTTACATTTTCTGGAATTTTATATAAATGGAATCATATAGCATGTATTTCTTTTGGTCTAATTAATTAGTCTATTTTGAGATTTATCCATGTTGTGTGCTTTTTAATTGCCAAATAGTTTTCCATTGGATAGAGGTGCCACATTTATTAAATTTACATGGATGTAAGGATTGTTTTCAGTTTTTGACTATTGTGAATAAAGATGATGTAATCATGGACCAGTCTGTGAACGGACATGTTTTCATTTCTCTTGAGCAAACACCGCAAGTGTGATATGGTCAGGTCATATGGAGGGTGTGTGTGTGACTGAACTGTTTTCCAAAGTGGGTGACCCACTCTGCACTCCTACCAGCCTTGCTGTCGCTTGGTGTGGTCTGTATGCTCATTTTCAGCTGTTCCAGTGACAGTGGATCTCGCAGGTCTGATTTGCAACTGAAGATGGCGAGCATCTTTCATGGACTTGTCACCCATAAATCTTCTCTGGTGAAGTGTCTGTTCAGGTATCTTGCCCATTTTTTACTTGGATTTGTTGACCTTATTATTGAGTTACAAAGTACATTGTTTTTCCAATTGCTACCATAACAAATTACCACAATCTCTGTGGCTCAAAATAACACTTTATTCTATCACAGTTCTGTAGGTCAGAAATTTGACACGGTCAGCTGGGCTAAATTAGGTGTCAGCAGGGCAGCTTCTTCTCTGGAGGCTCCAGGGGAGAATGTGCTCCCCTGGCTCATGCAAGTTGTGGGCAGAATTCGGTCTCCTGAGTGTATGGGTGTGAGGTCCACATGTCCCTGTGGTTGAGCCAGACGTCCTCCTCAGCTTCTAGAGGCTGCTCCATATCCTGGCTCATGGCACCTTCATCTTCAAATCCAGCAATGGTGGGCTGAGTCCTTCTCACCCCAGAGGATCAATCCTGCCTCTTCCATTATACCACTCTCTGACCCACGGTAGCCCAGAGCATTCTTGACTTTAAAGGGCGCATGTGATTAGATAGGGTCCACCTGGATAATCTAGGATACTTTCATCTCAATCTTTAATTACACCTGCAAAGTCTTTACCATTTAATGTAGCATATTCACAGGTTCCAGGGATTAAGATGTGGGCATTTTGGGGGGACCACCATTCTACCTACACTTAAAGTTCTTGATATTTTCTAGTTTAAGTCCTTTGTCAAGTATATGCTTTGCAAATATCTTCCCCCCTTGCTCATGCCCTTTCTGTCTTTAAGTATAATTTTACAGGAGGAAGTATAAGATTGCCCGATTTCTGAGGTATAGTTCACATACCACACAATTTTACCACTTTAAAATGTACAATTCAGTACTTTTTAGTACATTCACAGAATTGTGCAACACTTACCTCTGTCTAGTTCCACATTTTCATCACCCCCAAAGAAGCCCTGTCCCCTTTAGCTGTCACTCCCTATTTCCACCTCTCAGCCCCCAGAAAACCACTAATCTGCTTTCTGTCCTATGGATTTACCCATTTGGGACATTTCACAGAAACGGAAACACTGTGGCCTTTTGTGACTGGCTTCTTCCAGTTAGCCTATTTTCAAGGTTCATCCATACTGCGACGTGTCAGCACTTCATCCTTTCCTATTGCCAAATAATATTCATGTGTACTTACCATATCGTTCAGTCGATGGGCACTTGGGTTATTTCCACTTTTCAGCTATTATGAATAATGCTGTGAACATTTCTGTCTAACCTGACACACCAGCCCCTTGTTTCAACACTTAGCCACCATGGGTTACAGCTGAACCCACCTGACCTGTGACGCGAGTGGCCCCAAGCACCTGCCCAAGAACCTCCAACCACGTGCGTCAGTGCCAATGTCCCATTGCTTCCCTCCCCGAGCCCCCAGTGATGCGCACTCCTTTCCTGGTGCTGGAGGACACTGGTGAGCTCACCTGTGCAGTCTGCACTCCAGACTACTGCCTACGCAGAAGGACGCCCTCAAAGGGAAGTATTCTAATTGCTCCTACTGCCCAAGAGCCAGGCTGCTTTCCAAAAAGTCTGTACCTACTAACGCCACCATCACGCCCCCCACACCTTCACCAACACTCAGGGTTAATGGTTATGAAAACATAACACTTCTGAATCACCCCCAAGGATACACATTTCCGTGGATGTTTGCCATTTCTTTGTTACCTTACTTGACAGCATCTCAATTAGGTTAAGTTTCTCAGGTGTCTTACCTTCTGGCTTGTTTCCTGCTTGCCCCTCCCTGAATCACCGATGGTGCCCTGTGCACAACCCCTCCTCAGCTGTGACCGGTAGGCTCATTAGTCCAGAGGAAGCCTGGCTGGTGAATCCTTCCTCCCGGTTATCTGCCCAGGGTGTCATCCTGCCCCTCTGCATCTGGGCACACAGACCCAGGCCAACCCAGAGAAAAGTATTTATGGTCTCAACTCCCCCACCTGCCATCCATAAGAAATGGGATTGGGTACCAATCTGGGTAAGTGTGGAGAGGCCAGGCAGCTTACCACTTCCATTTCACCACCTTAAAGATCAAAAAAGAGTGAAATGACTGCCCAAGATCATACAGACAACAGGTTACTAGAAAAGCTGAGGGCAAACAAAAATTAGAAAGAAATACAAATTAGAGTTTATGGGAAAAGTTTTAAATGTTTAATGAAAAAGACTTAAAGCAATGCATTATTTACATGTGGGTAAGAAAAGGTGGCAGAATCTCCAAAGTTTGTCCTGTGGGGGCTTTGAGAAGAGAATTCACATAAACCCCATTAAACAGAAACTGCCCCTAAATATTTCCAAATTGATACAAAATAGGTGAACAGGCTCCAGCAAGCAGATTGTTCAAATCAGATCAGCAACTGAAAGAGAAGATAAACAAGAAGGAAGAATACAAACAAAGTGAAAATTTGTAAATTTAACTAAAGGCTCACAAAAGACTTCTCAAAAACAAAAGAAAAAAAAAGCGGGAAAAACCTCAAGTGCCCCAAACCAGGAACCAGTAAGCTCTCTCTAAAACAATCACAAATACGGATTTATTGTCTTACCGTTCATGGGCATCTCGTCAATCTGAGTGGAGTAGTACTGCTCAATGTCTCTGAGGATTCGGATATCATCATTCTTCACAAAATTAATGGCCACGCCCTTTCGGCCATATCGACCTGATCGCCCAATTCTTCAACAATAAAGCAAAATCACTTCAGTAAACATAGCAAAAAAGGTTTCAGTAAATCCATCAACAAGACTGAAACCAAAGAAAAACTTGTGCTGCCTACCTGTGTATGTACAGCTCTCTGTTGTTGGGCAGGTCGTAATTAATGATGAGGGACACCTGGGGCACGTCCAGCCCCCGGGCCCAGACGTCTGTAGAAATGAGCACTCGGCTGCACAAAGAAAGGCATTTGAGACAATCACCTTAGCATAAAAGGGTCAAACCGGCTACGAATACGTCAGGGCCCCTCACACTGGCCCCTCTGCAGGCTGAAGCACAAGGGACAGCACCAGAAAGCCACGTTCAGAAGGCGCGTTTGGTATATTTCATTACTTAGGTCATGTGTGCTGATAAAAAAAAAACAATTTGGCTGTCTTTTACACTACTACATTTAATTTGTTTCGAGCCAGTCCCATACCAATAATTGGGAAGGACATTTTACTTTTGTCTAGCAAAAACTCAAGTACAGCAGCCTCACTGATTTTGGTGCAGTGTCTACAGTATCTTCAAATTAGAAATGCAACTCACACCTCTCTGTCCTTCACACAGGACAGAATCTGACACACCACAGACCCACACTATCCAATGCTGAGGCCACCAGCCCACCAAGCACCAGAGTGGCTGGTCTGAAATGAGATTGTCTTACGGTGTAAAATTCACACTGGATTTGAATACTTAGTACAAAAAAAATGCAAAAAAACCTCGTTAATATTTTTAATGTTGATTACATGTTGAAGTGATATGATATGTTGGGTTAAATGACATATGTTTACTTGAATTATATTTCTATTGGACATTGCTGATCTAGAAGCATTCAAAGTCTGAAGGGACAGCAGAACAGGAGAAAATAATCCTGCCAGATAATCACATATAACTGGAGCCCTAGAGGAAGAGGAAAGAATGGGGCCAAAGCACCAACAGAGGGGTAAGGCCAAGAGTCACAGAAGTGCCAAACGGAAGGAGTAAGACTGAATCACACATGGACTCATCAGCGTGAAACCACAGAAACAAAACAGACCTAAGAAGCAGCCTGCAGAGAAGACACTGTTTTACATGAGCAGCAGCAGGTGACATCCCCACAGGACCGACGCAACCAAGAAACACCAGACAGAGAGGGCCGACTGCACTAGGCCACTTCACATAAGGGATTAGAATGTCTGCAGAGTTTGGTGTCCACAGGACTTCTGGGACCGATCCCGCGTGGATTGCCTCCTTCAACACATCAGAAGGAGGTGTTTCAAGATGAAGCAGACATTTCCAAAGAAACTTAAACATTTTGTTATCAGCAGACCCAAACTAAATACAGAAAGACATTCTTCAAGCACAAGGAAATGCATCCCTGGGACTTCCCTGATGGTCTAGTGGGTAAGACTCTGCACTCTCAATGCAGGGGGCCCAGGTTTGATCTCTGGTCGGGGATCTAGATCCCGTATGCATGCCGCAACTAAAGATCCCACGTGCCGCAACTAAGACCTGGTGCAGCCAAAATAAATAAATATGTATATATATGTATATATTAAAAATATATATACATATATATGTATATATTAAAATGCATCCCTGATGGAAGCTCAGAGATAAAGGAAAAACAGAAGAGTACTGAGTATGGTCACTATGCAGCATTCATTATATGAATTATGTAACGATATAAAGCAAAAATTTCTTGTTGAGGTTGAAATATATGTAAATTAAAACACATGACAACAGTGACAGAAGTCTGGGGGGGGGTCACTGAAGTCAGGGTTTCAAGTTCTCTGTGCTCTCAGAGAAGATGGTAAAGGTACCAAGCAACCACAGCTGCTGATGACTCTTCAGGGTGACCACTAAATAACATAAAGAAATAAACATTTTCCAAAATAAAAAGTGGGGAGGGCTTCCCCGGTGGCGCAGTGGTTGAGAGTCCACCTGCCTATGCAGGGGACATGGGTTCGTGCCCTGGTCCGGGAAGATCCCACATGCCGCGGAGAGGCTGGGCCCGTAAGCCATAGCCACTGAGCCTGCGCGTCTGGAGCCTGTGCTCCGCAATGGGAGAGACCACAACAGTGAGAGGCCCACGTACCACAAGGAAAAAAAAGTGGGGAAAAGGAATAACAACAACAAAATATCCAAACTAAAGAAAGAAAAAAGAACCACAGAAGAGAAATGACAAGTAAGATATAAGATGGTCAATTTAAAACCAAATATATCAGTATTTACATTAAATGAAACTGGACTAAATGTTCCAGTTAAAAGACAATTATGGGCTTCCCTTGTAGCGTAGTGGTTAAGAATCCGCCTGCCAATGCAGGGGACACAAGTTCGAGCTCTGGTCCAGGAAGATTCCACATGCCACAGAGCAACTAAGCCTGTGCACCACAACTACTGAGCCTGCGCTCTAGAGCCTGTGCTCTAGAGCCCGTGAGCCACAACTACTGAGCCCACGTGCCACAACTACTGAAGCCCACACGCCTAGAGCCCGTACTCCACAACAAGAGAAGACACCACAATGAGAAGCCCGCGCGCCGCAACAAAGAGTAGCCCCCACTCACCGCAACTAGAGAAAGCCCTGCAGCAATGAAGACCCAACGCAGCCAAAAATAAAAAAAAAATAGACAGCATTATCATTAGATTAAAGAAAAGGAAAAATAAAACCCAACTATATGCTGGTTGCATGAAATCCATCTAAAGCTTAAGTCTACAAACCAGAGGTGAAGGAAGAAAGGGTGTACTAAGGTGACAAGCGTTCAGAGCCGGTGCTGCTGGTCAGACAGAGCAGGATTCAGGGACAAAAGCCCTAGTACAGAAGGGCAGACACTTCCACAGCAAAAGCTAAATCCTCCAGAAATGTAGTAATTCTGAACTTGTACACTCAGGTCTCTGGACCCATAATGCAAGAACGGACAGACCCCCAAGAGGAAAACCGGCACTCTCAACACTGATGAAACAAGGCTTAAGGGAAAAAGGGTAAGGATGCAGGTTTGAGAAATACAGCTAGCAACTGAAATCCAACACCACACAGCACCCATCTTGTCTAAGCACAGAGAACGTTTGTAAAACGACCCCGTGCTGGGCCAACAAAGCAAGTCTGAATACACACTGAGGGGATGAAATCACACAAAGCGGGTTCTCTGGCCACAGTGGGATTAAGCTAAAACCAATACAAAAAGATAACAGAAAATCTCCATTTATTGTGGAACAGAAAAATACGCTTCTAAATAAGGGCAACCGACCTACGTAGTTAAGGCTAGTTCTCATCTCAGCCTATCCTATCACACAAGCAGTGGCTGCCCTGCTCACCAGCAAGTTGGTGACCTGCCCGAGCTCAGCTGTGGGGGGGAAAACTCGGGTAACACCCCGTAAATGCTGGCCCACAGCACCAGCACCAGGACCACAGCAGAGAGCTCAGCCAACCCACCTGGCACCCGACCGGAACTCCTTCATGATGGACTCACGCTCCTTCTGGGGCATGTCCCCGTGCATGGATGACACGGTGAAGTTGGCTTCCCTCATCTTCTCCGTCAGCCAGTCAACCTACAGATGGAAACAACAGATGCTGCCGTAAGTTCACAAACCAGAGGCTGTATACAGGATTTCATGTCAATTACCTGCAGAACCAATTCGAATATTCATAAACAAGTGCTCTTAAAACTCAGGCTAGGGACTTCCCTAGTGGCGCAGTAGTTAAGAACCCCACCTGCCAATGCGGGGGACAGGGGTTCGAGCCCTGGTCTGGGAAGATCCCACATGTCGCGGAGCAACTAAGACCGTGCACCACAACTACTGAGCCTGCGCTCTAAGGCCTGCGAGCCACAACTCCTGAGCCTGTGTGCTGCAACTACTTAAGTCCGCATGCTTAGAGCCCTTGCTCTGCAACAAGAGAAGCCATCACAATGAGAAGCCTGCACACCACAATGAAGAGTAGCCCCCGCTCGCCACAACTAGAGAAAGTCCATGCACAACAACGAAGACCCAGCACAGCCAAATTTAAAAAAAAAAAAAATATATATATATATATATATATATATAAACAAAACTCAGGCTAATCCTCACTGGCTGGGTAGAAAACTTAACTCTGCTCAGCAAATATCGGGGCAAAATTTCTCTTAAAAGACAATATGTCACTGTTCTCATTTGAAATTTAAGTTCAGAACTTTTTTGGAATGTGGTCCAAATCTTGTTCCTATTCCAAGAGGAGCTGCCAGGGTTCTCAGCTCTGCCGGCACATCAGCATCACCTGGGAGCTCAAAGAACGTGTGTCCAGGCCCCACCTGAACCAATGACCTGGAGCCTTCAGTCAAGGGACCAGATCAACACCCTGCACACGTTCCCTGGATACACCCGCTTGTCCACTCATCGTCCAGGGTGACTTTGAGCTGAAGGGCAGAGCCCAGTGGCTGCCCGAGGAGACCACGTACCCAGAGCCCAAAGCACGTAATTCTGGTCCTCAACAGAAAATACCTGACCTAAGTTCTATGAAAACCGATCTTTGGTTTTCGCCACAAGGACATTAAAGAGCCAGGATGGCCACGCACCTTCCTCTTGGTGTTACAGAAGATAACAGCCTGAGTGATGGTCAGTGTGTCATAGAGGTCACATAGCGTGTCGAACTTCCACTCTTCTCTCTCCACAGCCACAAAAAATTGCTTGATGCCTTCCAGAGTCAGTTCATCACTGGAGGACAAACACAATCCTGTCAACTCATCCTTCCAACCAAAACTTGAGGACGTGCGCAGGCCAGGGGCTGTTCCAGGCACGGGCCCAACCCCCAGCGGCCCAGGAGCCTGGGCATTAAACCCCCGCCCCTCCCGCCAGCCATATCCTCCTAGGAGTCGCCACTTCCACCACATGGGCCCAAGCCCTGGATCAGTATGAACCTTTAACCACACCTTGTATATGGTTCTAAACAAAATGTTCGGCTGTTCAATAGAATACACATTTTACTGCCAATGGTAAATAATTCCATCAATAAGTAAATACTATCAGCAAATTTTTAAATTTGGAATTACTGGATCAAAGGAGACTATATAAAAGCTGGCTTTTCAAAAGAGAAAACTAAAAAGAAATTTCATGTTTTAAAACCCAAATACAACTATGCTATGTTTTAGTCCCACCTGAGAAGTAGGGCATCCTCACCGTTTCACCAAAATGCGGATAGGGTCAGTCATGAACTTGTTGGTCATCTCTAGGATCTCATGGGGCAGTGTGGCACTGATAAGCACCACCTGAGTGGCCGGGGGCAAGTACCTGTACACATCGTAGATCTGTTCTTTGAAACCTGGGATGAGGAATGAGACACACGGGGAATTTTTTAGGCTGCACACTTTGAAACAGAAGTTGCACATCAACTGTTCACATTTAACTGGATGCCGCACTGTGACTGTAAAGGTGCAAGGTTTCACACGGAAGCTTCTTCCAGAGCTGGACCGAATTCTCACATCCCCTCTCCTCTCCCTGGTGTGCTCTAGGGATCAGAGCCCCACCCAAGAGTCCTGGATGCCAACAGGTAAAAGCAACAGAAACCTGAGCCCACAACCTCAGACCCTTGCAGGTAGTTTCACATCTCAGTTCCAGCTGCTGCTGCTCTGTGAGGGAATGCATCCACTGTGGCCAGATCTGCCACATTTTAAATAAATCCAGAGATCTAGATTTTTTTTTTTTCTTTTTTTTGCCGTACGCGGGCCTCTCACTGTTGTGGCCTCTCCCATTGCGGAGCACAGGCTCCGGACGCGCAGGCTCAGCGGCCATGGCTCGCGGGTCCCAGCTGCTCCGCGGCATGTGGGATCTTCCCGGACCGGGGCACGAACCCATGTCCCCTGCATCGGCAGGCGGACTCTCAACCACCGTGCCACCAGGGAAGCCCGAGATCTAGATTTTCACCAAAAAAATCTCCACTTAAAAAAAAAGCCGCTGAGCCTGCGCGTCCAGAGCCTGTGCTCCGCAACAGGTGAGGCCACAACAGTGAGAAGCCCGCGTACCACAAAAAAAAAAAAAAAAAAAATCTCCCACAGATACTGACCCATGCTGTACACCTGAAAATGTTACATGTCAATTATACCTTAATTTAAAAACCTCCCAATTAAATAATGCAGCTAGTTTACATTATTTCATATGGTACAGGCTAAATAAAACCCGCTGGCAAGCAGGACCTGGCCCTCGGGTCACCACACCACCACCTCTGCAGGACGGGTTAGGAGGCTGACGTGTGAGAAGGGGACAGGTGGCTGCGAGGTTCTGACTGTAGAGATCAGGGGGCCAGAAGCTACATTTCCGACACGTTCCCAGCTGACATAGATGCCACTGGTTCTGGAGACCTCACTTTGTAGTAACTGTACCTTTAACTTAGCTGAAGAGCAGGGCCTCCAGGTAAGGGGCCCAAGACAGAGGTGGGGTGGAGGGCTGCTCCAAGGGGTGGCATCAGCCTCTAGGCTCCTGAGAGAACTGCTCAAGAACCAGGGAACAGGAAAACGCTTGGGAAGAACCCCATGAGTTACTGGTGACTCCTGAGAAGCAAAATATCCCCTTCATGCCAGGCGACCCCAATGTCTAAGGGGACGACCCACCCGACCCCCTGGTATGGAAGTAAGACTGGAGGGGGGTGTGCAGGGAGGGGAGGCTTGAAGACACTGTGAGGTACTGCCCACAGCTGTTACTCAACCAAGGTGACAGCTGTCGTTATGCATTTCCCAGTTGCTGAGCTAAGAGCAAAACTGCTATGACTTACGGGTCCTCACATATTTGTCCTCACACGTTTTGGGAGAAATACATGAAATACACCCCAATTCTAGAAATTTACCTTGAAAAATAACTGATAAAAGAGTAAAAACAACCTGGACAACCAATAAAATACAACTAGTGAAATAAATTATGGAACATCCAAACCACAAAATACCCTACTGCCATGTAACAAGATTCATTCAGCTATCTGTTCACCCCTTCCCCACCACCAGGCATCTCTGCACCACATCCCAGCTCCACGCGGCAGCCATCTGTGCTCACCCACCACACAACGAGCAGTACCCCATCAGTTTGGCTGAAATGCTGTTGTTCTGGTTGTCATCAGTCTTACAAACCACTACCATAAAAAAATCAGAGTTTTAATGTTCCTAAGTGCACCCAGGGCATAACTGTTTTCCACAAAGAACATACTACTTATACTGAGCTCATTAGTTCCACATTTCAATTTTACACGGTGAAAATTTAAGAATTTTACATCAATAGAAAATGAATTCTTTTGTTACTCATACCTTTATTCAACATTTCATCAGCCTCATCCAAAACCAACATCTTGATAGCACGTGTCCTCAAACTTCTGCGACGAATCATATCTATAAAATCAGATTTTGAAATAAGTAGACCTCAGGCTATAAGAGCCAGCCATTTCAACCAGTTTCCACAGCATTTCAGGGACCTTCCCTCCACTTCTTACAAGTTACTCAAATGCAAAAATCCACTATGTAGCATATCAATTTGAAAATGGTCCTCTATTGTTTAAGCACTCTTTATAGACAAAAGCAATTACCAAAGACACGCCCAGGTGTGCCAGCGACAACATGCTGTCCATAATCCAGTTTCCTGATGTCCTCCCCCACGTTGGTGCCCCAATGCAGGCATGGCACTGGACGTTCATGTAGTCACCCAAAGCAAGCAGGCCCTGAATTAAAACACAGATTCATGTTCAAGGTCTACCCCAAGACCGCTATGAAGTCCGAAACATCTGAGTTCCCCCAAAATGAAGATTGTTTCTATTCTAGTTTAAGATGACCACCGGGTATTGTTTATGCCATTATTTCTATCATAAAACTACAGAGAGCCCAAGTCTCCTCCTTCCACTCTTTTCTGCGCCAGAATGAAGTCAGTTTTACTGTTTTTTCATTACAAAAGCAGTATGTATTTACAGAAAAATAAGAAAATATATAAAATTCATAATCCTATCCACCCACAGATGCTATTAACATCTTAATAGATACACTTCCAAAATGTTTATACTATAAAAACAAAATAGTTACAATTATTTTTAATTTTTTTGGAAGAAAATTACAATTCTAAGATTGCAAAAAACTATTGGAATCACACAAGCTACACTAACAATGACTTCATACAAACCAGCAACTCATATGTGATTTATCACAAAATGTTAGGAATCAGGGAAAAAAAACCTGACAGAACAGAAAAACCGGATTAGATTAAGTCAATCAGTTGGCTTGAACAGCGTGGGGGTTAGGGAGGGAGGTGAGGTATGCCAGCCCACCTACTGACTGCTCAACTCCAGCTTAGTCAGATATCCACACAGACTTTACAATCAGCCCTCCCTAACCTTGGATCCAACCAACTTCGCATCATGTAGTGTTGTAGTACATATTCATTTCTTAAAACCTGCATATAAATGGATCCATGCAGTTCTAACCCATGTTGTTTAGGGTCAACTGTACTTGCAAATACGACAGTGCCATCTTTAACTGTCTTACCTTCTGGATCTGTACAGCTAACTCTCTCGTTGGAGCCAAGATCAAAGCTTGGGTTTCACGAACCTGGTAAAATAATTTGTCGGAAAATAGAGAATCTCAGTATCTTCACGGTAGATTGCACTAATTCAGACTCAGATCTATTTTGAATATTATCTCAAGTTAACCACACATCTGATTTCAGGTAAGCGAACCTGAATGTTACTTAAATTGCGTATCCAGTGATAATGGGTATACTGGTCAGGATTCTTGTTTACAGACAAGAATTTCCACTAGTTAAAAAAATCTCTCCCGGTTTACAGACATAGAAAACAAACTTATGGTTACCAAAGGGGAAAGGGTGGAGGGAGGGATAAATTAGGAGTTTGCGATTAAAATATACACACTACTATGTAAAAAAAGAGATAACCAAAAAGGACCTACTGTATAGCACAGGGAACTATATAGATCTGAATCACTTTGCTATACACCTGAAACTAACACAGCATTGTAAATCAACAAAATTTCAATAAAAATTTTAAAAGACTTTCAGTTTAAATAAAAAGGAATTTATGACAGGATATTAGCTCAGATATTAGTGTGCACTTAAGATTCTCTTTAAAAATGTGCTTAATCAGTACAACTAGAGATATTTAAGAACTGTACTTATTGAACACTGTAGTTACAGAAGGTAAAGGAAGTATTTCCTAGGATTAAAGAGAAGTTTAAGATTACCTGAATATCCAAACACTGGAGGACAGAAATACTGAAGGTGGCTGTTTTGCCTGTACCAGACTGAGATCTAGTAAAGAAAACACAGATAAATGGGATTTAGAGTGATGGGCTACATGCCACTGCTCCCATTCATGTAACCCCCGCCCCAGCAGTGCTCTGAGGAGATGAGCTGCAGAAGCACTGGGCAGCTTTTTCCAAGTCGATTCCCCCACACCCCCTGACCAGTATCTTAACTGCAAGGTGGTGGGACTCAGGCATAATGTCACAACTTTTAAATCACGGGTGATAAGGACAGTAAATGTGGCCTTTGCAGCAGGGGGTGACAGAGCTGCAGAATCTATAGAATGGGTGTTAGAGGTGGCAAAAAAAAGATTCCCCTTTATATAATTCTTTTCTACGATTTCAGACTTTTTTTTTGTCAATTGAGTCTTTAAAAAATTAGGCAAATAGGGAATAATGTTATTAAAGAGTATTATATACAATTCCTATGCCAAATAATAGGTTAAGTAAGTAAATCTGGCTTAAAAAAAAAAAAAGCTTTCTAGAGTGGAGGATGCAAAACTAAAAACAAACAGCCCATAGCTGAAGTCAAGGCAAGAGCTGGTAACAGCATCTGAATGAAGAAGCACTGAACTACATTGCTGTGCTAACCAGCACCTGACTCCCCCTCTGCATGAGCAGACTTACTGTGCAATGACATCTCTCCCTTTAATTATCTGCTTAATAGCTCGCTGCTGGATTGCTGATGGTTTTTCAAAACCTGTAAATTAAAACAGAAAAAATGAGCTTTAACCACTAGGACAGCATACTTGCAACCATACACTGGAGCTCCTTGTGCCGAGCATGTTAGCTTTTTTAAAATTCCCCACCCCCCTCCTAACCCAATGTCCAACGTACTAAGCTCTCAAGAAACAGTGCTGAATGAAGTAGGCTGAAGTGGATTTTTATACTAACATACCATCTTATTTATACAGACACAATCTCTAAGGAACACTGTTGCAAAATAGAGACACCCAGTTAGGTTAAAAAATGCTGGTGTTTACTTCCTGGAGAATGGGGTGAGGGAGGCTCATATTTTTACTCCAATTACTTGTGTATTGTTTGACTATATTACAAATAACTTGCACTAATGGGGTTTTTTTGTATTACTTTAAGTTAAAAAAAGGAATATAAACCCATCAGTGCTGTAGTCCACCACTCCCCACCAGCAGTAAGTCTGCAGGTTGTTTGTTATCACCTACAACCCCATTTCATCTACTCCTCCTGGCCTTGATGCAGCTACATGAACTACAACACCACACCCTCTACTGTCCAAGTAAACAAACAAAACTTTATGTACAAATAATGTACTTTAATTAAATTTTTGGTAGTCTTTTAAAATGTAGTACAATTTCCCATCTAACACAAAGCAAATATAACATGATTTAAACCCTCAGGATGACCCAGCAAGTAGATGGGAAACTAAAAACAGTGTTTTAGGGCAGGGACGTCCTGGGTGCCAAGAGGCAGGCAGGGCTGTCGGCCACACGACGAGGGCCAGCTGCAATGGTTCTTCACCTCCCATTACCTCCGTACCTTCTCTGTGCTAGACTGTCATGACATCATGAACTGTTGGATAAAAAAGATGTCAGTCCCAGTCCCAGGCATTAAGCATAGATGCTGATCACGCCCATCTACATCCCAAACCCGAACTCTTCCCAACTGCCTCCTTGACATCTCCTACTGGATGATTTACAGGTCCCTCAAGCTCTCCTCATTCAAGAAGAGCTCCCTCGAGTGCTCCCCACCTGAGGAGAGGGCATCATCACCTGCCCAGTTACTCAAACATCCAGGACTTTCATCTCCTGCTCACATTCAACCCATCAGCAAACTCTGTTAGTACTCCATCTCCACCACAATACCATCATCACTCCCCTGGACTGGAGCAAAAGCCTAACATCTCCCTGCTTCCTCTCCTGCCTCACCTCCCCCCATATCCAGACACCCAGGACCACCTGTGACCGTAAATCTGATCCCATCATTTCCCTGCTTAAAACCCTCCAATGGCCTCCCACTGCCCTTAGAAATAAAATTCAAACTCTATCACCTCGCACCATGCTTTTCAAGATCTGCGTCCCCCCCCCAAAAAAAAAACTCGCCCCTAGGCTCCCAGGACAGGGAGATTCTTTCTGTTCCTGGAATGCATAAGGCTCCCAGCTGCAGGGCCCTGGCACCAGCTGCCCAGTTCTACCATAATCTTCTTATAACGGGTTCCTTAGCCCAGATCTCAGCTCAAATGCCAGCCCCTCCTGGGAGCCCCCCTACCTATGTGCTCTATTTTAACTCTCTCCTCTCGCCAATCACGCTTGATTCCGTTATCCCGCTTTATTTTCTTCGTAGCCATTACCACTGACTATATAATCCTTCTCCCAAACATAACAAGGTCCCTAAGGCCTGCCTGGTTCACTGCTAAGCCGCCAGTGCCTAGAGCCGCGCACGTTCCTAGCACCTGGCAGGTGCAAGACAATCATCTGCTGAATGAGTGACTCCGGGGTGCAAGGAGGACCCTGCAGACCTCGCGGGACGCTGCAGCCCTCGCGTGACCCAGCATGGCACCCCGCCGGGAGAACAACACCCGAACCGGCCGACACAGACGGGGGTGGGGACACGTGCTGGGGGCAGGGGTCGCCCGTCAGGGCCCCCGGGCTCGGCCTCAGCCCCGACCCCCAGCCCCGCGGCGGCCGAACTCCCAGTCTCGGGAACCACCCCCGGCTGGGCCCCCCGCCTCCCCGCTGGCGCCCCAGCCCGCGGCCCGAGCTCACCGACCGTAGGCGTAGATACCGCGCAGCAGGTCCTCCCGCAGGCCCATGGTGTCGAACGTGGGGGTCACGTCCACCTCCTCACTGGTCTCGAATTCCACTTTGGTCATGTCTTCCTCTTTGAGCAGCCGCTTCCGCGCCGAGCCAGAGGTCGCCATTGTAGCTGTAGCCGCCATGATTCCGAGCAGGCTAAGAGCCAAGCTCGCGGCTCAGAGGAAAGCGGAAGCAGGGCCCCGCGCCGCGGCTGCCAGGAACTGACGTCATAGCACGAGCGTGCGTGCGTGCGTACGAGCGTGCGTCGGGGCCAAGCCTCGGAAGGGGCGGGGAGCTCCTGGTCACGTGAAAGGGAAAGGGCGCCTGCTGCAGGGAAAGGGGCGGTGCTGCGGCTCTTGCGCGGGAGGGGCTCCCGCGGGATCTCGCGGAACCGTGCTCCGCCCACCCCTACAAACGGTGTGGAGGCGGCAGGGCCCAGCGGTTCGCAGTGGGTGTGGTACTGCCGGCCTGGCTCTCCGGCTGATGTAGCCCTTTCCAGTTACCGGATCCTCCGCGCGGGACGGTAGACCTGGCGACCCTGCAGACGGGCTGCGGACCGCGCCAGGCGCCCCTGCTCAGGGCCGGGTCTCCAGGCGGCCCTGCTTCGAGTGGGAACCTGGACGCGGGTCCCCACCGGTACCCATTCCTTCGTGTGTACGCATTTTCCGACGTTGTCGCCGGCCGGGGACGCCGGCAAACGCATTACTACTCGTTATCACTGCCGCCCGATGGAAATCCTCACTGCACATTGTCTACTTTTGCAAAGTCTGGAATCTTTAACTGCCTGCTTGCCAGCTTTCACTTTAACACCCCCAGGCCGGTTTTTAACCCCCTAAGGGAAAAGCCCCAACCCGGGATCGAGTGTGTTGGGAGAGTAAGGGTCCTGCGACGGCCCCCGGCACCAGGACCCCCAGAGCTGGCCGCGTGACCTTGGGCCGCGCCTTCCTGGACTGTGCGTCTGTTCATTAAGGCCCTGGATTCCGCGTGTCTGGCGGAGGTGCTGAGAAATCCTGCCCTTCAGAAAAGATGACCCTGGAGGTGACGGCTTTCGGTTGCCCTGTAGAATATTTCCAGTTATGCCATGTTACCCTAAACTTCTTTAAGTGCCTCTAAAAATCCGGCTCCCGAACCACCGTCACCACCTGACGCGCGTTCATCTGTGTTGTGTGAAAAGAGCGTTTTTAACTTTGTGAAACTTATACTTGCCCAAGCGCAAGCTCTGTCCTTTCTCATTGTTTGCTTGCCTCGCATCACTGGGCACATCTTTCATCTCTTAACAGCCTCTTTCCAGGACTGCTTGAACGCTGTCCTGTTGTGAAGGTTAATTTAGTGAAAACTTTTAGCGGTAATCATTTTATCCACTAAACCAGGCGCACTTAGAATGCAGAGGTTTGCAGTATGTTGACAGCGAACAAGGAAATGGGGGGGTCTTACTTGCCCTGAAGCTCTTGCCCTGACTTTGGAATATGTCCAGACCTTACAAGATAATTGACCTGATAAACATGCCTGATAAGGATGCCAGTATCAGTCAAATATTTATAAATTTGAATTTCTTTCTTACACTTTAAAGTAAATAAAATGCAAATATAAGTTCTTATGTCTTCTCACTCCACAAAGAGTTGAGTTATCCACTACCCTCTCTGAAGTTGCCCACGCTCCGTTTTGCAAGCTGTGCCCTAGGGCTGTGTCGTGAAACGCACACAGGTTTCAGACTTAGTATAAGAAAAGAATGTGAAAGACCTCATTAATAATTTTTATACTGATTATGTGTTGAAATGTCCATATTTTTGATACACTGAGTTAAAATATGTCATTTAAATTAATTTCACCCATTTCTTTTTACTTTTTAAAATATGGCTACTAGAAACATTTTAATTATATGTGGTATTCCTATTGGATGGTGCTGCTCTAGGTACTTAACAGCATGTGAGATAACCTTGCCAAGGGTATGGGGAAAGAGTAAACTGAAGATAGCTGACTTTATGAATCTGATATCAATGGGGAGGGGATGAAATTATTGCACTCTTCTACTAAGTTTGAAGAGGATGATTGCCTCTTTTGTACTTACCGAGAGATTTTTGATCTTATTCATTATCCCCCTGGACTTGTCTCTTGCCTTCACACATTTATATTTTATGCCATTTTCCTGGCAGTGTCCCTTTCGCTCAATGTCTGAATTCACATCTTAAAGCCCTCTTTCTTTTGTTTGACGCCAATAACTTTTTAGACCACAGTCCATGAAGATGACAAGAGTCAGGGGTGGGCGTGGGCGTGCTGTGTCAGGGAACAAAGGTCTCAAGTGAAACAGTGGCAACCAAGCCGACTTGGCCTTAGTCCTCCTTGAGGTTCCGCTAATCAAAGGGGTTGACCCCTTCCCCAAGATAAGGACAGAAGGGGCAGGTCCACCGGGAGGCCTCTTTGGGATGATAAGGAGTGTCCCTGCACTCTTCCAGGAACTAGGAGCTGGCAGTGGGCACAATAGGTCATAGAGAGCCATGTTTTTATTACGCAGGAAAGAGGGATCTGGGTAATTGCAACCAGGATAAGAGCTCCTTTCAGGAGAAGAGGTTTTTCTCTTTTTTTCTCAAAAACGGTGCCAATTTTCACAAGGCCTGTATGATGCTCACCAAAGGTCTCAGTGTCACTAAGATCCAAGATCCGAAATGCACTTTGCTTTTTTTTTTTTTTTTCCTTTTTTGTGGCCTCGCCAGGCAGCATGCAGGATCTTAGTTCCCCGACCAGGTATCGAAGCCAGGCCCCCCCCACCCCCTGCAGTGAGTGGACGCGCTGAGTCCTAACCACTGGACAACCAGGGAATTCCCTGAAACGTGCTTTGCTTTATCAATGGCAGGTGAGAATAACCTATGCAGTCGTGTGTTGGAACATGCCTGGCTCTTCTCCCTATTTGTTGAAATACTTGCTCTGTGTAGCTATGTTATGCTGGACCTAAGCTTCCACAGTTGACCCTTGAGCAACATGGGGGTTGGGGGTGCCAACTCCCTGCATATTCGAAAATCCAAGTATAACCTTTGACTCCCCCAAAACTTAACTACTAATAGCCTACTGTTGACCGGAAGCCTTACCCATAACCTATAGTCGATTAACACGTGTTGTATTTATATGTATTATACACTGTATTCTTACAATAAAGTAAGCTAGAGAAAAGAAAATGTTAAGAAAATCATAAGGAAGAGAAAATACATTTACAGTACTGTATTGTAATAATCGATACCCCAAGTTTACATTGTCTGTTTGAAACAGAGCAGGACACAATGGTCCTTCCCCTCTGTCCTCCATTTGCCTTTTGTCTGTGGTAAAACTTTAGCCAAAGAATAAGTTAAATCAAAGTGGGAAAATGCAGAAACAAAAAATCGTCCAAGACTAAATAATGATAGTATAGTCATTAAACAAAGTCAAGGACCTTTAGTTCCTCCACAAGGGCTGTAGATAATATTCTGAGCCGTGTCCTGTGAGCTGTCTTATAGATGCTGAAGCCCCACCAGGTGGAAGAAGTTAACTACATGATGACCAGACTGTAGCTGCCACAATCCTGAGAATTGGCCTCAAGGAAGTGGGAACAAACCGACCATGGAACTGAAGATTAACTGTACCTAAAACAATCAAGATGACGCTGGTCAGACCACCAAGGACCAATTTCAAGATGACCGTCAGAGCTGTCTGTGCTGCTTCTACATGTAGCCCCCTCCCTCTGCCTATAAAAACTCTTTCCCCCTGATTGTCAGGTGGGGGGAATTGGCCTTTGGACAGGTGTCCGCCTCCCCCCACGTGCCATTCTCAGCATCCAAAATAAAGCAAACTTTCCTTTCCACCAACCTTGTCTCTTTATTGGCCATTGAGCGGCGAGCCGCCGGACCCCGCTTTCAGTTACATGTTTACAAGATGAATCATCCGTCTCTCAGTACCTACATCACTATTGCCTCACATGATATAAAACACTGTAGATGTTACCCGCACAGTTCAAACTGCTGTTGTTCAAGTGTCGACTGTGGCTAAGTTCATCAGTACCACTTTTTGAAATTCCATATATATACATTGGTATTTGTTTTTCTCTTTCCGGCTTACTTCACTCTGTATGACAGATTCTAGGTCCAACCACCTCACCACAAGTAACTCAATTTCATTCCTTTTTAGGGCAGGAATAAAGATGCAGATGTAGAGAACGGATTTGAGGGCACGGTGGGGGGGGGCAAGGGGAAGCTGGGATGAAGTGAGAGAGTAGCACTGGCATATATACACTACCAAATGTAAAATGGATGGCTAGTGGGAAGCTGCTGCATAGCACAGGGAGATCAACTCGACGCTGTGTGACGATCTAGAGGGATGAGATAGGGAGGGAGGCTCAAGTGGGAGGGGATATGGGGATATATGTATACATATGGCTGATTCACTTTGTTGTACAGCAGAAACTAACAAAACACTGTAAAGCATTTATACTCCAATAAAGATGTGGAAAAAAAAGCTATCTCCTAGAAACTTCTGATCAGAAAAAAAAAGCCAAATGTACTTACAAAGCAAGAATTGACAGCCCACATCAGTTGTCAGTACATAATTCCACTGCTTAAATGTCCAGATTAATGTTTCAATTTTTATCAGAAACCTCCATTGCAATTTCAACTAAGGAGTGCAGGAATATATCTTGTCTTAATCATTTTACTGCTGGGAAAACTAACGCCCAGCCTGTTAAGTTAAAAGTAACTTCCAGCGCAGCAAGGGGTAGAAGCTACCCCACTCTGAGTCCCCAAAAAAGTGTGTTTATATGGCTTACCGTGCCTGCATCCTTTGTCCCAGGGCTCTGGGTCACCCAGGTGGACCTGCCTGTTATGTCTGGGCACAGCCCTCTGTCTCCTGCACCTCACTTCCCATGCTTTCCAAATCCGTGAGAGGGAGGTTATCTCTCCTGATTAGACTAATCTCGAGGAGGGCAGGCCCATGTCTGTTTTGTTCCCCAGTGCTGCCCTAGTACAGCGTGGTGTGCCTGGATGTCCACCGCAAGAGGGGAGGAAGAGCACAGGAACTCTCCCAGCTCATGCCGGAGGGGTGGGCAAGACAGGAGCAGCTCAGTGGGCGCTACCTGAGGAGCTGCCCTGCCTCTTCCCTGAACCCTTATTGGACTCAGGGTGTACACAATCAAGTCAGCTCATCTTGTCTGGGATGGGTGGAAGATTGGGTGTAGTGCTGCTGGGCTGGACTGGGTTTCCATAAATCATCACCACAGGAGTTGATGTCCTGCATCCTAGGGGCTGTACCCAAAGAGCGACTTCCTGACAGAAACCTCACCTATCACCTGGTTTTAAATGACAAACACTCTTCCTTTGTAGGCACAGCCACCTCTAACCCACCCAGCAGGCAGGACACCTTACTAAACATCACCAGATCCCACCCGGCTGGACCCAGGACTCCACACTGCTGGCATCTGACATTTTGGCCACAGATGTGCCTGGAGCATCTTCCTGGTGCAGGCGCTGTTCCAGGGGCTGTATTGGGCGGCAAATAGGACAGACAGTGCTGTCCTCATGGAGCTTGTGTTCCAGAGGAGGGCAATAAATAACTGTAGGCTTTGTAATTTCTGTGATTCAGATAAAATGAGGCAAAGTGGCAGACTTAATGGGTTGCAGATTTACCAGGTGACTGGAGGAAGGTTCCACGTGAATTGTGAGAAGAGGTGGCTGCGGTAACACCCCAGGTTCCAGCAAGAAGGCACAGGGAGTGTGGAGACCCCCAGGTGGACTGGGGATTGACACAATCAAGGGACAGAAAACCAGCATGGTTGCAGCATCGAGAATGTCGGCAAGAGGGGGAGTGGGAGAAGGGGTGAACAGGGCGATCATAAAAGGTCTTATAGACTATGAAATAGAGTTAAAATGCATCATGGTTGCCATAGGAGCCACTTCAGGGTTGTCTTTCTTTGTGGGGAAAGGATTCATTCTGATAAACAGTTTGGGAAGATGACCTGGCTTATCACTTTTCACCCTTTTGGCTAAGATCAAGTGTAGAAAGATGACCTGGCTGCAGCAAGAGGTTGAAAGGTTGGCGTGAAGGGGCCAGAGAGGAGCTGGGAGCCCCGTTGGAGAGGTGGTGGTGGCTGCTGGAGCTGATGCAGTGGAGATGGTGAGACGAGGGCTCAGGAGACATTCTGGACAGGGCTGACACTTGGGATAGAGGGGGCTGTTAGGGTTTAAAGGATGAAAATTGACTCCTGGGTTTCAGGTGTGAGCATCTGGGTGGTACCATCATGAGATGGGGAAGCCATGGGCAGCAGTGTTGTGCTGGTTTGAGGGCAAAACCAACAGATCCAGCAAACACATGTGCCCATGTGTTCATAGCCATAGGACTCACAACAAAGGCAGGAACAACCCAGTGTCCACTGACAGATGAATGGACAAACACAACGTGGTCCACCCACACAGTGGGACATTATTCAGCCATTATGTTACACGAAAGGAGCCAGACCTCCAAGGTCACATATGTATGATTCCATTGATGTGAAATATCCAAATTAGCCAGGTCCATAGAGACAGAAAGCAGCTTAGTGGTTACCAGGGAATGGGGGGAGGGGCTGCTTGATGGGCACAGGTTTTCTTTTTGGAGTGACAAAAATATTTTGGAACTAGATAGAGGAGATGGTTGCACAGCATTGTGAATGTACTAAATGCCACGGAATTGTTCACTTTAAAATGGTGAATTTTATGTTATGTGAATTTCACCTCAATTAACAAACATTTTTTTATAGTAGATCTGTGCTTGAGCCCAGGATTTCTGGGCTGTAGCACGCTATGCCAATCAAGTGTCCACACTAAGTTCAGCATCAGTATGGTGACCTCCCGGGAGTGAGGGACCACCAGGTTGTCTAAGGAGTGGTGAACTGGCCCAGGTCAGAAACGGAGCAGGTCAAAACTCCCATGCTGACGAGTAGTGGGACTGCACCTGTGAATAACCATTGCACTCCAGCCTGAGCAACTTAGCAAGACCCTGTCTCTTTAAAAAAAGGAAAAAAAGGATCTGATTTCCCTGGGTTAAATTTGAGATGCCTAGGTATCCAAGGGGAGTTGTCAGGTAGGCAGTTGCATGTTCAAATGTGAGAAGCAGCAGGGAATGACTGGTCTCACCTGTTCCTGTGGAAATTGCTGCTTCCCGACTTCCCCTGGCCCTCTCCCCGCTTTGGTGCGGGCCAGGGTGAGTGTGTGTGGGGGGGTCTGTGCTCCCATGCAGAGGCCAGCGAGCCACACTTCAGCCTGGAACCCTGTCCCCGGGTGCTCTCTGCTGCGAGTCTGAACTTTATTCCTACAGGGCCTTCCCTGTAGCACCTGCATTCGCAAGTGGTGATAGCATCTTGATTCCAAGGCAAACCCAGAACCCCCCACCAACTCCCTACATTTTTTTTTTTTTTTTTTTTTTTTTTTTTCAACTCCCTACATTTTATGGATAAAGTAGCACCTAGAGGCCCTCCACAGAGTGCCCAGGGCGTTCACAATGACCGTCTATCGTTCACTCCTGGATCCTTTATTGATCGCTGCCGGGGACCGTGCTCACCAGGTGGTGCTATCCTGGTGCCCCCTGGGGCTTGGGTGTTTCTCCAGGACATACTCTTCCCCCTGAGCCAGGTTACCAAAATGCTGCTTGATTGACCCTAGAATTGTGTACACAGCTATAGTCCCGTGTCATACAGAATAACTATCAGTCGGGGTGCTCCTGAAGACCCAGTGGTGACTAAGAAACGGTTTTTGCCCTCAGAAAGCTCATGGACCTTGGGGGGCTGGGGCTTTCTCAACTCCGGTCCTATAACGCTCGGAATTTCTGTTCTTAACAGAGGCTTAGTGAGGCTCTGGCCCCCTCTTTTACCTGGAAGGACAGCATTTTGAGTTTTTTATAACTATCTAGAACTTTCTATGCACGAGGCACAGAGAGAAGTGCTTTCCCACCATGAAGCAGGTGCCACTATTAGCCCCACTGGAGAAGTAAGAAAGCTGAGGCTTGAGGGTTTAAATAACCTGCCCCAGAGGGTAGCTTATGTGCAGCAGGGCTGGGGCTCTAGTCCAAGAACTTGTTTTCTTATCTGAGTTTGGACCTGTGTTCTTACCTACTCTGCTCCAAGTGGCTGCAGCCCTGTCCCTCTCACTCACCAGGAGGAAGAGACTTGGGTTCTGGTTGCTGCTCCTTCATCAATTAGCTGTGTGACCTTGGGAACCTGCCTTTGTCAGGAGGATAATCCTTAAGGTCCTTGCTACTCATATAGGCCATGGAACTATGATTGTCCCTTCTTTCTTGAGTAGTATATGCATCAGTGGGAACCAGGCACCCAACCAATGCTTATTGATTCACCCAACTAGTATGCATGGAACATCACTCTTCTCAGGGTGGGGACACAGAAGAAAACAAGAAAGGCAAGAATTCTTGTCCTCTGGAAGTTTCAGGCTTGTCATGGGGAGGCAGGCAAGAGACAGATAAATAATTAGAATATATAATATGTCGGGGAGCAGTGTGTCCAATAGAGAAAAATGAAATAGGGAAAGGGGGATGGGGAGCCATGTGGGAAGTCTACCATTTTATTATTTTTTAATGAGACCTTTTATTTATTTATTTATTTATTTTATTTTGGCTGCATTGGGTCTTCATTGCTGTGCATGGGCTTTCTCTAGTTGCGGTGAGTGGGGGCTACTCTTCGTTGCAGTGCGAGGGCTTTTCATTGCGGTGGCTTCTTTTGTTGCGGACCACTCTCTCTAGGCGCACAGGCTTCAGTAGTTGTGGCTTATAGGCTCTAGAGCGCAGGCTCAGTAGTTGTGGCGCACGGACTTAGTTGCTCCGCGGCATGTGGGATCTTCCCGGACCAGGCCTCGAACCCATGCCCCCTGCATTGGCAGGCGGATTCTTAGCCACTGCACAACCAGGGAAGCCCAGTCCTACGATTTTAAATAGAATGGCTGGAAAGGCCTCTCTAGGAAGGTGGCCCTTGAGTGGAGCCCTGAAGGAGGTGAAAGAAAGAGCATTGCAGGCAGAGGCAAGTACAAAGACCCTGGGACTGGCATGTGCCTGGAGCAGTCAAAGGCTAGCAAGGAGGCCCCATATGTGGAGCAGGTAAATGCAAATGGGGTCAGCAAGTACCAGGAAATCAGAGTCTCACCTGTGGGGCATGGTTAGTCCTCGAGGATTTGTAGAGCAAAGGAAATGACATGACCTGACTCATCCTTTAGCAGGGAGGCCCTGTCAGCTGTGTTGAGAACCTGCCTCAGGGGCCATGGAGAAAGCAGCTAGGAGGTCATTGCAGAGGTCTGCGTAGGCGCTGATCAGATCCCAGCAGTGCAAAGGGCGAGAGTGATCACATTCTGGATATATCTTAACATAGAAGAACCAAGACTTTCATTTAAATCTAAATAGTAATTATCAAATGTTGATTTTAGATGGATCTATTGGAACTATTTAGATACTTCCCAGAATTGCTCATGAGAACCAAAGAAGAGGTCTAGAATTTATCCTAAACTTCCTAGGACTTTTCTGAAGGATCTATGGGCTGACTGTTCACATACAAGAGAAGATTCTATCCACTCCAAGATTTTCCATCCTCTTCTCAATCACCGTCTTCTGTGGGTTGACCACATACACAGGCAGTTCTCGGAAGGTTCCTGTGGTTCTCACAAAGGCAAAACAAACCCTTCACACCCGTCCTCCCTGCTGTGGGAAAATGTGTTGGCGTTTCACTGATGCGTGGAGGCTCGAGTGAGGCACAGCTCCTGTGGGCAGGGCCCAGACGGATGCGCCTGTCAAACCTGCTTGTCTGTGGCTGCTCAGCCATCGCTTCTCAAGGACAAGGAAGGCAAGTACACAGAGTCTGTCCCCAGGAGAGCAGGTCATCATACCCAGGGAGGGTGGATAGGCCAAGAATGGGGTCCAAGAGCTATCTACAGGGGAATGAGAGGGGCCGGCTTCCTCCTTATAAGGCGTGGAGGTGGTGCCTGGTTTGGGTACGAGAGGAGGAAAGCAGCTCGTCCCATTTTGCTTGGTTAAATTACTTGAACATTCTCTGGCTGCTAAGTACCACCTTAAGACAGTATGGGCCATGCTGGGTGAAAGGAATGCTCTGTTTAGTACTCTTATCTCTGCAACGTTGCCCAGGACAAAAGAAAAGGAAGGAAAGTTTCTACGTTCAGGTATAAAGTGAGTAAGACCAGCTGCCTCCTATCTGTGGTAAGGGCATAGCTGGACAGTTACAATGGCACTTTGGTGCCAGATTTTAGCTGAGGGGTGCAAGGAAGCACCCCTTTTGTGCTTGGTGAGCTTCTGCCTCACACACCATATTTGTGGGTCATCAATTCCTTTAAGCTTCCTCTAACTCATTCTCCCTTTTCTGGAGTACTGTGCATGCCTGTGTGTGTGTGTGTGTGTGTGTGTTTATCCTTCTTCCCTACTTCACAGGCAAGCAAAGATCTGCGCCTTGGGCTTTGAGAAGAATGTTGACATGGGAAAGGGTCAAGTAGGAGGACCCACATCTTAGAGCCTCAGGGCTCTTATAATCTAAGACTCCCTCTAGAATTGCTGTAGGGTGAAAAGAGCATTTTATAGAGTTCAAAATATCCTTAGGGATCTCTGGGCTAAATTTTCTTTACTGTTAGGACTAACCTCTATTTACATTGGGGCTGAGTTGCTAAGAAACTCCCACATTTTAAATTCCCATTTGGGCACCTGTCTTGAGCTGCTTCACTGCATGAAGCAGGGACTAGCATGGCTTCTACTCAGCTACGCCCACTTATACTCAAACCCCGGTGTGGCTGACACGTACCAGGAGCCAGGGGTAGTTGGCTGAGGTTTAGAGAGACCTGTCTTCAGCTGTCCTGGTAAGGCAGCTTGTCGCTTGAGCTGGCCCTGATTTTCTGAGTTCACTTTGATGGGAGTGGGAGTCTGTGAACAGTCAGGTGTTCCTTGGGAGTCCTGTGATGCTACGGTAGGTGGTGGCAGGGGTGGCAGTCGGACTAGAAGGCGCTCCCAGGGGAGGCTGTCACCCCCTGTGACCCAGCCCAGGGAAGGTTTTCCAGCCAGTCCTGGTTGTCAGGGCATGCACGGAGACCTGGGCATCTGGAGCTCTCAGAGTTTGAGCTGCAGGCTGGAGATGTGCTCCCCGACCCAAACCCTTGGCAGCTACATCATATAATACCAGACAGCGTGCCAGGGTGTAATCTACTAAAAATAAAAGTTAGGGCTTCCCTGGTGGCGCAGTGTTGAGAGTCCGCCTGCCGATGCAGGGGACACGGGTTCGTGCCCTGGTCTGGGAAGATCCCACATGCCACGGAGCGGCTGGGCCCATGAGCCATGTCCGCTGAGCCTGCGCATCCAGAGCCTGTGCTCCGCAACGCGAGAGGCCACAACAGTGAGAGGCCCGCGTACCGCAAAAAAAAAAAAGTTAATACTCCATGAGCCCAAGTTTTTGGGTCACTGTCTTCTTGGAGCCAACTAATCCAGGGCCATTGACCCCAGTCAAAGGAAGGCATTTAGGTTCACCATTCAGGGCCAGAGTATATATTTCCCGTGTGTTTTTGAATCTTCAGGCTCAGGCTTGATGTATATTAAGGTGGATATTTTATGAGAGATTTGTGGGGAACACAGGGTTTTATAAATGTGCTCCCCTCTCCTTTATTAAGTGGAAGGTTAAGAAATCCCGTCCTGGGAGTCAGAAGCAGTTCCCTTCCCCACTGATGCAGGACTGGGCCAATCAAGTCTTCTTTCCCCACGCCCCTGCCTTTTCCAGAATTTCCCCTCTTCAGCCAGCACCTGTCAACCTGGTCCGCTCCCACCATCTCTGTGCCCGGCACACATGAGGGTTGGCTCTTCCTCGCAGGACTGAGGGAAAAGCAAGAGAGGGGACGCCTCTACTGGTCTCTGATAGTTGGTCACCCAAATCATGTCACCTGTGAGAGAGAAAGTGGGGCACGGTGAATAATCATGCTTGGACAGGAAGTATCCCAGGTGCTCCAAGACTAATGGGCACCTTATCTGGGATGACTTCCCTCTCCGTTTGATCAACTGAGTTAATTTGATTGTTTTCTGAAACAATGAGTTTATGGTTGTTATTGAACCCATGCTTGCTCATTCTAAAAAGTTTAATTAATAGAAAAAAAGAAAGCAACAGATTTCCTAAAATTCTACCACCACAAATAACGAGTATTAGCATCAGGGAACAGCCTTCCAGAATCTACCTGCTCTGTTTCTCTGTTTCTATCTCTTTGTGTTTCTCTCTCTCTCTGTCTCTCTCCCACACATTCGAGTGCACACACAAACACATACACACACACTGAACAATAGACAGATGGACAGATTAGACGGATGGGTGGATAAGTATATGGATTGAGGGACTGCTAGAGAGATAGATACACTAACATCATTCAATAAAAATGAGATCCACATGTTTTCAAAGTAAAATTTTAGCTTTACTTACATTTAAAATTAAATTATGATGAAATAGTTGAATGCAGTATAAGTGTCTCTCAACTCCAAGAACCATTACTTCCCTAAAAAGTCCTACTAAGGTTAAGAGATTATGATAACCACGACAAGGTAGAGGCTTTATTTAAAATCGACATGCCTCCGTTGAGGCCTGGTTTTGTCACGGGCAGCCCCGAGCCCCTTGACACCACTCCACCCATTGCGGGGCTCGTCTGATATTATGATATTTCTCAAAGTTTGGGGGAAAAACTTGTTTATTGTTCCTATTTTGTGGCTGCTGCCGCTTCTTCTTCTTCTTTTTTTTTTTCTTTACATTTTTTTGGCTCATTTTGTGAGGCACTGGGGAAGAGAGACTCTGTGAGTCTGCTTCATTCAGCACCTTTCCCATTTGGACTGGTTCTATGTGTAGAATCTGACCCAGAACCTTTGAGCTGGATGTGGCAGGAGTGGCTTCACTCACGAGGTTGTCCTCTGAGAAGGCGCAAGGGGAACCCCTAGATGCCTCGGCACACGTGGCAACGCATTCCTGGGGGTCATGGGATCAGCTGAGGGGAACAGGATGCTGGGATGAGTGAGTGTAGGGATGGAACAGAGGAGGCCAGGAGGGAATGCAAAGCTGCCCAAGGGCAAAAGCACTCAGCTCCACTCAGGGCCTCCTGGGCAGGGGATGGATCTTGGCTGGGGGCGCTGGGCCATCAGGTGCCGGCAGGCCCGGCCTCCTTGGCCATGCACTGGGGCTGGGCACCTGAGATCTTATTGCTGCCCCACCGGTTTCCAGAAGGACAGGCAGGGCCTGAGAAAGCAAAGACCATGGCCTTCACCAGGCAGGGCTGGACGGGGCTTGGAAGGGCTGCTCCTGGGGTTCATCCTCTGTCCTGGGTCCTTGGGTGGTTGACCAGTTAAAATCCTCTGCTATGAAGGTTGACCAGTTAGAATCCTGTCCTGGCCCCCAAGCCACCAGCCTGGCAGCCATGGAGAAAGCGGGTCCCATTTGGCCCTCCACCTCTTGACAAGCCCACTCACACCTAGGTGCCAGGAGTGAATGTTTATTCCCCCAGGGGTATTTAAAAGAGAACCTCACAGAAGGGCAATGATCATCACAAAAGAATCACTTGGTCAAGACAGGGATTTAGGCATAAATTAGGTAGTGGGGGCCTGGAGACCCCTTGATCATGCAAAGCAGGGCCAGCTTCATAGGTGTAACCTGTCCCCAGGGCCCCGCACTTGGTTTAATGCTCTGCTGTCACTGTCTAGAAATTCTGGATACTTTTTAAACAAGGGGCCCATATTTTCACTTTGTACTGGGCTCTGTGGATTGTACAGCTGGTCCTGATGCAAGGTGGAAGGTCATCCTGATTTGGAGGGCCACACCCCAGTGATGCGAACATTTACTGGGTAGAGATCCCAGGAGCTTGAGAGCCTTCCATTCAAGTGTGTGGTTGACAGCTCGGATGTGGCTGGGCACTCCAGGACTTGGGCAAGTTTCCAAATCCCCTTTGCCCCATGTTTTAATTTCCCAGGGCTGACATAATACATTACCACAACAGAAATTTATTTGCCCTGAGTTCTGAAAGCTAGAAATCCAAAATCCAGGTGCCAGCAGGTCCAGTCTCCCTCTGAAGGTGTAAGGGAGAATCTGTTCCATGCCCTTCTCCGAGCCTTGGGTGTTGCTGGCAATCCTTGGCGTCCCCTGGCTTCTATGAGCACTGCTCCGATCTCTGACTCGGTTGTCACATGGCTTCTCCCTGTGTGTCTGTCTCTGGGCCTCTTCTCTTCTTATAAAGTCACTAGTCATATGGAATTCAAGGCCCCACCCTAATGACCTTATCTTGATCACATCTGCAATGATCCTGTCTCCAAACAAAGTCACATTCACAGGTACTGGGGGTGAGGACTTCAGCATATTTTTTAAGGGGACACAATTCAGCCTATAAAGTCCTGATTCATGAGCATCCATCGACTGTTCCCTGAAGAGACCAGGAACTCCTGTCCTCAGCTTGCTCTCCCTCCTCCCTCAGCCAGTGAGACCCCTGGGCCCTTTCCCACCCACACCCCTGCTGGCTGATCCATCTCTCTGAGTACAAGACTTAGGGGAAGGGTGTCAGTGAATCTGGCCCCATGGTGACCAAGACACACTGGGTAGCTATTGCACCTGCCCACTCTCCTTGGTATTCCAGGGTTCAAAGTTCAGTTTCCTTCTAGAAACCTGCTTTCAGGTCCCAAGGATGCTTTTATAGTTACTGAGTAAACGGTAGGGGTCAAAGATCTGTCCAATTATTTCCTGGATCAGAGTTTGCTTTTCTTTTTTTCCCCCTTACATTAGTCTTTGGTGCCCAATCTTTGAGTTTTGGTACAAGTCACATGGCTTGAAATAGATATGAGATCATCTTAGCACTGGTTTTCGGGTCTTCCCATCCAGCCCCGCCCTGCCAGCACCACACCTGGCCTCGGAGAGAACACGGGATCGCATCCCACTGCGAGGAGTGCCTGCGAAAACGAATGTTAGCGGCTTTTGGTGAGTCCTTGCTAAAGACTGGGCCCCTCGCGGGATTGTGGGGGGCTGTTCATGGGGACCATCTCCTTTTTTTCTTAGTTTACAAGGGTTGATTTTGCTCTGGTTTTCAAGCATTTTTTCGTGTACAGACCTCTTCAAGAGGTTATTTGACTCCAGCCAGTCAGCTTGTCATTCCAGATGAAAGAACCAAATCATAGGAATTACGAGTCTGAGAGAAATGCTCCCAGCTGTGACCAAAGATAATGCACAAGGATGGGTCACTGCGGCAGTGTGTTGGAGAAAAAGGCCGAAATGACCTAATGGCCTGCCCACAGGAGCACCTGTACAAAGGTGCTGTACAAAGGATGTACAAACCCTTCCTGTACAGGAAGCTGTGACCCTGATCCCAGCTCTCCATGGTGCTACTTCCATCCAGGATGCTCAGGCCCAGCCACGGCAGAGCTGTGCCACACGGACTCCTCGCTGACCGCCCCTGGACGAGGAGATGCTGTGGGAGATGATGGAGGACCACCGCTGCAGGATTGGGCGCAGCATCTGCCCCAGTCGCCTCACCCCCTACCTGCGCCAGGCAAAGGTGCTGACCAGCTGGACGAGGAGGAGGTGCTGCACAGCCCAGGTTCACAAACCACGGCCATGAGAGTTGGTGTGAGGACCTGCATCCCGGCCACCGTGGCCCAGCAGTCCCCTTCTGCAGAGCCTGCCTCAGTGCAGGTTGCGCCGGGAAGGCCCGTGTGAGGGCAAGGAGTGCAGGACTTTAAGGAACAACAACCAAGGGGACTGAGGTCCAGTCATGGGGACTGTATTAGTGTCCCAGAGCTGCCACAACAAATGATCACAAAACCAGCTGGCTTAAAACAGCAGAAATGTCTGCTCTCACAGTTTGGAGGCCAAAAGTCTGAAATCAAGGGTGTCAGCAGGGCTGTGCTCCCTCTGAAGGCTCTAGGGGAGAAAATTTCTTGCCCTCTTCTGCTTCTGGTGGTCCCAGCAACCTTGGTTTGTGGCCACATCACTCCAATCTCTGCCTCTATTTTCACGTTGGCCTTCTTCTTTGCATCTTTCCTCTTCTGTCTCCTATAAGGGCACTTGTGATTTGGATTTAGGGCCCACCTGGATAACCCAGGAGGATCTTCATCTTGAAGATCCTTACTTTAATTACATCTGCAAAGCCTTTTCCAGAAAAGGTCCCATTGGTAGGTTCCTAGTGGACATAACTTTGGGACCCATGACTCAACCCCACTCTAGATGTCTTTGGAGCTGATTCTGATTGTTGATTAGCTGTGTTTATTCGTTCCAAAAACAGGGAAGCTAATAGTTTTCATCACATAAGGTGTTAGGAGAATTGAATGGGTTACAACTTATCAGATACTCATCTCCAAAGCCTGGGCCATGGAAAGCAAGTAGTAACTGGTAGCTATCAACAGACACTATTGTGCCTGTTGCCTTATGACCACTAAAGGAGAAATGAATCCAAGCCACTAATTCAAGTGAGAGTGATGGGATCGGGTGGGCTGGGAAGGCCCAAGTTTCTCTGGGACCCAGGCCCTGGGGCGCTTCCCCCAACCTGCTTTGTATACATGTGTCTGCGTGTGTCCACCAACAAACCTGGGAAGTCTTGAGAGCAAAGATCATCCTCCTGCGTCTTTTATCCCCAGCTCTTAGCACGTGCGCTGTAGCAGTTCCTCAATTAATATCAGCCTGGCCCTTCTTGACACTGACCACCATCATGGGAATAAATGGAGCAGTGAGGACCCCACCCCGGGGGCCCTGTGAAAACTGCTTTGACCTCCTGATTCCTAGATGTGCAAGGATTCCCCTCCCTGCACCCTGCTCCCCTCATGCGAAGCCCGCCTACCTACACCTGGTCAGCTAAGACTGTTCTCTCTCCAAAGGGCACTTGCTGGATTTGCTGAAGACTCGAGGGAAGAATGGGGCCATCGCCTTCCTGGAGAGCCTGAAATTCCACAACCCCTGACGTCTACACCCTGGTCAACCGGGCTACAGCCCAGCGTAGACTTCACAAACTTCAGTGGTGAGAGCTGGGCTCTTTGATGTAACCCGGGGTGAGGGGGTTGTCCGCCTTGACCTGCAGGCCGTTCCAGGACATTTCCCTGCTCCCTTCAAGCTGACATTCCTGTCCCTGTGCTCTGCACCCCCCCAACCCCGCACTCTGGGGGTGAGGAGACCCCTACACACACACTAACCATAGTGGGGGTGGGTGGGCAGAGCCCATGACCTTGGGTTCTAAAAGAAACGGTTTGTCCCTAACTATCCAACACCAAGAGAAGAACCCTCACAGGTCATGGACTCTGCGTTTGAGAGGTGCAGGCAAAGAGGAAGTGTGTCATTTCTAGAAAACCTTTACTTGGTGCTTGAGGTGGAGGGGAGCCCAGTCCCACCCTGTCCCACCTGGGTCTGCTCTCAGGAGGGGCCGCCAGAGGGGAAAAGGAGAGGAGCTGCTAAGTAAAGGTTTTACACAGGCTGGGTGGGAGATGAGGCCATGTTTATTAATTGAGTAATTTTAGGCTTCTCTGGAGGAGCTGTTGAAAGATTTTGGTATTCAAAGGAGCAGGCAACATCACTCAAAACTGTGGCTAAGAAAACGGTTTCTGCCTGTTTGGCGTCACAGTCCATATTTATGTGATTCAGAGTTCTGTTATACAGATTCTTTGCTATGTTTCCTTAGGATGACATGAGTAATGAGCATCGAGCACGGCTGGGGGGAAGTGGGTCTGAACAGCAGGGTCCCACAGGGAAGCCAAGAATGGGTAGTCCTAGTACCAAAAATCGCCTGTCACACTTTATTCACCAAAATATTCAGTCTTATTGACCCTGGAAGCGTTTAAGGCGACCAACAGATTAGGGTGGGGGTTCCTTCTTGAGAGTCTGGGCACAGGAAGAAAGACCCTGGAGGATTGAAGAGCCCCTGGGCCCACTGCCCCGTCCCGCAGGGCTCATGGAGACGTCCAAGCTGACCGAGTGCCTGGCCGGGGCCATCGGCAGCCTGCAGGAAGAGCTGAGCCAGGAGAAGGGGCAGAAGGAGGCACTGCTGCGGCAGTGCCAGCAGCTGCAGGAGCAGCTGGGCCAGGCCGAGGCCCGTGCGGAGGGCTTGTGCCAGCTGGAGGCCGACCACGGCCGCATGAAGCACGAGGTCAGTGCCCACTTCCACAAGGTGTTGAAACTGAAGGACAAGATGCTGAGTCTCTCGCTGCACTACAGCAACGCGCTGCAGGAGAAGGATTCTGGCCACCATGCGGCTGCCGCGGCCTGCAAGAAGAGGTATCGGGGATGCCGCTCGGGATGCCCATCCTGACCTGCTGCTCCCCACCCCGTGCCTCTGCACTCACTGGTCCATCTCCTGGAACTCCCACCCCCACTCCCTGTGACGCCCCTGCAGGAAGCTGACCTTTCTTCTCCACCAGGGCCCCCTTGCATAGGCTATGTGGCCTCGAGCCTGCCCTGCCCTGTAAACTGCCTGGTCTGTGAAGTGCCCACCATGTGGACCCCGCCTGCCTGTGTCTAGGGGCCCATCTGGCCTATTCTGGGAGTGGTGGACCCACCCAGGCCCCACCCCCCCTCTGGCAGTGTCAGTAACCATGGGGACAGTGGACCTCTATCAGCCCCTCCTTTGTCTTTCTTAGCTGGTGCTGGATTCAGGTGGGAGAACAGGAGTGCTGTTATTTAGGCCCCCTTAGACCCCAGCAGTCTTTCACTCATTTTTCTGTTGGGGATAATCATCTTCTTATTGGCCTGCAAGAGTTCTTTATGGAGGATATTCATTCCTTGTCATTTGGCATTTGCTTTTGCTTTTAACTGTGGCACTGTTTGATTTTAGTTTTTTAAACTTTATTTAGAAAGAAATTTCTAATTGCCCAAAAATATTACACATAAAAATACAAAGGACTCCCACATACCCTTACTTTATCACTTGTGCTCTCTCTCTCTGTCTCTCTCTCTCCACACATACACACACTTTTTCCTGAACCACTTGAGTTGCGTACATCATAGCCCTTTACACCTAAACATTTCAGGGACTATTTCCTAAAAATAAGATATTCTCTTATATAACCGAAGTACAGTTATCAACTTCATGAAATTACATTGATACAAGCCTTTAATCTAATCTACTGTACGTGTTCCAGTTTTATCAATTGACCTAAATTACATCCTTGATGGCATTTTCCCTCCAGTCCAGGATCCAGATCAGGATCAGGTATTGTACCAAAATCGCCTGTCATACTATTACTCCCTGCAGCTAGTAAGCAATCCAGGGGTCGGGGGAGGCGTTCTGAGGCCAGCAAGCACCCCTGCTCCTTGTCGACACTCCCCTCTGGACTTAGCCTCACCGGGGATTCTTGCTTGAGCGTGTCTTTACTCTAGTGGCTGCAGAATGCTAAGTCCCATCCCATCTCCAGTGCTTTCTCCAGTGACCAGTTTACCCTCGGCATCCTGGCTGTGAGAAGGAGCCTTTCCTTTTCCCCACTTATGCATCTGTTATTGGCATAGACATGTGGATTCCTATTTCCAGTGATCTAAAAACATTCATTGTCCTAAGCGAGTTTGGTGCTCAAAGTGTCCTAGATTTGGCTGTGGGAGCCCCATCAATCTGCTCTGTGTCCTGGGACATGCCCCCACGTTTTCTTAGCATGGACTTTCTTTGCATCATCACAAGATATTCCAGGATCATCTCGTACCCACACTGCCTCAGCTCCAGGGTCAGCCACCTCTCCAAGGAGCCCAGTTCCTTTTAGAGACCAAGATCCAGTGTGCTCATTGCTACTGGGGTGTCTTTGCTTCTCAGCCCTTTCAGTGGACAGGGCTAGGAAACGTGCACATAGATACAAAAGTATACATACACATACAAATATGCATAAGCACATATGCACGCAAGTATGCATATACACGTACATGCACATGTTTTAGAAATCATAAGTTCACGCCCAAACCTCTAATTCCAGTAGATGCCCCAGGGTTTCTTCTTGCTGTGCCCCACTCCACACTGTGTGCTCTTTCCTCAGTGAGAACCCTAGCTCCCACTTTAACACATCTCTTGCTCAGTCCTGTAGTACATTCTGAAATAGATTCAGAATTGCTTTGCCTGTACCAGTACAATGGACTAGACTAGGATTTGTAATTCTCTCCCTGCCACCGTCCAACCCTGCCCAAGGCTGAGGGTCTGTAGTTAAATACTGTGTTCGTAAGTTATTGTGGCTGCTTCCATCTTCTCTTTCTCTGCCTCTGCCTCACCCCTTCTCTCTCTCCCTTCATGTGGTTACGGTATTAGCTTGAAATATAATTAGGTTCATTTTTGGTTTACTTTCAGTTTTAGGTCTCCTCCTTCCAGATCTTAATGATTTAATTTTACTTCTTGAATCTGGAGAATATGATATGCCTAACCTAGTTATTAGCCCATAGCAGGAACTTGGTAATTGCTTATGGAAAGTTTGCTCACTAGATGGCAGAGGTAAAAAGTCCAAGCCCAAAGGTTCTTCCTCTCTGCTTGACCCCAACCCTGGAGTGAGTGCTGAACTCCACCCTGACATCCAGACCTCCTGGGTTTTGCCTTACGGGGAAACTCCCCTCTTCCCAGGGACACCACACCTGAGACAGGAGAGGCCAGGCCCATCAGCTCGAGGTGCAAGTTTCTCTTGGACCACTACCCAGCAGGACCGAGGCCAGCAGGACCTGGCCAGGTCGTTTACAGAGCTCATAGCCCTGGACATGCAGCCCACTGGGTGGCAGGCGGCTCATACTAGCACACAGAGTTCAAGTGTGTCTGAATAGACCAGGTCCTGTATTCCCAGGCATCTCTGCTCTATTTGACTTGACTTTCCTCTTTTTTACTTACTGATTTTTATGAATCCAATTTCCCTTCATCTGACGTGTTTAGCAGAATATGGAAAGGCAGAGAAGCAGGGCCATGCTGGAGGAGGCTTACTGGACATTCATTCCCGGCTGTGCTGGCTGTCAGATCCAAGAGCTAGTGGCCAGGGCTCCTTGTTCTGTCCCTGGAGACCCCAGCCCAGTGATTTAACCCCTACACCTCATCTATAAAATAAAGCTAAAATGCCTTTCCCGTCCCGCCGGGACTGGAACTATTCATTAGGTAAAATCCTTTAACGGATTTTGAAATCTCCGGAGAGGGACCTCTTCGAGTATGAACAGCATCATCCTTAAGGAGAAACGTTGAGAACCACAGCTGGCTCCTGGTCTCGTGGAGAAACAGCAGTTACATTCTCCCCCTTGATCTCCATCCTGGCAGCTGTATCTGATGAAGCAAGAGCTGCAGCGAGAGAAGATGTCTTCTTCCTGTGAGCGGGAATTTCGAGAGCGGTCCCTGAAGATGACGAATGAGCTGGAGCCTGGAGATGAGGAGCTGAGCCACCTGAAGGAGGAGAATGAGAGGCTCCGCTCCCTGACCTTCAGCCTGGTGGGTCCTGGTGCCTCAGCTTCCTGCCCTGGTCCCCACAAGATTCAGCTTCCTTCCCTGGTGGCCAGCGGGGAGTGTCCTTGACCTTGGCCTGTGGCCTCCAGACTGTGGGATTTCTGACAAGTGGTTCTATTGAGGTGTGGCTAAGACCTGGGTGAGATGAAACCTAGTGACTCATCTCCATGGCTCCTTCTCGCATCCCTCCTTCCCACTCTTCCCAGCCCCCAAATGTTAGCAGAAGTGATAGCAGTTGCACACATATTCGAAAGTCTTACTCAGCTGTTTTGCTGCTGCCCTGTTGTTTGGAATAGATGAGGCTGATTATAAATGATGGGATTAGCTTAAGGTTGTGGGAGCAGGGCAACGTTTCTGCCTGCAAAATATTCTGGCGCCCTGCCCACGCAGGCATGAGGGAGTGGGGAATGGTAGGATGCAGAGAAGTTAGTGATGCCAAAGCCCTGGAATTATGCAAGCCCTCTGCCTCTCCTCTCCAATCCCTTTCAATCAATAAATATCTATTTTTTGAACTAGTTCTTCAATAGACATTCAGGGGTGTGGGGCAGGCCGCCGCCTGGCACTGCCACCCCATGGCCTGAACTGTGCCATCACTCATAAAAGTGAGCGCGAGCAGGGAATGACCCACCCGTTGGTGTTCCGCCTCCTGGAAGTTCTGCTTGTGGATTTGTTGAAGGGGCAGCCTGAAGCTGCCTAAACAGTGGAGGTGCTATGCTACCCTCAGAGGCTTTCAGCTTCCTGTACTTTGTTTCCTAGCCATGCACACTTGGAGCTGAAATGCATGTTCTCCATTTTAATTGCTGACCTTGCCTTTTTTCCTGCCTGATGTGCAGTAATAAGGCTAAATCTGCCCACACACCATCCTTGAAGCTTCCTGCCTCCTATCCTTGGGACGAGATGATGGGGATGCTTCCCCAGGGGCAGGCCTTTGGGGAGGTCAGGGTCCCTGGGCTGACCTCTCTTTGCACCAGGCGGAGAAGGACATTCTGGAGCAGAACCTGGATGAGGCCCTGGAGAGCAGGCAGGAGCTGATGAACCGCATCCACTCTCTGAGGGAGCGGGCCATGGCTGCTGGGAGACAGCGAAAGCAGGTGACCCTTCTGGGCCGTGTTTAGGGGCCGGGCTGCCTGGGTGAGGAAGGAGATTCTTTAATCCACACTGAGCTTAAGACCAGCTTTGCCTAACGAATGCATGGGCCTGTTCGTTGATTCCTTTGTCAAAACTAGATTGGGCACCAACTCACAGTCAAAGACTAGAGGTCATGTCTACTTTGTGGGGTGGGGAGAAAACATGTCAGGCAAACAAGTGATTAGAACACAGAGTGATTTCTAGTGCATAGGGGCCCCAGGGTGAGAGCCAGGGATTTCTTTAGTTGCTATAAAAGGCAAGGGGAGGATGAGAGAAAGGAGACAGTGGAAGAGAATGAGGCAGATAGAGGGAAAATATTTATGCATTTTGGGACATGGAATAAACAAAACACAAATAGACATGCAGCACCCATGCATATTTTGATGACCAAATTAAAATATAATCAACACAGCAACTCTGTAGATGCACGTGGAATCCAGCACTTAAGAAATGAGCGTGAATTTACCTTATTTCCCCTCTAGAACCACCTCCCTCCCTCTCCTCGAGGCTCCCCCACCACCCATCCTCAGCCCCGCCCTCACAGCCGCTGACCTTCACGGGCCATGTTTGTCCCCCTCTGTTCAGTACTGGGAAGAGAAGGAGCAGACCCTGCTCCAGTTCCAGAAAACCAAGGTGGACTGCGAAATCTACAAGGAGAAGATGAACGTCCTGCAGAGCCAAGTGGTCGAGCTGCAGAAGGAGCGGGACCAGGTACCCGGGAGAGGCAAGGGGCCGCCAGGGTGACGGGCAGAGGGGCTCCCAGAACAGTGCTGCGCCGGCGGAGTCTCGGGAGGTCGGGAAGCTCGGGAGGCTCGGGAAGGCCCCGCCCCTCTGGGTGTGGCCGAGGGCTGGCTGGCGGGGTCACCCGCCCTCGACGGCAGCAGGTTCCAGACTCGGGGTGTCTCTCCCAGTCCCTGGGAGGTTTCTTGACTCCCCTTGACTGTCATCTCCTGCCATGCCTGCTGTACAGCGTCCTCCCTCCTGCATTTCTAACAGGGGGTGTTTGTGTGCACCCCACCTATTGGGTGTTACTAGAACTACACACATTTACGTGAACTGTAAATGGTGCTAAGCTGCAGAATGAGCTGTGCATGGTGCGCACAGGGAAAGTCCAGGATAACCGCCGGCCAGAAATGGGGGGCTTTCTCTAGCTGGACTTCTGCGTGGTGGCGGCACAGCCTCTTTATCCTATGGGCGTCGATCCGCTCTATCTCGGCTCGCAGGCCTACTCAGCAAGGGATGGATCCCAGATGGAGATTTCTCAGAACCTGGCAGAGAAGGACGCACTCCGCAGGAAGGTGTTTGAGCTGACAGACCAGGTCTGCGAACTGCGCCAGCAGGTCCAGCGGCTACAAGTGCAGGCCGAGTCGCTGCCAGGGGTGAGCTCTGCTGCTGCTCAGGTGAGGGGGGGGGGGTGGGGTGGGTGGGGGTGGGGATGCAGGGTGTGCTCGGGGTGGGACCGAGCCAGCCACGCGGGCCCTGCTGGCACCACCGGATTCAGCTCCATCCACCACGCTGGCTCCCGTGAGCAGACAGTGTGGTCAGAGGTTGAAGGTACCCAGCTGGGCAGGCTGAGTCTCCTTCTGCATCTCCTTTTATGGTAATACTATGCACGTCATAGAAGGGGTAGCTTAGTGGAAGGTTCTGGAGTCTGTAATGTGTGGTGTTTGATGAAGAAAGAAGGCAGCATATGAAGCTGTGCAGGCAGCCACTTGCTTTGGTGGACGATGCCTTCCTGGGATGCTTGAAAGTCAACTGTCTGAGAGCTGAGTGATAGACACGGAGGGAGCTATGTTCTCAAAGAACTAAAATTACTGTAAAACCTCTAATTATGGTCTTGCCAGCAGCTCCAGCTCCAAGGCACCCTGGTGGGTGGGCGAGACTCTTCAGAGGTGCCCAGGGACCTGCGTGAGGCACAATCAGACCCTCCCCTCCCTATGCAGGGGCCCTAGCCCTTCCTTCCTACCCACTTACCACATCAAACATCTTCAAAAAATATACATATGTATAGAAAAAAGACTGATGGACAGACAGCAAACTGCTAGCTGTTCTATTTCTGAGTGTGGGAGGACGGGTCAATTTTATTTTCTTCTCTAATCAGCCTGTTCCTCCCCACCAATATTCTTTGTGGAGTATGTTTAGATATATTATACATATAGTATGTATTTTTTGTATAACCAGGAAAGAATAACAGATATTATCCAAAAGGAATAAAATGCAGTCACCAAGCTGGTTGCTGCGTGTCCCCTTGGTGGCCAGTTCCCACAGTGCTGGGTGTCCCAGGTTGGGAGGAGGGGACATAAATGTTTTGCCTTGAAGCCAATGAAAGGAAACCACTCGGGAGGCTGGAGACAGGGGTTGGGACTTGGTAGAAACCCCAAGAGCAACCAAAGGACGTTTCCTGAATTAACCAGCCTATCTGGGTCTTTGGCAGCCCAAGCAGGAGGCGGGAGTCAGGGAGCCCTGTCCGAAGAGGAAGCAGCGGCTGGTGCGCATGTTTGCCCTCTGCCCGTGGGACGACAGTGACGGCAGCTCCTCTGAGGTATGCCAGTTCCTCTGCCACTGCTGGGGCCAGACCAGGTGCACCCATGTCTATCGGGACAGAAGAGGGCCTGGCACATAGCAGATGCTACAGAAATGCTTATTAAGTGAACCGAGGGGCTACACCTGGATCTACACATTTCACCTGCATACTCCAATGCCACACTCTGCATCTTGCATGTTTACACCCCGTCAGCATGTGACCCTCACTAGCCAGTAATTTGGCCTCTCTGGGGCTCAGTTGCTTTATATGTAAAGTGGGACAATGCTACCCACCGTATAGATTTATCGTAAGAACTAAGCAATATAAAATATAGAAGGTAGGTAATAGAGTGCCCAGCACATAGTAGGTGCTCAATTAATGTGGCCTGGCTCTTTGCTCCTCCCTCCCTTCCCTCTTGCCTCCTCTGCCCTGTCAGTGGGAGGCTGTGGTTTATCATCATTATACTCTTTACACAGTATGGCAGCAGGAGAGGTGTCCCGGGCATCCCTGTGAGAGCCCCGTGGTGACTTCTGCCCCGTCCTCCTCCAGTCTCAGCTCTGGTCTGACCTGAGCGCCACGTCCAGCCGAGAGCTGGTGGATAGCTTCCACTCCAGCAGCCCTGTGCCTCCCAGCCAGCAGTCCCTGTACAAGCGGGCCACAGAGGACTTCTGGGAAGACCCCTCGTCTTTCAGGTAGAGAGGGGCTGGTAAAGGGATCGGATGACTCCAGCCCCCTGGCAGCTCACTGGGACATTGGCTTCCATCTTCTTCTTATGTTTTTCAATGGCTGCCCCCAAACCCTGGAGGTGGACCAGGGAGGCTCCCTGGGTGCTAAGAAGGGTGATGCAGATTTGGATTACGAGATTGTAGACAGGGCAGGTGAGCATACCCCCCCAACCTCTGAAGCCACCCCACCACCCCTGGGCTGGGCTGGCAGAGCCAGGCAGGGAAGTGAAGACAGGGATCTTCAGGGAGGCAGATGAGACACCCCAGTTTCTGTCCAGGGGATGGGCAGAGAGAAGCGAACTTGACTACTGCCCTGCCCTGAGCCTCTAGGAAAATCCAGACTACCTGGCCGTTCAAACCAGTGTCCAGATGTGCCGTGCTTACTGGGCGTCCTTTTGTTTTCACCTGGAGGCTAAGGGAGTTGCATTCACCTCCACATCCAGCTTGGCATAAATGTTCAGACAGCTCCAGACACACACCTCATCTCTCTGTCCCTCCCTGCTCCGACCCATGGACACTTGGGCCTCCCAGTGATATCAGAGGGCAACAGGCTTCCATCCTCACTGTTCCTGGCTGAGGCACCTGCTAGGAACATTTCTCCTGGGTGTTGGCACCTGAGACATTCCCATTTCTCCTGTGGCTTATTCCTCGTATTTGTCACTTAACTGGTCCTCCCTCCTTCTCAAGACACAGACCCCTCACGGGCAGCCTCCTTACTTTGCCACCACTGCACATCTGCCTCCAGCCTTGGGCCTTGCACACAGTAGGTGCTTAGCACCCTCTAGATTTCATCCTACGGCCACCAAGGGGCGCACGTACCCCACGCTGTTCTGCCTAGAGGCACCTTTAGGACAGACGGCCCCAGGCTTTCTGTGGGTCACATGACCAGAAACCTTGCCTTTTGCAAATTCATTGCCATTTTTATTTATAACAGTGATCAACTGAGAGGATCCACCCCAGGTATAACCAACCAGGATGTAAGAGCACGAACAGGAAAGAGTCATTGCTCTTTTTTTTTTTTGCCTTTTGTCATTATTCTGCATAATGTCCTGGTTCATATAACTTTAGTGGAATTGACCTCAAATACATCAGGAGTGTATAATTTCACTTGGCTTTGAATGTAAACACAAGTGGCTGTTTGCCTGTGAGCTGGGCACAGGCTGCCTGCAGCCAGCAACTCTTAGCTCTCTGTTGGCCCTCTGGTTCTTGTGAGAGGCTCAGGAGGTGAGAAGGGCAGCCTCACCCGGGCTGGGGGCGGTGTGCCATCTGCCTCACAGGACACATATAAAATACAGGCCTTGGAGAGACTCTGGGGACATCTAGTCCTAGGAGATTGTCAACTCAGAGGCCTGCCATGGCCAGCTGGTCAGCAGCGTGGCCTGGGGAGACAGGAGGCAGCCGATGGCCAGTGCCGGCGATGGCTGCCACACAGAAATACACACCCAGAGTTATGCCAGATTTGATTTCTCAAGTGAAGCCAGAAATCCAGATTCCAGATTCCCTATCTTGTAAAATGCTAGCAACTCATTCAAAGATTGCAAAAGGACACAATGTAGGTTAACTCTGGCAGATGCAGCTCTCCACCAGCTACTCCTATTTTAGGGGAGGTGAATCAAGGTTCTACGCATCAAGGAAGGGAGGGGCAAGAGAAGGTTCAGCCTCAGCAAAAGACAGAACAGGTAGGGGGTGCCTGTGGTGGCGGCACTGAGGTTGCACGGGTGAGCCAAAGCTCCTTCAGAAGGGGGGTGACCTTGAGGGGTAGGCTGGCTCGAGGCCTAAGCCCGTGGCTTCCTCCTAGACCTCCCTGAGTCCGAGAGCATCCTGCAGCTGTCTTCTGGGGGCCTCCACCTCGCCGCCAGGTGAGCAGAGGGCGGGGGCCAGGGCCAGCAGGTGGCAGAGTGAGGACTGTGTCCTCACTACCAGCCTTTCTGAGGCCAGGGAAGGAGAATTCCAGAGCCATGGGACTAGAGGGGGCAGATGGGGAGATGGCCCGGCCCGACCTCTTGCTCTAGGATGCATGAGCTCTGTCCCCTCCCTTTCTGCAACAGTGTCCCGGTGAGGCGGAGGCCAGCCCGCAAGATCCTGAGCCAGGTCACGGTGCTGGCCTTCCAGGGGGACGCGCCGCTGGAGCAGATAAGCGTTATTGGCGGAAACCTCACAGGCATCTACATTCATCGGGTCACCCCGGGCTCCGCAGCAGATGAGATGGCCTTGTGCCCCGGCACCCAGATTGTGATGATGAGTGTGGCACCAACCCCTCGAGCCCCCAGGATCCTCACAGGGGTGGGGTCAGTGGGAGGGGCAGGTAACCCAGGAAGCCACAGATTCAACTTGACAAAGATGTATTATTGGATAGGCCCACACTCCTTCTTGGGCTGATGTAAAGCAGAGTGTCACACGTGTTTAGAGGAGAGTCCTGGTGATTCTCATCAAAACCCTGCACCCTTCTCCACCTTGACGTCCTTGAACTCTGGAGGGTGAGCCTGTGAGCTGTTGTAGTCTGGACTATGCACCAGTTGAGAGGGCTTTGGGGATGCGGCAGTCTTGACCCAGGGATCTTCTGATAAAGGCTACATAAGATTCTGATGTGGGGCTTTTTTTTTTTTTTTTTTTTACTGTAATGATCTTATCGTTACTTTTTGTGTATGTGTTAAAATACACATTATAAGATTCACCATTTTAACCATTGGGGGCATCTAAAAATTTTTTTTACTGTAAAATATTCATTAAACTGCAAAAACCATAAATGTACAACCGAATTATTATTAAGTGAACATATGGGCAGGGAGGTGACTTTGATGTAGCCTAAAAGCAGAATTATTAAACATCAGGCCATTTAAGAATAGCAAAAGGGCTTCCCTGGTGGCTCAGTGGTTGGGGGTCCGCCTGCCGATGCAGGGGACACGGGTTCCTGCCCCGGTCCGGGAAAATCCCACATGCCACGGAGTGGCTGGGCCCATGCGCCATGGCCACTGAGCCTGCACGTCCGGAGCCTGTGCTCTGTCTGCAACTGGAGAGGCCACAGCAGTGAGAGGCCCGTGTACCGCAAAAAAAAAAAAAAAAAAAAAGAACAGCAAGAAATTCTCGAAACAGGTGTCACTCATTCCTCCCAGGGTAGGCAGTGAAGGCAAGTGCTGAGAGGGAGAGGGAGGGGCTGAGCCCTCAGTCAGGACTCCCTCGGACCCCATGGCTTCTCTCTCGCTGTCTGTGTGCTGAGCTGAGTTCTCACGTGTCTCGAATGATCACACACAGAGCTCCTGACGTAAGCATCAGTCCACCCAAGATGAAAGCCCTTCGTCACACTTCTAACAGTCCTTGTGAGATTCTCAGTTATCAGCTCATGTTGTGGTTAAGGCAACGGATCCCCTTTATGAGACAGTCCTGATACCCAAATGGGGCCAATTCAGTTCTAATAGTGTTAAAAACATATCTCATTTTTTTTCTCATTATAAAAATATCTACTCTCCTAAATCAAAACAACACCGGGAATAAATGAATGGCTGAGAGCCCTGTTGATTTCACAGCTGGGGAAGGGGTGGCGTGAGGGGTGCCCTGGCATCTGGTGGCTGGAGGCCACAGATGCCACAAAACATCCTGGACGGCCCAGGACAGCACCAAATGTCAATAGTCCCAAGCTGAGAACTCTGCTCCAGAATGCTCTAGAATGGAGCATGTTGGAGAGCAGACACTCAGTGCCTAGTGGCGATCTCAATACATGATCCGGGGCAGGAACGTGTGTAACCAGGAGGCGCTGCACCAAGATGTCCTGACACAGGGCCCTGATGGGTGTGGGTGGGTGTCTGGGAAGGAGTGGGTCTCCTGCAGGGCACATGCCTGCACTCAGATCACAGCTGCAGAACCCTGGTCAACAGAGGTGACCCTCATGATTTGCCCTCAGGTGGATTACAAGGCAACAGAGCCCTTGAACAAGGCTGTCCTGGAGGGCATGACCCTGGATCAGGCCGTCAGACTTCTCCAGAGGGTGAACGGCTTCTGCTGTCTGTCTGTGAAGGTCAACGTGGAGGGTACACACTCCCCTGTCCTGTCCTACCCCCCCTCCAGAGGCCACTGATGCCAGTGCTCCCAGCCCACTGCAGAACCAGGCTGAGCCCCAAGTCTGTAGTGGCCCCCCAGGCAGAACTGTTCTCATGGGGGATCACAGCCCTGGACTTACCTGTCCTCATGTCCTCTCTGATCAGGTTATAAGAAGCTGGTCCAGGACCTAAAGGCCAAAGTGGCCACGTCGGGGGACTCCTTCTACATCTGGGTCAACCTTGCCCTGGAGAGGCGGGCAGAGGAAGAGCTACAGGTGCACTGCAACGACATCCTGCACATCACAGACACCCTGTTCCAGGGCGGCAGCTGCTGGCACGCCCACCGTGTTGGCCCCTACAGCACCAAGGGCACCGAACAGGGCACCATCCCCAACTATGCACAGTGAGCAGCTGTTGTGGGCTCCCACACCCCAGAGAGGGCCTGGGGAGCTCCCCGGTGGGGGACATTGCCTGGCCTCACTTAGTGAGGAGGTCCCCTCCTGCCCAGGAGAAACAGCCTTCCTGAGGCTCCCTCTACTGCCCAGGGATACAGGGTGGGGCACCTCAAAGAAGTGGAATCCCCATCGTGCTACCCACCAAGTTCACTGCTTGGATGGGATTTCTCTGTGAAACGGGATGGACCTCAGTCCTAGAGCATTCTAGAGTATTTGGGACCAGTTCCTCATCCTCAGCACTATTGACATTTGGGGCTGGCTCACTGTTTGTCGTGGGGGACCCTCCTGGGCACTGTAGGATGTTGAGCAGCATCTTGGCCTCCACCTGCTGGATGCCAGTAGTGCCCCTGCCCCCCTAGTTGTGACAACCAAAAATCTCCAGACATTGCCAGTGCACCCTGAGGATAGGTGACTCATCATGCTGGTGTGTCCAGGACTGCCTTGGTTTTAGCACAGAAAGTCCCATGTCCTGGAGAACCCCTGAGTCCTGGGCCAAATGGGACAGCTGGTCACCCTCCCTGGGAGCAACAGCACCCCTGCTCAGAACCATGTTCTAGATCAACCATAGGGCACAAAGCATGGTGCCTCGTCTGGCTCCTCTCAAGCCTTATGGCAAATTCTGTCACCTGGAGATCAGACTCAGCAGGTGCAGGGAGAGGCCTGAGACTCTGCATTTCCAACCCCCTCTCTGGGTGATGCCAGGTTGAAGTCCTCGGGCCACACTGGGAGGAGCGAGGTTCTGGAGCGGTGGCCTCCACCCCACTCACACAGTGTCTCCCGGATCCCGCTTCGGGACAATTCAGTTAGCATCTCCAGGGGTGGGCTGAGGCTCTGCAGGTTTTTAAAACCCCAGGGGACTATCATGGTTGCTGGGGTGGAGAACCGCAGTGGGGGCAGTGCGGGTCTCCCAGAGCACTGGTCAGGGCACCCACCTCTCCTGTCCAGCCCTCCCTGCAGCTGCGCCGGGGCCTCCCTCCTCTGCGCAGGGCTCAGCAGCTGCTCATCACCCTCATCCAGGACATGGCTCATCAGAGCACCATGGCCCGCAAGGTGAGGACCAGTCAGCCCAGGTCCTAGATGCAGGGTCCCACTTGGGTGGGCCCTGCCTCTCTCCCCCAGCTCACATCATCTGGAGGGAGGGGCCCAATCATCCCTCCTTCCACCCAGAGGGTCCCAGCCCCACCTGGCATGGGCTGGAAGACAGGTGGGTACTGGCTGAGGGTCCCAGGTGGAGAGTGTAGGCTGCTAACCTGAGGGAGGTGACCCAGCGTGTTTCTCCCCCGGGCCCTCCAAACCTTCACCTGGGTCTGCATGCCACCCAGCCTGCAAGCTCCTCTACCGCGTGCAGATACGTCATGTATGCTCTCTCCGTCTTGCTCCCTCCATCACCCCATTTGCCTACCATCTGGCCCCCATCCTTATTCCCCACTGAGACCAGGCACTGTTGGGTTCTCCCGATATAGAGTACTCAGCAGTCCCTGAGCAAGGCGCTAGGGCAGCCCCCGGGATCATGGCAGGGCCAGGCCGGGGGTTCCCTAATCTTCGCTCTTGCTTCCCACGGATGCCCTACTCGGGAAGAGGGCTGGGGGGCTCAGCCTGAGGACCCTCTCCTGCCACCCTCTGTCACCTACCCCCTGGCATGGGGCCTGGGCCTGCTGGCTGTTCAGCAGGCACAGCCTGGGAGTCCAGGGACCACCCTGGATTTGCCAGCGGGGGGGTGGTGCCAGCCCCCCAGCCCCGTGGGACATCCCTTCTGCCTCGTCCAGCAGCCTTCTGGGGGAGCCCAGAAGCTGGTCCGCATCGTCGGTATGGACAGAACCAAGGCCAGCCCTCTGTGGTCATCCTTTGATGGGGGCCAGTTGGACCCAAGCCAGGTAGAAGGTGAGGCGGGTGGAGCTGGTGGAGGGTCTTTGGAGGCTGCTGTGGTTGGTGAGCTGGGTCAGGGTGATGCCACTCATCTAGGCCAGAATCTGTCTTTAAGAACCATAACTGACGTCTACCTGCCCTTCTGGAGAGCAGCTGAGCTACACACCTTTAATGTCCTTTAACTGACACTCCTACTTCTGTAATCTGCCTCAATAAGACTGTCCGAAGCCCCTGGTACAGTCATCTGGACAGCAGTCCTTTTAGAATATTAAAGTCTGAACACTCTCCAAATGCCCAACACTGCACAAACCAGTGGACCCTCAGACAACTGCTGAGTGACTGCTGTGGGCATGAGGCCGTGACAGAGGCCGGCACAGCACAGACCCCTGAGCAGGTAAAACTGTGCAATGAGATAAGCAGAAGTGAATTTAGAGAAAGGTAAATCGTTTTGAGCGTATTTTCTTCTTGAAAAGTGTTTTGAGTGCCTAATATAACCTAAATGACCAGGAGAGGAGATCAGGGAGCAGAGAGGGAGGGAAGGACTGGGATCATGTGTCCCTTGAGGCTGAGGGAGAAGACACAGGAAGCTTCCAGATTGTTTGCAAGGATGAACATGGTTTCTCTATCCTCCCTGTGCGCCAAACAAGGAAAAGGTTTTAAACTGCAGCCTATGAAGCTGATCCTAGAGAAGCACAGGGGATCTAATCAACAGGCACAAAGGAATCAGCCAGGGCAGGTGTGGAGGGCGTGGTGCATCGTGTGGGAGCCCAGCGTGCCCTGTGTTACTTACTGCAGGTGCCAGGGCTGCAGTGGCGAGCCAAACAGACACAGGCCTTCCTGGGGGTGGGGGGCTGCTGCAGCCTGGCGCCTGGCCCGCTCATGGCTCCTTCCTCCCACAGACCCCTCCACCGTGTGCTTCTGGGCCGAAAGCTACTTCACCCTGGTGCCCTACACCCTGGTGCACAGCCACAAGCCCAGCCGGCCCCGGCCAGTGCTCTTTGTGCCCAGGGTGGTCGGGAAGATCCTGATGGAGAAGCTGTGCCTCCTCCAAGGGTATAAGAAGTGCCCAGCAGGTATGCTGTCTCCTGGGAGTCCCACCTGACTGTCAGGTGGCAAGGAGAAGTATCTGCTTTCAGGAGGGCGGCACGACCAGAGGAGTGTCCTGGGGCTGCCAAAACAAAGGACCACAAGCTGGCGGGGCGGGGGCCTTAAAACAGCAGAGATGTGTACTCTCACAGTTCTGAAGGCCAGAAGTCTGAAGTCAGGATGTCTTTGCAGGCTGCACTTCCTCCAAAGGCTCCAGGGGGAGTCCTTCCTGCCTTTTCCTGCTCTGGTGGCTGCTGGTGGCTTGTGACTGCATTACTCCCATCTCTGCCTCCTTGTCTGTGTGTCCCTCTGTCTTCACGTTACGTTCTTACAAGGAGCCAGTCGTGGGATTTAGGGCCACCCTACTCCAGTGCGACCTCATCTTTACTAACCACATCTGCAAAGACCTTATTTCCAAATAAGGTCATGTTCTGAGGTTTCAGATGAACATGGATTTGGGGGGTATGTTATTCCACCCAGTGCAGCTCTGCTGGCAGATAGGTTTGTACTTAACCGGAGTCATACAACCAAAGGGCTCCATCCACCTGCCCAAAGCCACTCAGTGTAGAGCCATGGAGATGAACTGGCCAGTGGGAATCTTGGGTCCCATTGGCCCTGCTCAGCAGGAAAGGTGGCTCAGCTGGTTGGAGAGTGGAGAGCAGGAGTTAGCTCCTTGGCTTTCTTCCATCCACCCATCACTGGTTGGTGGCTGCCTCAGAGAGTTAGGCTACAAGCTGAGAGTGAATAGGGCCCTGTCCTTCTCCCCTGGAGTTCACAGAGGGAACAGAGAGAAGCAAGTATGGCCCACGCAGTTCCTCCAGTGAGCACCTGCTGTGTGCTAGGCTCTGTGCAGTGGGCTAGAGATAGAGAGTCCAAGAGGCCCTCAGGGTCTATTCTGCTCCTCTGGAGACAGACACCTAAAGACGTGTTAGACTGACCCATCTTAGCTCCACAAGTGATCCAGAGAGGGATTCTTTGGAGGGGGTGGGAGTGGGGCTGCAGTCTGATGGCAAGACAGGACAGGAGTTTGCGAGCAGAACCAGGAAGTCCAGGATGAGGGAGCAGAGTGTACAAAGGCACCGAGGCACAGACGGCACCATGGGGGGGGCAGCGGGTGCCCAGACGTGCCGTGTTATGTGGTAGGCAAGGGGACATGATCAGGCCTGATCTTTGAATGCCCGTTTTCAAAGTGGAATAGAAGACAGACTGGAGAAGGGCTTGGCCAGGGGATGGGCCAGAGGTGGTACAGCAAAGCCACAGTGGGGAGAAGAGGGCAGCCCCAAGAGCTGTCTGCCAGCTGTCTGCAGGATCTGGTGATGCTTTGGAGGGTGGAGGCTAGCAGGAGGGCACGTGCAGTTCTCACTTGGGAGACTGGGTGCTATTCAGGAAGAAGGGAAAAGTCAGGGTGTGTTTTAACATGTTTATACAGGGCAGAAGTTCTCAGCCTGGGCACGACATTTAGGGCTGGATCATCCTCTGTTGTGGGCTCTCCTGTGCATCACAGATAAGCAACATACCTGGGCCTCAACCCATTGGATGCCAGGAGCACACCCGCTTCCCAGCAGTTGTGACAGTCAGAAATGTCTCCAGACATTGCCAAGTGCACCTTGCGGGTAAAATTGCTCCTGGTTGAGAACCACGGATTTAAGGGATTGAAGGGATTTCTGGGTGTAAGAAGTTGCATATGTAAGTTCGGAGCTTGGGAAGTGATGGGAGAAGAGTTTATCTACATTTGTCCGTCTTTCCTTCTTTCTCTCCACTCTTCCCTCCACCCAACCTTCCATCCATCCACCCACATCCTGGCACTGGCTAGGCACCTGCTGTGTCCAATGGTTTAGGGTGAATGTACAGGGCATGGACTCTTCCAAGCAGGAAGAGCAGGGTCAGGTTTGTAAAGAGGACACCCTAGGAAGAACTTGCCCCAGAGCTGGTGGGGGTCCGTGGGCGCAGACCCATAGGTGTTCAGCATGGGCTCCTGGGGGAGCGGCTGGGTGGGTGACATCCCCATCAACTGTCACCTTCAGCATACTTGAGCCAGGAGGAGTACGATGCCTCCAGCCAGAGAGGGGACATCATCCAGGAGAGGGAGGCGCCTGGTGGTCGCTACTGTGTCACCTGCAGAGCAGTCGAGTCCCTCATGGGAAAGGTAAGGGGTGGGGTGGGGGCTGTGAGGAACTCCATCTCCAGATAACGGCAGTGGGAGAAGGAAAGGCCAACCTCCAGGGCCCCCTGGACACCCCAGGTTGGTGCTCATCTTGTCTCCGGCTCCATCATGGAAAGACCAAACCCCGTTTCTGCCATTTGGTGTCCACGTGACCTCGGGCGGGACTTTTAACTTCCCTAAGCCTGTTTCCTCAACGCAGGAGATGTTTAATAAACATTTGCTAAATTAGTAAAGTGGAGATAACACTCCATGTTTTAAGACTCAAACAAATATATGAAAAGAAGCTCACTGTGAACTATAAAGTTTTGTGTTGATACAAAGCAGCCAGGAACAGCTGTGAGTCAGAGGCACAAAGGCCCCCCATCCTTCACAACCCCAAAGAGGTTGATGGAGCCATCCAGCTCCTAGGATTTGAGCTCTATGCAGTCTCCCTCAATCCCGATGGCCTCTGATTTCTAGATTTCCCAGGCAAAAAATCAAACGGATGGAAACTTTTAAAACTGTACGGCCAGCACCCTCGTATACAAAAGGGCATTCCCGAATTCTTCTCCCCACCTCCTTTACAAACTTCAGCCTTGCCTGTACCCTTCTCTCCCTTCTCTCAGCCTAACTCCTGGGTGTGGGCTCCACTCGCTTCCTCTGAGGCTGAGGCTCACTTCCCTCCCCTCTCCCCCCAGAACACCCACGCCCTCCTGGACGTCCAGCTGGACAGTGTCCGCGTCCTGCACAAGATGGAGATCTTCCCCATCATTATCCACATCTCCATCAATGAGAAGGTGGCAAAGAAATTCAAGTAGGTGTACCCCTGGGGGCTGGTGGTGAGGTTTGAATGGGCACCAGAACTCCCCATAAGGCCCATGGTGACCACATCCAGAGCCCGTGATGGGGTTTCCAGGATCTCACCTCGTGCCAGCCTTGGAAGTGTCACAGGGCAGTTCCCCTAAAACATCCAGGATAGAGGTCCTGCAGCCCACCCCCGGGGAGCAACCCAGAGGACAGTAAGGTGAGATCCTAGAACCTGACTGACCTCGGCTGAGGCCACATGTTTCCCGGGGTAGAGTTAACAGTCCGTCTGTGTTAGGTAAGGACAGAGACTGAAAAACACTACTTGGTCCATGGCTGGGACAAGCTCAGATATCCTGCTGCCCGCTTTATAATTTGAGAACCGGTTATAAGCTAGATCTGCCACCCCACCCCACCACCCCCATTAGCGCAATGTCATCTAGGGCCCCAGTCACATCTTCTTCACAAGGCACTGGGTCCCCTCGAAGCAGGCCATCTGTATCTAGGGGCATCTGTTGCATCATCGGTCCATCCAGGTCCCTAGAATTCCAAGCCGGTGGCTGATTTCTGGGGCTCCGTGCTGGGAGGCTGGTGCAAGGCTCTCCCTGAGCCACCCTCCCATCTCCGGCTCTGGCAGGAAGGCTCTGCAGCGGCTCGGCACCGCAGAGGACCAGCTCCTGGAGGCTGCCAGGCAAGAGGAGGGTGAGCTGGATGAAGTGCCCTGTCTGTACAGCAGCGTGGCCCCCGACAGCTGGAGCGACCTGCATGCCCTGCTCGGCTGTGTCCCCCTGGCCATTGCAGATGAGCAGAAGAAGGTTGTGTGGACAGGGTAGAGGCCTTGCTGATGGCCCGTGTCATAAACAAATCCAGAAAATGAACTTGGTACATTTTACTAAAATAAAAAGCTTTTACAATGCTCTGGCCTGTGGCTTCCCCACCATGTCCTCCAGGATGGAGTTGATGGGGGTGGGAAGGGTGATGGGAGCCCATCCACTTGAGGAGAATGCCCCCTTTCTGGGTTTTCCAGGCAGGCGGAGGCAGGGCAGGTCTGGAGCATTCCATGAGTACTGTCTGTGCTACAGACTTGTGTTCACCCAAACAGGATTCACCCAACCAGAGGATGGGGCGGTTTCAGGCCTTGAGCAGAGACATCTTCATCCTTGGACACTCTCAAAAAGAAGGGCAAGCTCTGCCCATACAGACCCCAGGATGAAACTCGTCACTTAGAGAGCCTGCCAAGAATCAGTGGTCTCATGGAAACCCAGCCCGGGGCTCGGGAGCCTGACCGTGAACAAAGTGAAGGAAGAAGACAAGCCCAGGTTTCCTTCAAAGGCTCCCTCCAGACCAGGACTGACAAACAGACACTGTCCCCTCATTGAGTGCAGTTTGCACTCACCCGCCACCCTCATGGCACACAGAATCCCATCTCCTCTCAGGTGAAGGGCACAAGAACGTCTGTGGGTTCCAGAGAACCAAGAGGGACTGAAGCCCCATGTCCCAGACGCTTCTTCCTGCTGTTCCCCAGACCACCTTCACCTTGTCACAGGTTGGGGACCCTGCACCATCCTGGGGACACCCCAGGGAATTCCTGTGCCAGGACACAGCTCAGACACAGGACAGCGGTCCCCCACTGTGGGGGTGGGGAGGGCCTCACAGTTCATTGTGGAGTGGCCTGCACTGGGGAGAGAGCTTCTCCTCTAGCACCCCACTGGGAGCACATACCCAGGGGTCGTGGGTCTCCCACTGCCACTTGACCAGTTGGGTCTGAAGCAGTTCCAGAACCTGGGCATAGCGGGGGTCAGCGGCCAGGTTCTGGGTCTCGTGGGGGTCCTGGCTCCTGTCAAAGAGCTCCCAGCGTTCCCGGTAGTAGTAGTGATGCAGGTCCTTGTACCAGCCCGTGGGCCGGCCGGCTGCGGTGCGATTCAGGAGGTCCTGGAAGGTTGGCGAGACGTAGAAGTCCTGGTCGATGGGAAAGGGCATCTTGAAGTGGAGGTTGTGCACAAGGTGGAAGTTCTGGTGGTGCACGGAGCGCATGGGGTAGGACATGGTGACCTCATGGTGGCTCTGGCTGCCAAAAACTGTGGTCCAAAGAGGCTCCGCCTCCAGTGCCGGGAGGAGGGACCGCCCAGTGAGCTGGACAGTCTTTGAGCCAAAGATGGCATAGCTGGGGTAGGGGATAGAGAACCAATCCAAGATGGTGGGCGTGAGATCTGGAGAGGAGATGACGTCTCAGTAGGGCGGGCCCTCCAGGGCACCAGACCCACCCCCGTGGAAGGGCTGAATCCAGGCCACTCTGGAAGCTGGTGGGCCACCTTGCACATCAAATCACCAACAGGAAAAAGCTGCTACAGGCCAACCCGTCACTGCTGCGTCACCCTCTGGGCCATCATGCTTTCAATGCCATGACAAGAGCCCCCAACTTGGTGATACCCAGGATCCTTCTAAAATCCTTCAGACCAGCGAGGAAGCCCCCACACAGGGGCCTATTCCTGTTCTGTGCTGTGGCCAGAATGCTTTCTGACCTTGGGGCCAAAGGGAGATGTGAGCCCTGAGCCCACAGGGGCCCAAGCATGCTGCTGCCCTGACCCCTCAACGTGGGGTCAAGGGGCATCAATTATCACCTGGGAATTTGTCAGAAGTGCAAATTTTTGGGCATCACCCCAGACCTACTGAATCAGACACTCTGGGGTGGGATATTTGGATACTAGCAAGTGCTCCAGGTGATTGATGCTCACCAGTGGGCCAGTGGAAAAATGACTGGCTTGAAGTCAGTGAGACCCAAACTGGAATCCAAGCTTGGTGCTTACAAGCTGTGTGACTTTGGGCTCCTAACTTCATGTCTCTGAGCCTCATTTCTGCATCTGTAGAATGAGGCTGATCATCCCTTCCTCACTGAGGTGATGTGGCAACCGCATAAGGTAGTGGGTGAGGAGCTACGTCTGGTCGTGGTGGTCCCGCTAAATGTCCTCTTCCTCCCCCATCCCCCCTCCTCGACCCCTGCTGCATGGAATGCAGAGTCATACCTAGGAGGCTCACGTAGGCCTCGCTGACCTGGCCCCAGCGTTTTGGGTGCTCTGGGGATGACACCAGCATGGGTTCAGCAGTGCCCGGCCAGTAGAGGTTGGTCCTGCCGCTGGGGAAGGGGATACCATTGTCGGATGTGAAGATCACCAGGGTGTCATTCAGGACACCCGCTCCACGCAGCTCCTGGAGCACGAGTCCAATCCCTGCAGGGTGTGGAGGGGATAGCAAAGCTCAGCCGCATGCAGATGTGCAGTTGTGGGAAGGCGTGTGCACTAAAGCATTTCTTCATCCGGCTGCTGAACCCTGCACCGTCTTTTCCTTCAATCACCCCGGCCCTCCTTGCCACCAGCCAGGCCTCCCGCCCAGCACTCTGCCCTGGGCCCTGTCCTGGAGCAGGACTTGCACGGCCTCCACCTGAGTGCACCCCTCCAGGACACTGGCCAACCTTGGCACTTCCGTGTCACCCCTATGCAGCTGCTACCTGCCATGCAGTGGTTTCTGTGTTTCCTGGAATCTCCCCGTGGAGGTAACAAGGATGGTCTTGGGTGGGGCCAGAAGATAGGATTCTCTCTACACCCACCCCCTTCCCAAGTCCCCATGAACTAATGGTACCAACAGGGAAACGATAAAGGCACCAACCTCCCAGACTGGGTTGAATGGTGGTTCCCCTAAAAGATATGTCCACACAGAACCTGTGAATGTATCGTTATTTGGAAAGAGGGCCTTTGCAGATACAATTAAGTCAAGGATCTTGAGATGAGATCATCCTGACATACCTAGGTGGTCCTTAAATCGAATGACAGGTGTCTTTAAATGAAGAGGAGGGCCACAGACTAAAGAGAAAACACAGGGAAGGAGCTCACGTGACAACAGAGGCAGAGACTGGAGTAATGCTGCACAAGCCAAGAAACACTTGCAGCCACCATTAGCTGGAAGAGGCGGGAAGGACTCTCCCCTAGAGGGGACATGGCCCTGCGGCACTGGGATTTCTGGCTCTAGCTCAAGATGGAGGCCCAAGCTGTGCCCTATCCCACCACCTGGGCTCCTTGAACCCACCTTGGTCCATGCGGCTGATGGTGGTGTACTGAGCGGCCAAATCAGCTCGGGCAGCCGGTGTATCAGGGACGAAGTAAGGCACCTGGGATGGGGCAGGTGGGTGGAAAGTCAAGGTTAGAACAGATGGGTTGGGTGGAGGGGGCAAAGTGGCCAGCGCTTGAATTAGGGTGGGAGATACAGGTGCCAGCCTTCCTCCCAGGGCCCCAAATCATCTCTCTTCCTGAATGGATTATCCCAGAACACCCACGCTTCTGGGTACATCATTCCATGTCTTTATGCTTCTCTCTGCCACCCCACGGATGGGGACCTGGCTCCAGTGAGTCAGAGGGTTTCTTCTTACACACCTGGGGCCAGGGCTGCCAACCCATGAGCGGGGCACAGGTCCCCATATTTACAGGGTGGAGGAAGAAAGGTAGTTCTCGGAAACGTGGTGAGAGGTCCTCCTACCTGCACATCCTTCGGGTTGTAGGTCTGCGGGGTCCAGTCTGGGATCTGCCCCATGCCACTCTCTCCATTGCCAAACTTCTCACAGAAGGCCCCGTACTGTGGCTGGGAGTGCCCGCAGCGGTGGGGGTCATGGAAGGCGACATAGAGGAAGAAAGGCCTGCAGATGGAGAGACAGGCTTAAGCGTTGAGGTCAAGGTCAGATGGCTGACCCACCACCTGGCTTCTACCCTGGGGAGCCTCATCCTTTGGGAAGGAACACCCCTCAGCTTTGCCTACTCCCCTACAACTGAGAGCCTCCCCGTGATCCACACTGCCTCAGTGTCCCCATGTCCCCTCTTCTTCTGACCAGATCAACTTGAGCATCTGGAACCTTCTCCTCCACCCACACCCCAGCTGTCTGGAGACTCCAAGAATCCCAACCAAAGACTCTGGGATCTGCATCCAGTATTAACTGTCCAGAGGTCTGGCTGTGTGAGGGCAGTAAGGGGGAGGGACCCTCCTCACACCTGTTGTCCCGAGTCTGCAGGAATTTCCGGACCAGCAGTTTCATTCTAGTGATGTTCCGCCCCACCTGGAGGACAGAGCCATTCTCCTCTGTGTACGCAAAATCAAACGGGTACACCGTCTCCGGCCCCACGTGCTTCTTCCCAATGATGCCTGGAGTCGGGGAAATAGGCCTGTCCAGAGCCCCTTCGGTCTCCCACTCCCCTCTGCCCCCTTCTCCGCTCCCCAGGCCCTGTGTCTTGCTGTGGCCTCCAGGAGGGCAGCCGGGCCCTTGTTCTCATGTGCCCATGGCCCAGCCAGAAGGCCCAGATTCCTTGGGGTCAAGCGCTCAGAGCAGGCAACACAGGGCCCATGGTGGCTCAGGACAAGGCCTTGCCCCTCTGGGGCAGGGAGGTAAGTTGCTGTCCTGCCCCTGTGGCTACACGAAGCCCCTCACCTGTGAGAACACCAGCTCGGCCCAACAGCAAAGGCAGGCTCTGCACCCGGTCGAAGGAGTTGAAGTGGTGGACATCCTGGTGCAGGCCATACATTCCGTTCTGATGCTGCCAGCAAAGATGCTGTGAGGCTGGGCACCTCCTGGCAGCCAGGGTCCTGTCCCCCACCCCACCCACAATGCTTTTGCTCTCCCAGGCTCACCAGCCTGGCCCTTTGTAGGGCCCTGATTTAGAGTCCTCAGAGAGGTTTTCTCCATCTCTCACTCCCCGCCCAACAGGCCCACAGGTCCCTACCATGGGACGACAGCAGGAAATACAATAGACTGGGAGAATGTACACTAAAATTAGGGGTGGCTTTTATTTTCTTCTTTTTGTGTATCTGTACTTCTCAATTTTTCTATCAAGAGCACACATCGTAGAGTGAAAACCACACCAACAGGCCTCTTTTTATTAGCTGACGTTTTTAGAGTGTAAAAAAAATTGTTGTACGTGTTGCAAACTCAAACAGGCTAGAGAGATGTAAGAAGGAAAAACCCTGTCCTTATTCCTGTGGCTCACTGCCCAGAGGTGAGCGTAGCCTACAGCTGCCTGATTAACCTTACAGGAAGCTTCTGTGTACAGGCCACAGACTGCTCTTTATGTAGGCCTCCTACTCACAGCCTCAGGCTCTCAGAAAGGGATGTACAGAGCATCCCCCGCATAAAATAACGCTGTGAGATAATACATCAGGAGTAAGTGCCCATGTACACCCAGGTTCACAGCAGCATTATTCCAACAACCAAAGGTGGAAGAAACCCAAGTGTCCACTAATAGAGAAATAGATAAACAAAATACGCTCTATCCACACAATGGAACATTATTCAGTCTTGAAAAGTAGTGAGGTACTGACGTGCTCGGGTGAAGCTTGGGGACATTATGCTCAGTGAAACCAGCCAGCCGCAAAAAAGCAAACACTGTATGATTCCACTTATGTGATGTACTCAGAGTAACCAAATTCACGGAGACAGAAAGTTGAATGGTGGTTGCCAGGGGCTGGCGGAGCAGTGGGATCAGGGAGCTAGTGTTTAATGGGGACAGAGTTTCAGTTTGGGGTGATGAAGAAGTCCTGGAGACGGATGGTGGTGATGGTTGCACAACAAGGTGAGTGTACGTAATGCCACTGAACTGCAGCCTTAAAATAATTAAAATGGTAAATCTTTCATTACATTTACCTCAGCACAGTAGAGTAAGTGCCTTAAATGGCAGCTTCTATTGTCACAAAAGCTCCTGGGACAATATCATGAAAAGAGTTAATACTGGGCTGGGCAAGTACCTGCCAGGCACCTTGCTGTGAGCTTTACATATAGAGAGTTAACTTGGCCAATCCTATAGTAATCCCAGGAGTGAGGTATTACTATCACCCCATCTTTCAGGTGAGGAAATTGAGGCACACAGAGATAAGTGATTTGCTCACAGTCACACAGTGGTGGAGCAGGGCTGCACTTGGACCATTTGGCTGGGGGTGGGGGAGGGAAGGTGGGCACATCCCCAGGGAGACCAGGGAGGGGTTCCCAGCAGCAGAGGCCCTGGGGGCTCTCCCTCCTCCTGAACCCCTGCTGCCCTCACCTGGGGCAGGCCAGTGAGGAGGCTGGCCCGGCTGGGAGAGCAGCTGCTCACGGAGGTGAAGGCATTGCGGAAGACAAGGCTCCGGCGGGCCAAGGCATCCAGGTGAGGGGTGGTAATGGCACTGTTGTTGTAGGCACCACTCTCAAAGCCTCCGTCATCCGCTGAGGAAGGAGGGAGACATAGAGGACCTGATGGCCTGGGCTCAGAAAGAGCAGCATGTGGGACTGAGAGACCTGGGTCCTGCTGCAGTGGCCTGGCAGTGATGCCCAGGCGGGTATGATACCTCTGTAGACTTGATATAAGGCAGGTGTGATTCCCAAGTGGGAATGACCCAAGGGGGCATGATATTCAGCAGGCTTGTTACTTGAGTGGGAATGCCACCAGCCATGTATGAAAACTGGGTGAACATGGTAGTAGGCAGGCCTAAAACTGAGGGGAGCATGAGATCCAAGCAGGCATGATTCGGCAGTCCTGGGCTCTGCAGACATGCCTGAGGATGTGGATCCACGTGCTGGTTCTCCGCCAATGCCCCTGAGATAGGAGGAGTTGAAGGGAGCCGCTCTGTAGGGTGCTGTTTAAGTTACAATTAGCTGAAGGACCTGCCCCAGACCACAAAGTTAATCAGAAACAGTGGCCCTGGCAGACAGCCAGACCTCAAAAGAGGAAAGCATCAGGTTGCCTTGTGATAGCTGGGCTCTGGTTACCCAAGCAGAAAGTCTCGTGAACAACAGGGCACTAGAGGAACTTGGGGTTTCACGGAGGCGGGCAGGGCCGGGGGAGAAGGCGGGTGGGTGAGTGGGGGCTGCTCCCTTCAGCCAGGAGAAAGAGAGTAGAGCCACAGCGCTCTGGGGTCTGAAAAGGGAAGGGAAACGGGGTTATCACTGCTGGGGAGAAGATGAGAAATCCAGGGCACCCTGCTGGTCTCTGAGGACTTGGGCACCAGCCCCTCTTCTGGCATCCCCTCTGCGATCTGTGGAAAGCCGCCCAGCGCCCTGAGGTGGGTGGGGACCGCAGGCTTAGCCCTGGCTGCTCTGGTCACGGTTCGGGCTACAGGGTCAGAACCGGGGGCAGGAATGGGGTGTGAATGCTGGGGCCGACCCCTCCAGACCCTGCAGTGGACAGGGCCGCCTCTGCTTGCCTCTCCAAGGAGCCGACCACGAAGAGTCTGGGGCCAGCAAAAAGAAGAGTCGGGGAATGAACGGCAATGGGGTCTTCAGGGCACGGAGGGTTAGCGCTGGCCTCTTCTGGGGTCGACAACCGGCGGCCGTGGAGGGCGGTGCCCGGGGTGCCGGCGGGTCGGAACTTACCAAGGATCAGCAGCACGTTTCGGGGGCGCGCCCGGTGCACAAAGCAGAGCCCCACTACGAGGAGCAACACCCAGCAGGCCGGCCCGGAGCAGCGCATAGCGGCGGTTCTAGCCAGGCGCCGCCCCGCGGTCACATGAGCATCAGCCCTCCCGCCCCCACCCTCGGTCACGTGTACATCAGGACCCGCCCAGGACCCGCCCCGGCTCCGGCTCCCGCTCCCCCAACCTCTGCGGTTTCTGCAGACCTGCTGCGGAGACGACGGGAGACCCCGAGCTGTGGCGTCCGGTGAGTGCCTGGCTGACGGCGGCGGGGCCCGGGGCCGGGCGTTCGAGTTGCCAGGGCACTGACCGGGGTCACTGGTGGGCGGCCGACGTGGGGGGGCGGCAAGTGGTCCGAGGGTACGGGCGCGTCCCGCGGGCACCCCGCTCCCCACCCACCTCATCCCCACCCAGGTCCCCGCCATCCTCCGCCTTGCTGGGGCCGGCAGGCCACGGACCGGCAGACGGTGTGGGTCACCCCCTTAGACCCCAGTGTCTGGGGCAAGCGGCTTCGGGGGTGGGGGGCCGGTTCTGTCCAGAGCGGCCCCACCGGGGCTGGGGGTGGTTTGGGACGGGCTCTGCGCGCCAGGAGCACCAGGACCCTAGAGGATGCGCGCCGTGAATTACTGGGGGGAGCCTCTGACGTTCTTTCAGAACAAACTAGAATACCTAAGGCTTCTCTAAGGATGTAGACGCCACAGGTGGGGGTTGGGGTGATGCGCAGCTTCAGGATGGGAGCCCTCCCACCACCGCAGCGCCGCAGTCTGCCGTAGTGGGTGGAGCCTGCTATGCTGCGCACTTGGAAAACCTCAGGGCCTCCAGTCACCCCACCCACTCATCGCCAGCTGCATGTGGGTATCTCCGTGGGCCTGCTTTTCTCTGCACTGCTCCCCGTTAAATTTCCTGGTGTGTGTGGGGGGGGGAATAAAAAAGGAAACAAATTCTCCTGGGAGGAGAAACCTTGAGTCTAATTAGTGATTAGTGTTTGAACTTCTCAGTGAGAAATCATTTATTTTTACTGGCCAGAGTCGATGGAAGAGAAGGCACCTAGGGTCTGGGCAGGTGGGGTTAAGGGAGAGCAGTCGGTGGCTGGGGGCACTCCATCTTTGGTTGACGCCTTCTCTGCACAGGCTGTTGGCTTCCTGACTCAGATCAGCAAGGTGAGGGGAGATTTAACGCATCTAGCTCCACCCCCCTGGGTGAGAGGAGACCGATTGCGCATCTCCTGATGTTTCTGGACCTCACCCTCACTCTCACCCTATTGCTGGGTTTTCTGAAGCCCAGGCCCTGACTGCTGGTCTGTGTCCCCTCGTGCCCCGCCCCACTCTTCCTAGACATGTCATCTACTATGAAGCCGCCCAAGGGCTTTGCCCCGATGTCCTGCTGCTGGTCCACTGCGACCATGCAGAAGAGGCTGCCTTTCCTGGCCTGGCTGCCTGACTACACCTGGCACGCGCTGAAGATGGACTTCATCGCTGGGATCTCAGTCGGGCTCACAGTCATTCCCCAGGCGCTGGCCTATGCTGAGGTGGCTGGACTCCCTCCCCAGGTGAGATGTGTGCTCTTGCTGCCCACCACATCCCTTCCCCTTAGCCTGACCCCACTCCAGGCCTTAGTGCTCACCCAGGAGCAGAGTAGAAATGCATGCATAGTATTCCCTCCAGACAAGGGGGCACTCTGGGCTCCAGTCCCATGGGGCCCAAGAAGCCTTAGTTTACAACCTAGAACATGTGACTGCCTTTGGGCAGACGTGTGCTCCTGTAACCTGTCTTGTCATGCTTGTCACACACAGGCACCAAGCTAGTTCTGGATTGCCTGATGGGGCCAGTGGGATGACTCACTCTGGCTTTAAGAATGCTTTCTCAGAATCACAGGCTCAGACATAAGGACATGAGGCCCCAGTTGGGTGTGGGTAGGAAAGAGGCCCTGTAGTCACTGTAGGTCCACAACCTTGGGTAACAGGGTGATCAGTTCACCCTGTCTGTATGTGCTGCTGTGCCCAGAATACACAATGGACCACACAGATCCTTGTGCTTAACCAGGTACACCAGGGATCCTGTGTGGGTGCCGTGTGCCTCCTGGATATTCATTGCTCTCTCTGCCCAACAGTACGGCCTCTACTCTGCCTTCATGGGGTGCTTCGTATATTTTTTTCTGGGTACCTCCCGAGATGTGACTCTGGGCCCCACGGCCATCATGTCCCTCCTGGTCTCCTTCTACACCTTCCGTGAGCCTGCCTATGCTGTGCTGCTGGCCTTTCTGTCGGGCTGCATCCAATTAGGCATGGGGTTCCTGCGCTTGGGTAAGACACTCAGACCTTCCTGTCATGGGGACGGTGGGTTGCAGCTCTGCTCTTTCTGGGGTACCAAGGCACCTCCTTCTGGGGATGCCTTGCCTTCAGCATTTCTTTCTTTGCATTCCAAGGGCTATCCGTGTGTGTCTGTGTGTCTGTGTATCTGTGTGTGTCAAGAAGGGTGGCTCTCAGCTCTCTACTGTGCTCAGAGCCCAGGACACTTGGAGAAGTGCCCAGGGCCTCAGTCCCTAGTCTCTTTCCTGCTCTCCAAACCAGCCCAAACAGGGTATGCCACTAGTCTTTAGACCCAGTCCCACCCATACCACCTCTCCCAGCCCACACTGACCCAGTGGGGCTGGGACCAGCTTGGTGTTCCCTCTTGGCTGTCCAGGGTTCCTGCTGGACTTCATCTCCTGTCCCGTCATTAAAGGTTTCACCTCGGCTGCCGCCATCATCATCGGCTTCGGGCAGATTAAGGTAGGCACCCTAGTTGGTCCTGGGGGATCTGCTGGCTAGCAGGGCCAAGGCCAGGTCCTGATATGTGTGGGTCAAACTCTTGCTATTTTGGGGCTCAGAGCCTGTCGTGCTGGCATGAGTCTCCATTAATAAAATCATCCTTGGGCTTTCCTGGTGGCGCAGTAGTTGAGAGTCCGCCTGCCGATGCAGGGGACACGGGTTCGTGCCCCGGTCCGGGAAGATCCCACATGCCGCAGAGCGGCTGGGCCCGTGAGCCATGGCTGCTGAGCCTGCGCGTCTGGAGCCTATGCTCCGCAACGGGAGAGGCCACAACAGTGAGAGGCCCGTGTAACCACAATAAATAAATAAATAAATAAGTAAAATAAAATCATCCTTTGGGGGAGAAATTGAGTGATGGCCAAGTTCTACAACAGGTAATTTGGGGGACCAGTAATGACAGTCCCCGCTCTTGCTGGAGTTTTCATGCCTGAGTGCTTGGTTCACCTCACAGAGTCCTGCCCCTACTGCGTATTGAACCATTGGGCCTTTACAAGTCACGAGTGTACTGCCAAAATTCCGACAAGCAAATTGCTCCCCAAGCTAATTTAGCTAGGTGATTTCACTTTTATGTCTTTCTTTTCCAATTTTTTGTTTAATGTTTTTCAAATATCGTGCTTTTTTATGTTTCTGTTTAAACACAAATGAGAAGTATTGGAATCAGTGATCATTGGTTATCTGAGGATATCATTTACTCTCCTTCCATTGGGTTCTGTGTACCTGGAAGGCAGGCACTGTTTTACTTCCAACGTGGCCGCCTGGAGCTGTGCTTGGGTGTGCAGAATGAAACTGAGCTGAATCGTACAGATTGAGGGACACACACACACACACACACACACACATATACACACGCCTCTCCATGGTGTGGTTCCCACAGTCAGGCTCTGCTTCACTCTAGTCCGTGACAGTCTTCGCGGATGGAGGCCAAATGAGAAAGTAAGAACGTGAAGCCCAAGAGGGTACATGTGATAGAGAATAAAGTAGTTGACACGTCACTGGGTGCTGGGTTAAGTTCTCCCTATGTTTAGTTCTCAGAAGTCCTCTGGGAGGTAGGCATTACTATCTCCACTTACAGAGGAGGAAGCAGCCTAGAACGATGTGCGTAATTCGAACTATAGATTATGTACACACATATGTCAGGGTAAGCTTGGCAAGTGCTATTTCGTGGGATGCTCTGTCCTTTATTCTGGAAACATTAGCTTTCATTTTTAGTGTCAAGAATGTTCTTTTTTCATAACACAGTGAGAGGGTAGCTTCTTTATGCACTCGTATTTGGCACGCGTAGGTCTCTGTCTTCAAAACCTTGACTAGGTCATGACAGTCATCTGAGAGCCTCTAGGCTTGGGGTGGGGGTCCTCTTGACCTGCCCACGCAGGAGTCCCTGCCCAGGACAGAAGCTGCTGTCCGTGTCTGCCCTTCCCCTTCGGGGGCTGTGTACACAGTGGGTTTTGGGGTCCTTGGAGCCTGATTGCCTTGCGAGTCTGGGCCTCGACCTCCCCTTCTGATCCCAACCAGATAAAGAACTAAAGTACAGAGTGGCGCCCCTTCTCCCACCTGAGGACCCCCGACCTGGCGGGGTCCCCTCAGCGCTCCTCCCTGGAGGACTTAGGCGCCCCCCCGACCCCCGCCCGTGCAGGTCTGGCAGTCTCATGGCGAGACTTTCGCTTCTGACAGGGGGCGGTCCCCGATGGGCGGGCCTCCAAGTGACGGACGCGGCCTCGAGCCAATGGCGGTGGGGTCTGTGCTGTGAAGGGCGGGCCTCTGAGTGATGGACGGGGCCGCGAACAGATGGCAGCCGGGCCTGAGGGGGTGGGCCGGGCCCCGGGCCAGGGAGCAGTTGAACCAGTCTCCTTGGTTTGAGGTCGCTCGGACAGATTTTCCTCAGATAGGAAAGTAATTTGCAACGACTTGCGACAACCGGAACTTTGTGAAATACCGTCAGCGCTCCCACTTCCCCCAGAGAGGGATAACTTTGATCTCCTCCCTTTGGGGACTTTGGGAATGGACAGGTAGGCCCGGGAGAGCCAGGAGATGTTTTCCCCCAGGAAGGGCCCTTGGAGGGGTAGGGGGTTCCAGGTTTGGAACAGTATTGAGATGCTGCAAGGGTTGGGTTTCAGGCCTTATATCGCAGAAGGCTGTCTAATCAGAAGCTCTTGTTTGACAGAACCTGCTGGGACTGCAGCACATCTCCAGGCAGTTTTTTCTGCAAGTGTATTACACTTTCCACAACATCGGAGAGACCAGGTACTGGTTGGCTGTGTTTCTCCCCCCGCCCCCATAAGTAAGTTCTTCCTTCTAGATCCCTCTCCCAGTTCCCTCCCCATTTCCACTCCCAGGTGGCATTTATTCCAATCCTCTGGGATCTTACTGCTCAAACAGGGGTCCCGTGAGCAGCACCATTGGCATCACCTGGGAGCTGGTTAGAAGCACAGTCTGGCTGGCCCAGACCTGCTGACTCAGTCGGCTTAACAAGAGGCCCACGTGGCACATTGAAGCTTGAGAAGCTCTGCTCTGGTCAGTCCAGTGCGCCAGTCAGCGTGACCCCATGCAGGGCTTTCTCCTGTGGTCAAAGTGAGAAGAGACCATATGAAGGAAGGGCAGGTGGTCTCTCGTTCAAGGAGTTCATAGTTCAGTGAGCAAGAGAACCACAGGGCAAGGGAAGGCAGAGGCCAACAGACATGCAGATGCCAGGAGACGGGTGTCAGGTGGAGAGAGTTCCTACAGCAAGCACATCACTCAGATGGAGGGGTTTCTCTCAGAGAGCAAGCAGGTTAAAGGGACAAATAGGAGATGCAGCTCCATGAGCCCAGCTGGAGGCCAGAACACCTCTCTGGCTGGAGGGGCAAGAGGAAGAAGTGACCTGGGCGGGGGGCTGTACGGGGAGCTTCCTGAAGGGAGTGGAGGAGACCCTGTGACCATCCTCTCCTCCCTTTCTGATCTGCTGCTGAGGTTTCCTGGCCCATAAGATGCACCTGGTTGGGGTCAGCCACATGGGGGGCAGTGGAGATGGAGATGGACTGGTCAGAGAGCGTCATAGGCAGTCAGGAGTGAATCTCCCGGAACTGACGAGACACGTGTAGCCCAGAGAGCTATGTGACTAAAAACGTGAGTTGGTAGCGTGTCTATGGCTACCACTGTGATCTGGGCTTCAGCTCCCAGGGCCTGTGTACTTACTAAGTTTCGAATAAAGTTTTGAAATGGAACAGGGACAGAGGTTACTTAGGAAAAAACAAAAAGAGCATTTGAGAGAGAAAGTTTTCCAGCAGAAGCAGCAACCAAAGGCCAGAAGGCCTGTGCTCTCAGCAGGTTTGCGTGGTGACTGGTGTCTGTCTGCAGGGTGGGCGATGCAGTGCTGGGACTGGTCTGCATGGTGCTGCTTCTCGTGCTAAAGCTGATGCGGGACCACGTGCCTCCCGTCCATCCTGAGATGCCCACTGGCGTGCGGCTCAGCCATGGGTTGGTTTGGACTGCCACCACAGGTGAGGGGGCCTTCTGGCTGAGGGACCATTTCCAGATTTGTCCTGCACAACCTGGTCTCACATTGTAGTCACCCCAGGAACCCGAATTCCACCCCTAGAGAGCTTCACGTCACTCGCTAAGTGGTTCTGATATGCATCCAGGGCTGAGAACTCTGTTTAACAGCAGAAGTTCTCAGCTAGGGATGATTTTGCTCCCTCCCGCCCCCGGGGGACATTTGGCAATGTTCAGAGACATTCTTGGTTGACACTACTGGGCAAGACTGTTTCTGACTTCTGATGGGTGGAGGCCAGGGATTTTACTAAACATCCTGCAATGTACAGCCTCCCACGGCAAAAAACTGATCTGGCCCAAGGTGTCAGCAGTGCTAAGGTTGAGAAACTCTGGCAGGTCTCTGGGGGAGAAAACAAGTTCCACTGAGACAGACTGGTCCTGTTTTAATTGTGCAGCTGCAAAGGGTAAACATTTTGCTTCAGGCCTGGAATCAGCAGGTTGAGTTGCAGTTAACCAGAGGATCTGTAAAGAAAGGCCGAAGTAAAAGGCGGCAAGATGAGGAGAGTTAGTGGAACCATTGGCTGGTTGAAGGGCCATCTTGGGGTGGCGGTGGGGATGGACACCTCTCCACTGAGCTGCCAGTAGGTGACACAGAGAGAGAATGGCAGGTACAGCAAAGCAAGGAAGCATTGATATCTAGTGGGCCTTCCCAGAGCTGAGGGGAATGGAAATCATCCCGCTTGGCCCTACTCCTCCGCGGCCATGAAATCCAGCCAGTTGTGGGAGGGAGGGGGTGACGAGATTTCAGCCCTTGAGTCACTTCCAGCTTCTCCGGCTGGTCCCCAGTCCCAAGAGTCACTCACCAGATGCCATTCTGCAGCCGAGAGGCCATGGGTAAATGCTGAGCGCTTGGGAGGGTGGAAGAGCACTGGGTTTATGGTGAAACTGCTGGTTTCAAGTCCTAGTTTAGCCACTTACCTGGCACTTGCGTGAGTCACTTGTCAAAATTTTATGAGCTTTAGTATAGTCATCTGTAAAATAGTGAAAACAGGCTCTGTTGCCTAAAACTTAACACTCGAAGTGTGGCCTCTGACCAGCAGCACAGGCATCCCCTGGGAGCTTGTTGGAAATGCAGGTTCTCAGGCCCACCCAGACCTCTGACGCGGAATCTGCACGTTAACATGCTTGTCAGGTGACTTGTAGGCACACTGAGGTCTGAGAAGTGCTGCTCCAAAACCCTGTAGGCTTCTCAGGGACTGCTGTCTTCTTTCTCTCCAGGATATGTGGTGTGTCCTTAGGAAACTAGTTACTGAGCTCCCAACTATGTTTATTAAAAAGTCATCGTTTCAGCTTGTATTTTAGCTGAGTGAGGACAGGTTAACCTATAGTAGTACCTTGTGTTTGTTTAGCAATTTGTAGAGAATTTGTTTAGCCCCAGAACACTCTTGTGGGGTAGGTGGAACAGTTGTAATTTCTCCCCTTTTGCAAATGAAAAAGTAGAGACTTGCAGAAATTGAATGAGCTGTAATCTGACATACAGTGATGGATGGCTTATAAAGCATTTTACAAACATCACTTCTTTTGATTCTCATAGCAGCCTTGAGGATGGGATATTATTTTCCCTGTGTTGCCAGTGAGGAAAATGAGGCTCTGAAAGGTAAAACAGACAAACCAAATAAGACTTCTCAAGGTCACATAGCTAGGAGCAGGCAGAGTGAGGACTTGCTCCCAGGTCACTTGCCCATTTTCTTGATCAATTGATCTAGAGGTGTATCGATTTTATTTATCTCACAGAACCAGCTTTTGATTGCATTGATCTTTCTCTTGCTTTTGTTTTCTCGTTAGTAGATTCTGATCTGATCTTCATTATTTCCTTGCATTGGCTGCTTTTGAATTTAGGTTTCTTTTTCAAATTCTTAAGGCAGAAGCTGAGGTCTCTGAGACCTTCCTTTTCCAATGTAGTGATTAGGGTCATAAATTTCCTACTCAGCACTGCTTTAGCTGCATCCCACAATTTTGATAGGTTGTGTTTTCATTTTCACTTAGTTCTAAATACTTTCTAATTTCCATTTTTACTTCTCTTTTGAATTGTGGATTATTTACCCTTTGAACCAGGAGCCTTTTAGGAATTAGTTTCCAAATATTTGGGGATTTTTTAATTAGTATTTTGCTACTGATTTCTAACGTAATCCCATTACTGTCAGAGAACAAACGCTGTACGTACATACATATGTAGAATTATAATTTTCTCTGGAAATGACCCCCCTTTATCCTGGTAACATTCTTTGCTCTGAACTCTACTTTCATGTAGAGTTGTTCCAGATTTCTTTTGGTTAGTATTAGCATATGTTTTCCCATCCTTTTACTTTGAACCTATTTAACTTATTTGTGTCTTTATGTTTAAAAAGTGTGATTTTTGTAGGAAACGTATAGACGGATTTTGTTTTTTAATACAATCTGATGATCTCTGCCTTTTCATTGGGGGGTGGGGTAATGTTTACATTCCATGTGATGACTGATGTATCTAGCTTTAGATCTACCATATTGCTCTTTGTTTCCTATTGTCTCATTTCTTCTTTGTTCCCTTTTCCCTCTCTTTCTACCATCTTTTGGATTGAGTATTTTTCTATGATTCTTTTTTTATTCCCTTTATTGGCTTATTGGCTATAACTGCTGTGTGTGTTTTTGTTTTTGCTTGTTTGTTTTTGGTGGTTGCTTTAGGGTTTATCGTATACATCTGTATCTTAATACAGTATACTCTCCAACTTCACGTTGATATGAGAACCTTTTGACCAGATACATCCATTTCTCCTCTTCTAGCCTTTGTGCTATGGTTGTCATATATTTTTTTCAACATGTGTTTTAAATCCCTCAGTCGTTATTATTGTTTCCACTTTAACTATGTAGTTACTTCTAAAGATGTACAAGTAATGAGAACAGAGTTTGTTGTACCTTCCCACATTATACATCTTGTGCTTTTCGTTCCTTTGTGTAGATCCAGATCTCCATCTGTATCATTTTCCTTCTGCCTGGAGAGCCTTCTATATTGTTTCCTGTAGTGCAGGCCTGTTGGTGATGAATTCTTTCAACTTTTGTATGTCCAAAATAGTCAATGTTTTACTTTTCTTTTGGAGGGTAGCTTTGCTGGATATAGAATTCTAGACAGTTTTTTTCCTCCTCCACACTTTAAAAATGCTGTTCTCCTGTCTTCTGGCCTGCTTTGTTTCCTACAAGAAGTCTGCTGTCATTCTTATTTCATTCCTCTAGATATGACCTTTTTCTCTGGCTGCTTTTAAGACATTCTCTTGGGCTTCCCTGGTGGCACACTGGTTGAGAATCTGCCTGCCAGTGCAGGGGACACGGGTTTGAGTCCTGGTCTGGGAAGATCCCACATGCTGCAGAGCAACTAAGCCCGTGCGCCACAGCTACTGAGCCTGCGCGTCTGGAGCCTGTGCTCCGCAGCAAGAGAGGCTGCGACAGTGAGAGGCCCGCGCACTGCAATGAAGAGAGGCCCCTGCTCGCCACAACTAGAGAAAGCCCATGCACAGAAATGAAGACCCAACACAGCCAAAAAACAAAATTCTCTTTATCATTGACTTTAGGCAATTTGATTATGATGTGCCTTGTTGTAGTTTCTTTTTTTTTTTTTTTTCCATGTGTCTTGTCCTTGGAATTCACTGAGCTTCTTGGTTATGCAGGTTTGCAGTTTTTTTTTTTTTTTTTTTTTTTTTTTTTTTTGCGTTACGCGGGCCTCTCACTGTTGTGGCCTCTCCCGTTGCGGAGGACAGGCTCCGGACGCGCAGGCTCAGCGGCCATGGCTCACGGGCCCAGCCGCTCCGCGGCATGTGGGATCTTCCCAGACCGGGGCACGAACCCGTGTCCCCTGCATCGGCAGGCGGACTCTCAACCACTGCGCCACCAGGGAAGCCCAGGTTTGCAGTTTTTATCAAATTTGGAAAAATACTCAGTCATTGTTTCTTCAAATCCTTGTGCTGTCTCCCCATGCCACTCCATGGTCTTTCTTTGTGGACTCTGACACATATTAGGTTACTTGAAATTGTTACACAGCTACTGATGCTTTGTACAGTTTTTCAATCTTTCTTTTCTTCTGTGTGCTTCATTTTGAGGAGTTTCTACTGCTACATCTTCAGTTTCACTAGTCTTTTTCCTGTAATATCTAATCTGTCTTTAATCCATTCAGTGTATATTTTGCCTCAGACGTTACGGTTTTCATTTCTAGAAGGTCAATTTGGGAGATATTTGGGTATATATACACAGACACTGTTGTTCCATATATTTTGTCCAGTTTTTAGTTGTTTTAGGCAGCAGAGTAAACCTGCTCTGTTTCTCCGTCTTCAAAGTGGCATTACCTTGGGAGATCTGATCTCAAAGTCTTTCCAGCTCTGCCTTTGACCATGCAGTCACTGGTGACCAGTAGATGATATGCGTGCTGGCCCTGTGTGTCACCACTCCTCTGTTTCCCCATTGTGCGTTTTTCATGGTGTCATGTGTTCATGCCTGCCATACGGTTGCTTGTATCCATGCTGTTTCCCAGGCTGGGGTGGGGTCTTCCACCTCCTGAGGTGTATTTGCCCCAGTTACCCAGATGATCCAGGTTTCACTGACAGTTTCTCCCCCTGTCCTAGCTCGCAACGCCCTGGTGGTCTCCTTTGCTGCCCTGGTCGCATACTCCTTCCAGGTGACTGGATACCAGCCTTTTGTTCTAACTGGGAAGACACCCGAGGGGCTCCCTGATGCCCACATCCCTCCCTTCTCAGTGACCACTGCCAACGGGACGATCTCCTTCACCGAGATGGTACAGGTGGGTAGAGACAGGGAGCCAGGCCGGCTTGGCTGAGGCCGCAGCAGCCCCTGGGCCTGGTTCTATCTCCTAATGCGTCCGCTTAGTGATGCGCAGCTCTGAACTCAGCTAGGACTGCTGTTCTCAGGAAGGGGCATCTCTGGTGCAGGGACAGGTAGGAATGAGTTCCAGGTTAGGCACAACCTCAAAGGGCACCACATTTATTTTTCTACCTTGAGCCCAGGGGGTGTTCCTGCCATCGTGGACACTGGCAGAGCAGGAATCTGTTGTGTTCTGCTGTGTGTCGTGTTTCTTGCAGTGTGAGCTCACAGCCCTGCAGCTGAAGTATGTTTGCTTCTGTCAGACATGGACGAGCCAGTGCCTACCTTATCAGGTCACTGACTGGTCAGCCCTCTTCTGTCCTTCCCCAGAGGGTCACTCACCATCCCTCTCTCCTCTCTCAGGGCATGGGGGTCGGGCTGGCCGTGGTGCCCCTGATGGGTCTCCTGGAGAGCATCGCAGTGGCCAAATCCTTTGGTAAGATGCTCACCACCCATGCCCTCCCTGGCACCTCAACCTGGAGCCCAGCCTGCCTTGCTTGCCTGCTCTTCTGCTTGCTTTTTATCTGCTTTGATTTTTAAAACTTTGAATTTTTATCTGAGTAATACATGCTTTTTTAAAAATATTATTTTTTAAGTATTATCTTTGTTTTTAATATAATTTTTTGAGTTGACAGTTTTCATTTAATTGGTAATAATAGCTGTATTTGATACCCTGTTAGCAAAATTCCTAAAAATTTGACAAGGTGCCCTTTCCGAATGTCTGAGCACACCTGGCCTGTCCCCTCCTGACCCCTGGAGAGGCTGGGAAGCGTTAATCTACTTATATGTTTGCTGCTCAATACTGATTCCCTGTGCCTGAGCTGAGGCTGCCAGACCTTTCACGTGTCCCTGCTTCTGTCTTAGGTCCCTGGACTTTTGTTCTGTGTTGTCCATGAGGATGATGTGTTTCTTCTGTTCTGTAAGAGGGTTAAGTCCTTTGTTTGGATCTAATTTGACTCTAAAGGTTAAAATTCAGATATATGACATGTATGTTACTATGACTACCTAACTTGTGTTCACTGCCCAGCCCAGGTTGTGCCAGGATTATGTTTCCTTCTTTGAAGTTCCAGCATCTGGATCCTTAGACCATTCCAAGGAGACTATAAACCAGTGTTCATTCTAAAGGGTTTTCCTTTCCAAACGCCAGCAGTTGCTCAAGACCACGCTGCATTTCAGTTTGCGACCTGTTCAGCTCACGTCTTTCTTGTTCAGTTTTTATTTTTCCGATCCTTTTTTTTTTTAATTCGGAGGGGCATATCTCAGAATCTGCACGTGACATTTTACTCATCTTGTCTATTACTTAGAAAACTCTCCATTTTCTTTTGAAGTCAGCTGACTTCCTGTGCTCATTTGTATAGCTTGTCCTGCTTTTAAATCAAGGCTTCGTAAACACAGCCTGCTGCCCATCACCTGCGAATGGCTTTTGCATTTTTAAATGTTTAAAAAAAATCTAAAGAAGATTTGGGTTTGATGACACATGAAAAGTATATGAAATTTGTATTTCAGTTCACAAGTAGGGTTTTATTGGAAGATGATCTCTTGTTCACTTGTTTTGTGTTGTATGGCTGCTTTGTGCTATAATGGGGAGCTGAGCAGTTGTGACAGAGGGTGTGACCCTCAAAACCTAAAATATTGACAGCCTGGCCCTTTACAGAAAGTTTACCAACCATTGTCTTAAAATTCATGCCGCTCCATAGTTTCTCCCTAAATCTTCCCGCTCATGTCTCTGGGCCTCATCTGAGACTTTCTGGTCATCCTGACTTGCCACCAGAGAGCTTTTTAGTTTAAAACATCTTTCCCTTGTTATAAAAGCAATACATGTTTGTTGCACAGGATGTTGAAAGTTCAGAAATGGATAAAAAAACGAATCACTTGTAATGTCCTTCAGTACCTCAATTAACTGCTAACATTTTGCTCTACGTCTACTTGTTTTTTTGTAAACACACAAAGACGTGTGTACACTTGCATACATATATATATTTTATCTGTGTTTATACCTTCTGTTTACAAACGTAGACAATGCTGTAGGGAGGAATTGGTAGCCTGTTCTATCATTTCATAGGCAGTTTCCTGATGATATGTAACTAGTGACAGTGTTTTTATTGTCTGTTCTCTTTATAGCTTCTCAAAATAATTACCGTATTAACGCCAACCAGGAGCTGCTGGCCATCGGTAAGACTCCAGTGGCGGGTGGCTCTCGGGGTCTGGGTGGTGGAGGTGCTGACACGCAGGGTGCAGAGCTGGCCCGAGTGGGGCCCATTCTCCCATCTCAGGTGGTTCAGTTTAATCCCTAGGAGTAGGGTGCCGACATCTAGTGTCTGACTGAGGCTCACTGAGCACCTGCTGTGTACCAGACCCTGAGGGCTGTGGCCTGTTCTGTGCCTGGGAACGCCTGGAATGTTCCACCTGGGCTGGGGGCTTCCAGGGCGAGGGTCAGGTTGCTGAGGAATGTGGCCAGGTAGGATCTCAGGTGAGCCTGCTGATTGTGTGGGATCTTGGCTGCCTGTGCCTCGCCCTGTGCCTCCCTCCAGGAGGGGCAGGCGGATGAGTGAGGACTCAGATGGGCCCCAGGCTTCCTGACTGTGGAGCGGTGCATCCCAGGTGACACCTGAGCTGTCTCTAGAGCAGGCCTTGAACCTGTGACCAGTTGTGGGTTTGCGGAGCCAAGGAGACCATGGTGGTCTTTGTGAAGGCCCCTGGGTGAGGTGGGTGCTGACGAGCTGATGGTGATGAACTTGGGCTAGTTACCTCCATTCTGAGGTCCCAGCCAGGTTCCCGGCATGGCTGCGTCCAGTACAGGTTAATCAGAGGCACACAGGGAAGGCAGCTTACTGGCCATGACCTTCTCCCAGTCACCTTGGCTAGTCATCTCATGAAAGTATGGGTTTGAAGGAACTCAGAGTAGCAGGGATGCCGGCAGGCGTACTGGGCACTTGAGGCCTGTCTCTGCATACTTGCCTTACTCAGCCGTCCCCCTTTCTGGGCAGGAGGGATTCCTCATTCTGTTATACATGGGAAAAGGCATATTTCACACAGGCAAGGCTGGGGTCAGAACTGCTTTATAGCTAGAATTAATCTCGGCGCACTTGGCAAAGATCATGGTTTGACCTTCCTAGAGGAAGAGAGAACCAGATATAGGATGCCCCACTGGGTAGTTCCTCTCACCTTCTGTCTTCCTGTTTCCTTTCTGGTTTTTATCTCCTTTCTCCTCCTCTCCTTTTTCTATTTTATGCTTCTTCTCGTCCTGGATGAGCTTTTTCCTTCCGTTTCTCCACAGGCCTGACGAACATCCTGGGCTCCCTCTTCTCCTCCTACCCGGTCACGGGCAGCTTTGGCCGGTGAGTGACTACGTTCCCCCTTCCCTGTGTCTCCAGGGAGGTCCCCGCCCAGGTCAGAGGGTCCTTGTCCAGCTTGAAGAACCAGGTTCCCCCTCCTGGGCCCTTGCCCATGTCCTGAGGCCGTTTTCACTTTTCTCCACATTGGTCCTCTCTCCCTTGGTCAGCTGTGACAGTGTTTATGGGGAGACAAGAGGGGGCTCGCTCTGCTTCCCTCACCATCTTAGCTGGTTTTCTTTACCCCGATACACGGTGCTGCAGTTTAACGTTAAAAAGATCCCCATGCATGGAAATGCTCCCAGCATCTTGATGCTGGAGTTAATTCCTGAAAGATAGTGGAGGTGGGAGGGATTGTGGCTCCTCGCCTCCCCTGCTCTCCCAGCCCGACAGCCACTAATGGGTCTCTGTTGCCTTCCAGGACTGCTGTGAATGCTCAGTCAGGGGTGTGCACCCCAGCAGGGGGCCTGATGACGGGTGAGCACCCATTGCACAGACACTGTGCTCCCCGTGTCCGCCGCAGTGAGATAGGAGGAAAGGAGTGGAGGGAGCCCAGGGTATGGGTGCCGTCGGCTCTGGTGCCTGGCTGTGTGCCCCAGAGCAGGGACTCCTTGCTGGGTGGGAGTTGGGGCGGCAGGGCCATGAGGTCACAGCACCCCACGCCCCTGCAGGAGCCCTGGTGCTGATGTCACTCGACTACCTGACCTCACTCTTCTACTACATCCCCAAGTCTGCCCTGGCTGCTGTCATTATCATGGCCGTGGTCCCCCTGTTCGACACCAAGATCGTGGGGACGCTCTGGCGAGTGAAAAGTATGTATCTCCTGTCCGTCGGCACCATGGTTATCGATGATCCTCCGTCTGCCATTGGCTGCTGCCCAGGCTGGCCCAGCCGGGGGAGAGATGGGGGCTTTGGGGTGACCACCAGGGCCCATGTCATAGCCTCCCTTTCTCCACTGGTCATAGCAGCTCAAGGTTCTCCAGAACCTGCAGTTCCTTTACCGTAACAAGTTTTTGTTCTCTTTTGTTTTTCAAAGCAGTTAAGGGATTTATGTGGCTTCTACATCTAAGAGAAGTCTTGGTGCCTCCCTGGTCCTCATATCCCTTTTTCCTTGGTCCCCTGAGAAGTGCCCACTGGGACCTCTTCCCAGGGGCAGGGGACCAGGCTGACCAGGCAGGTCTTAAGGGTCCCTCGCCCAGGTAGGGAGGGATTTCTTGCCTCTGACACATCCTTGAGCTGGCATGGCCTGTCAGAAGCATCAGTCCCCAAGTCTCCGGATGGGGGTCCCTTGGGAGCTGTTTGGGGTCCATGACACCTTCACTCATTATGAGGAAAGCCACGCACGAGGTGTCTCTTGTCAGGGGGCTCGGGTAGCTGGGAGCCAAGCTCGCTGTGGAGGGGCCATTCCTCAGCTGGACCCCCTCTCCCAGGGCTGGACTTGCTGCCCCTCTGCGTGACGTTCCTGCTCTGCTTCTGGGAGGTCCAGTATGGCATCCTGGCAGGGACCCTGGTGTCTATGCTGGTTCTCCTGCACTCCGTGGCCAGACCCAAGATACAGGTAGCCCATCTGGTCTCCCTGAGGGGGACCTGCTGGCCTCAGGGGGCCCGGTGGGGTGAAGCATGCCATGGGCAGACCCTTTGACCCCACTGTCTTGCATTTTGAGCTCTTGGTGTGATTGTGGCCTGAGGCACTGCCAAGTGACCATTCACCTAGCGGATGGTTTGACCTTCCGGTCATAACCCCACAGTGCTGTCATGCTGCGCGTGGGGCTGTGGCGCAGGTGGGGGTCCCGCCAGCTCTGCACCCTCCCGTCCACCCTAGGCCTGGAAGAGCTGCCCTGTTGAACTTGCCTCCAGGGCTCACTGGCTTCCCCCACACTGTCCCCAGGTGTCAGAGGGCCCGATGCTAGTCCTGCAGCCGGCGAGTGGCCTGCACTTCCCTGCGATCGAAACCCTCCGGGAGGCGTTACTGAGCCGGGCTCTGGAAAGTACGTGGCCAGTTGGGCTGCGGTCACCCCCAGCTCCCCGCCACCCTCTCAGCAGGGGTTCCTGCTGGACCCCAAGACCCTGCTCTCAGCTGTCAGGAAGGAGCTTGCCCGTCCTTGGGTCCTGGGGGTCTCGGGCGTCTCAAGAGTGGCGTCCAGTGGACACCCCCCCCCGCCACCGTGTATGCATGCAGCAAGGGTGGCAGGTTCCCAACATGTGTCCCTGAGGGCCCGCTCCTTCCAGGAGTTGGTATTTAGGGGAGAAAAGGGTCTGTTTGCCTGCCCTGTGAAGGAAATGGTTGTTGCTGTCTCCAAACAGCTAATGTTTTGGGTCCTTGTCCTTTCCCCTTCCCGTGCCCACTGGGGAGGAGCTCTTGATGGCCTTGTTTGGCCCCATGCCCCTGGCCAGAGCCTTTTCTGGCAGCCTCTGCCTGGTGTGACCACTCCCCTGTACCCCCAGCATCCCCGCCACGCTCTGCAGCCCTGGACTGCACCCACGTCTGCAGCATTGACTACACGGTGGTGCTGGGGCTCGGGGAGCTCCTGGAGGACTTCCACAAGCGGGGTGCCACCCTCGCCCTCATTGGCCTGCAGGTGGGTGTCGGCATCTGCTCTCGAAGTAGCCTGTGAGGTCTGTGTTGTCACCGTCCCCATGTCAAGGTGAGGATGCCAAGGCCCAGAGAAGCTGAGTGACTTGCCCAATGTCACACAGTGAGGAAGGCGGCTGGGCTCCATTCTTGTGGCATCTGGCTGCAGAGCTCTGCTTGTGTCCGTTACATCATGTGTTGTATTTGCAGAGCACTCATCTCCGTGTCCTTCAGAAGGTATTCACTTAGGAAGTGTTCCTCTTACAGAGATGTGAGTTAGCCTGTGACGTGGCTTGCTAGGGCAGGAGCATTCCCACCTGGAATCACCGTTTGTCCCACAGGTCCCCGTTCTCCGTGTCCTGCTGTCAGCTGACCTGAAGGGCGTCCTGTACTTCTGCACCCTGGAAGAAGCAGGTGGGTGTGGCCAGTCATCAGAGTGAGAGCCACGGCAGCCTGGCTGCCACACCCCACAGGGTCAGGACGGCAGGACAGAAACCCTGGGAGATGGGAGGGTCAGTGCTCGAGTCCAAGAGTGGGGAGCACTCGGACGAGGGTGAGGCAGTGGACAGGTTGTCAGGGGGCCTTCCTGCTCTGGGGTTTTATGTTTTGGGACTGTATGTGCGTTTTTAATTGAGGCACGGTTCACATACAGTGAAATGCACAGATCCTAAATGTGAGTTTGAGTCCTGACACATGGATGCAATGGGCGTCCAGTCAGGATGTAGGTTTTCTCCATCGTTCCAGAAAGTTCCCTCTTGCTCCCTTCCAGTGGCCCCCACTAGGGGTAAGCACTGCTCTGATTTCTTCCGCCATCGGTCAGTGTAGCCTGTTCCGGAACTTCATGTAGTGGGATCAAGAGGATTCTTTCTGTGTTCGGCTTCCTTGGCTCAACTTGGTGTCTGTGCGATTCATCCACGTTGCTGCTAAAGCAGCCAGACGCTGATCCACAGGAACTGGATAAGCAGATTGGGCCCAGCCGCACCATAGAACCCGCCCAGCAGTGAGGAGGGTTATCGTGGCATGGAGAGTGGTGAGGTGCTGGTGGAGACTTAGGTGAAACCGGCCCAGGGCTGGAGATACTGGTCCAGGGACCTTAACTCCCCAGGCTTGAGGCCCCCAAAAGGCCAGCCTTTAATCCCATTCTGTGAACTGACCTATCCTCACTTCACTTTTTTAGTGTTTGGAAACCTTGTGTTTTCTGCAGAGAAATACCTGAAGCAAGAACCAGGGACCCAGCCCTACAATGGCAGCGAGGACTCTGTTCCGGAACACAAGATCGCCCTGCTGAAGGCCTGATTGGGCTGCCGATGGGTGCCCGACATCAGAGGGTCTCACGGAAGGTTCTGGTCACTGTGATGCCGGATGCCGCCTTGCGGATGGATCTGAGAAACCTGAGTAGGTGTCCCAGAGGAGGGGGAGGGCAACTGCGTGGGGGTCCACAGGTGGGACTCATCCCTTCCTCTGAGATGATTGAAAAAGTACCTCCCTGCTCTTCCTGGTATGCGAACTCTTTTTTTAAAGAGTGATTTGGAGAACACTCTCTAGAATGGCAGACCACTTGAGAAAGGAGAGGGCAGGGATTTCAACCTGGTCTAGGAGAGGAGACCTCTCGCCCCAGCTCCTTCCTAGATTTCAGGGGAAATGGGGAGGGCGGGCATCTCTCAGGTGGGTTCCCTTCTTGATGGCGGCGGCTGAGCTGTTGTTGGGAGGAAAACCAAGGTTTGCCAAATGACTTAAAGTGTCTATTAAAAATAACTTTGTTGTGTTTTCTAAATAAGTATAGCTTTGGTGTTTTGTAAAAACCATAAATGCTTATTGTAAAAACTACAGGTAACCATCCCCCCCCATCCACTTTGGTGATAGCTCCACACCTCCTCCCTCCAGTACACGTACACGTGTGTACGTTAGCATGTGGGTGTGTGTTTACAGTCATGTAAATGGGATCATTTCATCCATGGTGCTCTGTGACCCACATTTTCATGCGGTCATTGCTGTGAATTATTTGTTGTGATAATAAACAGAATACATGAATATCAATGGCTACGTGGTATTTTATTCTATATGAGTCATAATTTACTTAACAAGCTCTCCATACAGGGACTTGCCTGTTTTCAATTCCACTTCCATCAGTTTTTAGAGGTAAATCCTAGCTGAGGAAGGTTGTGCTCCTGGACTCCTTGAGAAAGAACTCACCACGCAGATGGCCCTGGATGCGGTGCCATAGAGCCACCAGTGTTCTGCCCAAGCCACCCTGGCCAGTATCTGAGCAGAACAAGGGTCCAAGCCTGCCCATAATACATGAGTTTTTTCAGATTCCTTGGCCTCCATCTTCTGGTGTTTCTCCTTCCAGGACCCTGACCAGCCAGCTAAACGGTTCACCGCCAGCCCCAAGGAAGCCTTTCCTTACCTCAGGCAGTTTCTCTTTTTCCACAAGGTGAGTGTGTCCTGAAGCTCTGCCCGCTGGGCCACACCTGGCCAGAGCTGTGATGGGAGTTGTGGTCCCTATTGGCCTGTGCCCACATTCTGAGCCCACCCATTCTGGACCCCAGAGATCATCCAATTCACAATGTAGCCAGTTGATACACTCAGGTGGGACCAATTTCATTGAAAACCCTCACCATCTGTGACTCAGCTCTGCTTCTAGGAAGCCACTCTAGCAAAACACAAGCCTGTCTCCGGGGAAGCTGACCAAGGATGTTTATCACAACCTCGTTAGCAATTTTGGAAAATGAAAGCAACCTAAGTGTCTTGACCATGGAACATTCAAGGAATGAATTGGTGTAGGTAGTCACAGATTTTTGAGTGAAAAGGGCAAGTTGCAGAGTGATACCCATCTTAAGATACCATTTGTGTAAACACACCCACTAAATGATGGTATGATATATGTATGAGGTTTTTAAAAGTTCTGGAAGGATAAACGTCAAACTCATAACTGATTACTTCTTGGGTTGACAGTAACCATATCTGTATGGTTTAATATTTCAAAGAACATTACATTGATGTATACTTAAAAATTAAATTAAAAAAAAAGAAGTGTGGAGAATTGCCTGGAAAGAATTTGGAACTTGGTGTCAGAAGATGCAGGGCTGGGTTCCATCATCCTTTCTCATCAGCCGGACAAGCTGTCTGAGCCTTGGTCTATAAACCGGGGAATCCATGTGACTGTACTGATGATGACACAGTCGATGGAGCCTTTCCTCACCACTGGCTGGCATGGTGCTTATGGCACTGACATCACCAACACCATTGCAGTTCCCTGCCTCCCCTGTAGTGAGTGTGGCCACGTGACTGATACCAAGTCAGTGCTGTCTGTTGTGCGTTCAATTGTGTACCGGCCCCACAGAGTTCATATGTTGAGTCCTAACCCGCAGTACCCAGAATGGGACCTTATTTGGAGCTAGGGTCATTGCAGATGTAATTAGTTAAGTGCATACTTGCAGTAGGGTGGGCCCTAATCCAATATGGCTGTGTCCTTATAAAAAGGGGAGGGTTGCCTAGTGGTTAGGCTTCTGGGCTTTCACTGCCATGGCCCGGGTTCAGTCCCTGGTCCGGGAACTGAGATCCTGCAAGCTGCACCACGCAGTCAAAAAAAAAAACGGTCTGGGGCAGGTTTGGTACAGATATGCATATACAGGGAGACCATGATGTGAACATGAAGGCAGAGATTGGGGTGATGCTTCTACAAGCCAAAGAATGCCAGCCATCACCAGAAAACCACCAGAATCCAGGAGGCAGGCCTGGAACAGATGCTCCTTCAGAGCCTCAGAAGGAACCAACCCTGCTGACACATTGATCTCAGACTTCTAACCCCCAGAACTGTGAGACAGTAAATTTCTGTTGTGTAAGCTACCCCATTTGTGGTACTTCGTCACAGCAGCCCTAGTAGACTAATACAGTACGTGGGGAGTGTGCATGCCATTTCCTACCTGGCCAATAGAAGCCTTCCGTGCTCCCTCCTCCGAGCGCTTTCCCCGTTTCTGGCTGGCTGGCATGGCGATGAGCTTCTGGGGGACCTGGTGATGCCACATATCATAAGGGACAGAGTTTTGGTCAGCTGGAGTGAAGGAGGCCACCTACTGGGCTGTGCCCTGGCCAGCACCGTTACATGGGCCAGAAGTAAGCTCTGAAGACCCCTTGTTACAGCAGCTGGTGGAGCCCTGACTACACAGATGATGTTGATGGTGGTGGTGATGTAGAACAGCACTGTCCAACAGACAATGCAATAACAGCAATACAATGCAAGCCCCAGTGTGAGCCACATGGGTCATTTTAACATTTCAAGTAGCTTTACTAAAAAAAGTAACAAGATCCAATAAAGATGTAAAAAAAAAGTAACAAGAAACAGGTGAAATTAACATATCTTTTAACTGATAACATCTAAAGTAAATATTTTCAACATGAAATTTATATAAAACTTACCAATGAAATATTTTACATTACTTTTCTCATACTAAGTCTTTGAAACCCAGTGGGAACTGTACACTCACAGCACATCTCAGCTTGGACCAGCCACACGTGGAGTGCTCGATGCCACCTGTGTCTCGTGGCTGCTGTTGTCAGATGATGTAGGTTTAGAATGTTCAAATCTAAAATGGTTAGGAAGCCTCATGTTGTTCAGAGCCTGGGCCTGTGTTTTTGTTTTTTTTTTAGATGTTGGGGGTAGGAGTTAATTAATTAATTTATTTTTGCTGTGTTGGGTCTTCATTTCTGTGCGAGGGCTTTCTCTAGATGTGGCAAGCGGAGGCCACTCTTCATCACGGTGCACGGACCTCTCACTATCGCAGCCTCTCTTGTTGCGGAGCACAGGCTCCAGACGCGCAGGCTCGGTAGTTGTGGCTCATGGGCCTAGTTGCTCCGCGGCATGTGGGATCTTCCCAGACCAGGGCTCGAACCTGTGTCCCCTGCGTTAGCAGGCAGATTCTCAACCACTGCGCCACCAGGGAAGCCCCTGGGCCTGTGTTTGTCTCCACTGGAACTCTGGAGATAATTGCAAGAAACTCTGAAAGTCACGGACAAGGAGGCAGCATGGTGCGCCGGGCTCAGAGAGAACTGAGTTTGAGTCCAGGTTGTTCTGATTTCATAACGCATGATGAGTAAATTGTCTACTCTCTCTGACCCTTATTTTCCACATCTTCCAAAGGGTCACTGCACAGATTAAATTGAAGAGAAGAGTGGAGGCCTGGGGTGTATGTGTAGCAGGCATTTAAGAAGTAGTTGCTGCTGTCATGAATTGAACCTCCTCAAATTCTATTTGTCCTACCCTCCCCTGTTCTCACCCTCTCTTCCACATGAACTGAATGTCTAATGCAGTTCAGGCAGCTCCCCCTCAAGGTGCGGCTTCAATAAAAATCATGTCTTTGGGGAAGTGGCCCTGGAGGAAGCCGCTTGATGCAGAACCCTGATAATGGAGACAGAGAGGTTGGATGGGAGGCGGAAGGGGAAGGATTTAGGACTCAGGCTGCAATGCCAGCATCACGTCCCACCCACGCTCCAGTAATCCATTTACTTGAAAATGAAAGAGGGCAGGAGATCTGGTGTGACTGCTCTGTCATGCCCGCTCTACAGCCTGAAGTCATCCTGGAGCAGTGCTCTCGGTGCCACCAGCTCCAAACGGCAGCAGCTGTGGGCTCTGCAGCCACGTCCCTGCAGACCCCACACCCAGTGGGCAGGGGAGCTGAGGGTGCTCTGTGAGCTAATGCGGGGGGGGAGTGGTGGGCTTTCCCATTAGTGCTGGAGTGGGGCAGTGACCTCCATCCTTCTTTAAGATAAAGTCTACTTGGGTATTCCCTGGCGGTCCAGTGGTTAGGACTCAGTGCTTTCACTGCTGTGGTCCAGGTTGAATCCCTGGTCAGGGAACTGGGATCCCGCAAGCTGTGTGGCAAAAAAAAAAAAAAAAAAAAAAAAAAAAAGATAAAGCCTACCTGGAGCAGGTCTAACCTGGGCTAACCGGGGAGTGAATTAGCAAACCCTTTGCTGCCTGAAGTGTGATTATTTGTATAAAATCTGTTTTGGGTAGATCTATCTACCCTTTGTAAATTTAGCTGCTGATGCTGGCAAAAAGCCTGTTTCTCCGCTCCCCACTTTTAAAATAATTTTAATCCCCTGGGAGGACCCAAGTTCATCCAAATCATACGAATCTTTGTGCAGTGCCGACAGCTGAATCTTTCAGAGGACTTCTGGCAAAGCCCATGGAGCTGGTGCCTGTAGGGGGTTGAACTGTGTTCCCTAAAAGAGTTACATTCTTGATCCTAGGCACCTGTGACTGTGACCTCATTTGGAAATAGGGTCTTTGCAGATGTAATTAGCTAAGTTCAAATGATATCATAATAGACTTGGGTGGTGTCCTTATAAGAAGAGCAGACAGAGACACACATACAGGGAGGTGCTGTTGTGGGAGCCATGAAGTTAATCCCCTACGTTCTTCTTCTCACTTCTGCCCCTCCTGCCTCCCTAAACAAGAAAGGAAACAGCTCCTTAACGGCTGCTCTTCCTTCTGTCTGGACAGGCCTGCAGCCCAAGGTGGATGAATTCACTCGGTGCTGACAGAGGACTGAATTTTTGGCCCCCAGTGTTTTAACTTGGGGGCCATCTGACTCGGGAACAGCTACTCCACAGGGTCCAAAGAGCATGATCTTCAGTCAAGAATACCCAGGCCCAGAAACCTGACTCCTACCAGCCAAACTTTGCCCCGACCACATAGAACCCAAAGCCCCGTTAGTGAGACACTTAACTGCTGAGTCTCACTCCTGTCTTTCCGTGGGGAAAACAGCTGAAATGAAGATCTGGAGGCAGGCTGGGAAGTAGATATGAACGAAGCCCAGAACTACAAGCTCCTCTTGTTCTGCACGGCTCTGGAGTTAATGTGAGCATTCTATTCAGCTTGCCTAGTCACACAGGCCCTGCTTTGAGACGGCTGGATGCTCTCGTCCGGAGCAGAACCACGTCCCTGCCCTAGCAACCCACACAAGGCCCTTCGTTCCAGCCTCTCACCACACTTATCCTCCCAGCAAAGTGTGCCTCGGAGAGCGTCCTTTCTGCCGACGACCCCAGGATTATCAAGTTAGGCGGGCAAGGAGCAAGACTGTCCAAAACGTGTGTTTGGGGCCCAAATGAATCCATTCTACAAATGCATGAGATTGAGGAAATTTCAAGTGCTCCAATATCCAAGGGACCAGGAAGATATTCTATGCTGGGTTTGGCTGGACGGGCAGTGGGGCTAAGTCCAGGGGCTCCCCTGCTGTGTCATGCGGCTGACCTGGGGAATAATGACCAGGCAGGCTTTTCCCAAGCAGATCTTCTACGTGGAGGAGCCCGGGCCCTTTGTGAACAACGGGCCAGGAAGAGAGGATGTCCAGATTCAAGCCCACAGTGTCCACAGCACCATCTTTTTAGGGACAAAGCTGGAGGTGATGCCATCTGAAACCTTTTGTCAAGTCCTCTGGCTTCCTCGTCCCCTCCTTCCTTCATCCCACCACCCCACCATCCTCCTCCACCCTCCTCTCTGCGCCTGGCTCAGCCCTGCAAAGTAAACTGCATCTACCACTGTCTTTGTATTTTCTAATTACGTTAGATCATATATTACATTTATATACTATTTAATGTTATACTATTTTTTTATTTTTAAAAATTGTGTGCATGTTTCAATGCATACATTTATTGCATTGATATAGACTAGGGAATGTGAGGGGATTTCTCTGTGAGTATTCAGGATGGGCTCCTAATACTGGCTTTTCCATCTTTTCTTGGTCTTTATTGGATGTGGTATGTGTGTTTTGACTTGGTTCTTTGGGTTGTTAACCATCTTTCTGGTTTAGGTGACATGTTGACAGGGTCACTTACAAATAGGTCCTCAGCACCTGGAAGTGGACAGTGTCCAGAACCTCTGTCTACTTTGGAACACCTGTCAAAACAGGATGACCACACTGACCATGCCACATACTGACTTCTCAAAGTAGGAAGCTGAGGCCTCCTGCTATAAGCAGCTTCCTCCTCTGGAGGTGTGAGTGTGCTGGTGTCACTCCAAACTCCACTCCTGGGAGTGCATGCTACAGCCATGGCTCTGGGCAGCCAGGTTATACTGGACTGTACAGGCTGAAGGAAGACTTGGAAGAGGAGGTGACCTGATAATCCTGCTGGATTGTTCCACGTTTATCTTGAACCACAAACTAAATTGAAGGCAGGACAGCGGATCCCCCCCACACCCCACCATCTCTCTAAGGCTGGATTTTAAAAATCCCTTTACTGTTTCATGATTCCTCTAAGGAGTGGACAAGGACACGGAGAAGAGGCTGGAGGGAAGATCCCCTGGTGGCATTAAAATGGCCTAAAGTCACCTCCCTTTGCAGGGCTCAGTCTCTCACTGGAAGAATTCTAATTCCTTAAGGCTGTGTTGGGTTTTCTTTGTTATTTTTTTTGGCCACTCTGCGCGGCATGTAGGATCTTAGTTTCCCATCCAGGGATTGAACCCGTGTCCCCTGCAGTGGAAGCATGGGGTCCTAACCACTGGACCACCAGGGAAGTCCCTGTGTTGGGTTTTAAAATGAAAGATATTGCACCTGGCAGGTAAATGTGTTTTCTCAGGCCGTGTGATGACCCCACCCAGCGCGGTATTCTGACAGTGGTACGTACTCTGTTGGTCTTTAGCGACTTCCTGTCACCTTGGGGCTGGCCCAGAATTCTGATAGGCACACCAGCAGGGTCCACAGGTCCCCACTCTGCCGGGCCCAGCCAAGCTCTGCTGGCATCCCCCCAAACCCTAAGCACTGCCTGAGCGCAAAGATGCTGGGGTTGAATGGCTGGGAGAAGCCAGCCCTGCAAGGGGCAGGCACTGCAGGAGGGGAACCCCAAGAAAGAAGGACAGAGCTTGCTGTTCCCAGCCCAGAGCAAGGACAGTGTGACTGGAGGGTGTGGGAAAAGAGGAAATGGTTGGAGAGGTGGGTGGGAGCCCTGGGCCCTTTTTTTTTTTTTTTTGCGGTTTGCGGGCCTCTTACCGCTGCGGCCTCTCCCGCCGCGGAGCACAGGCTCCAGACGCGCAGGCCCAGCGGCCACGGCTCACGGGCCCAGACGCTCCGCGGCACGCGGGATCCTCCCGGACCAGGGCACGAACCCGTGTCCCCTGCATCAGCAGGCGGACTCCCAACCACTGCGCCACCAGGGAAGCCCCCTGGGCCCTTTTAATGTAACAATGATGCTCATCCTGGCATTTGTAGCACCTCATGGGCCTGAGCTAGGCTCCTCACAAATGCTCTCAGGCAGGTGCTGGTTGGGAGCGGAGAGGGCAGTGAGGAGTAAATAAGCTGATGTACATCAAGCACTTTTTGCCCGGGGCCTGGAACACCAGCTTTCACTGTAATAGTAGTTCTCCAACAGCCCTAGGGCCGGATTACGAGCCTGACAGATGAGAAAACTGAGGTGCAGAGGCAGGCCGGGGCGGTGGCCTCTAGGTTATCAGTGACCAACACAAGGCTGAGCGTGGGCCGCTGTGGTCACTTAATCCACACAAAACCCCGATGCGATGCGGCAGGTGACCTCCACCTTGCATCTGAGTGGCTTGAAGCTCGGCTGAGTGACCAGCCTCGTGTCCTCGGGTCCCCTCCCAGGCTGGCCGCTGGCTCGCAAGGTCCTGGACATTGTCCAAGGGGCTGGGGCTGGACTGGGGATGCGCGCGCCCGGGCTCGGCCCGCGGCGTGGGGGCGGCTGGGGTAGACCCACGTGCGAACCCCAGCCTCTGTCCGGCCGGAACCAAGGCCCCTCCGCCTCCCGCCCCTGGCGCGCAGCGGCAGGAGGCGCCTCCTCTGCGGCGGACGACCTGGCCTGGCGCCGGGTCCACTGGGGGGCGCCACTCGACGGCCACACCCGAGCGAACCCCGCTGCGCCGGCCGAAGCGGGCGGAGGGGCGGGACCCAGGACGCGAGAAACGAAACCGCGCGGACTGGCGGCGGCGTGGGCGCGGGAGCGGCGCAGGTGCGAGGTGGCGGGCGGGGCGGGGATTCGCAGTCGCGAGGCCCGGGCGCAGCGACACCGGACGCGGGTCTTGGCGGGCGGAGTGCGGATTTACAGGGAGGGATGCCGGGTCCCGTGAGTGCGGGGCGCAAGTTCCCGTGGGTACGGGCTGTCTCACGGGTCGGAGTGCGGGTCCCCTGGGTGCGAGAGGGTCCCACGGATCAGGGTCCCCGCCGGTCTGGGCCACGGTCGCGGAGGCCCGGCCCGAGGCGTTGCCGAGGAGCGCCGCTTGCGTCCTGATGCGCCGCGTCCGGCCGCCGTCCGCGCCGGGCCGCCCCTTCCTGCGGCGCTGAGTTTCGGTTTCGCCGCAGGTTCCCTGTCCAGCCCCGCCGCGCGGCACCGTGCGTACCCTGTTCTCCGGCCGCGCGCAGCAGGTGGAGGCAGCGCGCTTTCCCCGGGCCCCAGCTACATTCCCGGGGGCCCAGCCTCGAGTGCGAAGGACCCCGTGCGAGGAAGCGCCGGTCGGGCTTTGAACCCGAGAGCGCTGCCCGGGGGCGGGGGCGCGGCGGCGCATAATAGCGGACCGGGACGGGCAGACCTGGGGACCTCTACCCGGGAACGGAATCCTTCGCTTTCATTAATTGCAACAACGGAAAAGTGATGTTGCGAAAAATGCCCGTATCTTTATTTCATGGTAACTTTTAGGAGAACGGAATCACTGCCTACATCACCGAGCCGCCCAGAGCGCAGGGTTCTCCCGACTTAGCAGGGGCTGCCTGTGGTCAGGGGCTAAAGGCCAGGTTGCCACCTCGCGGGTTTTGGCCTTGAGAGCCGCGACTGGGACGCGGCCCTGGGGGAAGCCGGGGAGGGCTGAGAATGGGGGAGTGTGAGGATGGTGGGGGCCACCACCTGGTTTTCTTTGGTGATGGTTGGCGGAATGTGTATGGAAAAAAGGGGAAGGGAAAAGTCCGGAAACTGATTGAATAGAGATCTGTTGGTGCCGGCCCTCGCGTTTGCCCTTAGGCCCCTGGTGCTGGCGAGAAACAACAGGACACTTGAGTGAGGAATTCTGATCCTTGCTGTGAGTTTTCTGGTCTGTGGGGAAGCAGAGCTTTGGGGAGAGGGAATACACCTTCGGACAGAGGCCTGGGCCCAGGGGAGTCATTGAGAGTATTTTAGTGAGAGAGTACCCAGACGACAGTGGTGGTTGCTTTAGGGTGGTTGATTTGGGGGAGGGGCGTATGGAGGGGAAAGGGGAGAGGGGAGAGGGGAGGTGGGAACCAGGGCCCCGAGGATAACTGCTCACACTGAGTGCTTTTGGTCAGGCCCTGCCCAGCCCTCGCCCCCACCCCCACCACCAAGAGCCCACCATCAGGGAGACCAAGCTGGTGGTGGCAGAGGGGCACCCATGCCGCAGATGAAGTGAAAATGAGAATGGGATGCACGGGCGGGTAGAAGGGCTGAGGCAGGGAGTCGCTGCTTGATGAGGGCCCTTTGGGTGCCCTCCCAGCTGGGGAAGGAGCTGACTTGACCACTGCTCCAGCAAAGTTCTTGGATCTGAAGCCAGCAGAAATGGGTGGCCAGTGGATCTTTGTTCCCCAAGAGCCAAGACGCCTGTCTCCACTCTCACCATGGATGCACTAAGTTGTCCCTGGAGGCTGGATGTTCTCGGCCTGAGTCCTGGCCTTGGCATGACCCTGACCTTGGTTTGCTGCCACTCCCACAGAAGGTGTTCTGAGGGCCAAATGGTCAATGAGAAGAGTGCAGGCTTAGCAGATGGCACTCCCCGTTATTAGAAATCTTGACCACTGGCCCCGTTATTAGGAATCCTGACTGCCAGCCTTATAGCCCTGGGCTGCCCTGTGCGGGCTGGTTCCTTTGGCAGGCTCTGACTCAGCCATTTGCTGCCAGCATTTCTGCAGTGAGCCACAGAGAGTCTGAGTCCCTTGCCTGGGGCACGCAGCAGGTATCCCCACCCCATGTCTTATCTCTGGGTTTTGCACAAGCTGTGTCTCTGCTTGCTCCGCCACTACCCCCAGTCTCCACTCACTTGGCTCAGCTGACCTGGCTCCCAGTCTCAGCTGGGTGGGGAAATTTTTAGACTCACTGAGTGATGGAGATTTCAGGAAGCTGGGAGGGGCAAGCCTGGTGGGGGCAGCAGAAAAGGAAGTGGGTGCTGGCGCCACTCAGGGCTCAGACAAGGAGGGAGTTGGAGGGGGAGGTTGGGATGAGGCAGGCTGGAGCGCCTCAGGGGCAGTGATCAGGCTGGTTTTCAGTTGAGCAAGGAGAACTTCTAGGCTGCTGCCAATTTCACTTTCCCAGAAAATGAAACTGAAGCAAGGCTGTGGTCATATGACAGGTGGTGGGGTATAAAACTGGCTGCCTCGGGACTCTTGCTTCCAGATCTGCAGAGGTGTGCCAGCCTCAGGAATTACCCTCCCTGGAGGTATGGAGTGTCCTTCCTGCCGGCATATCTCCAAAGAGGAAGCCCCGAAGTTCTGCAGCCAGTGTGGACAGAAGCTGCTTCCTGTCGCCCCTGTACCAGGTAAGGCCCTGATGCGGCTGGGAGCCCAGTGGAGCTGGTGGTAGTGGGGCAGTCAGCTAAGTCCCACCTCCCTCCCTAGAAATGGAGACCTTAGCCAGCAGACAACCCAGGCCAGCAGTGACGTCTTCTATGGCTAAAGAACTCTTTCTAGAAGAGGCACTATTCTTAGAAATACAGTTTTATCTGCCCCTTTGCTGGAGGCATCTGTCACTTTTTAAAGAATTTCAGTTTCATTTCTTGGAGAGAACTTGGGGTTTTCCTTCTCCCTTGGGAGTGGGAAGTGTTGGGCTGAGCTGAGGAGTCCTAGAGGATTTCAGAGGATGCTGCATAGTAGCGGTATCCTAGGCCAACTTGGTGGGGGAGGGGTCCCCACAGCTTGCATAGGCCCCTTCCTGGTGAGGGGCAGCCGGTAGGTGCATGAAGGTAGAACCGTGTGTCAGGTGGGCCTCACCTGTGGACTCTGGTCGGTCCTTGATTCTCTCGGTGTCCTTGGCCTTGGACTGTCTCCCTGCCCTTCCTAGTACATACTAGGCGTGCTCTGAGCGCAGGACTTTTGTACTGCCTTTTCGCTCTGCCTGGAACACACGTTTCCTCAGAGGGCAGCACATCTCCCCCATACCCTCCTTCCAGTCTTTGCTCAACTGTCTCCTTTCTTCTGGAGGCCCACTCTGACCACCCAGTTGAAAACTGTGCTCGCCCCTCCCCTTCACTCTGAATTGCACTTCCCCAGGCTCTTTGTCCTGATAGCACTTGGACCATACCAGGGTGGGGCTTCAGAGACATTTGCTCTCTTGTTCACTGCTTTATCCCAAGTCTCTTGTATGCTCCCTGGAGCACAATAGGTGCTCAATAAATAATTGCTGAATGAACCAAAGAAGGTGCACTTTGAGGCAGGGATGAGATGGACACCCCCAGTTCTTTGATTGATCCTGTTTCTGCTGTATTTGTACAAAGTGCTCATGTTACAGATGCTTTCTTTGGACTGTAAGAGGTATGGAGAGGTGGCCGCTTTTTGTTGTCAGTTTTTTATTGATTTTCTTTTGCTTCTAACCCTTTGGGAGGAGCTTGGTGGGCAGCTGAGTGTCCACTCTTATCATTGATTCCTGGTCCAGATAATGAATCATAGCATGGCTGAACTCTTGGTGTCCAGGCAGAATTTCCCACCTGCCAGGACTCCCCACCCTGGTCACTAGAACATCTGCCTGACTAGGGGGCCTTGGGAGGAGGGGTCTTTGGGACCTCAGAGACTAAAAACACAAATAAAACCAATCAGCTAACCTGTGATTTGCCCGATCCTGTGCTAAATATTGAGGGAGGAGCTATCATCAATCCCCATTTTAGAGATGTCAAGACTGAAGCACAGAGAGGCTAAGTAACTTGCCCAGAGTTACACAGCTAGCAACTGGCAGAGAAGGGATTTTTGAACTCAGGAGCCAGAACCAGTACCCTGGAAGGAAGCTGTGGTTGAGGTCTTACTGGCCTAGCATGGTCGGGGAGGAAGTTTTCCTCTACCCTTCTAGGTCCTTCTGGTTTGTCTAAGAATTAAATTGACATGAGACAGATTAATGGGAGAAAATCAGAACTTCATTTGAGTCTCATGTCCTGTGCCTGGCATCTCCTGAGACTGATCCCTTTGGGAAGGCCTCCAGGAAAGCTTGCTGTCCCCTGCCACCCTTTAATTTTGTGTGAGGGGCTTTCCCAGGGCTGCTGAGAGCAACTGATGTGTTTTCCAACAGAACAGGGGAAAAAGCCTTGTCTGAGAACCCTGGTCACCTTCTAGTGTCCTGCCTGTCCAGGCAGGTAGGGAGAGCAGGCAAGGCAGCTGTCCACCTCGGCCCAGTCAGAGGTCACTCCAGGGCCCCCAACCATTAGCAGGGCATGGTCACTACCAAGATGGACAGCCCACACCTCGATGCTTGGCGTCTCTGCCAGCTCCAGGGGCAAAGGCTTTGAGAGCTGTTGGGGGTTTGCTGTCTTCTGGGCTGCCTGCTTATCCTCTGCGAGCACAGTGAGTGCTGGACAGGGCCATTGTCCTTAGGGCTGGCTTGCTGGAGGCGGTCCCTTACCCGTCACTGGGGGTGGGGGTTAGGGACCAGGCCCTGGTCACTCAGAGTGGGTCACACAATAGGGCTGAGGACCCAGGTGTTGAATGGTGAGTCCTGCCTCCGACCCACACCCACTTCCTGCCTATGGACTTCTCTGCTTACTATTTACAGGAATGGAAACTGAAACCAAAATGTTGGGAGGCTTGGGTGAGCTGCAGGAGTTATTTCCACCTTTCAGCCACTTGTAGGTCTGCCAGGCCACCCAGCCTGTGAGCCCTGGGCATCCTGGACGCTGGGCTCCCTCTGGTGCTGCAGGTGGGGCCCGTTCCTCTGGAACTTGAGCAAGGTTGGGATCCATGGAGTCAGGAGAGGCTGCAGTGCAGGTGCCAGAGTCGCCAGGACACCTGGGTCTGGGCGGTGGGGGGGGGGGGGGGGGGGGGAGGCCACGCAGATAAAGGCGTGGAAGGGAAGTGTGTGGAGAGTTCCAGGCCACCCTGGGCATAGGTGGAGGGCGGCTGGCTTTGCCAGGGGTGATGTTGGTGCAGTCTGATGGTAGAGCAGGGGTGATGTTCATCTGGTCCGATGGTGGAGGGCTTCCAATGCCAGTAGGTTCAGCGGGGCAGGGGGTAGGGTGTGGTCAGGAGCCCTTCCCCCACCCCAAGTCACCCCTGTTCTGGTAGGTGCCCCAGGGAATCCAGGTGGGACTTCCTCCTTGAGTGCTAGAAGGTTATTTTTGCAGGGGCAGGGGAAGTTCTGGGAAATGCATTTTTTCTTTTATTTTCCGCATTTCCAAGTTTTTCTTGTCGATGGTTTTTTTTTTCAATTTTTAAATTTTATTTATTTATTTTTGGCTGTGTTGGGTCTTCATTGCTACGCGCGGGCTTTCTCTAGTTGCAGCCAATGGGGGCTACTCTTTGTTACGGTGCACGGGCTTCTCATTGCAGTGGCTGCTCTTGTTGCGGAGCACGGGCTCTAGGCACGCGGGCTTAGTAGCTGTGGCGCACGGGCTTAGTTGCTCCGTGGCATGTGGGATCTTCCCGGACCAGGGCTTGAACGTGTGTCCCCTGCATTGGCAGGTGGATTCTTAACCACTGCACCACCAGGGAAGCCCTGTCGCTGTTTTTATAATGGAAAAAAGTAAGATAAGCAGGCTGAGACCCCTTAGGAGTCCAGGAGGGACTGGGGGCCGCTGGGGGAGCTCTGGAGGCAGCTGCGGTGGGCGAGGGGTGGCCCCAGGGTTTGCATGTAGCTGTGGAGGCCTCACTGCTCAGGGAAAGAGCTGCCCGCCTGCCAGCGCTTGTGGGTCCACTGATGCGGCCACTTGATTTCTGTGGCTGCCTGCACTGGCCTTTGAGTTTGTGCTGCAGGGAAGGGTAACATTTCCCTCTTCCCTCCTAAATTCTTTGGCTGGTCTAACACTTAAATTCATAAGAGACAGATTAACATTTCATGTGTATGGGAGCCCATAAAAATAGGAGACCCAAAAGGCAGCCAGGTAATTGAAGCGTCTGTAACACCCTTACTTAAGGAGAGGGGTAGGATCTGGGGCTGCAAAGAGGAGGGCTTTTCACAGCAAGGCAGAGGAGAAGTTTGGAAAATAGAGGTTGCTCTATTATGCAGATAAGTTTTTTGGTAAATGGTAACTATAGTAATGGCTCTCTTCCTGGTATAGACCTAATTTAGGTATAGACCTAAATTTTTTTGTAAATTTAGGCCGTTGAGGGGGAGGCCAAGAGTTTTTCTTGAATCTGCTTAGTTTTAATTGTCTTTAGCACAAAATAATCCTCGTGCCAAAGTGACATATTTGGGGTGGGAAATTCTGCTCCCCTTCAATGCCCACCGCACCTGACCCAGGAGCTGCCTGGTGGTGAGAGGAGTGCATGGGCTGAGAGAGTTGCGTTTTTCTATGTGGTGGTTTTAATTTTTTTTAATTGTGATAAAAGATTTAAAACGATGATGGAAGGGATTTTCACAAACTGAAGTATGGGGAAGTCGTTTGGGCTTATACATGATTTAGCCTGAACTTTGTGTGAACTGGAACAGCCTGACTCATGGCCTGTCAAACATACCTCACACATGTGCTTTAACCATTAGCGACTCCACTTTGAAGATAAGGATAAATGCCTCCCTTGCTGTGGCGTCCACATCAGCACCCCCATCCCCATATTTAAGATTCACTTCCTAGACACCGGGGTCATACTGCCTTGCAGTGTACGTGCTAACCTACTTCATCTGAAACTTTGAAGGGATGTATCCCTGTCATGTTTGGTGTGTGTTCTTTGTTCTGACAAGATATAAAACTGCTGAAAACCATGCTTCGATGGAGCAGTTCCTCAGAACTACTGAGAGGCTGTCCTGGGCTATAGTCCTCAGTTTTGGTCAAATAAAACTCTCTTCTGTTTCTTATTATAGATTGATCATTTGCACGGACACACAGAATTTACCATTTTAACCACGTTTACGTGGACAGTTCAGTGGCATCAGGCACATTCACAATGTTGCACAGCCATCACCACCATCATCTCCAGAACTTCTTCCTCTTTTCAAACTGAAACTCTGTCCCTATTAGACACTAACTGCCCCTCCTCCTCCCCCAACCCTTGGCATCTGGCATCCTACTTTCTGTCTCTGTGACTTCTGCTGCTCTAGGGACCTCATATAAAAGCTTGAGGCATGCAGTACTTTCTTTAGCCTTCAGGACAAGGCAGCTGCAGCCTCTGTTTTCCAGCTGAGGGAGGGGTGGGGATTGCTGAGGGTGGCAGACCCAGAGCTGCTGTCGGGGCTCATTTGGGAGCCTAGGCATGGAGTCTGTGCAGCTGACTGATTGAGGTTGAACTAATTTTGTAGCAGTGATTTGGGGTTGCCTGTGAGGTCCCTGCCCTTCTCCCCTATTCATGTGGTAATCAGCCATTGACTGGATTTGGGAATCTGTCTGAAGGGGAGCTCAGACCCTCTTAGCCCTTTCTGGATACCTGTGTGTCTGTTACCTGCAGGCACACCTGTCTGCAGGGGCGCTGCAATAGGAGGTCATGCTGCCCAGCGTGCATGTACCTGGTGAGCCCATGCTTCATGGGGCAGGGACAGGAATTTGCTCTGATTCAGCCACAGTCCTGGGGGAAGGACCGTGGCCCTAGCGCTGTCCCCGGGGCCTATCCTGGCCTCTGAGCCTGGATTCAAGCCCTGCCTGCCCCCTTGCCAGCTGGGGGCCTGAGCAAGTCACAGTGTGGCGTGAGTACTTGACGGGTTAGCACACAGAGTATCAAGTAGGTGCTAGTTAAGTTTTGCTCCTACTGAGTCCAGCTAGTTTCTTTTTTATTTTGATGATTGTAGACCAAGTACCTGCTGGTGCAAATGACCTGCATGTTACAGGAGGATATAAAAAATGGTAAAGCCCCCTCAGCTTACCCCCAGCCCAGGCCCTTCACATCCCCCATTAACACACCATTAACTGTTTGGTGTGTCGCCTTCCAGATGTTTCCTCCGCGTGGAAACATGCACACACGCACATGCGTTTCTATAAGCTGGTGCACTCTGCTTCCCTCATGTGGCACCGCTCCGTGGCCTCTAGTTGAGACCGGTCTCAGCTCTGCCACACGGCAGCCAGCCCCGTCCTGGACTCCTGTTCTTTTGCCACAGGTGCACAGGGCTGGGCTGGATCCTTGCACGGGATCTGCCCTTGAGGCCAGTCTGTCTGGAGGACAAGCTCCAAGGAGTGGCCTGCTGGCCCCCAAGGGCCGGTGCATTTACAATGGAGACCTTCAAAACCTCCCCCACACAAGGCTTCTTCCGGCCCCTCTTGTCTGCAGGGTCTTCAAGGTTTCATTTCCAGCTATACCCTGTCTAGGTTTGGGCCAGTCAGATGGGTAGAAACGGGTACCTCTTGGGTTCCACTGTCACTTCCTTCATTGGTAGGGAAACTAAGGGTTAAGAGCTCACTTATAATTCTTTTTCTTTGAACTGCCTCTTTTCTTTTGGGAAGATCCTTTTCTTCCTTTTTTAGGTTATTCTTACTGATTTTCACAGTCACTGGGGCTGTTTATATTGGAGGCAACTGGAAACCCAGCTCCCTGCTTCCTCGGCAGGAGGAGTACACTGGGCCACACACGCTGTGTCCAGACCGAGGGGGTCAGGTCTACGCACAGCTCTGCATCTTTCTCAGGTCCCGACAGCCCTGCTTTGTCCTTATGCTGCTGCCCTCATGGAGGCAGACTGGTCGTTTTCAAGCATAGGGTCTGTTTGTCTGACTGGGAAGAAGGAGTTGATGAGTTCGAAACCCCAGTAACCAGCCCTGGACCCCTGCTATACTTCTGCCAATCACTGGGGCCACGGAAATGCCAGGTTCTGATTGAATCAGGCTAATGGGGGGCCACCTCCCCACAGTGGAGGCTGGGGGAAGAGAGAGGAGGTCAGGATGCCCACAGTTTATCATCAAAGGACAGTGGCCCCGGGCTGTCGTGTGTTAAAAATACTCTCCCAGCTTTATTTAGTTCTTTGGCCTTAAGGTTCAAAGTGTGTTTGTAGTTATTTAATGTATTTGTTAGAAATTCTGATTCCTGTTAATTGAAATCATCCAGCGAAGCCTCCTGAGGGGCTTTATGTTCCAGGCGCTGGAGACTCCAAGAACGAGGCCACTGGTCCCTGCCTTCCAGAACTTACAGAGGAGGGCGGTGATACGACTGGGCACCGGGAGAGGGGAGTGGAAGGCGCTTTTGGAAGTTCACCCTCCTCCCCGCGTGGGCCTGGGGCCTTGGGGATCAGTCTAAGGGAGGCTTCCTGGCAGAAAACCATCTGGAGTGTGTGTGTCTCTGGGGGGGCCGTCGAGACCCAGGTTTGAAAATAGGTCCCCTGAAGGATTCAGTGTGTGTGTGGGGTCACTGTATCAGGCTCTTGGTGCTGTGGGTGTCAGCTCTAAATGGGTGTGAATTTGGAGACAGACCAACCCCCAGGACACACGGATGGATGAGTACAGGGAGGTGTTGGGAGACCCCTGGGCCCTGCTGGGAGACGGGCTGGGAAGGGGGAGCCTGCCCCTGGGGAGAGAGGGGGGCTGCTTTTGAGAGGGAGGGCTGGGCGGCAGTCCCGGTTTGGAGCTCTGTAGAGTTTGAGGTGTCGCTGAGACATCAGGGTCTGGGGCTGTGCTGATGCAGACACAAGGAGGCGCTGGACTGTGCTCTCTTGCTGGGCTGGAGCCAGGGTCCTGGGTCCCTCTTGCCCACCAGACAGCAGAAATTGTACCAGGCTTGCCTCACCACACGCAGGGCGGGATCTCGAGTGGGGAGAGGGCTAATCTTGGACAACGCTCGTGGGAGGAGTCCAAGTTTTCCTTCGTGACGTTCACTTGTTTTTCCGAGATGTGACCCCTGTGCGTCTGCCTTTGTAGATTCTGAGAACAGCCTCGAGGCGACATCGGCCCCGGAGGGAGAAATGGAGTGTGGACAAGAGCTGAGGGCGGACAGCAGCCCTTTCTTTTCGCTGGGCTCAGGTGATTTGCAAGAAAACCTAGATGAGCCCTGTTCGGACGTCTCCTGGCAAATGCAGAGAGTGAGTGCCTGGCCCCTGGGGAAGTGGGTCTGGGAGGAATGGTTCTGCCCGTCCACCTGCTCTGCAAGGATGCTGTTTCTTGCTGTGGTTTCATCAGTGGCTGAACAAGGTCCCGCATGTCCCCACAGCATCTTCTCTGGGAAAACGTTATTACTCTGTGATGTGCAGCCCGTTGGCCCCTGCATGCTGGGCTGTGCCAGAGCCGCCCCTTCTGTGCCTGATTCATCGCAGGGTCTCTGGTTTCCCATCCCCCTTCCTTTTCCTCCCACCATATACCCAGCACATCGTGTCTCCCAGATGCTGTGCTTGGGCTGGGGCTGGGTGCCTGAGCTTCTGCCACGTGGGTATCTGGCTCTTCTCTGGGCGTTTTGCATGGACCATGCAGTCCATAAGGTGCCTCCAGGCTCTGAGGAAAGGGGGGTGCTCGGGAAATGCCACCAGTTACCCAGATGTTCTTCCTTGAAGGGGAAGCCAAGCTGTCTGCTCTCCTTGTAAGTGTCAGACCCCGAGAGAGCGTCTCCTGAGTAAGTGACCAGGCTGGAGCCCAGGCGAGGCTTGCAGAGAGTTACCTGGGCAAATTCAGGGAGAATGATGGGGGAGAGCTCCCCACACTGAAGTCTAGCCTGTCCAGATGCAGACAGCCGGGTCTGTTCCCTGGTTTCTTACAGGACTGGGCGGGACATTGTCTCTCTGCCTGGTAGGGGCTGGTTTCTTGTCTGGTCCTCAGTTGTTCTTTGTGGTCAGACAGTGTGGGAGGTACTGCAGCTGGCAGTGTTGCAGCCCTTTGTGAGTGTGTGTGCGCATGCATGTGTGAGCAAATGTGTGTACATAGTAAATGTGTGTGCACTCGTATGAGAATGCATGTGTGGTATATGTGTGTGTGTGAGTGTGTGGGGTAGTTGTGATGTGTATATGTGAGTGTCCTTCCCCTTGGACAGTAATCCTGTCCAAAGCAGGGTGGCCAGCTCCCATCCTGGGCCCCGTCAGACACTGAAATTTGGGGTAAACGTTTTGTTTTTTTTTTTTAATAAATTTATTTATTTATTTTTGGCTGCGTTGGGTCTTCGTTGCTGTGTGCAGACGTTCTCTAGTTGCAGTGATCGGGGGCTACTCTTTGTTGCGGTGCGCAGGCTTCTCATTGCAGTGGTTTCTCTTGTGGAGCACGGGCTCTAGGCATGGGGCTTCAGTAGTTGTGGTGTGTGGGCTCAGTAGTTGTGGCACACAGGCTCAGTGTTGTGGCATGTGGGCTCTAGAGTGCAGGCTCAGCAGTTGTGGTGCACGGACTTAGTTGCTCCATGGCATGTGGGGTCTTCCCAGATCAGGGTTCGAACCTGTGTCCCCTGCATTGGCAGGTGTATTCTTAACCACTGTGCCACCAGGGAAGTCCCTTGGGTACACTCTTAAAGTGAGTATCAAGAAACACACACCATTAGGAAGTAAGTGTATGACACTGTGATTGAAAATGGTATTGAGCCCAGCAGGATTAGGGCTTTTTTTTTTTAACCTTGACTGAGTAAGTTTAAGCTTCTCTTGGAAGAAAAAATGAGCAGGAATAACCAAGAAAAATTTTAAAAAGAAAAGCCTTGAGTGGGACTTGATGTATTAGATGAACAAAAACATGTTTCAAAGCCAATTAAAACAGCGAATCTTGGGGCTTCCCTTGTGGCACAGTGGTTGAGAGTCCGCCTGCCGATGCAGGGGACACGGGTTCGTGCCCCAGTTCGGGAAGATCCCACATGCCCTGGAGCAGCTGCGCCCGTGAGCCATGGCATCCGGAGCCTGTGCTCCGCAATGGGAGAGACCACAACAGTGAGAGGCCCGCGTACCGCAAAAAAAAAAAACAAAACAGTGAATCTTGGGAGGAGTCAATGTACCCGAATAGCTAATCCAGAAACAAACCCTAATGTGTATAAAAACAGTTGGAGAAAATATACATAAATATTTATCTGACCCATGGATGGGGAAAGATTTTCTAGTAATTAAAGCAAAGGTGAAAAATACAAATAAAAGATTGGTATATGTGACTCCAGAAAAAGTCTTAAAAGAATTAAAAACCTCATATCATGAGTACAAATGAAGGGCAAACAGTTTAGGAAAAATACGTATTTGTATGTACATAAAAAGATTTGTATTTACATAACATTTTTTTTTAGCAAAGAGTGAGTTGCCTCAATATGTCAAAAGCTCTTCGAAATCAAGTAGAAAACAGTAACCAACCCAATAGAAAGATGGGCCAACAATAGATATAGTCCACAATAGAGAAGATAGAAATGGCCATTAAACGTTTAACTGTCCTACCTCTGAATCAAACACTCAAAAGAGCTGCAAGGTTTTATATTAAACCTATCAAACGAACAAATTGAGTAAAAGTCAGCATTTGCAGCGATGGGGCAGTTTTCTCCCTGCAGGTGAGAGTAATGTGGTGGGACCCCCTGTGAGGCAGGTGCCCCCTGCTCTTCTGCTTCTCTACTGTCATTGTCAGAAAATAACCTCAGGCATGTGAGATTTCATTTGAAGATTTTATCACAGCCTTAGTGTTTCATGGCCAAATGTTGGAGTCCACCTGAATATTCCACCCTGGGGAGTGTCATTTGTATCATCCTTATGGCAGAAAGTACTGTGGCTTCCAACTGTTATTTCTGTCAAAGATTAAAGATATGAAGGAATTCTTGTAATCAAATCAGATAGATAAATAAAAAGATAAAGGACAATGAATAGTAGAGTGATATCAGCAAAAATGGCAGAGAAGGGAACTCCGAGGGCCTGTCCCCTCAGAGAAACACCCCAGTAAGTGAGAACTGTAAGAATAAACTTTACTGGAACTCTGGAAAGTAGTCTGAGGTTTGCAGTAACCAAGTGAGCGCAGAATCAAGAAAAAGGGGCTTAACCTGGTAGGAGAGCTTTGTGGTGCCGTAGCTCAACCTTAACTCAGCCGTGCCCTCCTCTCCTGCGTGCTGGTGGTCTGAGGATGACAGCCTCGTTCTGATGTTCTGCTGTGGGCTCCCCGTTCCGGAGGGGGCCGAGCAGACCTGTCCCCAAGGAAGTATGTTGTGACCTGTCTGGGAGTTCCCAGAAGGAATAACACAGGGCACTTGCCTTTTTTACACCTGACTCGGAATTAACTCTCTAAGGGTGGAAAAGCAGCTGTGCAGAGGGTGTTCCTCAAAAACACTGAAGGCAGATGGAAAGGTGCTACCTGCGCTCCCCCCACCCCGGGTGGAAGGTTCCAGCTGGGGTCACCAGCAGATGTGCTGGAAGCCTGGGGTGAAAAGCCTGAGAAGAAGGTTCCTCTGGGGAATAAGATTTTGAAACAGCTACCAGGATTGGTGAGGAATCTGGAGAAAGCCACGCAGGTGCCCGGAGCTCACCCAGGGGCTGGGTACGGGGTTCCTCCTGGTGGGACGAGAATGATGGAGTTACATGGAAGTGATGGTCATACAGTACTAAATGCCACTGAGTTGTGCACTTTAAAGTGGTTAACTTTAGGTTATGTTATGATCTTCACCTCGATATAAGAAAACTGTGTAATATTGTCATAGAAGGGGATTTAAAAACAAAAGCCTGAATGCACACTTACCCACACAGGAGAAGCCAGATGCAGTGAACACAGGAACGCTGGGGGGTTGTCTGGTGATTAGCTCCTGAGGGCTTCTGTGACTGTTGCCAGTCCCTGCAGTGACCTTATATAATCCTAGTAGGCAGTGGCGTGTGTGTGGTCGGAAGGGCCTGTGGGCGAGGCCGTGATGTTCTAACAGTGGTGGGATGACATGCGGGGGACCAAGGGAAAAGGCCAGAACCAGGACCCGGACCACTTGGCCTCATCCCCAGCCGTTGAGTGAGTGAGCCCTTCACCCGGCTGTCGTGCGGTGGGTGCAAGGGTGTTGGGGTTACGGGCCGTGGGGAGCACCTGTCCCTACCTGCCCTTCCTGTGGTGGCCCTTTGGTGCTGACTGACAGGGCGGCTTTGGTGGTTCTTGCTTCCAAATGGATTCTTTCTCCCCCTGGGACAGCTTCCCCCGCCCTGTGAGGAAGAGGGGCACAGGATGGAGCCCAGAGAGTTGGGTTGAAGGCGCCTACTGACCCTGTGGTTCCTTCCAGTGTCACCTCGGTCCCCATCGTCGGCTTCCTTCTGGGAGGGGATGGAGCCAGCCTGGGTACCTGGCGCTGACTGGGGTGGGCTTTGCGCCTGGGCCACCCATGTGCTCTGACCCGTCTCACCCACTGGGCCTTTGCAAGTACCCCTCGGAGAACTCCCCTTCCCTTTCCACGCTGACTGCCTGCCCTCCCCAACACTCGGTCAGAGGCTCATGGTCTTTCCCCTTGTCCGTCCCTGAGGGCAGTGCCAGCCATGAGGCCCCCATGTGGGAGGCCCAGGTACCCTCCCCTGACCTGCACCCAAGGGGAATGGCGCAGGACTGGCTCTGTGCTCCCTGGGGTGTGCCATCCAGAGGGGTTGGGCACTGCCCTGCGTGCCCCCCGTCCCCGAGAGCCCCCTCGAGGCCTGGCCTCAGGTGCTGGGCTGCCTGCTCCTCCAGGAGTGTCCCCACAGCTGCATCTGTGTGGAAGCACCGGCCTAGGCATTGTGATGGAGCTTAGGGAACCAGGGCCTGGGCCTGCTTGCATGGGAGGTCCGGTGTGCCAAGGCTTACAGGCACCAGCTCTAGCATGGGGCAGCTTGCCTGCATGGATTTGCTCTGCCTGCCACCTGCAGGACCCTTTCTTGGGTTCCCTACACCCGGGACCCTGTGCCTGCTGAGCCTGGACGCCCCGGGGGCTGGGGGGCTGGTTTAGTCCTCACTCGAGAGCATCTCTCTGCCTGGGCCTGAGTTAGGGGTCCCTTAGGTCCTGATGGAGCGGGGCCTGTGGTCACCCTGTCCTGTCTGAAGGGGGTCATGTTTCAACAGGAAGTTGCGTCAGAGGGTGTTGTAGATGCGGCAGGCGGCGCATCCACATCCGATGAGCTGGAGGCTGCTAGTTACTCTGCCTGCAAAAGAAGAAAAGAGGATGCAACCCCGTTTGAGGTCCCTGACGCGTGCTCTTCAGACTCTGAGCAGGTAGTTTGCATAAATAGTGGTACACAATGCCTCCCTCCGAGGCTTGCATGAAACTGAGCCCCACACCTTCTCTGATGCTGAGGATGGCTGGTGGGGAGGTGCTTTTCACTCCTACCTGGGCTGGTCTAGGAAGGAGCCATGCCTTTAGGTGTCAGCTCTTGTGACTCTGAGGATGTTCTGCTAACACTGAATTTCAGCTTTATTGTATGTGGCGCCCTACCCCACTTTTCCATCCATCTTTTAATTTCTTGTGCAGCTATCTTCTTTGGTTCCTGGGAAAACTTACCCCGAAAGCCCCACAGGCCATACAGATTCTCTTCATGGAAAAGAGCAGCGGGGGCCTGGGTTTTCCGTGGGAGCTGGGACCAGTCTGGTGGGAGTCAAAGGCCGAGCCTCTGCTGGGGCTTAGAGAAAACCCCCAGTCTCTGCAACTGCCAGCGCCTGAGGTTCTGGGCTCGTGTTCTGAACCCCAGCTGTGCAGAGGAAGCCGCTAAATTTAGTCTCTGGTTTCTGGAAGTTCAAATCCTGACTTCTTTCATTTTCTATGGCATTTGTGAGTCTTGCAGATTTCACGAATAATATCAAAAGTGAAACTAGCTAATATATATAATGGAAGTATATTTGCTTTTGAGGAAAAGCAGTGAGGCTTCAGACATTGAAGAGTGATGTTTGTGGTGTTTAACTATCAGTCTTTTACAGAGTGGTGACATTTTTCGTGAGTAAGATGGCCATTGATTCATTTAACAAAGATTTATTTGAGCAGCTGCTGCCTGTGGGGCACTGGGTGCTCGGTGTGAGGGGGAAGCATGTAAACCAGGTGTGGTCTTGCCTCTGGGCTTGGATCTGTTGGTTAGTTGAGAACAGAAGCACCTTGGGAATTCCCTGGCCATCTAGTGGTTAGGACTTGGTGCTTTCACCTCCTGGGGCCGGACTTCAGTCCCTGGTTGGGGAACTAAGATCCCACAAGCCATGTGGCACAGCCAAAAACAAAAACAAAAAAAGCAAAAGCACCTTGTAGGGCTTCCCTGGTGGCGCAGTGGTTGAGAGTCCGCCTGCCGATGCAAGGGACATGGGTTCGTGCCCCGGTCTGGGAGGATCCCACATGCTGCAGAGCGGCTGGGCCCGTGAGCCATGGCCGCTGAGCCTGCGCATCCGGAGCACGGGAGAGGCCACAACAGTGAGAGGCCCACGTACAGCAAAAAAAAAAAAAAAAAAAAAAAAAGCACCTTGTAAATACAGCGGACATCAGGGTGCGAGCACTAACAGAAAATGGAGGTGGGTGGGTGGAGAACCCCTTCATGATCTACACAAACAGGAAAACCAAACTGCAAATAGATTTTCCCAGAAGGAAGGTTTAATATCGTAAAGATGTCAGTTCTCTCCTCAGATGTATACATCCAATTAGCCAATTAATGTGTAAAAGTAGTATTGTTCCCAGTGGGTCTGTTTTTGCTTTTGTTTTTGTTTTGAAATAGATAAAAGACTCTAAAGTCCATCTAGAGTATAAATTGGCAAGAGTTCCTATGAAGAATGTAGAAAAGTAGAACAATAAATGGGAGATTTGACATCAAAATGTATCATAAGCTATAAACATAGCAATATAACATCCTAATGGAGTAACAGAGACCCATCAGGGAGGGTTGACGTAGAACATCCAGACACAGATGTGAGCATTTATGGCAGTTGAGTACGTGATAAAGGACTCATGTATCAGAGAGTAAAGTTGTGTTAAGTAAGGGGTGTTTGAACCGTGGCTCACCATTTGGAAAAAATGGTTCTTTACTTATACTAAACACTAAAATATATACCAGCTTGGTTGACCATGTTAAAGTAAAATACACCCTAAAAGTTCTTGTAAATATAGGTGACTATTTATAAAATTATATAGATATTCCTAAGGCTCACCAAAACAACCCCTTAAATGCTGATAGGGGCACAAAAATATTCCAGATTCTGAGTTAGAGGGGACCATTCAGCAATAACGTGGAAAAGCAGATGGCTAGAAAACATTTGCAACATGTGACAAAGGGTTCACGACTGGAATACCTAATCAATTCTCTCAAAGAAATAAGACATCCACGCACTAACAGAACAATGGGTGAAGGACATAAAAGGCAGTTCCCAGGAGAAAGAGGTAAGTGGGCAGCAAATGTGGGATAGTTCTCCTGGAGGGGTGATCAGAGGAGAGCACATGCCCGCTGCCCAGAGGCTGCCCTGTTGCCTCTCAGATGGGTGGGGTTTGGTTTTATTTATTTACATATTTTATTATTATTTTTCAGATTGAAGTATAGTTGATTTGCAGTGTTTCAGGTGTACAGCAAAGTGATTCAGTTATGTATATATTACATATATAGATTCTTTTTAAGAATCTTTTCCATTATAGGTTATTACAAGGTATTGACTGTATTCCCTTTGCTGTATAATAGGTCCTTGTTGTTTATCTATTTTATATATAGTAGTGTGTATCTGTTAATCCCAAATTCCTAATTTATCCCTCCCCCACATTTCCCCTTTGATAACCATATTTGTTTTTATGTCTGTGAGTCTATTTCTGTTTTGTAAATAAGTTCATTGGTATCATGTTTTTAGATTCCAGGGTTTTGGTTATATTAAAAAGAGGGTTTGGGCTGGTGGCTGCCACCACAGGTGTGGTGACATCCACCAGTCTGCTCTTGGGGGCTGGGGTGTGGTCTGGGGTCCGTGTGATGGGCTGTTATCGTGTCACCCTTTCTCCCAATGGTTGTCTTCCAGGAACTGGGTCACGTCCCTCCAGGGGTCCGTCTTGCATTTACTGCCATCTTTACACAGTTGCACCTCCCAGGCCCTCCTGGTTCTGCGGGGTCGCCTAGCTCACTGTGGTGTGTGCTTCCTTGTTCTTTCCCTGCTGACAGCGCCCTTCCTTCTAGAAGGCATACCTGACCCATGTTCCCTGGGGAGGGCGGCTGGCACCTGTTCATGAGGTCAGAAACCTCCCACCAACTTCTGTGATGCCCAGAAGGCATCTGGTCACACACGTGTCACAGAGGGATCCTCCTGTACTGTGCCATGAATGATACAGGAGCCCTGAGGATGCTGTGGCCCAAGCATATCTACCAGAGCCTGACATCTTATGCACCAAAGCTGTTAGAACATGATTACCTAGACTTATTTGGGGCTTCTGTAAAAAGGAAACACCCTACTCGGAAGTTTGAGTATTTTAACCATTAGAAATCTTTTGGTTGCAAATAATTGAAACCCAGCTCTGGTTAATTAATACAATAAAGGGAATCTGTCACTCATGTAACTGAGAAATCCTCAGGTAGACCTAGCTGCATGCGAGGTTTAATCTGGGCACCTAGATGATATTCCCAAAGTCCGGGTATCTCTCTGTGTCTTTGCACTGCCTTTCTCATGTCAGTTAGCTCCTTGGCCTCTCAGAAGCAGTTTCCACCACTGTGGACCCTTCCACAGTTATCTACTTCCCACTGCATCATTCAGGGGACAAGAGAATGCCTCCTTCGGGGGCTTCCAGAGAAGGAAGAGGAAGCGTCTCTTTCCCAGGGGAAGCTCTCCTCAAACCTCAGTGGCTGTGATTGGAATACATACCCATCCCTGAAGCAGTCACTGTGGCCAGGGTGGTATGCTGACCCTGCAGCTGGAGTAGAGTTAATCCTTGAGCCACTTGGCTGAGAATGGGAGGTTCAGGGGACCATTTCCTGGAGTGGGGGAGTGGGAGCAGGACGCCACGCAGCTGGCGGGGCAGGGATGGTCCAAGCACCTCTCCAAGGCTCCAGAACTGGTCCAGTCAGGCTTCCTCAGCACATCCAGGAATCGTGTTGTTCCCTTAGTAGAGATTCTTGTTGGACTTTTTCCTGATGGACCCTCACTTCGTCCTCGGCATTCCCTACTATGGAGTCTTAGTTCCCTTTTGCAGGGCTAGCGTCTAATTGAGAGGCCAGCCCTGGTCCTAATGATACCACTGGTTGGGATAGGTCAGGCTGGGGGTCAACCTGATCTTTCTAGTTCTCATCCCAGTTTCTTTTCTCTTGCTGATTCTGCAAAGCCCACCTTATGTTTGTAGACAGACCCCCCACCCCGCTCCCCCCGCTAAAGCACTGCCCACGTGTGTCATCCCAGTTCTACAAAAGTGGAAACTGAAGCTGAGAAAGGTTACTTGGGTCTGGAAACGGTGGGAAGGAAGGCTGCAGAGCGGGAGCTTGGGCAGTGCCTGTTTACTAGAAGAAAGTGCTTGATCAGATGCCAGGTGGAAAGGTGACACTGTCCTCAGCCCTGCCGTTCTCCCTGAGTCGGCAAAGCACTTGCTGTTGGAACCACACTCCTTCTCGGATTGGACTCGGACCCACTGTCTTTTAATTGAAACTGCTCACCTGGTCTCGGGGCTTAATGAAACTCAGGTTCTTTTGTCTCATCACAGAGATAATTCAGCATGAGGCAAAGCGATAGACAAAGAGTGAGTTTGTTAGCATAGGACACTTGTGACAGATACAAGTGGGCAGGCAAGGGAGTGCAGCCCCAAGAACAAAGAGGGCTACATTTTTATAACCAAAGAAAAAGTGGGGAGGGGAGAAGACCACCTTCTTCCTCATTTTTGGGTAGACATCAAGGCTTACATCATTAGTTCCTCCTTTGACCCTATATATGGTCTAACAGGGACAATCATGGCACTATTTAAATCACATATGTGTTAGCAAAAGGATGGTAACATACACTAAAATATTGTAATTCATCTAAGGTTTCAGTATAGTGTCCTCTTTCACCTAGTTTCTTTCCCCCCCTCACCTATGCTCCCGTCTTGACTACATTCAGAAATGCTACTCTTTGGGGACCATTAACTCCCTGACTTCAAGTAACAAGACCAAGACCCCATATCTATTGTCTTGTGTTTTAACTATCAGAACCTGTGGCTTGAGTGTGCCTGGTGCTTGGATGTGCCTGGTTTTCCTTCAAGGTAGCGCAGATTATTGCTAGGTTGCTGGATTCTTTTCTTGCGTGGTCATTGGCCTGCAACAGCTTCCCAAGCTCCCTTAAAATTCCTTTTCTGTCTTTAATGCCCTAGTGGGATTTCTAAACTAACTTTAATTATTCTACTCTCTCCCTGTCACTATCAGTGCAGGTGAAGGCAGAGGACCCCTGGGAATTGGGGCAGAGCTAGTGGGCCCACTTAGCCTCCAACACGTCAGCTTTTGTCAAGCGGTTTCACTGACTTTCTGTCCAACAAGTCAGTGTTCCCACCTGTCACCCCCACATCCTGCTATAGGTACCATTTCAGGGTCCGCAGCACCACCCTTCTGTGTGCTCCTGACCCAGCACTCAGGTGAGTGAATGAGGCTGGCCTGCCTTCCCCCAGACTGGGGTCTCCTCTCTGCTCTCCCTGTATGGGAGGCCTTTGTTCTTTTGATGGAAAAACAAACTGATGCTCATTATAAAATCAGAGGTGTATTCTGACCAACCCCCCCCCCCACCCTCAAGAAGTAGCAAACTGTTGTTTTTTTTCTAATTAATTCTCTTTGGGCAGGAATAGGAATAGCCTTTATGTATGCATATAGAGCTGGCGCAGTGTAGCTTTTTTTTTTTTATAATGTTGTACATTCTTTTTTTATAAATTTATTTATTTATGGCTGCATTGTTGCTGCGCGCGGGCTTTCTCTAGTTGTGGTGAGCGGGGGCTACTCTGTTGCGGTGCACAGTCTTCTCCTTGTAGTGCTTCTCTTATTGTGGAGCATGGGCTCTAGGCACGCAGGCTTCAGTAGTTGTGGCCCATGGGCTTAGTTGCTCCACGGCATGTGGGATCTTCCCAGACCAGGGCTCGAACCTATGTCCCCTGCATTGGCAGGCAGATTTCTTAACCACTGTATCACCAGGGAAGCTCCCGCAGCATAGCTTTTGAACTGAGGTATAATTGGTATTGAGTGAAATGCACAGGTCTTCAGGGCGGAGCCCCCTAGATGTTCTGCTGTGTGTACAGCTTCGTCACCCCCACCAGATCCAGAGACAGGACATTGCAGTCCCCCAGAAAGCTCGGTAGCATCCCTTCCAAGTCAATAAACTCTTCATTTAAAAAATGTTTTAATTAAATATTATGCCCACTATAAAGGGTATGTATAACATAAATGCAGGATTAACGAAGTGAATACTCACCCCCTACCATCCATTGTAAACATGGGCAACTATTGGGGTCTCCTCCCAACCGCCCCCATCCGCCGCCAACATCCAGAGGTTGTGGCCCGGGTCCGTGCATGCATTCCCGATCAGCAGTGTTTAGTTTTAGTGTGCATATTCCTGACTAATGTGGTCAGAATGACAGACCACAAGAATTAGGAATACGTAAATTTGTAACAAGTATCATACATATAAACTTGATTTTTGTCAAGGAAAATTTTAGGCTTTAGCCTCGAGCCTTGCTGTATGGCAGGCGTGCCAGCAGCCTGAGATCTGCCAACATCCCAGTCCTGTCTATAGACCCATGAGGGGGCCGGGCACTCACGTGCCCCCGTAGACGTGTGTTGAGAGAACTCTAAGTCACCTGTGCAAAATCTAAGTCTCATTCTAAGGGTTTTGAAGCAGCTTATATAAAGAACAGTTAAATAAGGATAAGAAAAGGAGAAAGCAAGGTAAAGGGGAGAAAGGCAAATTGGAAATCAGAAGTCAAAACCTTTTGTTCTTGGATCTGATCACAGAGCCGACTGAGGGGTGTGGGGTCCCAGGGAGAGAGGAAACGTGCTGGTGCTACAGGGAAACACGGGACTTTCCAAGGAATTTATTTAATGAGACAGAAGTGATTAGGCACCTATAGGGGGTCAAGGATTGTTCTGGACACTGTGGAGGCAGCAGTGAAGAAAATAAGGACTTCCTTCCTGGAGGGGAGAGAAAATAAAGACATATTTAGTTGACAGTGGCTGAGGAGGGAAATAAGCAGATGCGGGGCTGTGAAGGTTTGCTTTCCTACTGAGGGTGTCTGGGTGGTCTGCTGAGGGGTGTGGGGCAGAGGACTAAGTGAAGGAGGTGTCTGGGGAAAGACAGAACCTGAGGCAGGAGGCGCCCTGCTCGTATAACTGGTGATGACACGAGAGGTCAGTGGTACTTACGGGTTCCAGGAGGGGGGCCACGTCCACAGGGCCCCACGGGAGGGAGAAGGAGCAAGGGGGGAACGTGGCCCAGAGTCTGCCTTGTGGGGAAAGGCAGGCAGGTTCGAGCAGGTTTAGGTTTGGCTGGTTTGAATACTCTTTGTGGGCTCTGGGTTATAGGGTTGTCTAGCTGTCCTGTACTTGGCCCTGCGGTGATTTAGGGCAGGGAATGTTGGCTTGGAGGGAGAGTTTGATAAAGGAGGTGGGCGGCAGGGCTCCGTGTTAGTTGGTTTGCAGATGAAAGATGTGCTCAGATCTTTCATCTGCTCAGAGAGATCCCTCTCTCTGGGAATTAGCTAGCCCTGGGAGGGGCAGTCTCTCCAGGATTAGCAAGGCCCCCGCAAATGCCAGAGCATCCTAAAATAAAGAAAGTAAAAAACAGGATTAATACTGGAGGCCAGGGGATGAGGTTAGCAGGCAGTGAGGGCCAGTCCTGCAGGGTCTTCCGGCCACACGTACGCTTTGATTCTGGATGGGCAAGTCAGCATATGAGGCAGTCTGTGGCTTTGGCCACCTTCAGACATGTAGGACCTGGGAATCTTTGCCGAATGGATGAAACTGGCTCCTCGGCCTTTGGTGGCTTTCAGACTCAACCTGTGCCTCTTCCCTGGGAAGCCTGCGAGTCCTTCCAACATGCTAAAACCATTTGTTTTTAGTCTTTCTCTCCTACTAAACCATCAGCTTCATAGGGGAGGAACGTGTCTTACTTTCTTGTTCCATGCACTTAGGACAACGTTCCAGGTTCCTTGGTAAATCAGTGTAGAACTAAGCGACTTGATTTAAGCCAGCCTCACGCTGAAAAAGGAGGAGATTCTGCAAAGGGCTTGGGGCTGTGGGGTCTGCACACAGCTTTCTGCTGGTCTGACCTGTGGTTCCCAGTGAGGTTTTATGTCAGGACCACCAGGAAAGCTAATGGAGATGCTGGTGCCTGTGCCCCGAGGCCAGTCAGATCAGTCGGGCGCCTGGGGTAGGGAGCTGCTTGGTCCTCGTGCTCACAGAGCAGGCCTGGTCTGGCAGCAGCACCATGGAAATGTAGAACCTTGGGTCCTCCAGACGTGCTGAGTCACCATCAGTATGTTGGCAAAATCTTCAGAGATCTGTACGCCCTGGAAGCTGGGGAAGTGACTGCCTCGAATGACCTTTCTTAAGCCTCTTTCTACTGCGATGTTAGCAGGGGTCAGTGTCAGGCTGGGAAATTGCCATCCAGGGTGGCCTGTGTGTCGTGTTGCTTGTTTCGAGCAGGTGGGCACGAAGTTTGGTCGGGATTCTTGGAGAAAATCTGGAAGCTGACCCAGAGCAAGGCTGCCCCACTCCACGTGCAGAGAAACCCCGAGGCCTTCCGTCTCCCTCTCCCGGGGACTCAGCCCAGGCATGATTACTGGCACTTAATGAACCAATGAATACTTGCTCCAGAGCAGGGTCCCCAAGCGTGCAGGGCATCCAGCCCCATGGGGTCCTCAAAGGATCCTGCCACACCTGCTTCTCACAGGCTCCATCTCTGATTCTGAAGTTGAGGATTCTTCCCTTTGAGCAAGGATCTCAGGCAGAGGCTTAACTTGCCCGTGCAGGTGCAGGAAGGAACTACTTAGACTTCATTTTTCCGTCTCTATTTTGTACATAATACGTATATGGAGTATAATGTGTGGGGACCTGTACCTGCTTTCTAACATTTGAAAGCCATCCTTAAAGGATGTCCCATGGGAAGGAATTCCATGTGAGGATCTCAGCTTGGATTGGACAGAACGAAGCATGTGACCATCACTGCTCCCCACTTGTCCCTCCCCTCTATTCACCACTCCCATTCACTTTGTGTCTCAATTTCATTCTTTCCAAGGTAAAGAAATGGTAGATTTAACAGATGTAAGGTGGTTTGGTCGAGCTACACTTGACGTACTTCAGAAATTGAAAGGAAATTGGAGGAAAACATTGGTGAGAGTATAGTAAACCTGAGAAATAACATGAGTGTCTCTTTTTCTGTTTAGAGGAAAGGGAGAAAAAGGAGAAAAAGGAAGAAAAGGAATCGGAATGCTTCCATGTCTGCAGAGTTGGATTCCTTGTCCTCATCCCTCTTGGGCCCCTGTAGTCTGAGTTCGCTTGCAGACCCTGAGCTCCCGGACACAGCCCCACCCCAAAGCCCAGCTCAGCAGGGTGGTCCCACCCACCAGACAAGCCAGCCCCCAAGTGTGGGCAAGACGCCGCTGGAGGCTGTGGGCCGCCCTCTGCAGGGCCAGGTTGTGAGAGGAGTAGAAGCAGCTACGGACACCGAGTCTTTGAGCAGCCCGGTACCCCAGGACCAGACTCTGGAAGGAGCCTTCCCGGAAGGGAAGGACCACCACTCCCCGAACCCCTCCAAGGGCAAAGGCCTCCCCACTTCTGCCAGTGAAGGCCCTCCTAGGGAGAGAGATGCTGCTCAGGAGCTCCCACTGCCTGAGCCAAAGGGGGACCACTCCAGGCCCGGGAAAGAGCCACGGGCCACTGGGCAGCAGGCCAGGGCCCCTGCCTCTGGGGTGAGTTGTTAGGGGAGTGACGACCGGGGTTGGCCTGCTATGTCTCGACACCTTGCTGTGCAGTGCGGTTCTGACAGTACTTCACTGTCTGGGAAGGGTGTCCACTGGCACTTGCTCCCTGGGAAGGGGGGCTGTGGAAGGGGCTGCCCTTCCACCCCGAGCTGCTGACCCCTGTCACTGGGCTGGTGGCATATACTTACCCTTATGCCACTGAGTCAGAGTTTCCCTGTCCATTTTGTTCTGTTGGCCCTGATGTTTTGGGGTCTTTATTTCTTCCAGGCAAGTGTTGCTGCAGCTGAGCCAGCTGGTGCAGGGAAAAGAGTTGGGAAAGAAGTTAAAAATCAGACTGAGAAAATGAAACAGCCTCCCACAAGTGTCCCTGCTTCCCAAGACAACCACCAGGTAAAGCGTCTCGTTCCGACCTGGTCGGCTTTCCAGGAGGCCGTCCCTGTCCTTGCTGTCTGTCCCATGGACTGCTCCTTTTGGCCCCATTCCTTCCACAGCTCAATTTAATCATTTGGTGAATATGTATTAGGTGCTGGGGGTGCAGCCTAACATTTGAAATGAGACCAGCTCCTGCCTTTTGGAGCTCACATTCTAGTGGGGAGAAAGAGAAAGTGAGGTCAGGTTGTGAGAAGTGCTGCGGAGAGAAGTAGGGCGAGGGGCTGGGGTGTTGGAGGTGGGTGACAGGCAAGGCCTTCCAAGGAGATCTGAAAGAGTGACAGGCGAGTCGCATGGCTGTCTGGGGACGTGCAAAGGCCCCCAGGTAGAGTGTGGTGGACCTGTTCAGGGAGCAGCAGGAAAGAGGGGCCGTTGACAGCGGTGCGGAGAGGAGTCCTGGGAGGCTGTGGTAGGTGGCCCAGAAGGCATTCGAAGGTTCTGAGCAGGGAAGGAATGTGACCACTCTGGCGGCTATGAGAAGCATCCCCTGTTGGGGGCAAACGTGGAGGCTGGTCATCAAGATTGGGGTTTGGGTGCTTGTTCCAGGAAGCTGCAACCAAGGACCAGATGGGTGTTTCTGGAGGAAAAGCAGGTGAAAATGAGAAGGCCAAGCCGAAGGACCCGAAGAAGCCAGAGGGGAATAACAGAAATAATGCAGCCACTGTGAAAAATGAGAGGGAGCAAAAGAGCCAGAGGGAGAGCGCACACAGAGCTAAGGAATGGTGGGTGTGACCCGGCTCGGGCGGCACAGGCCTGGTCCCCACCCTGAGCGGGGGCTGGAAGGGGCCATGTCACCCCAGAGGAGATTCCCACCTTGCCCTCTTGTTGAGTCTTGGGGGAAAGGGGAACACTCAGGAGGTAGGCAGTGGAGGGGCACCTGTCCCAATTCCTTGCTCAGGTGAAATGCTCTGTAATATGGTCCCTGGGGTCCCTGAGGCAGCACGGGCCTTACAGAAGTCAGGAGAGAGGCTGTCACGTCCCAGAGTACTCAGCCACCCCCTCCTGCCACAGCCCTCAGCCCCTCGGAGCTGGGCAGAGATCACCCCCACCCCCACCGCGCCCACTGTCCTCCTCCACTGTAGAGGGAGAGCCGAGGGCACCCACACAGCAGACAGCCTGTCTGAAGTGTGGATGCTCTTGTACTTTGTTGGGGTGTGTCTTAGTGCACAGCCAAGAAACAAGGATCCTGTGTGCACACGTGTGCCTGTGTGTGTGTGCAGAGAGGTAGACTGATCCAGATATAATCGGTGTTTTCCTCCGTGACTTTCCCCCAGCCCACTGAGCTCCTTGGAAGGAATCACGGTGTACTTCCATGCAATCATTTCAGAACATTTCCAGTTCAACCCCGGGCAACACAAAGTGTTTGTTAGGGGTGGAGAAGAATTTGGGAAGCCCGGATGGAATCATGATGTCTGCGAGATGTACTACACCAAGTGAGTATATCCCAGTAGGCCTGTAAGGAAATGTACAGAACATCCAGTCTTTGAAATATATTGAAATCATAATTTTTATCAAGTTGATTAATCCTTAGAACTTTGGGAAGATGAATATTTCAAACAACTCTTCCCTATAATGCACTTCTTTGTCATACTTCACCTTGGCCCGTTTTCTGTCTCTGCATGAAAACCATGCCTTGTTCCGGAAACATCTTCTCGGTCAGCATCGATTTATAGCTCTGGGTCTGCACTCCGTGCTGTGTTTGAGAAGAATGAAGATTTCTGGGAGAGGATTTTTGGATAACAGGCTGGTGTCCTGTTTATTCACAGAGACCTACATGAGAACGGGTCCCTTGTTGAAGGCAGCACCATCATTTCTAAGCAGCACCTGGATAAGCCCATTCCATACAAGTACGTCCTCTGGCGAGGCAAGGGCCCTGTGGAGTATGAGTTCATCTACAAATCTCAGCAGAAGGAAGGCGAGCACGTGAACCGCTGTCTCCATGTGAAATCTTCCCTTCTGGGCTCGGGAGGTAAGCCTCAGGCTGGGCTCCTGATCGGAGCTCAGAAGGCTGGACGTTACTCCTGGGGATCAAAGGCTTTCCTTGGCCCGTGTGGGTCCTCTTTGCTTGGCGTTGGCTCTGCCCTACCCCCCAGCTCTATGTTTCATAAACCTGAGCTTGGAAACATGTTTCTGATCAGGTTGGCTTAACCACTCACAAGAGTAAACAAGGGAAAGGGTTTTTACTAAGGGAAAGGAGAGAAGATAGAGCCGCTGGGAAGTAAAGGGACTGGGGCCTAGAGGGGCAGCAGTGAGCAGGGGCAAGGGCAAGGGAAACAGGGCTGCCAGGACCACAAGACCTTCCCAGATTTCCAAATGGCGACTGTGAATAAGACATCCAGCAGAAGCCATCAAGGGCTGGATCCACTGCCCCCTGCTGTCTGTCGTAAGTGTCACTCTTCTATTTTCTTTTTTTCACTTTATTGTTTCTCTTTCTTTCTCTTGTCTGTTATCTGATTCTTTTTTCTGTGCTCTGTTTTCTACTCGCTGTATTCAGTGTGTGTGGTGTTAGGTGTGTGTGTCCAGTGTGCGTGTGTATTTGTGTGTGTGTGTACATGTGCATGTGTTCTATATAGAGAGTCTATATGGGTTCTACTTTTAGGAACTTGCTTAGATCTTCTTTGTGGCTGACTTCTTGGTCTGTCATAAATATTCCATGTATGCTCAGAAGGAATGGATAATCAATTTTGTGACTCAAAAGCTGTATGTATATCTATTAGATAAAGCCTGTTTAATATTAAAGTCCTTGTTTAAAAAGATCCATCTGTCAGCTTTTGAGAGAGATGTTCCAGTCTGTCACCAAGACCAGGTGCTTTGTTTATTTATTTATTTTTTAAATTATACTCATGACTTGTGTGGGTTAGGAGTTTGGATGGAGCACAGCAGGGCTGGCTGGTTTCTGCTCTCTGACGTCTGGGACCTCAGCTAGGAAGGCCTGAAAGCTGGGAGTGATTTGCTGGCTGGGCTTTGGAATCATCTGGAGGGGTCTTTGCAGTTGATGCTGCCCGTGGCTGGGACCTCTGTTGGGCTGACAGCGATTGAGGTCAGTGGGGCAGGTGCTTGGTCATTTTGAACTGGCCCAAAGAGACAGAGAAGAAACTAGCGTCATGCTCTCTTCTTAAATGTGCCCAAGTGTTGACTCGATCGCCTCCAGAAGACTCTATTCTGTATGGGCTGACCAAAGAACAGAGCCCTGCGATACTTTCTGGTTTTGCCCTGTACTTGCTGGATGATCCAAACTGGCTGTTTCCATGCTTGAGGTGACCCCTCATCAGACAAGAGCTGATGCTGATCTAATCTTGCCGGAGGAGGTGGTAGTGATTTGGGATAGCAGGTCCCATTTGCTCTTATTTAAGAAGCACTGCCTTAGTCACTTCAGATTTTATCTGGCTGGGTCCTGGTACTTAAGCTGTCAAACCAGATAGAGATGCGCTTTTCAACACAGAGACAATCATTTTAAAATCCATTAAAAAGATTTTCTTTCCCTTTCTTCCTTCCTTCCTTTCTTTCTCTCTGTCTCTCTGTCTCTCTCTCTTTCATTGAAGTATAGTTAGTTGTTGTGTTAGTTTCAGGTGTACAGCAAAGTGATTCAGTTATGTATATATATTTTTTCAGATTATTTTCCATTATAGCTTATTATAAGATATTGAATATAGTTTCCTGTGCTATACAGTAAATCCTTGTTGCTTATCTATTTTATATGCAGTAGTGTATATCTCTTAATTCTATACTCCTAACTTATCCTTTTCCCCCTCACTTTCTCCTTTGGTAACCATGTTTGTTTACTTTGTCTGTGAGTCTGTTTCTGTTTTGTAAATAAATTCATTTGTATTATCTTTTCGATTCCACATACAAGTGATATCGTATAATATTCTCCTTTCTCTGTCTGACTTACTTCACTTAATATGATATTCTCTAGGTCCATCCACTTGCTGCATATGGCAATATTTCGTTCTTTTTTAATGGCTGAGTAATATTCCATCACACACACACACACACACACACACACACACACACACACACACACATAATGTTTTCTTTATCCATTCATCTGTTGATGGACACTTAGGTTACTTTCATGTCTTGGCTATTGTAAATAATGCTGCAGTGAACATTGGTGTGCATGTATCTTTTCGAAATAGAGTTTTCATCTTTTCTGGATATGTGCCCAGGAGTGGGATTGCTGGATCATACGGTAGCTCTATTTTTAGTTTTTTAAGGATCCTCCATACCATTTTCCATAGTGGCTGTACCAATTTACATTCCTGTCAGCAGTGTAGGAGGGTTCCCTTTTCTCTACACCCTCTCCAGCATTTATTTGTAGACTTTTTGATGATGGCCATTCTGACCAGTGTGAGGTGATACCTTATTGTGGTTTCGATTTGCATTTCTCTAATAATTAGTGCTGTTGAGCATCTTTTCATGTGCCTGTTGGCCATCTGTATGTCTTCTTTGGATAAATGTCTGTTTAGGTCTTCTGCCCATTTTTTGATTGGGTTGTTTGTTTTTTGATATTGAGTTGTATGAGCTGTTTATCATTAAACAGATTTTTAGGTTGTAGAGTAACTCAGAATTGCCAGATTATTTTCAGATGCTTTTTTCTTAATCGTGATATTGTTCTAGTGTTTTTCAATAATTATACTTTGCAAGCTTTTTTAAAAAATGAGTGTTAAAGCTTTTTCCTTATTGTTGCACGGGCACTTAAACTGCCTACTTCTTGGTGTGGGCCGTTCTATTTAGAGGCCCTGTTGGTAGGTTGACATTGGAGCTCCCTGGGAGATGGTACCCTGGTGAGTTGGGTTAAATCAGGAGTTTTAAGCAGTAAGGAGGTCAGTCATAGTAACCAATGGAAGGCCTAATGGGAGTGCCAGGGAGGGCCTTTGTTGGCTTCCGAGGGTCTGGAGGTCACTACTTGAGCCCAGGTGGGGAAGTGCCCCAGCCCCTGACATCATCAATGCAGGTGATTTGGGAGGAGTGTCTGGAAGTCACTCTTGTTGATTGAGAGAAGTTTTATGCTTTGTTTTATTTGGTGTGGTGGTGGTTTATCTTAAATAAATGTAGTTTTCATCAGTCCCAATAAACAGAGAGAGAGATGACTTCCGTCCTCTCTCCCTCCTTCTAAGCCTCCTGTGAGTGCTCTCATTGGTAGAACCCACTGTGGCAAGACGGGCAGAATGGAGGTTCTGGGCTCCAGCTCTGTGACATGGGGGAGACCCAGACGGCAGATATGTGTGCTGGTGGCAGAAACAGCCATCACGAGCGCTCTATCCCTTCCAGTGCCTCTTTCCTTGTGCTGTGTTTTGCCTGAAACTGATTCTGCTGTGTCTGCATTCCTTGCCTACCCTCTTAGCCTCTCTGCTTTTGTCCCAACTCTTGCTGTTTGCTCTCAAGTTCAACTCTTGCAGCCCCGTCTCTGTTTCGCTGGACTGTTGTTGGTTTGTTTTTTTTTTCTTTCCATCCATTCAATGTGATCATCATTTTTTTTTTTCTTTTGTCCGTGCCACATGGCTTGCTGGATCTTAGTTCCCAGACTGGTAATCGAACCTGTGCCCCATGCAGTGGAAACGTGGAGTCCTAACCACTGGACCACCAGGGAATTCCCAATCTAATCATCTTTAATGGGTGAATTTAGCCCATTGGCATGAATTGAGACTGTCAGTGGAAGACTCAACTTTTGGCAAATAATCATGTCTTTTCTCTCTACCTTGTTTCCTTGTTCTTTTTTGTACTTTTTCTAACTTTTGGATTTTCTTTCTCTTTTCTCTGGGGGTTTGGAACTTAAATATTTTATTTCTGCTAGTAGATTCTTCAAGACCAAGACCATTAATGTCCCTCCCTGTCCCACTGTCCCGGCGTCGAGGGTATCCCATGCCCAGGACGTTGACTGGCACTCCCTTCACCTCCATAGCACTGGCCATCCCAGGCCAGCAGCTCTCACTCACCTTTTGTCTGGGAGAGCGTTTTTATAAAACCGAGAGAGAGCCACTGTGTCCCATACCATATGGAGCAGGAAAAGCTTCCACAGGAGGTGATGCCTGAGGTCAGATCCAAACAGTGATTCCAAGTTATCGCTGGGAAGGGCCAGGATGGGGCAGGGATGGCTGAGTGGGGACTTCCAGCAAAGAGCAGACTGCACAGTGAGGAGAAGGAGGCCTGTTCAGAGGCTGGACTTCCTGATTTTCATGGCTGTTTTTATGCACTTGTGTTGCCTCTGGTGCCTTACTGACCTCTTTGCCTTCTAATTATTTGACAATTGATTTTCCTGGGTTTTCTGGGTCTGTACTCATATCATTTCAGCTGGTTATAAGAGCAGCCATGGGTTCAGCCCTTGCCCCATGTCAAGGGCTGTTTTGTCTGCCATGTGACCTGTACCGTCCTTCATGGAGTGGGCACCATGGTTCCCAGGACAGAGGAAATGGGCACTTGCACCAAGTAACATACCAAAATGGTGCACAAGTGCTAGTGAGGGATGCAGTTTCAGTACGAAATTTTTGACCTCTGTGTGGTCATTTTCTAAGGAACTCATGTACCAATTGTGCTGAACCATCTAGTTCGACAAAGACATGTTTCAAGTATTTTCAGGGCAGCTGAATCGTGTGTCTCACTCAATTCACTGTAGGGTGTCCAGGTTACTTGTCCTAAACAGCCGTGCTCCACCCAGGGGCCAGGCCCCCTGTTGTTTATCTGTGGATGGATACCTGGATGGAGCAAGTGTTGGCTGCCTTCCGTTTACCACGTTCTGTGACGTTCCTGTCTTTCTTCCTTTCCTTGGCTCCTTCATCCTATTTCTTCTGGTCAAGATCAGCCTTCCAGGGTGGAGTGTCCAGGTCTAGTGGGTTTTGATGCTCCTAAGTATAACATTGCTCTTTTAATCTTAGACTGGCACCAGTACGATGATATAATTTGTAGGAGGCCCTCTGGGAAGTGGCAGAAATTCGTGGATTATCTAACAGATGGTACAAGGAAAAAGTTGGTGAAAGGGAAGCAGATCGCGGCTGCGGTCATGCTGGACCACATCTTCAGCATCCTTGAGACCTGGAATGCCATCAATTTAAAGAACTTTTTCACCCAGTTCCAGCAGTTTTATTCTGTCATTCGGGTGCCCATGATCTATGAAGGAGAAGAACAGCTGTGGAGCACTCTGCAGTACGAAGAGAAGGAGGTACCAGGTCTCAGGGGTGTCAGCAACAGCTCCCTTCTCTTCCTCCTGGGCACTCAGCATCACTCCACCTCCTAGTGGCCAGATGACCCCGAGAATCAGTGGACCAGGTGGATGGGGGCAGGATATTTCAGTCCCTTTTCTCCTAGTGCCACCTCTAGGGAATTCTTTGTCCTCCCCATTTTCTTCCTCCTCCCACCTCCTCACCTGCCCCCCGCACTGGTCCCACCTCCTCACCTGCCCCCCTCCCCCACTGGTTCCACCTCCTCACCTGCCCCCCTCCCCCACTGGTCTCACCTCCTCACCTGCCCCCCACACTGGTCCCACCTCCTCACCTGCCCCCCTCCACCACTGGTCCCACCCCCTCACCTGCCCTTCCCCTCCACCACAAGAAGGCTGGTGCCCTTCACTGCATCTCCACCTTCTCTGTGGTATGGCTTAGGCATTTTTGAGACAGACCTGGAGCCACACCTGAGATGACCAGTATATCCTTACAAGGCTCAGGACCCCCCACTTGATAGCCCCTCCATCATGCTGAGGCCTTTGGACGTACCAGTGGTGGCACCTCCCAAAGACCCAGGGCGAGGGGGATGCTCAGGGTTTAGTGGGGAGGCAGGCAGTGGGTGACCCCTCCACAGAGGCCTCCCTGCCCAGCTGATGGGGAAGTAAGCATAGTGATGGGCAGCTCTTGACACCTCTGGTGGGTTCAATGCCATGGTTCTGTATCTCCCTTTTCTCCTGGGAGCAGGTGAGAAAGCACCTGTGGGAATGTTTGACAAAGAAAATGGCACCATTTCTGGAAATGAGTGGGGACCCTCTGCCTGAAGACTGCCCAGTGAGGAGTAAATTGAGAATGGGCCTGATTGTCCTTTTCTCAGTGGAAAAATTTCACTTTGTCTTATCGGAAAGTGACCTGGGCTCACTCTGTTACCTCCTTTGCTCGAATGCCAGTTCACCGGATGCCATTCGCAAGGATCTGATCCACATCCTTGAAACATCTCAGAGGTAGTGTGTGTGTGTGTGTGTGTGTGTGTGTGTGTGTGTGTGTGTGTGTGTGTAAAGATTTTCTAGCTCTCTAATGGTTTTTATCTGATGATAAAAATAAGTGCTTGTCAGAGAATGGATGAAGACATGCAAGGAATAAAAACTAGCCGTAACTTTACTGCTCACTGTTGTCACGTCAGTGTGTGTCCCGCTAGCATTTTCTAGCCGATGTGCTAGTTTTCATCTTATTCACGTTCTCCTGAGTACCCTGCTTTTGAGCAGTTTTAAGGTGTATCATGACTCAGCCCCACGTGCGTGTATTTGGCGGGGGGGTCATGGTAAGACAACGAAGCCGGACTTGAGGATGTTTGTGGAAGTACTGTGGGTGCCCTCCCCGTGGCCTCTGCAGTTGCTGTGCCCAGTTCACGAGCCAGAGCGTCACTGCGCTGGGCCCGGAGCACTCGTGGTGTGGAGGCCGCGGCCTGTCCTGAAGGCACTCATGTTTCGTTGGGTGGAGGCGCCGCCCCAGAACCCTCTGATGGTCCCAAGGTCTTTTTTCTGGAGCTGTTTGAATTGAACTTCAGGGTGATATTGGGCAGCCTTCTCTGAGCAGTCAGTCTTATGGAACACCTGCCTTGTGGTTTTACAAATTTAAAACACCCAGTTAAACCCCGTTCATTTTGAAAGAGAGAAGAAATGCTGGCAAATGTACAAGTGTTTCCAGGTCTTAAGAAACATCCGTGTTTTGTGATTGTAGGGAACATGCCGTGTATTATTTATAGGCTCCTTCCTTACATGTAAAAAGTTGCTTTATATGTAGATTTACTGTTGCCAGATGACCTGGGTTCAAGCCCCCGCTCTGGCACAGGGGGCCTTGCATAGATCACATGCCTCTCTGAACCTCTGTCTCCTCCACTGTCAAGGAGGATGGAAAGATGCCACCAGGAGTTTGCTCTGGGGCTTCGAAAGGGCCAGTTCAGTGCCTGATGCTTTTTGGGGGTGCCGAGGGGGCCCCTGAGGTTTCTCCCTGATCTGGTCACTCTGTGCTCAGACACCCGGAGCGCTCTTATCTTATGCTCTGTGCGAGGAGCTGTCCCTTCGCTGGTGGATGTCGGACCCCCGGGGCTGGCCTGACACTGGCCGTGCTGGGCTCACATGGGATCTCTGTTCCCTTTCTAGCTGGCGAGCATCCATGGTAAACCTGTGCCAAATGTGCATGGACAGAAAGGTTGACCACTGGGTGTGTGCCCTGCCTGTGCTGCACCACTGCATGGACCTGTCCTCACCAGCCCAGGACTCAGGCGTGCAGCCCGAGGACACCTGGGCAGCCCTTGAAGGCATCTCCTTCTCTGAGTTTCGGGAAAAAAGAGCAGATGAGTAAGTTACAGACCTGCACTTACGTATGTAAATCTTGGAATCATAACTGTGCTTCCAAGATCTCCAATGGACTTTTAGTACCCACTCATTCCTGCTTTTAGTAATGGAAGTAATATATCACTTCTTTTTAAATTACTTCTTTAAAGATTTTAGGGGATTTCCCTGGTGGCTCAGTGGTTAAGAATCCGCCTGCCAGTGCAGGGGACACGGGTTTGAACCCTGGTCTGGGAAGATACATGCCTTGGAGCAACTAAGCCCGTGCACCACAACTACTGAGGCTATGCTCTAGAGCCCATGAGCCACTGGTGGCGCAGTGGTTGAGTCCGCCTGCCGATGCAGGGGACACGGGTTCATGTCCCGGTCCGGGAAGACCCCACATGCTGCGGAGCAGCTGGGCCCGTGAGCCATGGCCGCTGAGCCTGCGCGTCCGGAGCCTGTGCTCCGCAACGGGAGAGGCCACAACAGTGAGAGGCCTGCGTACTGCAAAAAAAAAAAAAAAAAATCAACCACAAAAGATAGATTATGTATTTTTCTTTATTTTTCTTACAGTTTTATTGAGATATAATTGACCTATAGCACTGTATAAGTTTAAGGTGTACAGCATAATGATTTGACTTACATCGCAAAATGATGACCAACGATAAGTTTAGTGAACATCTATTATTATCTCATAGGTGCAAAATTAAAGAAAGAGAATAAAAGTTTCTCCCTTGCGATGAGAACTCTTAGGATTTCCTCTCTGAACAGCTTTCATATATAACACAGAGCAGTGTTCATTATATTTATCATGTTGTATGTTATATCCATAGCATTTATTTATCTTATATCTGGAAGTTTGCACCTTTTGTCTGGTTTCATGCAATTCCCCCCTGCCCCGCCTCTATGATAGATTATTGATTCTGTTTTATCCTGTTTTCCAACCTTCTTTTTTTCATTTAACAGTATATTGTGAACGATTTTTTTTGCCAGTAAATATATACCTACTTTTGTAATGACTGCTTAGTGTTGCAAATTTGATTTAGCCGGTTCTCTCTGCCTGGACACTTGGATTATTTCTGCACTTTCGCTTTGTAAGCATGCTTTGATGCACTTCTTTGTAATTTTCCCTGTCCAATTATTTCCTCAAGATAAATTCCTGAAAGTAGAATTTCACAGGTCAGAGGCTTTGCACATTGTAGGTGCACATCTTGAGGTAGTGAAGTACTATTTTGAGGCAAGGAAAGATTTCTTAGAGAAGACACAGAAAGCACAATCCATAAAAGAAAAATGGTAAATCAAATTTAAGTACAAAAGCTAAATAAAAAATACAAATTCAGTACAAAAAAATTAATACTAACACTTATTTCCAAGCACAGATAACATTCCCCATTTACTTTGTTTTTTGTCAAAGAAACTATTCTAAGTCTCTCATCTGCCCTCCCCGCCCCTAATCCAATAGGATCTAGCCTATAGGTTTTTAGGGATTGAAATAGTGAGTGAGCTGAATTATTTCTTCTTCACTATTATTGGAATGTTTTGAAATTAAAGCCAAATTAAGATTATTTATATAATTATATATATTTTAAATTGCCCTTCAAGGGGCATTTATCTTGAAGACTGACTATCTAGAAGAAATTTAGCTGGAGAATGACAAACATTAGCATTGGTCTTAAAGATCGTGTCTTTTAGGCAAAAGTGGCCTTTAGTATATAGTGAAGCTTTATCCATCCATATGTTTCGCGTAGCCTCTGTCGCTTCTGTGGCACTTGGCTGTATTTACTTTCCCATTGTCATCTTTTCGGGTCTCCAGGACAGTGTTACAGAACAGCATAATTTAAAGACCTTCCCCGGACTGGGTTTGCATAGACTGTTTGATCCAGGGCACTTGCTTATTCACGCATCAACATGCTTAGTTCATAAATTATTGCACCCACAATGGAAGACAGTATCAAAAGTTAAAAAAAGAACTGCCATAGGATTGCCATAGGATTGCCAGCAGTCCTACTTGTGGGTATGTAGCCCAAGGAAATGAAGTAAGTATCTCGAAGAGATATCTGTACCCCTGTGTTCATTGCAGCATTATTCACAATAGGCAAGATGTGGAAGCAACCTACGTGTCCATCAACAAATGAACAAATAAAGAAGCAGTGGTGTGTATATGTGTGTGTGTATACATATATATGATGTATATATACTTGTGTATATCGTCATATATATGTATATATGATGCAGTATTATTCAGCCACAAAAAAAAGGGAATCCTGCCACTTGCAACACATGGATGGACCTTGAGGGCATTATGCTTAGTGAGATAAGTCAGATAGATAAAGGCAAATACTGTACGATATCACTTATATGTGAAATGTAAAAAAGTCAAACTCACAGAAGCAGAGAGTAGAATGGTGATTACCAGGGGCTGGGAGGTGGGGAAAAGGGGAGATGTTGGTCAAAGAGTACAGACTTCAGTACTCTGAAGAGAAATTAGTTCTGGGGAGCTAACGTACAGCATGGTAACTATAGTTAACAATACTGTATTGTTTACTTACAGTAAGCTAAGAGAGTAGCAACTTTTAAATGTTTGCACCGCAGAAAATGTTTTCACCACAGAAAAGAAATGGTAACTATATGACACAATGGGTGTAGCTATCAAGTAATGCTATGGTGGTAATCGTTTTGCAATAAGAAAGAGTATCAAATCAACACATTTAACCTTAACCGTAACACAGCGTCATATGCCAGTTGTATCTCAGTAAAGCTGGAAAGTGCTTAATTTGGGGTGGATTCTTTTATTATTGTGATAAAATATACCTAACCTACAATTTACCATTTTAATCATTTTAAGTGTACGCTTCAGTGGCATTAAGTACATTCACATTGTTATGCAACTGTCACCCCCATCCGTCTCCAGAACTTTTCATCTTGTAAAACTGAAACTGTGTCCCCATTAAACAACAACTGTCTACTCCCTCCCTCACCACCAGCCCCTGGCACCCACCACTCTACTGTCTGTCTCTATGAATCGGGCTCCTCTAGGGACCTCACATAAGTGGAATCAGAGTATTTGTCCTTTTGTAAGTGGCTGATTTAACTGAGCATCATGTCCTCAGAGTTCATCCATGTTGCTGAATCCTTAATGTATTATTGTTTACTTCTCATTTGATTGAGTTCTTAGCATTTAAATCATTTTTGAAATCAGAACTTTTCAGGTCCTTTCTAACATAATTTTAACTAACTTGGTCTGTTTTACTGATCTCACTGTTGCCCTTTTTTTCTGTTCCAATTTTCCCTTATATAGGAAACAATTACTCCAGCTAATGGGAAAGAACAGGCATTTGCTAAATGTGGATGAGTATCTGTTCCGATCCTGGTTCAGTTTGCTCCCTCTGAGTAACTTGGTTCATTACATGGAAGACCTCACCGACTACCTGAGTTACTCACCTGCTCATATCCTGGACTGTCTTCTAGGGACTTGGTACCGGCTTGAAGGACTTGAGGAAATCTCCAACAGAAATTCCCAGGTTTGTTGTCTGGAATCGGCTCTTGAGTCCTTGCTTAGCAAAAGCAGATCAAAACCGAATCAGTCAGAATGTGTGATTCTCCTTTTCTGAAAACCTGACAGGGTAAAGCATTTAGAAAAAAGAGAACCAGGAGGGGTCAATATTTCATAGGGTAAAGTGTTGGTTTCCTTGAGTTACTCTGTTTCAGTAAATAGAACTCAATAAAACAGTAGCCTTTGGGTATGTGTGATTGTGCAGGGCAGGGCTAGAAGTTATTCTGAGTATTGGTCCACTTCCTAATTGCTCTCTGTCCTTTCCCATTTTGGGGGTGGATAAAATGGTATTATTTTATTTAAAAAAAATATTTATTTATTTTTGGCTACTTTGGGTCTTAGTTGCGGCATGCAGGATATTTTGTTGCTGCGTGCGGGCTCTTTGTTGCAGCGCACAGGCTTCTCCCTAGTTGTGGCACGTGAGCTCAGTAGTTGTGGCGTGGACTTAGTTGCCCTGTGGCATGTGGGATCTTAGTTCCCCAACCAGGGATCGAACCTCCATCCCTTGCATTGGGAGGTGGATTCTTAACCACTGGACACCAGGGAAGTCCCCAAAATGGTATAATTTTAAATCCTGAGTTTTATTTGTAGAAGGTATAAGATTAGTATTTGAACCCCTTAAAATTTGTTTATAGAAAGAAAATAATTATTATGCCCTATTTATGTTGGATTTTGGGGGGTCTGTTTTAGCAAAGATGGTGGCATCATGATTAAATCCTCTCTTTTTTTTCTTTTCTTCGCCACCCTAGAGCATTAAGAGTACTTTTGAAATGCTGTTGCACCTCCTGGATATGTTTCGGGAAAAGTAAGTAGAAAAGTAAAGTGTAGTCTCTCTCCCGCACACGGTTATCGCCTACTGATTGGCTGTATCCCATATTTGCTGTCATTAGTGGAAGGTCATAAATTAATATATATCCCACTACTTTTTTCAAGGTATTAATGTAATCATCCTACTTTTTAAAAAAGGGAAAAGCATAGAAATCAGCTGCTAAGATTTTGGTTTATTTCCATCTGGTCTTTTTTCCTGTGCATTTTTGTCATTTATTTTTAAGTGATCACCATCATATTACATATTCATGCTTGCATCCTGCATTTCATCAGCATTTAGTCTTCAGATTTTTTTTACAAGTCAGGGAAGTTGAAAATAACAATCAAAGTTAGCTTTCCATAATCATCTGAGATTATTTGCTCCTGCAAATTTGTGTGACCTCTGATACCCAGAAGGCACAGTGTACCGAATGCAGAACAATAGAAATGTACCTGTGGGAGAGAAGGTATTTTCTGAGATTCTTGGAGCACTGCCAGGATCACCTCATCTGAATTAGTAGGGTGTTCAGGATGGAGGTGGGGGTGTCAGGTCTTCATTAACATCAAGCACCTGGGGCTTCAGGGACCCCACCTAATTCTGTGTATTACAGAATTGCCCCAGTTAATTCCTTTCTCATGCTGCCTTCTAAACCCCACTCTGATCAACTCCCTAACTCTCAGCTCTGGTCATGTGTCAACCAGTAAGCAAGTCCATGCAGAGCGGGAAGAGATTTCATGCACAGGATATCCCAGGATATATTCTTCTAGCATTTCTTTCTCTTTCTCCCTCCCTGTATCTTCCTGATTTTTAAAAAAATTTATATGGTATTTGAATCTTTGGTAATATGCATCCCTAAGATTTTTTTCAAACAAAGGAATACACTTGGAAATAGTTTAACTTGCTTTTGTTAAAATAGTTCATACCATGGAGGCAAACCAAAAGGACTTTGTTTCCTTTTTATCTTAATCCCAAGTTCAAGATAGATGGAAATGTCCTGGATGTTAACCTATATGGGATCAAGTACACGCCTTCCTTGTAGGTGTTTTAAAGGGAAGGAACTCGTCATGGATAAGGGGTACTGTTTTCTCATTCCTCCTAAATTACTTCATTGATTTCTTTCAACTCTTTGTGGGGTAGGATTCTTGAGGAGCCCTTGATACAGTCCTACTTGACTGTGTGCCTGAAACTTCACGAAACTACCTGCAGAATAACAAAAGAATACACGTTTTATGAGATGCCTGCCTTATCTGCTGAGATTGTTTGCAGAATTATTATACTTAAACTTCTAGTGGTAAGTGGAACACGTACACGTAATGTTGTACCCAGGAGAGCTATGGAACCTGAAGCATCCTCCGTTCAAAAAGGAGATAGGCTAATTCTAGGGTTGCTGGAATGACACAGAGTGGCTGATTGTGTCATCAGATATTTGTCAGTACCTACGTGATGCCAGGTTTTGTTCTGTGCATCGAGGCTATTTTGGTGAACTAGGGTCTGCGTGCTTGCTCTCCGGGGCTTGCGTTGGAGGGAAGGAGGCAGTGCAGGATCTCAAGTGTAGAGTATCAGCTGTGACTGGGTTAATCCAAGAGCTCTGCAAGTGGCTGGGACTTACTTCAGGCAAGGACCTCCCCACCTAAATGCATATTTATTGAGCTTTATTCCTGTTCACTGAAACTCAAATACAGTAGCGAGGTCCACACACCTAAGTGCCCACCTTAGAGCCTTTCCACACAGGCTCCATCTCCCTCATCAAGCTGTAGGGACATCCCAGAGCTCTGTCCCCCCTCGCTCCACACCTCCCAGAGGTAACCACTCTCCTGATCTCTACCACCACGGGTTAGTTTTGCCCATCTTTGAACTCTTTCCTTTTTGTGTCTGGCTTTCTTCACTTGACGTGACATCTCTGAGTTCCATCCATGACGTTGCTTGTTGTGCGCAGCTTATATTTTCCCATTGTTGTGTGATCTTCACCAGCTTGAGTTTGAGCTTCCACATGAAGGTGATAGATGATTTCATATTTAGATCGACCATTTATTGGTTAAGCATTTGACACATCAGAACTGGGACGTTAGTGATATAAAATAATTAAGTATATGTTTTAACTTGTTCCTTTTCGTTTTTCTTCTTTAAAATACCAAGGATACATTTAAAAATAAACACTGTTGGTAAGATGATTGCTTTCTCCTGAAGTGGGTATTATTTAAACCATCATAGGCAGGTGCCAACGTCTAGATAAACTGTGTTCAAGAAATTTGAAATTTGTCAGTTATTTAGGGTATATGTTCCTGTAGAAATAACTATCTTAAATGTTGGTTGGGATCTCAGATTAGTGTAATCCACGGTCTGATCCAAATACTCTACCTGTGCCATAAAAGCAGAAAGCTTTGCAGAACTGAAATTAAATAAAACCAAAGTATATGAAGAGTTTTCGCAAAGCTTTTGGTTGCATGCTGACATAAAGAGTTGATAGGATTGATAGGACATCAGATCGAGAAAAACAAGGAGCAAAGCTGAAGGTTCTAGAGTAGATTTTCAGACTTGGGTTATTCACTTACGTCCATCATCTGTGCTGGGTGCAGGGGATACCCAGATGGAGAAGACGGGTCCCTGGCAGCAGGGTTGCGTAGGAGGGGGACCATCCTGTGAGCACATAATTGCAGCACAGTGGCTTAATGCTAAGCTGGAGTGTTGATCAGGTGCCCTGGGAACAAAGGGCCTTTGGAGGGGCTGACGTTCCCACAAGGCGAGAGAGCAGCCCGTGCAGTGTCAGGGAGGAGAGGAACATGCCGCTCCGGAGGACCCACAGGTAGCCTAGTGTGGCTGGAGATGGAGCTGAGATCTAGGCAATGCCAGATCACAGATGGCATGCACACCCTGCTAAAACTTCCAGATTATTCTAGAAGCTGCTGCACCATGCGGGGATGTTCCACATGGATCAGCATGTCCTGCTTTCAGCTCAGAACTGTCGCTGGCCCTTGCCACCCACATCCTGAGTGCTATGCTCCCGTCACACCTGTACCCCAGCCCACCACTCCCATGCTGCCCAGAGCTCCCCGAATCTTTCAGGGAAGAACTGCTCCCACGAGGCGGGGTACAGCACCCTTTATGTGCCTTGAAAATAGCTTGTGCTTTCTCATCTTGGCACTTGCCCTGGTTACTGACCATGCTGTCAGCTCCTTGGGCAGCTGCCTCGCCACCGCGTCTTTAGCCCTTGGGCCAGGCATCTCTGGAGGGAGGGAGTGACACCAACAGATCCAGTTTTGGGGGGTCCTGACACTTACACAATTTGAGGGTCTCAGTTGAAGCAAAAGGAAACACACACAGAACTGGGAGAGTCCTCTAAGTGGGACTGATGGCTGGGCTGTATCTGCTTTGTGGTAAAGGTGCTTCTGGTGAGAAGGAGAGGGAGAGAGGGAGGGAGGCATCCTTAGAGCCCTTGACCCCGGGGAAAAGGGGCTTTTCAGGGAGAGGGAATGAAGGGAGAACCTCAAGGAAAGAGCACCAGTGGTTGGGGACGTGGGTTTACCTCCTGGCCCGCAGACCAAACATGTCACTGAGGGGCAGGGTTTACACTAGCTCGGCTTCTCTGAACTGCTGGAAGCTCTGAGCCCTGGGTGCCTCCTTCACACCCTCTCCAGAGGAAGCTTGTCAGCTCTTCCTCGTCTCGGAGTCCAGGAAGTCTGTGCATTGGCGAGGCAGAGTTGCCTCTGTTAACAGTTGCCTGGGGTCATTTGATGGGGCATCCATGCCACTCCTTCTCCTGCCTCGTCCCCCCATACTGCCCACCCAGAGTGAAGCCGAAATGCTCTGGGGAAATGAAAGTGCTATGAATGCGCAGGCTCTGGCCGGGCCGGTGAGTCTGAGCGCACAGGTGGTGTCGGGCGTACAGGGGGGAAGGGAGTGGCATCTGGACGATCCTTTGGGTCCACAGCGCAGGGACAATCAAACTCTCTGTCTCTCACTTGTGGTGACAGGATTCAGCAGGAGGACAGGGAAATGAAACTGGAAAGAAGAATTCAGTAAAAACAGTCTTCCAGGGGACTCTCGCCGCTACAAGATCTTGGCTTCAGAGAATTTTTCAAAAGGGCGTGTTCCGGACCGAGTATGCGTTTTCCGTCGCCTTCACTTACTGCGAGGAGATTAAGGTAAGCCCTGCCGAGTGCAGGGAACCCAGTGGGTCTTGTTTGCAGAATGGGCAGCTGCTCCCCTAACAGGACCCAAGGGCACGGGCACCCTGGTGGGTGGGCCATGGTCCCCACACCGATGGTGAGACTGCTGAATGGTGAGGACAGACCTTGTTGGGCTGGTGGGGAGGGGCATTCGAGTCTGATCCAGTGCTGAGGTTATGAGTCAGGTTTATGATGTTGAAAGTAGAAGAATAAGATGGAAGCAAGACCTACTTGAAAGGGAAACTGGGCAGAGTGGCGTCTGAATGTGAGGAAACTGGAAATCAGTTCCAAAATGTTGGGAGGCAGGGAGGGCTTCCAGAAACAGAGGTGTGGACAGAATCTTGTGCCACTGAGGAGGAAGAGGGAGGGCCTAAAGACTGTTGGCTCCAGGACAAAGTTCTAGAAAGTGATATAAGCAAACCAACCAAATGGCCCTCTGACATCATCAAACCAGACTTCAATAGGCTGTTGCCTTCCAGGGATACCTTAATGGAGTCATTATAAAATCACATAGCTGAGACTGTGCGTGAACAGAGACAAATGACTCTCACTCCATCTCAGACTTCTTCAAACTTATTACCTATCTACACAGAGGGGAGAAGATCATTAATCCAGAGCCCAGAACTCTGACCACTCACCCTCACCCTCACCGGGACAGAGTCTAAGGTCAAAACAAGGAAAACATACATACATCTTGAACTTCGTTTAGAAGTTTTGTTGTTGGCAGTGGAATGGGTGTAGCAAGTCTGGAGCTATGTTGTGTGTACTCTAAGGCTGAGCAGATGGACACAGGGTTGCTGCTGTTGGAAGCCCAGGTTCCTTCTTACTGGAGGAGGGATATGTGGACCAGGGGAGAGAGGAGGGGGTCTGTGGTTTGGAAGGGGCTAGAGGTATAGCGTGAACTCATGATTTAAAAAGCAACAACAGGGTAAAGACCTGTACTAATAAAACTATGAGACACTGATGAAAGAAATCAAAAATGACACACACAGATGGAGAAATATACCATGTTTTTGGATTGGAAGAATCAATATTGTGAAAATGACTATACTACCCAAAGCAGTCTACAGATTCAATGCAATCCCTATCAAATTACCAATGGCATTTTTTACAGAACTAGAACAAAAAATCTTAAAATTTGTATGGAGACACAAAAGGCCCCGAATAGCCAAATCAATCTTGAGGAAAAAAAATGGAGCTGGAGGAATCAGACTCCCCGACTTCAAACCGTACTACAAAGCTCCAGTAATCAAGACAATATGGTACTGGCACAAAAACAGAAATATAGATCAATGGAACAGGATAGAAAGCCCAGAGATAAGCCCATGCAACTATGGTCAACTAATCCATGACACAGGTTGCAAGGATATACAATGGAGAAAAGACAGTCTCTTCAATAAGTGGTGCTGGGAAAACTGGACAGCTACATGTAAAAGAATGAAATTAGAATACTCCCTAACACCATACACAAAAATAAACTCAAAATGGATTCGAGACCTAAATGTAAGACCGGACACTATAAAACTCTTAGAGGAAAACATAGGAAGAACACTGTTTGACATAAATCACAGCAAGATCTTTTTTGACCCACCTCCTAGAGTAATGGAAATAAAAAGAAAAATAAACAAATAGGACCTAATGAAACTTAAAAGCTTTTGCACAGCGAAGGAAACTATAAACAAGAGGAAAAGACAACCCTCAGAATGGGAGAAAATATTTGCAAACAAGTCAATGGACAAAGGATTAATCTCCAAGATACATAAACAGCTCATGCAGCTCAATATTAAAAAAAACAAACAACCCAATCAAAAAATGGGCACAAGACCTAAATAGACATTTCTCCAAAGAAGACATACAGATAGCCAAGAAGCACATGAATAGCTGCTCAACATCACTAATGATTAGAGAAATGCAAATCAAAACTACAATGAGTATCACCTCACACCAGTTAGAATGGGCATCATCAGAAAATCTACAAACAACAAATGCTGGAGAGGGTGTGGAGAAAAGGGAACCCTCTTGCGCTGTTGGTGGAAATGTAAGTTGATACAGCCACTATGGAGAACAGTATGGATCTTCCTTAAAGAACTAAAAACAGAATTATCATATGACCCAGCAATCCCACTACTGGGCATATACCCAGAGAAAACCATAATTCAAAAATACACATGCATCCCAATGTTCATTGCAGCACTAGTTACAATAGCCAGGTCATGGAAGCAACCTAAATGCCCATCGACAGACAAATGGATAAAGAAGATGTGGTGCATATATACGATGGAATATTACTCTGCCATAAAAAGGAATGAAATTGGGTCATTTGTAAAGACATGGATGGACATAGAGGCTGTCATACAGAGTGAAGTAAGTCAGAAAGAGAAAAACAAATATCGTATATTAACACATATATGTGGAATCTAGAAAAATGGTACAGATGAACTGGTTTGCAAGGCAGAAGTAGACACAGATGTAGAGAACAAACGTATGGACACCAAGGGGGGAAGCGGGGGTGGGGTGGTGGTGGTGGTGGTGGTATGAATTGGGAGATTGGTATTGAGATATATACACTAATATGTATAAAGTAGATAACGAATAAGAACCTGCTGTATAATAAATAAATAGCAACAACAGGGGCTTCCCTGGTAGCACAGTGGTTGGGAGTCCGCCTGCCAATGCAGGGGACACGGGTTCGAGCCCTGGTCCAGGAAGATCCTACATCCGCAGCAGCTGAGTCCCTGCACCACAGCTACTGAGCCTGCACTCTAGAGCCCGCGAGCTACACTATTGAAGCCCACGTGTCTAGAGCCCGTGCTCCGCAACAAGAGAAGTCACCACAATGAGAAGCTGTGCACTGCAACAAAGTGTAGCTCCTGCTCGCCGCAACTAGAGAAAGCCCGTGCACGGCAACGAAGACCCATCGCAGCCATAAATAAATAAATAAATATTTTAAAAATTAAAAAAATAAAAAGCAACAACAGTTCCTGACTTCATCCACCGAAAGGGCCTCGAGATTGTGACACCGAGGTCCGTGAGCACACCCAGGGCCCTAGTCATGGCTTCTAAATGTCATTTCCCCTAAAAAACAAACCAAAACCAAAACCAAAACCCCCCAAACCTGTGCTTCTGGAAGGAACAGCAGATTCTAGAGGTGGGGCTGAAGAAGTGAAAGGCCAGCCTGAAATGCCTTGTATTGCCAGAAAGTAGAAGTGCTTGAAGTCGAGTGGTGACATGTCACAAGGAGACAGGACTAGATCCAAGGTGATATCCTAGGTTAGATCCTGGATGGTAAAAGGATGTTCATGGGAAAACAGTGGTGAAATCCAAATAAAGCCAGTGGTTTTGTTCGTGGTAATCTAGCAATGCTAATTACTTAGCATTACGTACTATGGCTACGTAACGTGTTAGCACTAGGGGAAATTGGGCTGAGAGTATCTGAAACTCTCCATACTATCTCTGCAGTATTTCTGTACATCTAAAATTATTAGATTTTTTAAAAAAAGAGACAGAAGCTAGCTTGCAGGGGTTCCCACTATCCAAATCTGAGGCAATTGGAGTATCACAATGAGTAATGAGCAGAAGAGGATTATCGTATTAGAGATTATCGTATCAGGTGGAGTAAATCAGACAGAGAAAGACAAATACCATATGCTGTCACTTCCATGTGGGATCTAAAATACAACACAAACGAACTTATTTACTAAACAGAGACAGACTCACAGACATAGAGAACAGACTTGTGGTTACCGAAAGGGAAAGGGGGTCTGGGAGGGATAAATTAGGAGTTTGGGATTAACAGATATAAACTACTAATATATAAAATAGGTAAACAACAAGGCCCAACTGTATAGCACAGGGAACTATGTTCAATATCCTGTAGTAAACCATAATGGAAAAGAAAAAAACTTTGTCATCATCATAACAGAAAGGAAAACAGAAAAGGCCAGAGAACTCTTCTAGAAAAGAGACATGGTAACTAAATGCAGTCTGTGTCCGTCAGTTGGATCCATGACCCAAACAGGAAGGACACCTGTGGACAATGAGAGAAATGTGGACATGGACCCTTCCTCGAGAAAGGTCACACCCACGTGAACTGGCCTCAGAGTGACACCTGTACTACCATGTGTAGCAGAAGGGACATGGTGTTGGGGATGCCTGCCCAGGACTTATGGGCCAAGGGACATGACGTCTGCAACTTCCTTCCGATGGTTCAGCAGAGAAAATGCCTATTTCTAGAGAGACTAAAGGGAGCACAAAAGAGAAAGAGATAAAGCAGTCGCTTTAAACACTGGGGAGTCTAGCTGAAGGTATATGAGTGTCCTTGTGCTGTCATTGCAACTTTCTGTTAAGTTTGAAATTTTTTGAAATAAAACAATGGAGGGAAATCCTTTCAGGTTAAAAACCAGTTACACAGTGGAAGAGACTGTAGAGATGACCTGTCCCAGTCAGGACCCTTCGTTTTTTATATAAGGCTAAGGTGGGTTGCCCTGACACACCAGTGACACAGCAGACCATTGACAAAGATGAGTCAGAACCCAGGTGTCTCTGAAGCTCTGTGCGTAATCATCTTCCTTCATAGAATTCCACTGTGGCATCTATAGGTGTCTTAGTGGCTGTCCCTTACCTGTGGGTTTTGCAGGTCTGGAGGCGACTGGTGGAAATAAACTTCCCTGCAGAGCATGGCTGGAAGGAATCCTTGCTGGGGGACATGGAAGGGAGGTTCAAACAGGTACTGAAAGTCGGGGGATGTTCTTTTTGGAAGTCGGTAAAACCAGACCGTGAGAAGCAACCGAGACACGTGATGACTGCATTTGAATGGACAGGGCATGGGGTTCATATGACTCTGTCATATGATTTCTGAGTCAGCCTTAACAGTTTGACCGCAGATGGTATTCCAAAGAATAAGGGCACAAGGTCTGGGCACCAGGGGAACCCTCAGCATGCATGGGGTTCTAATTGGCACTAACCCTATATGCTGTGGCTCTAAGTGGCCTGTTGGTGACAAGAGCCTTATTAAACCCAGTGACAAGTGGGGACAACACAAAATTGCTCCTCATTTTTAATTAAGGCCTGTGACCCTAGAAAATTCGGGTTTTAAAAAACAGGATATGAGGGTTTTCTACATAACTGTTAAATGGATCTTTTTAGGAAAAGAGAAGCAAAGAAGAAACCTCTTTTAATTAATTAATTTTAAAAATTTATATTTTTGTTATACATTTATTTTATTTATTTTTGGCTGCGTTGGGTCTTCATTGCTGCGCAGGCCTTCTCTAGTTGCAGCGAGCGGGGACTACTCTTCGTTGCGATGTGCGAGCTTCTTATTGCGCTGGCTTCTCTTGTTGCAGAGCACAGCCTCTAGGCGTGCGGGCTTCAGTAGTTGTGGCACGCAGTCTCGGTAGATGTGGCACGCAGGCTCACTAGATGTGGCTTGCAAGATCTAGAGTGCAGGCTCAGTAGTTGTGGTGCATGGGCTCAGTTGCTCTGCAGCATGTGGGAATCTTCCCGGACCAGAGCTTGAATCCATGTCCCCCATACTGGCAGGCAGATTGACAGCCACTGCGCCACCAGGGAAGCCCTTTTTTTTTTTTTTCAAATTTACCTGCTTTTGCAAGCTGCTGTGCCGGATGCTTTTCCTGCAAAGTGGGAATTTTAGCCTTCTTGGTCTTGTTTGAATTTTTGCCTTGTTGGTCTAATGGTTAGAGGCAGGGAGGACATGCTTAGCATGGGATGGGAAGAAGGTCAAAATAATGGGGAGCTGATACAGTAGTAGGAAAGTGAAAATTACTAGGGTGTTTTCATTCCATAGTGTCTGAGAGGGCAGCACCCCAAACCTATCACACCCTCATCTTCACGTCTTGCAGGAGAAGCCTCTCTCCCAGATCTCTGCCTTCTGTAACACTAACTGGGATGCTGCAGGTGCAGAAGACAGTGTGTCGAAACGCTTTGAGATGTGTGCCATTGAAGCCGTGAGCTCGATCTGCCAGGTGAACAACCTTTCCCACTCAGGAATTGCGTTTGGGTTCACACCTGCCTTCTGTCTTCATCAACTAAAGGCTATTAAGTGCCGCTGGTTCTGAGACCCTGCACCGATACAAAGAATGGGCTCTGGGCATCCCCCTCCCCAGCCTGAAATCCAGTACCCTGTACCCACTCCTTGAAATGCCACTCAGCTTCCTGCTACTGCATGGTATCATAGCAGTTCATGGGTGACCTCCAGAAATCTCACAGGCTGCTCCTAAATGCCCCATTATTATCATTGCCACCTACCCAGCCTTTGTTTTATTGCTTGCTAATAACACTTGCTTAGCATGCAGTAGAAGACCCCAAAGGTTAGCAAAGCATTATGGAAGAAAAATGTATGAAGTTGAAAAGATTTTATCAATTCACTTAGAAAGAGAATTAAAATTTATGTGTTGTTTGTAGGCAGCTTTACAAGAATTACAGTTAGGAATACAAAGGATACCAGTATTAATGGTTTACTTGTATTATGTTTGATGTTTTTCATAATGTGAAAGTCCCAGGAAAAATGTAGAAACTGGCATTGAACCAGAGGAAAGAGGGGTGACTTGTGGGTTGTGTCTGTCGGTACCTGTTTCCGCATCCCCAGTGTTCATCACTTACGGAGACAGTGCACAGGAAAATGGACATGCCCTAAGAAAAGTTAAGCATTTTATTTACAATTGGTTTTTTTGAGGCTTTGTAAAACTAGTTATGAGGGATTTCTGAAATGCTGTTGGGTGGGTAATTTACTTCTGTTATTCAAAAACAAACCAACCAGAAAAACCTTCTAAATATCCCTCTCTTTATTCATTTTCTTGTAGTCTCAGACCAGTATCCTTGAGAAAATCTCTTATAAAGACTTGAGGAAATGTGGCATCCTTGTGTCTGCTGTGATCACTAAGTCCTGGCCGAGAAGTAGAGGGGAATTTGTAGATGACTTAGGTGAGGTTTTGAATCACCTGCTCACTTGGCCAGAAATCAATCATCTCTTCAAGTTGTATGGTATGTTCACAGAGGGTGCTGGGAACATGTGCTCTGTCCAGTGGTGCCTCCTGACCCAAGGGTAGGGCAGAGTATTTGACCTGTGAGTCAGTTCGAATGGGTTGATGTTTGCCAAAAGAAGCAGCTTGGATGGAAGGACCCAGGAAGGTTCATAGTATCTTGTATTGTAATTGAGAGCTAACACTGAAAGCCACCATTCATAGAAGAGCTGCTGAACACCAGCTACCATGCTGATGTCTTATACTTGAAGTGGTCCTGAGGGTCCTCAGACAAAGAAACTGAGGTGGAGAATGTAATAGGACTTACCCAAGGTCTTGCCAAGAATAAGTGTTAAGAACTGAAATCAAAACCCAAGTGTGTCTGAGTCTAAAACCCTCTCTTTGTTGTTCTGAGATCCATATAAATGTCCGATCCAATACTGGTGACCTTAGCAAAAACTAAGTACTGCCTGATTTTTCCACCCGTACATTCCATGACCCAAGCGTTTGTGACCAAAGAGGGGGAGATGTGTATTTCTCTAAAAACATTATATTCAGGTTTATGTGTGAGTCGTTAGATTCAAATCTAGTGGAAAAGCACCACAGTTAGATTATTTTGCGTCTCAGTTTCATCAAATTACTGGGACAGCCTTAAAACAAAAAGCTAAGTTTCTTCAATGGCAGGGTTGTTGTAGCGATAAAATAAGAAGATTGATGTGGAATTCCTATGTAATGATTAAAAACTACTCATTTGAAAATATTACATTTGTGTCTTTTAAATTAATAGACCTTATATTTTAGAGCAGTTTTAAGTTGATAGAAAAATTGAGCAGGAAGTACAGAGATTTCCCATATTTAGCCCCTCCACACACAGAGTTTCCTCTATTATTAATGTCTTGCTTCAGTGTGGTACAATTGTAATAACTGATGAGCCAGTATTGATATGTTATTAATAACTAACGACCAGTGTTTACATTGGGTTTACTCTGGTACTTTCTGCGGGTTTTGACAAATGTTTAATGATGTGCATCCACTATTACCGTATCATACCGAATAGTTTCACTGCCCTAAAACCTTGTGTTCCACCTGTTCATTCCTCCCCTCTCCCCTCTTCTGCAGTTGTGCCTTTTGCAGAAAGTGATATGGTTGGAATCACACACTCTGTAACCTTTTCAGATTGGCTTCTTTGCCTAGCAACATGCATTGAAGGTTCCTTTTCATACCTCACTTCTTTTTACCACTGAATAATGTTCCATTATGTGAATGGACCACAGTTTGTCCATTCACCTACTGAAGAACATCTTGGATACTTCCAAGATTTTGCAATTGTGAATAAAGCTTTTTTATTTGCTTTTAATGGCATGACGCAACTGTATGACCCTAGTATGACTGGGAGAGAAACCTTCTGGTGGTTAAGTATGTTTGAAAATTTTGCCCTCTAAATTGATCCTAAAATTCACATTCAAAATTTTGCAAGATAGCCAAGATGTGTAGAGTATAGCCATTACACCGATGTTTATCTTGTTTCCATGTGCTGTGAAGATGCCTCCTTAAGACCACGTAGATAACCCTCACGGGGTGTCAGTGCATCCCTAGTGCAGTTTATTTTTCTCTAAGTGTTCTCAGAATGGGAGATTTTAAAGGTGGTGATGTCTAGTTTAAGAAAGATATTCAGTATACTGAAGAGGGCACAGGTTTAAAATAACTGAGAAACGTGGTTCTCCTGACTGACTTGGGTCATTTGAGGAATCGTCTTCATGAAGAAGGAAGTCCTTTGGGAGATGAATTTGGGTGAGATGTAAACCTCCTGGGCAAAGCAGAATCGAGGGATGTGAGAAGCACATCTGGAAACACGGAATGACTCTGCTTTATTGTATGGAAGTTGGGTCAGAGCAATGAGGAAGTTACTGGGAATTCAATAACATGGGAAGGAAGTGGGGTGCCCACCGTTTTAACTCTGTTCTTAACTTGATCAGGAATCAATGAGAAAATATTAGAAAATATTACTGATGAAGGGAAGAAGTTGATGGCCACTGCTGACTCTGTGTTCACAAAAGTTACTAATGACCTCATCAGTGGAGCGATTTTAGTTGGACAACTGGAGCTGATCATAAAACACACGAATCAGTTCCTTGACATCTGGCAGTTAAGTAAGTTGAGATGTGGACTTCAGGCTCATGAGGGGTTAGACGATAAGAAGCGTCTGTGTTTGCCTGTGTGTCTTGTAGAGGGGCGGTCTTTGTCGTCTTTATGATTAGTGGCTCTTCTCACCAGGAAGTTGACAGGCGATGGCTTCTAATCCTTAGGAAAATAATGGGAAAGTGATAAAATACTGACTTTGTCAGAGCACTGGCTGTTTTTATTCCATGCTGCTGACACGGGGACGTCTTGGAGTGGCCCTGCACGCAGCCCCCTGCGTCACCCTCCACATAGCTCAGCACGTGGGGCATGTTCATGTGGGTGGAAGAAATGTCTTGCCACAAGCGAATGTTTGTGTGTTCTATTGGTTTCCTTTTCTTTTTTTTCAGAGAGTACAAGTCTTCCAGCCCACGAGAAAAAACACGCTATGAAGGAAGTGCTGAGTCTCAGAAAGAATGAACTAGTCACTCTAAAGAATGAGAAAACATATGTTGACTCTCTCCTGAAGTTGTATGGGAGGGTAAAAGACCTGATTAAAGGTGATATTCTTAAGCATTAAAATAAACAAAATTGAGGGGTCCCCAGGGGAGAAGGGTCAAAAGAGAATATGATAAAAATGTATCCCAGTAGCAACCTTTTATCTTGGACGGGAGGCTTTTTTTTTTTTTTTTTTTTTTTGCGGTACGCGGGCCTCTCACTGCTGTGGCCTCTCCCGTTGCGGAGCACAGGCTCCGGACACACAGGCTCAGCGGCCATGGCTCACGGGCCCAGCCGCTCCGCGGCACGTGGGATCCTCCCGGACCGGGGCACGAACCCATGTCCCCTGCATCGGCAGGCGGACTCTCAACCACTGCGCCACCAGGGAAGCCCCGGGAGGCTTTTTTAAATGTGTTAATTTTTAACAAAGTTAAAATTTTTTGGTGATTACTGCCATATCTCTAAATAGCATGCTTAAATATCTCCTTGATTTTTCAGGTTTAAGCATTATCCATGTTAAATGTTAAATCTCCTTGTTTTTCCAATTTCTGCCTTATACACATAACCTTTTCAACCTCCCTTTCCTCCAGTTTTATCATAATTTTAATTAGATCAGTCCTCAGGGTTTAAATAGTCACGACTGTGTAAATGGACTGGTTCATACCCGAGCCATGAAACATACCATGATTCTCTTCCATTTCTGTGCAAACTGTTTTCTCTAGATTTAAAATTCTTGTCTTGTCCTATGCTTTGTTTTCAATGTATTTGTTTTTAAATTCAATCCCAGACTCTTTACCAACCATTTGAATTTCCTCACAAGGCAATCAGTTTGATTTTTCAGAAGGACTCTCCCCAGACTGGAGGGATGCAGTCCTAGGGATGTCCTGCTTCTGTCCTCGGCTGGATCTGTGTCCTGGGTCCCATGGCTCCCTGCTTTCACACCTGTGTTTTAGTGAAACACACCCTCTGGTCCCTCCTGAGAAGGGGGCACAGGAGTCCTTGCCTGTCTGAAAATGTCTGCCCGTACATGAGATCTGTTGTTTGGTGCAGAGGTACAGACTGGAAACGTTTTCCTTCAGGATTTGGGATTTGTGGCTCCATGGTCTCTGCAGGGTCGCTGTTGAGAGTCAGATGTGATTCTTATCCTTTGTGGATGACATATTTTCTCTCTCAGGAAGCTCTTCATATCTTTTTGTCCCCCTTATTCTGAAATTTCCTAATGATGTGCCTTGGAATGGGTCTGTTTCCCATCTGTTGTACTGGGCATAATTAAGTGGGTCTTTCTTATCTGGAAATCCAAGTCCTTGAGTTCTGGGGAAACTTCTTGTGTTAGTTAAGTGGTTATTTTTTCCCTTGCTGGAATTCACAGTTGGATATGTGACCTCCTGGAATGGTCATCTGACTTCCATACATTTTCTCTCCTGTTTTCCATCTCTTTGTGTTTTGTTCTGCTTTCTGAGCAGTTTCCTTAATTTGACCTTCTAACGTTTCCAGTAAATTTTTAAATCTCTCTTCTTATGTATTTAATTTATAAGAACTCTTTTTTTCCTCTGAGTGATCCTTTTTCTCTGCTATCCTGTTCTTGTTCATGGTTGCAGTATCATATCTTTCTGAGATTATTGATATTTTTGATTTAGAGGTTTTCTTCTTCTTTATCTTAAATAGTTTCCTGTATCCTCCGAGTTGCTTTTATCTCTTGGTATGTTTTAATATCTATTTTTCATGTTAAAGACTTTCCCCATCTGTCTAGAAATGCTTGTTTATCTGTTTATATTAAGAGAGGTGCCTAACATGCTAATGGAGGATTCTGAGGGTGGCGTGGCTAGGCTTTGAAATAGCCTGTATCTTTAGCTCCTCTCTCTTGGGCTGCTTAGATTGCCAGTCTCTTGCTTGGAAGGTATAGGCCCCGCTGCCAGGTTTCTGGGAGTCAAGAGAGAAATGAGGTCTGGAGGGTTCTCAGCATCCAATATGCACATCTAGTCTTACTGCCTTCCTTCTTCCTGTGTCCTCTGTTCTCCTTTCTTCTTAAATTTAATGGTACATACCGTCTGTTAGCTTCCTGACAAAGCATACGTGCCTGGAAATGCCTTTATTCTGCCATATACCTGAGACCCCCCAATCCAGAGAGCCCTCCGTGTTATCCTCTCTAAAATATAAACCGCCCATTGCTTGCCAAGGTGGAGGAGGTGCCATCAACCTGCCGTATGGAATGGGTGGGGATGAAAATGAGGCTATTTGATGACTTCTTAAGCAGACTTTCAGCCCAGTCCTCCTTATTTTATCACCACCTCCCAAATTTCAGTTACCTGTGCAGCCAGTGTCTGTGCATTGGGGGAAGTCTGTGACACCAGACACCTGGCAGACTCAGGTTTCCCCACCATGGGCTAGGACCCCACGTTCTGAGGCTTAAGACGTCATTTACCCCCAGCACATCTGCTTTTCAAGTTCCAAAATTTTGTTGCTGTGATCTCCTTTTCTGTCCTTCCCAGCCCTGTTGCTTTATGGCTTTTGAAAAACAATCTCTTTTCTATCATTGGAACAGAATATGGGGAGGGAGTGGAAGCGTGTGCAGATGTCAGACTGTCATCTTCTCCCAGAAGTTGCAAAGCTTTCTTTGTCATGAAAATTGACGAGCTAGGTGAGGGTGGAGACTTAGGGATTCTTATTGAGAACAATGCCAGCAAGTGTGCTCACTTGCATTTCCTTAAGAGCAGCGAGGGGAGTAAAAACTGGGAAAGTAAAATGAAATGATATCATGAATAGAGGTTTCACTTTGGACATTCTCTTATGGTTTCAAAAGTGGATTTTGGAGAGATTGCTGAAAGACATTCGGAAGACCTCAGCGGGAAAAGATTAAACCAAGTCGTGATGGTGAACTTGTCAGCCACCTCCCTCGACTCAACGTGGACAACACATTACAACCTGAGCCCTGCAGTCCAAGAAATGGCCAGAAATGCAGACTTGCTGAAGGACAGCCACGTCTTCCAGGTCTTCTGGACAGAAGCCGCCCAGGAGCTGAGTGAGCCAGAGGAGGAGCTGGAAAGGAAACTATTCCACCCTGAAGAGATGTATCAATGTTTATATGGCCCTTGTTTCAAAAGGTTTACGAAACTGTATCAGGATCTGAAGTCAGGGGAAGTCACCTTTGGGGAAATCGATGACATCTTCAAAAACTTTGTGAATAAATACAGCGACCTAACTAAAGACCTCCAGACCATGTGTGCTCTGGACCCCAGTGACCAAAAAGATTGGATCAAGGAGCGAGTCCGGCAGATCGAGGAATACCATCACCTGCATCAGGCTGTCAACTCAGCCAAGGTCATCTTGAAGGTCAAAGAGAATTTGGCCCTGACCGGCGACTTTGGTGTTCTCCACATCTTACTAAGCTTTGTAAGTTATTTACTGGGGACTACTGAGGGTGGGGGTGGCGGAGATGCTGCTCTCGAGCTCTTAAAAACCGGGCAAGATGATTCCGCAGCTTCCTTCAATGTTATTTGTATTTTATTCAGTGCCTGAATATGCCAAGGGCTTCGTTCTTACCTTTGTTTACCAATAGTGCGACTGTTTCGGCTAGTGAGGGTTTCCTTGGATCGGCAGGAGGATCGTGAATTTAGGAACAGGCAATGATCCTCTTTTAGTCATCAGATATTTGTAAAGAGTCACCTGAGCTCTTTAGATTCTAAAAGCCATTTGTTTTGTCAGCTTTGCACATCTAGTGCTTACCTGGGAGCGGCGCGTGGTACATTATCTGTTACAGTTAAGAAGTGAGTCTTTTGCTTTCTGATTTTTTAGGTGAGCATTTATAAGGTATATGGTGACCTATATTATTGTATAGACAGGTATGATGGGGACTAAAATTTAGCACAAAATTTGGAATTTGGCACATGTAAGCTTGAAGCCCAGCAGCGTGTTTTTGAGTAGGTCACTGTCCTGGTCCTTCTATTCTTTACCTAGAAAATAGAAAAAATTACAAGGTGCACCCGGCAGGGTTCTTGTGTAGGTTTGCTTAGCAGAATGCCAGGTGCGGAGGAACTGTAGTTACTATGGATCGAGGCGGGACAGAAGAGCAGCTACAGTGTCCAATCTGGGATAAGAGCTTTATGCACCTGCCAATCCTGGAAGTTTGGTGGGAAGGACTGTTGGGATGGTCAACATTGTTGGTTTGGGGGGTCCAGGAGCCAGTTCCAGTGCACATACAACCTTCTCTTGCAGACTCTCTTTGACAACTTGCTTTGATGACTTTTTTAGACTGTCTTGGACAACTTTCGCCATGAAAAACTGGACCGGATCAACCAGCAGCTTATCCGTGCCAAAAAGCTGCTGCAGGACGTCAATGAGACCCGGTGTCAGTGTCTGAAGGAGCTGTCCCGGAGGAAGGAGTTCATCAGCTGGGTCCGGGAGGCTCTCGGAGGTACAGTCCATCACTGTGGTGGCCGGAAGTCTGGAGCATATTTAGATGGTTCATAGGGTGGTCTTCCTAAACGTATGGGCAGCCCCTCCCCTTGATCATGTTCTAAGTAAAGGACCATGAGATGCCATCTGCATTTTTAAAATTAAAATATTTTAATTGAAATGTATTTGCCATGTAGCATTGTGTAAAGTTAGGGTGTATGGCACATTGATTTGATACATTTATATCTTGTAATATGATTGACATTGTAACAATAATTAGCCCCACTATCACGTCCTATAATTCTCCTTTCATCTTAGTGATTGTAATAATTAAGTCTAGTCTCTTAGCAAGTTTTCATCTGTATTCTTTGGTAAATGTGCAGGGTGTGCCTCGTTGATTGTAGGTAGCATTTATATCAGGACAGTATAGCTCATTTTCTGGTGTAAAAACTATTTCCTTGGCTACTTTATTCCCCTCTCACTCTGGATGCTTGCTGTGAACAGCAAGGGATCATTTTCTTTAAAATTGTGTCCCTTTAGCTTTTTCCTCCGGTTGATTTTTACTAGAAGCCAAGGCGAACTTGTCTTGGCTTAATCACCTCTACCTGTCGTTGTGCAAGGGCTTGGCAGTCTTTTTTAACTCTGTGGCTTTGGTGACTTTGGCAGAATTAATTCATGGAGGGGAGATGGAGCCAGGGAAGAGGGAAGGTGGACAGCCCTGGTGTGCAGGGACAGGGGAGGGGCCGCCTGCTCAACTCATCACAGACTCGCTGCTTTCAGCTATGGGCTCCTCGGGCCACAGTGATGCACAGATTTTGATTAGTGAGCAGCCATTTTTTATAGATAACTGTCAACATGTTACTGTTTTTTTCGTAACGAAATGGCATATTGTGTGATTACACGAAGTAAGATACACAAAAGCCCCATGCAATGCCTGGACATTGATGCTGTTCAGTAAGGTCAGGTATTGGTCAGCAGTATCAAAATAAATGGCAAGAAAGAAAAAAATGCCCCAGGTTCTTACTGAAAGCAAAAAGTGGATAAAACCCCTAAAAATCCACTGAATATCCATTTATAGCTTCAGTAAGGACCATTGTCCCGGATTTGAGGCTCATGTCATCACGGGGTAGCCCTGCACTCACCTGCCTCTCCCTCCCCAGGCATCACTGAGCTGAAGGTGTTCGTGGACTTGGCCTCCATCTCTGCGGGGGAGAATGACATCGACGTGGATCGGGTGGCTTGCTTCCACGATGCTGTGCAGGGCTTTGCACCCCTGCTGTATGAGCTGGACACGAGTGCGGGTTTCGATGAATTCATGCAACACCTGAAAGAGCTGTGGAAGGCTCTGGATAATGACCACCACCTGCCCCAAAAACTGGTGAGTCTTATTTCTGGCTCCAAAATAGGTTAAGTGTAATAAAGCATCGCTTAGAAACACTAGGGGCAGGACTGCAAACTGTTGCACTCTCACATGGCAGGTTTTTAATGCAGTCATTTAAAAGGATGTTTAAAAACAGTTTCTTCCTATATGGAAATGCTTTCTCTGTCTTATTATGTTAGAAAATTGGATACAAAACTGCATGTAAATTAGAGTGATTTCTACTATGCGAAAAGAATGGGAAAAAAAGACTGAAATATGTTAAAATGTTACCAGTGGTTTTCTCTTAATGGTGGTAATTGTTACTTAATTCTCTATACTTTTTGGTATTTTCCATACTTTCTGCAATTGGTACAGATTCATTTTTAATCAGAAAAAATAAACATTTCACTGTAAGTTAAACCATCTGCACAGGACCCAAGCAGGCCCATAGTATTGAGTTGGCCAAAAAGTTCGTTCAGGTTTTTCTGTAAGATGTTCGGAAAAACCCGAACGAACTGTTTGGCCAACCCAGTACATAGCTTGTGTAACAGGGTGGCTGGAGCCCCACAAGGGATGGGGGAGGAAAAGAGGAATGGAAGGAGCAGCAGAGCTCACAGCCTTGTTATAGCCAGCATTATCCCCAGCTGGGGGCCCGGCAGAACGCTGCCTTCTCACAGAGAGCTGGGTTCATGCCTGTCCCTCCCCATCCATGTATCCAGGGCACCGGGTGAGAACACAGGGGAGCAGCCCATTGCAGCAACACCTCCTGACAAGTGTCCCAAGAGGGAGAGCCAAAGCCCGTGGCAGTGGTGGGCAGCGGGTGAGGGAGGCCCCCCCTGTGGGTGATGGCACGCTGAGCCAGAGAAGGGGAGGAGGAGTTTGCCCCTGGAAGGCAGAGGTGGAGAGAGTGGCAGGAAGAAGATCACCTGTAAGCTGCGGCCCGTTTTCTCTCCTTCTGTCCCAACAGTGTGACTCTGCCCGGAACCTGGAGTGGCTGAAGACAGTGAAGGAGAGTCACGGGTCTGTGGAGCTCTCATCCCTGTCCCTGGCGACAGCAATCAACAGCAGAGGCATCTATGTGATCAAGGCTCCCACGGATGGCCAAAAGGTGAGCATCACATCCCAGGCACAGCTGCAGGTGGCTCTTACAGGTTGCTGTCCTCAGGGGTGGGGGTGGGGGCGTCTCTGCCTCTCAAAAATGACCTCTGATTGTGTACTGTTCCACAGATTTCCCCAGACACAGTTCTACACTTAATCCTTCCTGAGGGCCACGGAGGCCACGAGGAGGTGCGAGACTACTCTTTAGAAGAGCTGAAGGAGCTTTTGAACAAATTGATGCTGATGTCTGGCAAGAAAGATCACAACAATGTTGAAGTCGTAGAGGTATTTTCTGAGGTAAGAGTTTGTATCTATGTTGGAGCAGGTATCCTATTCCCATCTGTTTGGGCTGAGGACTCTCACCGCTGAGGTGCCTGGGAAAGTCAGAAGAGTTTGAGTTTGTATTTATTTGTTTATTTTTAAATTTTATTTATTTAATTTATTTATTTTTGGCTGTGTTGGGTCTTCGTTGCTGCACGCAGGCTTTCTCTAGTTGCGGTGAGCGGGGGCTACTCTTCGTTGAGGTGCGCGGGCTTCTCATTGCGGTGGCTTCTCTTGTTACAGAGCACGGGCTCTAGGCGCACGGGCTTCAGTAGTTGTGGCTCGTGGGCTCTAGAGCGCAGACTCAGTAGTTGTGGTGCACGGGCTTAGTTGCTCCGCGGCACGTGGGATCTTCCCGGACCAGGGCTCGAACCCATGCCCCCTGCACTGGCAGGCGGATTCTTAACCACTGCGCCACCAGGGAAGCCCTGAGCTTGTATTTAATTCATAGGAATCGCTCTGCTCTTAAACCCATGGAGAGTGGAGCCAGTGGGTCTGCAGAATGCATGTATTCAGAAATCATGATCCAAAGAGATGTCGATTTACTCTGTAAATCAGCAAGCATCCCCAAATACTTAAAGATGTAAATGGACATCCTTCATCAAAATCCGAAGTAATCATGATGATAAAGGCATATCGATTTATGTAATGGTCTCTCCTTTTGATTATGAGTTTTGTCCTTAAAGTACATTTGTATTTTATAAATGGTTTCCTTTATCTTTACAACGTATTGCTTCCTAAAGAAGAGACTATGGAAATGAGGAAGGAAGGCCTTCTGTGATCAGTCTCATGCTCGATATCACACAGTGAACCTTGGAGAAAACACGAACCCCAGTCCTTCAAATTATCAATCTGTTTGTGTTATTCTAGACTGTTGTGTCCTTCTCTCTGCGGTCAGCTCTGTGACGTCTGCCTCCTGCTTCCATTTGCAACAGGTGTTTTGCAACGTGCAGAGGCTTGTCCAGTCCTTTATAAACCTGTACTCTGCCGGAAATATGCTGTTCAGGGCCTGGACGACTGAGGTGTACTGCTCCCCCCGGAAGGGCGCCTCCATCCGGATGGACTTCAGTCTGCAGCTCGTGTGCCAGCTCGTGGAGAGCGGGCCAGTCGCTGAGCTGCTCGAGACCCTCTGCCGGCAGATGGAGGACTTCCTGGACCAGTGGGAGAGATTCGTGGCAGAGAAGCGAGCTGAGCACTTTTACCTCAACTACTATACTGCCGAGCAGCTGGTTTACCTGGGCTCGGAACTCGGGAAGCAGGTGCCCAGCAGTGCCGCCCTCACCATGCTCTCCTTCATCAAAGGCAACTGCACCCCAAGGGACGTCTCGGAGGCCTGCCGGGGGCCCGATGGCAGGGCCATCACACACCAGGAGAGTACAGTGGTTGAAGAATTGCCACTGTTGCTCTTCTCTGAGCCCAGACTGGTGGACAAGCTGAGGGTCATCATGAAGCACTCGATGACGTGCATGAGTGTCTTCCTGCCTCACTGCCTGGACCTGGAGGCCCTTGGCCACTGTCTGGCTCGCCTGGCGAGGATGGCTGGGCCCCCTGTGCAGCGGGAGCTCCCCAGAGGCCTGCAGGACGGCCAGCCGAATCTCATCGTCTGTGGCCACTCTGAGGTGCTGCCAGCCGCCCTGGCCATCTACATGCAGACCCCGAACCAGCCCCTGCCCACCTACGACGAGGTGCTGCTCTGCACCCCAGAGACCACGTTCGAGGAGGTGGCGCTGCTCCTGCGTCGCTGCCTGACCCCGGGCTCCCAGGGACTCAGGGTCTACAGCCTGCTGTACGCAGACCAGCTGAGCTACGAGGTGGCCTGCCGGGCGGAGGAGCTCTTCCTGAGCCTGTGCATGCAGCGCCACCAGGAGCACTACCGGCTCGTGATGGTCTGTGACCATGAGCGAGAGCACTGCTACCTCCCCTCAGCCTTCAGCCAGCACAAGGTTCTCATCACCCCCCAGGCGCCCCTCAAGGACATCCAGGCCTACCTGGCTTACCACTTCCGGGTCCCAGAACAGACCCCGTCAGCCGCTGCCACGTTCCGGGACCGCATGTGTGTTGGGATCGTGGCCTCGGAGAGAGCGGGTGTCGGTAATGATGGCTGCTGGGTTCCTGAGTCCCAGGGACCACCTGATGGCCCTTCCCGTCCAATGGGGTGGGGGGTGAGCTCAGATGAGCCCTTTTGCAGGTGGGGAAACTGAGTCTCCAGAGGATTGACTCACCTGAAGTTGTAAATCGTGACCCATACTGGAGCGGGACACCGTTTCTCACACGGTTTCCAGCTTGGCTGAGCCATCTTCCCCCTTTAAACTAGCATCTCGGCAGTTTCCTCTTTTTTTTTTTTTTTTAAGTCCATTGGTGGGGTTGATGTGGGTCCTGAGCGGGCTGAGGTATGATTACTCCATCTTGAGAAGAAACGGATGCCTCTGCCTTCAGTCACCATCACGATTTCCATTCTGTTGACTGTATCCCTTTAACGGTACTACCTTCTTTCCAGTGAAAATTGCTCCCCGTCCCCGGGAGCGAACTCTGCTGTTTCTGTCCTTACGCTCAGACTGCCATCCTTAGTCCCGGGAAGCAGCAAGGATGGTGGGTGGGTAAGGAAATCTGAGGGTTCAAACGTGCGTCCTTTAACCTGATGTTAGGTTGCATCAGTTTTGAATTTTGTACAAAGAGAAGCGATTTGTAGTGACTCTTTCTGGTCATTCTCACTCTTGATCCGTAGCCCTGGCGCCTAATTTTTGTATGTTCACGTCACAGGAAGGTCTCTCTTTGTGAAGAGGTTGCACGGCCAACTGAAAATGAAGTTTAATGGAGAAAAAGTGCCTCTAAAAGTTATTCGATTGATCAACCCTCAGGTGGATGAGAATGAAGTCCTGGGCTCCCTCCTGCCTTTCCTGGGCGCCCGGTATCAGAGGAGACCCACTGTATTCCACTTTGACGTGACCTCTTCAGTAAGTGCCCGCAGGTTCTAGCTGAGTGGCCGTGCTGGGAAAGACACAGCTCCCACATCCTGCCCTGCCCCCTTCCCAGTATAAAGACTTGCTTCTTTGTACATGTATTGATACTCAGTATCATCGTTATCAAAGAGCTGAATAAGAGGGTCCTTAGGGTTGGGAGGATTGGTGTCTTTTGTGTAAGTATTTACAGACCCACGTCATTCTGTCTTTAGGTGCAGACTGGAATTTGGGTGTTTCTTTTCAAACTCCTCATTCTCCAGTACTTAATGGATGTAAATGGGAAGATGTGGCTTCGGAACCCATGCCACTTATATATCGTTGAAATCCTGGAAGGGAGTTCGCTGCCACGGAGGCCTTTGAAGCTGGTGTGTATCGGGGCACTTTCATGTTACTGTTGGGGTGGGGGCTTCGATACGTTTTTGTGATTCTCCACTTTTGCCTTAGCAAAGTAGCTGAGTGCAGTGTTAGTAAAGACAGATCTTTAAACTTATTTTTAAATAATGCCTGGAATAAAAAGATTCTTTTATTAGTTAGCAGTATCTTAGATTTGTTCTCATCGGGATGGATGCTGTATGTCTGGGTTAAATGCTAGTGGTGCTGGGAATGCAGAAAACTCATTTGCCAGGAGGAGCACCATCTTTCTTAATGGTAGCTGACAGGGAAAGGAGACTTTCATCATCTCAGTTTCTTAACAAAAGGGAGTTTTATGCGGACACACACACACACGTGCACGCGTATGTACTTGATGGAGAGATTTAGTTCCAAGAGGTTGGGTAGGAAAGGGCTTTGTGATCGACAGTGCAGCTCATACAATGCCTGAATGTGCAAAAGGTAACACCCCATGCAAAGAGGAATCTACAGAAATCCCTTCATGGAAAGTGACTTTTCGTAAAGGTCCATGCAGTCTAGACCATGTGGAGGATTAAAACACAAAAGCATTTTTTAGGCAATTCAGCCATAACTCATTTCATTTGTGTCTCTTCTTTCCAGAGTACACTTGTCCCCCAGTTCAATTTTCTAGACATCTTCCCCAAAGTCACGTGCAGGCCTCCCAAAGAAGTGATCAGCATGGAGCTGGATCCTCAGTGGAGCTATGAAGAGCCAGGAATGGATCAGAGAACGTTCTGCAGTGAAACATTCCAGAGACCTTACCAATATCTAAGGCGGTTCCATCAGAAAGAAAACCTAGACACATTTCAGTACCAAAAAGACTCTGTTGAGGGCAGCCCCAGTGAATGCATCCAACATCTCCTGATTTACTGTGGGGTGATAAACCCATCCTGGTCAGAGCTTTGGAACTTTGCTCGGTTCTTGAACTACCAGCTCCGAGATTGTGAGGCTTCTCTCTTCTGCGATCCCAGCTTTGTTGGAGACACTCTGGTGGGTTTCAAGAACTTTGTGGTCACCTTCATGATCTTCATGGCACGAGATTTCGCCACGCCTACACTTCACACATCCGACCAAAGCCCAGGGAAGTACACAGTCACCATGGACGGGGTCAAGGAAAAAGATCTTGCCCCTTTCACTCTCCGGAAGAGGTGGGAGTCAGAGCCCCACCCGTACGTGTTCTTCAACAGTGACCACACATCCATGACGTTCATAGGCTTCCATTTCCAGCCCAATCAGAAAGGCGGTGTTGACGCCATTGACCGCTTGAGTGGGGAAGTAATCAAGAAGGACGTTATGACAGTGCAACTGTATAAGGGCCTGTTGCTTCAGAGGGTGCCCTTCAATGTGGACTTTGACCAGCTGCCCAGACATGAGAAACTTGAAAAGCTGTGCCTGGCCTTGGGGATCCAGTGGCCCATCGACCCTGATGAAACATACGAGCTTACAACGGACAATATGCTTAAGATCCTTGCCATCGAGATGCGTTTCCGGTGTGGCATCCCTGTCATCATCATGGGAGAAACCGGCTGCGGGAAAACAAGACTCATTAAATTCCTCAGTGACCTGCGGCGTGGGGGTGCTGACGCTGACACCATGAAGTTGGTCAAGGTTCACGGAGGAACAACTGCCAACATGATCTACTCCAAGGTCAGGGAGGCCGAAGCACTCGCCTGCTTCAATAAGGACCAATTTCAGCTAGACACCATCTTGTTCTTTGATGAAGCCAACACCACAGAGGCCATAAGCTGCATCAAAGAGATCCTGTGTGACCGCACAGTGGGTGGCAAGCCCCTGGTTAAGGATTCTGGCTTGCATATCATAGCAGCCTGCAACCCTTACCGGAAGCACACCCAGGAGATGATCTGCCGTCTGGAGTCAGCTGGATTGGGATACAGGGTTAGTGCAGAAGAGACAGCGGAGAGGCTTGGCTCCATCCCCCTGAGGCAGCTGGTGTACCGCGTTCACGCTCTGCCGCCGAGCCTGATCCCCCTGGTGTGGGACTTCGGACAGTTGAATGACTCAGCAGAAAAGCTCTACATCCAGCAGATTGTCCAGAGACTGGTGAACTCCATCGTGATGGTGCAGAGGGAGACTCGTGTGATCACCGAAGTGCTTTCTGCCTCTCAGGGTTTCATGAGGAAAAGACAAAATGAATGCAGTTTTGTCAGCCTCAGGGATGTGGAACGCTGTGTGAAAGTTTTCAAATGGTTTTACGACCACAGTAAGATGCTCTTGTCTAAGCTGGATTCCTTTCTCTGCGAGTCTGATGTCATCCAAAATGACTTTGAGAGAGATCCCATCCTCTGGTCCTTGGTGCTGGCCATCGGGGTATGTTACCACGCCTCTTTAGAGAAGAAGGAATATTATCGGAAAGCCATTTGCAGGTTCTTTCCAGAACCGTATAATGATAGCAAGATTATCCTGCATGAGATAACACAAACCCAGGATCTTTTTCTGAATGACATACCTCTGAGGAAAACCATCGCTAAGAACTTGGCTTTGAAGGAGAATGTCTTCATGATGGTCATCTGCATCGAGCTCAAGATTCCTCTCTTCCTGGTGGGCAAGCCCGGCAGCTCCAAATCTCTCGCCAAGACCATCGTGGCAGATGCCATGCAAGGCCAGGCTGCGCACTCGGACCTATTCCGGAGCCTGAAGCAGGTCCATCTGGTGTCGTTCCAGTGTAGCCCTCATTCCACCCCACAGGGCATTATAGGCACCTTCAAGCAGTGTGCCCGCTTCCAGCAGGGGAAAGACCTGGAGCAGTACGTCTCCGTGGTGGTGTTAGATGAGGTTGGACTGGCAGAAGACTCGCCCAAAATGCCCCTGAAGGCTCTGCACCCACTGCTGGAAGATGGATGCATTGAAGACGATCCCGCCCCCCACAAAAAAGTTGGCTTCATAGGCATTTCCAACTGGGCCCTGGACCCCGCCAAGATGAACCGGGGTATTTTTGTGTCACGTGGCAGCCCCAACAAGAGAGAGCTCATTGAGAGCGCCAGCGGAATTTGCTCTTCAGAGCCCCTCGTCCAAGAAAGAATCCGAGGATACTTTGCATCCTTTGCCAAAGCCTATGAAACAGTATGTAAGAGGCAGGACAAGGAGTTCTTTGGGCTTCGTGACTACTACAGCCTCATCAAGATGGTGTTTGCCGCGGCAAAAGCCTCTAATAAAGAGCCTTCCCCTCAAGACATTGCACAAGCTGTCCTTCGGAACTTCAGTGGCAAAGACGACATCCACGCCCTGGATATTTTTTCATCCAATTTACCTGAGGCAAAGTGCACAGAAGAAATCAGCACCATGCATTTGATCCAGCAGAACATATACGGTGATCTTCAGAAGGCATCTGGCAGAGAGCTGGACGGCTCCGAATCCCGCTACCTGCTCGTGCTGACCAGAAACTACGTGGCCCTGCAGATCCTGCAGCAGGCGTTCTTCAGTGCAGACCAGCCAGAGATTATTTTTGGATCCAGTTTTCCCAAGGACCAAGAGTACACCCAGATCTGCAGAAATATTAACCGAGTGAAGATATGCATGGAAACCGGCAAGATGGTGGTGCTGCTCAATCTACAGAACCTCTACGAGAGCCTCTATGATGCGCTCAATCAGTACTACGTCTACCTCGGTGGCCAGAAGTACGTGGACCTCGGTCTGGGGACCCATCGGGTCAAATGTCGGGTTCACCCAGACTTCCGCTTGATAGTCATTGAGGAGAAAGATGTCGTCTACAAACATTTTCCCATCCCCCTCATCAACCGGCTAGAGAAGCACTATCTGGACATCAACACTGTTTTGGAGAAATGGCAGAAGAATATCGTGGAGGAGCTTAAGGTCTGGGTGGAGAAGTTCATAGATGTGAAAGCAGAGCAGTTTCTAGCCAGACCCAAGTACAGCCCTTCCGATGTCTTCGTGGGCTACCACTCAGACACGTGTGCCTCTGTGGTGCTCCAGGTCATAGAGCGGCTGGGGCACAAGGTCTTGACTGATGAGCTTTACCAGAAGGTATCTGAGCAGGCCAAACTGGTGCTGCTGGATTGTGCCACACCTGATGCTGTAGTTCGGCTGAACGCTTCCTCACTAGGCCTGTTCACCGCACAGTCCCTGTCGCAAGTATACTATTACAGGCAGCAGCATAACTCCTTTGCAGACTTCTTCCAGGCTCACCTTTGCACGATGGATGCGGAGCGCCGTGCCGTCTTCACAGAGGTGATTATCTTTCTATATTTTACCCTTTTTCTCTTTTACCTCAAGGTCCTTGACTCGCTAGCATCAGGAATTCGAGATTCTTTGCAAGTCAGTATATAGGAACCGTAAGTGAACGTGTTGAGACTTCTGGTTCCTCTCCTTGGCAAGTGCAAGGAGACCTATGTATTTATACATGTTAGTTTAACCAAGTTTTGAGTGCCCATTTTTGTGCAGTGCTGTGCACAGTGTTCACTTCAACAAATGAGGTTCGAGTACACTGGGGATATAAAGATGAATTAACACAGGGCTTGGCCTTGGTCTACATACAGTGGAAGCTGGAAGGACACTCATGAACGGGTACTGTTGATATCCTATGATAGTGCTATCCACAGGGGCAAAGAGGAGCAACACAGATCAGGATACGAGGTCGCATGAACCCATCTTTAATAAGAGGTGACCGTCAAGCTAATTGTGAAGTATGGTTGGGAAGGCATTATAGGCAGAGGACCTTATTTGAGCAAGGATGTCAAGGTTTAAAACAACACAGTCTGTGCAGGAAACCAGGAGTTAAAGGCTGATGAAGCTTAAAGTTCAAGGCTGCGAGTGCTGAGAGATGGGGATGAGATATAACCGGAGAGACTTCACGGAGGGTCTTGTCAGTAGCACCAAGGAGCTTTGTCTTCCTTGTATAGAGGGGAGTGATGGAGAAATGTGTGTGGAGAGAGGGAGGAAAAAAGTCCGATAAAAGACTCACAGAAAAGATAGACCAGTAGGGAGGCTGCAGTACCAGTTCAGTCAAAGTGGAGGATGGATGGGTGGAATTGAGACATAGTAGGGATGCAGACTGGCAGAGGTAATGATTGATTCCTTATAGGGGCTCTGGGAGATGGAGGAGGCTAGACATGACTCCCTGGATTCTTCCTTGGATGACCAAAAGTTTGGTTAATCGCAATCTAGGTATGAGCAGCAAGTTTGGCAGAGGCAGTGGTGAATTCCATTTGGGATGGGCTTTGACGTTCCTGTAACATCTAGGTAGACTATCATGCAGTTGGATATAGGAATAGGAAACTCAGTGGTAAGGCCAGCCCGGAGATAATAATTCAGGACCTAGGATATCAGCATGCCCTTAAGGAGTGTATTTGTTGCACTGTGCGGTGTGATCCAGTGGCAGGGGAGAATTGCTAACAGCTGTGGGAGGGGACATGAATGGCCGACTCGATCTGAAAGTATGAAGTAAGATTGCAAAGGAGAAGTGGCATTTGTTCTGAGCCCTAAGGTATCATCAGAACCGTCAGTAGGATCCAAAGTAGGAAAAGACACTGGAGTCTAGGAAGAAGACTTGAAGGCATCTTAGGGACAGGGTGACTCTTCTCTCCAGTACGTTTGATCCTGTAGGTTCTGTTTACCTCAGCACTGCCTCGTTTTGGAAAACTCCACTGGGTTTGTATTCTTTTCTATCTGTGTACCAACTGCACATCGAGGAGCCCATGGAAGATATTTGCTGAACATCCTCATGTTTCTGGGATCTAAACCTAGCGGACGTGCAACCCTTTCTTGCATTCCAGCGAATTATTTGCATTTCCTGCCTTTGCAGATCACAACGTTCTCCAGACTGCTAACCAGTCATGACTGTGAACTTTTAGAATCAGAAGTAATGGACAGGGCTCTGAAACTCACCATCCTGTCACTGCAGCAGTTTGACACCGAGTACTCCTTCCTCAGGGAAGTTCGGTGAGGGTCTCTGCCTTCCCCTCCCGTTTCTTTCCCTCCTCAGGATCCATCACTTTGTATTTCATACGTATGGCTATGGTAACCACTGGTGTTCTCACCACTTTTGGTTAGTGAACCTTGAGGACATGTGACTCTGAAAAGGATGTCGTTAAATTCTCCAGGTGTCCTTCTCATCTCTGTTATCCTCTGCAAAAACAGCCCTCTCTGAATCCAGCATCCTTATGCCTCATTGGGAGGCATTTATTGGGGCTTTTTTTCTTTCTCCACTGGATTGTCTACCCACCTTACTTGCAGAGGAAAATCCCACCTGAATAGTTTTTCTATATACCCCTTCTATTTCCCATCACTTTGGAGAATATTATCACCAATTTTTAGGACAGAAAACTCACTTGGATAATTTCCTTTTTCTTTCAGAAACTGCTTAGCTCACAAAGCCAGTTATAAAATCCTCATTATTCAAACAGATTTTGAAGATGGAATTCACAGTGCTCAGCTCATCGCTTCAGCAAAGTATGTTTTTGTTATTTTTCTCGGAAACTACGTAGGAAACTCCAAATTTATTCAGGAGCTCCTAAAGAATTTCTTCCCTGAAAACTGTATAGTATCAGAATGAACATAAGAATAAGAATAAAAATTATTCTCCCTTTTTATTCCTCTAAATGTGGACTAGAGAAACAAAGAGAGAAAAGGCTCATAACAACACAAAAATAGCCAAATGCAACAAGTGTAAATAACAGAATATTAGCAGGATATAAAAGAGTATCCTTGGAACATATGTTAGCAGACATAATTTGGTCATTATTCATTTTAAACTACATGATATGAATTTATTGCAAGTTTAAGGGCCGTCATGGTATTTAAATGCTTTCAGTTGTATTTGTTGGGCAGCTTTATATTGTTTGTAGGGGAAATTTGATACTTTTAGAATTAACTACGTTCCCTTATTACTTGATGTTTAAGTAAAAGTAATTTCTGGACCTTCTAAAGCATTGGAAACCATATTTCATATCTTGGTTGTCTTTGGCCATTGATTGTTCACAGAACTCTGTTTCTTGAAATGGAAAGGTCCGCCAGCCTTACCTTAGTAGCATCAGAGCAAGCCCATCAAGGATTGTAAGATAAGGGTTCCTGACCAATAAAAAAAAAAAGCCATTTCAAAGCAGAGGGATGCAAGAATGGGGGAAAGAGATGAGCCTACTTAGAGAGGTCTTGCTCCCATTCTCTTGTAAGAGAGGATAGCAAGCTTGCGGGTATGAAATCTATTTAAAGCTGAAAAAATGTGAGATGGAACTTGACCGCTCCGAGGACACCCTTCAGGCATTTTACAACGGCCATTTTGTTTATTTTCTTGGGTTTTGTTTTGATTTATTTTGTCTTTGCTTGTTTGTTTTTAAAATAGGTATTCTGCTATAAATGAAATCAACAAGATACAAGGAAATAAGGACTATGTCTTAGTCTATTTCATCACAAAACTGTCCCGGATGGGAAGTGGAACGTCCTATGTAGGATCCCATGGAGGTAGGACCAAAATATTAGTGAATATGTTTGTTTAATGATGTTTAAGTTGTTTCTAATTTGGTCCCATGATGTACAGAGTCTGACATTGGAACATTAATATTAATCTCAACAATATTTTTTTCAGATACAATTGAGATTTCTTACTGCTGATTAATGCAAAAAACACTCATCTTTGGACTGGCTGTTCCAACATATAGCACTTCTTTCATCACTTGTCGATAAACACTTGATTAATCTCTGGTTCCTCACCTTTTACTATATGGATAATGCAGAGAGATAGCTCCAGCTAACAGTGTTATGAATGCATGGATACTTTATGCCTGCTTCTGGGGTGGGGAAATGCTATCTTAAATCTCTCTCTCTTTTTTTCCCTGAGGAATTAGCCACCAAATATTTATTACACAGGCACACCTCGTTTAATTGCACTTTGCTTTATTACACTTGACGGATACTGCGTTTTTTACAAATTGAAGGTTTGTGCCAAGTCTGTCGGTGCCATTTTTCCGAAAGCATTTGCTCACTTCATGTCTCTGTGTCATATTTTGGTAATTCTCGCAATATTTCAGACATTTTCATTATCATATGTTCTACGGTGACGTGGGATCAGTGACCTTTGATGTTACTACTACGACTAGCTGAGGGCTCAATGAGGGTTAGCATTTTTTAGCAATGCAGTATTTTTTAATTAAGGCATGTACATTGTTTTTTGAGACATAATGCTATTGCACACTTAATAAAATACAGTATAATGTAAACATAACTTTTATAGGCACTGGGAAACCAAAAAAATTGTGTGATTCGATTTATTTTAATATTTGTTTTTTCATGATGGTCTGGACCTGATCCCAAAGTATCTCCAAGGAATCCCCTGTATGAGAAAATTAGTATTCTAGAAATAGGCAACAGTTTACTTTAATAATTTCATAGTTAATGGGGGGGCAAAGCTTGCCATTGTCTCACACTCCTCTACTAATTATGATACAGCAAGTTTAATAACAAATTTATAAAAGAATCACAAGCCTTCTTCAAACACCTTTTTACAAGGTAATCATTTCAGTTCTTAAAACTGATTTTTATGCTAAAGTTGCTAACAGCTGTAGCATGACATCTATATGGTTCCTGTGTATATTGAAGGAATTAGACTTCAGGATACAAATTGTTCATTCCGCAGTGCGTTGAAACATAGGGTTGGTAGTGTATCCCTGCTTATGACTGACAGGAAGAAACCAGAGGAGACAGGGAAGCTTCTGGGGCTTGTTTTCCCAGGGCTGTGGCAGTCTGTACACATCGACGACCTCCGGAGATCCACAGTCATGGTTTCGGACGTGACTAAACTGCAGGACGTGGCCATCAGCCAGCTGTTTAAACCAGAAGATCAGCCTGAGTGTGAGTGTGGAGGAAGGGTCCTCGGGGAGACAGGATGGTGGGAGTGGCTGCAGGGAGGTGTGTACGGCGCTGCGAGGATGGGACCTTAGGCTGCCATTCCCTTGGGTCCAACACCTGCCCCTCGGCAAGAGCTCGGGACATGTTTGCTGAACTGAGTGATGATGAATCGAGGGTACTGTCTACTGCTTTCCAAGGCCAGGAGAAGACAGTATTTCCACAGGAAAGGTAGGTCTTTGCAGGTGCCTGTGGAACATGTCAGACTCTGTCTGCCCTGGCTCCCGGATCAGCCATCCGAGCCCAGGACGGAGGTTCGGGTTGCACTGATGGACCACATCCAGTGGGCGAACAGAGGCTGATCTGCATGACTGACGGCCTGTCCTTTGGGGACCCTCCCCCGAGCTGTTGCCAGGGAAATCCCGGTGGTTAGAGCCCCAGCACGCCACGTAGAGGCTGTTGCCAGCGCTCCCCTTCCACCTCTGAACAGTAACTCCATTGTTTTGCTTCTATGCAGTGGAGGTGGAACACAGGGCCCAAGATGATGGTGAGGAGGTGATGGAAACTGAGGTGGCTACATCAGGGGAAGTGGCAGAGGTGGAAATGGAGACAGCAAGTTCTGAGGCAATGGACAACCCGACCCCTGGACCAGGAAGTGATGTGAGTTCTTGCTCTTTCTAGTCCTCTGAGCCTCCGTGCTGTTGGGCTGCCCTTCCTTAGACTTGTCTGAGGAGTGGACTCAGCTGTCCAGGGCTTAGCCCAACACTCCTCCACCTGCCACTGCAAGTGCAGGTGAATTACCAGTACCAGATCTGACCTTGGCTTTTCCTGGTGTCCCCTGGTCAGTTTTGCTCGATCCTTGACCACTGACGGGGTCCCCAGGCACACGGGATCGTGTTGCAGTGGTTTCCTTTTTTTTTCTTTTTATGGCTGTACCACGTGGGTTGTAGGATGTTAGTTCCCTGACTAGGGATTGAACCCAGGCCCACAGCAGTGAAAGTGCCGGAGCCTTAACCACCGGACCGCCAGGGAATTCCCACACAGTGGTTCTAAGGGGAACTTGGCAAGGGCACGTGGCGGGAGCTTGGGCAGGAGGAACACTGTGCCCCCTGCACATAGGCGCTTAGACCTCGTCTCCCATGTGTCGCCTGGCTTCTCCTGACTTGTAAGTGACAGAAACGGAAGGTTTGATTGTCTCTGTCGACAGACGCAGATCCTGGACACCACCAGGCTGCTGAGAAGCTGTATCCAGGGCGCCGTGGGCATGCTCAGAGACCAGAACGAGGGTTGTCAGCGCAGCATGCGGAGGGTGTCCATTCTCCTCAGCCTCCTAGATGAAGATGGCAAGTACAGAGGTGTGGGGCCCCTCTTGCCTGCACCCCAGCCTGGGCTCCTTCTTTGGACCATGAATCATCCCCCTGCTGCCGCTTTCTGTGGCTCCCAGAAGCAGCTGGCCCCCTGGGAATCTAAGTGCACCTCCGGGATTTCTGTAGACCTGGCCTGCCCAAAGGAAACGGGCTTACCCTCCTGCTGGGGCAGGTCAGGGATGCAGAGCCTACCACTCGGTGCCCGGGGATGTGCTGAGTACCCATCTGCTCTGCTTTTCCATAGCCGCTTTCTTACGGGTCACCAAGATGCGCCTCTCTGTCCTTTTAAAGAAGCAAGAAGAGAACTACATCTACAATGTGAAAGACTGGGTGGTAAGGGAAGCCTCCAATCAGGACGCTCTGCAGGAAGCCGGCACGTTCAGGTACTGCCGTGAAGGGAAACCAGGGCTGGCTGGGGGGTGGATGCATGGCTCTTCCAGCCGAGGAGACGCTTCTTTCCAAACCTCTGAGAAATTCAGAGCTGTCAATATTTTTTCCCCAGAGCACAAGATGGTCTGGGTGGCAGTTACATGGGGTTTGTCAGACTCTTTTCTCTACTTTTGTGTGAGTTTAAATTTTTTCATAACACAAAACAAAACAAAACAACCCAGAACATTTGTTCTTGTTGGATGTAAACTTGTACCAGCATGTCCATTACCATAGAAATGGGTGCCTTTTTAGGTTAGTAAATTAAGGGAGGGAAGCGAAGTTGTTTTCCCAGGCCTCCTGCGTGAACTTATTTGATAACTACAAAAAAAAGACCCAGAGTATTCATTTGTTGTCCCTGGTCCTTTTTCTGCAAAACTTGACATTGTTTTCAAGACTAGCCCATGACAACCTTTGTGGCTGAGGCAGGGGGCATTTGCTCTGGATCCCAAATGGAAGATTCCACCCGCCCCTGTCGGCAGGGTCGTCTTAGACCTGTGACTTCACCACCCTGGCCCTCAGTTTCTTCATCTCTGAGAGAAAGGTTAAGTCATCCGGAGGCTTGGATTCAGCAGGGGTGTGTCGCCTTCATGCCATTGGCAGGGGGGACACGTGGGAACATCCAGGGTTAAATGGACCATGTGAGCTTATTGATGCTGGGTTTGTGACTGTAGGGTTTTTCTGCTTCTCTGTTTTTCTGTAGTTAGCCTTCATTTCTTTCCTAATTGTACCTTCTGAAGGAACTTTATAAGATTAGATTTGGACCTAGAATTATTTTCATTTCCCTAGGTTCCTCTGTATGGATTTTACTAAATGCTTGTTTTTACATAAATGCTTCTTAAAATCTGTGTTTTCAATGTACCCTTGACACCACCCCTTCACTTACTGAACTTCCCACATTTGCCAGTGTTCAGAGGGTGTTCATAGTGGCAAGGGTGGCCCCACTTGTCACTGCTCTGCTGTTTGCTCTGCATGAGGACTGGTCTCCTTGCACTCAGGGGCCGCCATGGGATCCGACCAGCATCTGAGTCCAGGTGGAGCTCTGGGGCCTACTGGCCCGTTCTCACAAGGCTTTGGAAGCTAACTGCTCACCCTCCATGTGTTTTGGATTTCAGTTATTTGCCCTCTTGGCATTAAATAATCCAAATTGGGATAGTCTTTACACAGTCAGCCCTCCATATCCTCAGGTTCCAAATTCACAGATTCAACCAACTGCGGGCCGAAAATATTCGGGAAAAAAAAAAATCCAGAAAGTTCCAAAAAGCGAAACTTGAATTTGCCACATGCTGGCAACTATCTGCATAGCATTTACCTTGTATTTACAACAGTTTACGTAGTGTTGACTTTGTATTAGGTGTTATAAGTAATCTAAGGATGATTTAAAGTGTAAAGGAGGATGTACGTAGGTTATATGCAAATACTACACCATTTTATATAAGGGACTTGAGCATCCTCAGATTTTGTATCTGTCAGGGTCCTGGAACCAACCCCTTATGGGTATGGAGGGATGACTTTACTAGGGTTTTTCCAGCACCCAAAGTCTGCATATGTGACCAGGTACAGCTTCCCCCGTTTCTCCCTGCAGCCAGCTTTTACCTTTCACTCTCTCAGTTTTCTGCACATTTCTGGTTCAATATTTTTAAAAAGTATTTCTTTTTCTTTTCAAAATGGAACATGCATTTTTCTCCCCAGTATTAATTACCTAGTAGTAGATTTCTTTGGCCTTACCATAAGAATTTTTAAATGACTTAAGTTTATTTTTATAAAATAAAATATATAAAGTATATTTTATTACTAAATATAATTGTACGTGTATGAGTTAATATAAGCAGTCAAGTTTATATATGTGTGTATATACGTATATATAAATATTCAGATCTAATGTACAAAACCATCAACAATGAAAACTAAGTTCTAGATAAAGATACGCTTTCTTGTTTAACGTACCTGGAATGAATTTACTTTGGTCTCTTTATTATATTCTATTCCCAACTGATTTCTTTTTTCTTAAAATAACATTTTTTTCAAATGAATTTGGTTATTCTTTTCTTTATTTATAGAGCCTGGATGACTTGTTCTGGAAAACAGCTATATAACAAAATAAAACAAATACTACTTGGCCTTTTCAATGAACTGATTCCAGTTTATTAGAGGTAGAATTAAGGACCTTTCCAATTCTGCCTCTAATCTTATTTCGATTTGTAAGTCTTTCTTCTAGTACTTAAAAATGATGTAAAAAAACATGAAAAACACAGCTACGGTGTAGGAGTAGTAGAGCAGATGTTTTGTTACTGCCAAGAAGGCACAAAATGTGAAAAGGATGCAGGCATCCCAGTGTGATCTGTGGTCCCTCAAACCTGAGCAGGCCTGCTTCTCTCCCAAACATAGGCAGACCATCTGGAAGCGGGTCCAGGGTGCTGTGACTCCCCTCCTGGCGAGCATGATATCTTTCATGGACAGAGATGGCAACCTCGAGCTGCTGACCAACCCACATTCTCCGTCCTGGGCGAGAGATCTTTGGATGTTTATTTTCAGTGACGTTAAGCTTCTGAACATTCCTCTTGTGGCAAATGATACAAGGTGAATAGAAGACTTTCTTTTCATGGGAAGGGAAAAAAACCCATAACATAGCAACAAACTTAATAGGCTCTCCCAGGTGTTCGATGAGATATAGTTATGGGTTTTAGAATCACATTTAAGTTGGCTATTTTTGTAGCCTGAAGGGTTATGGCATTACACTAACAAAAGAGTTGACGCGAGTTCTGAGAAATACTTGTTTCATTCTCGGCTTTCCTCATTTCCCTGTTCTCAGAGCACCCTTTGCAGTTAAAATGGCCAGCTTCCACCTCGTCTACACTGGCGAAGCTGCACGTAGGAGAGCGTTTGTGTTGATTTTCCTGCTCCTCCTGCCAATGGCGGGAACCACAGAGCCTATCCCTAGACCCGATCTTGTGTAACTCAAGCTCAGCTGGCCTGCCAGAACCTTCCTGTTTGGATTTCAGGGGGCTTCGATTCTCTTTGCCTAGGTATAGGGTAAGGGTGGGTTCAGACACCACCAGACTGGTTCTGCCCAAGACTTCAAGCAACCTACTTAACCCCCTCCAGCCGTGGTTTGTTTTTGTTTTGTCTGTAAAACCAAGAGGTAACGTAAGATCATCCTTGAGTTCCTTTATAACATAAAGGTGAGCTGTTCAATAGACCAGGGAACTGTCTTTGTAGCCCACTAAGCCTCCCAATTCTTAAGGATGGAGAGGAATTGGCATCAGGAGTGGATCTCGTCTTGTGTCTTGAGCAGCGTCTCACTAACCACATTCTTGGTCCTTGTTTGGCCGATTGCAGGTCTAAAGGGGAGATGTCCTACATCATAGTGCAGAACTACATGAACCTCTCAGAGGACACTTCCAACAGTGTCCCGTTTAGCTGGAGAATCAAGGACTATCTGGAGGAGCTGTGGGTCCACACTCAATACATCACGGGAGATGAAGGTGAGCCCAGCGATGGTGGGAGGGGACGTGTTCTGGCAGGAGGAGACCCTGCTGCCCGTCATAGGTGGTCACCCCCATTCTGAGTTCCCTGGGCAACTAAGGCACCAGGACTCAAGATGTCCCCAGCTGGGCCCTTCTCAGCAACTGCCAGTGACCAGAGTAGAGTAATACCTTTGGCCAGACTGAGCCAAGTGTCCTCCTGAGTGTCCTCCATCAGTGTCCTCCTGAGTCACAGGGCACCTTGCTCTGTTGTCACGTGCCAAGTAGTCTGGCCACAGACATTCCAGGAAAACCAGTGGTCACATAGCACTTTTGGGAAAGTCATCTTTCATACATGAAGTAATCTTTTCACAGTTTATGTATAGTACTGCTTTTTAAAAATACAGGACAAAGATGGTTACTAGACTTGTAATCATTTCATAAGGTAGGCAGATGTCACATCACTGAAACTAACATAATATGATACATCAACTATATTTCAATTTTTTTTAAAAAAGGAAAGATTTCTTAAAAAAATACTGGTCAAAATACTTGAAGATGAACTTATTTTTCTAGGTAAGCATTCTGCCACTCTTTCTGAACAAACCTGAAGCAGTCTCTCTCCTGAAGAGAGAGTATTTCTCTTTCTCATACCATATCCTAACTGACCCTACTTTTCTATAATAGCATGTGACTTGAGGGCCAGCATCCCATCCACGAGACGGCAGATCTTTTTGATTTGAGCAGAATATGATCCCAGCCCCTGGAGGGCAACCCACTCATTCCTGGTTCGCTTGGGTCCGGGGTTCCCAAAGCACGTTATGACTTGGTAGAAATAAACTTGATCTATCCCAGGTTGTGTTCTCTTTGGGGCTGGCTAGGCTTTTATGACCGGAATGGAACATTCCTTCTGACTTTGTTTCTGTTATTCCACTGAGAAGATATCTAAAGTGTCCAGAAATGATGATAAAAAATGATGATTAAAAAGGCAGCCTTATTAGAACCATGTCCATGTCCCTGCATTCAGCGGGTAAGGGGAGTCATGGTCAACATCCTCACCCCAAGCCGTTCTCCATCTCCCCCCTCACCCACCCCCGGCAGGACTGGCAGAGAAGTTAGTGGAGCTCTTTCAGCAGACCGCACTGGGCAGGTTTCTTGCTCAGCTCACTGTAGACCAGCGGCAAGAACTTCTTCAGTGCTACCTGAAGGACTTCCTTCTCTTGACCATGAGAGTGTCCACTTGGGAACAGTTAAACGTGAGTACTGACTAGGGGGCAGGGTGAGGCTGGTATAACGTGGACAAGATGCCAGCATGGGAACTTTTCCTCAACTCCTGGAGCTGTAGTGTTCGTGGAACAGAATGTGGTCCAAGAGGACAGTGGTATGAGAAAATGCCACTGACACCCTCAGAACTCTCGGGGCTGGATGCTTAGCTCACTGACCAGCGCCCCTAAAACATGGAGCTTTTATTAACAGGAAGAAGACCTCCGATTTCCTGTGACACCTTCTTTTTAAATGTTTAGTTTTTCTTGAAGAAACTTAGGTAAATATTTAACTGATCACAGCAAGGTGTAATAATAATGATATTAACTAAAATTTCAATGGAAATACTGAAGATTTCAAACTTCAGTACCTAAAGAAGGAAACTGACAGATTTGAGGAAAACATACTTAACAGCCAACATGATTAAGGGTTAATAAAGTATTCTTAGGATACAATAAGAAAATCTCCTAATTTTTAAAAATGAGTGAAAGTTAGAAATTATTAACAGAATAATTATACAGATGTCCAGAAAACACTGGAAAAAGTGCTCAGCCTCACTAGTAAATCAACAAGGCATGAACAACTTTTAGACACGATCTTTACTTGCTCTTGTGGCAAAACTGGTTTTTAAAACAGCCAGGAGTTCCTCCACTGCCAGTGGCGGTGTGAACGGCGTGGTGCTTCTGGAAAACCGTCTGTCGGGATGAATGAAAAACTTCACAAAATCTGAACTGGCGATCCTGTCCTGAGAACGTTGTCGGAGACGTGGACAAATATTTTATTCACGGGAATGTTCTTTGCAGTTTTATTTCTAAAAACAGAAAATTAGAAACAATGTAATTGTCTTAAAATAAGGTTGGACAAATATTTGTACAGCCCTTTGACTGGTTAAAAACGATGTCTTCGAGCATGCTCGTGATAGAGAAATGCTTGTAATGTAAAGTGGAAAAAAATCAGGAATGCTCTGTGACCCTGATTTGGGGACCACAGGGAGAAGAGGTGTGGATCACAAACGTCTAGAAGGGACGACACCAAAAAGTAAACGAGGGATACTAATAGTATGCGTGGTTTTTAATTTTCTTTTTTGTCATTTTCGAATAGTTCTGGTTTCCCACAAGGAAGGTGTATCTTTTTTTAAAAGGATAATTTACAAGTATATAGTAAAAGCTTGTTTCTCATCCCAGGTTCTGCAGATGGCTCTGGGGTCCTGCATCAATCAGCTGAAGGCAGGAAGGCCAGCGGAAGAGATCTCCTTACCGTCCGTGCACCTTGCCTACCAGCATTTCAGGAGCCGGCTGCAGAACTTCTCCAGGATCTTGACCATCTACCCCCCAGTTCTACAGAGCCTTACAAAAGGCACCTGGAACCACAGCTGGGCCGGACGTGAGATGGTATGGCCCCTCTTAGGGACATCACGTGCCTGCAGCCAGGCTTGGCTTCCTCAGGCGACTGGGCGGTTGCTCCTACTGCCGCCCTGGGAAGGGAAAGCTTATGGACCACATTCCAAATGGGAAACATCTTCATGGGGCACACATGTCAGTGTGGCTCCTCAGTTAGAACGCATCTAACTCATGCTTCCTAGATCCCAAGACAATGAAAGGTGAAGCTACAAGCCTGGAACACAAGAACACACTGGGCTAACAGCCAGGGCCTCCGACTTAATGGTTAGAGCAGCCCAGTGGGGGTCAGGGGACAGGCTGCTCAGTCACAGGCCTGTTCTCTGCCCCCCAGAGTCTGGATGTGTTCGCAGCAGTGGCCTGTGCTGAAATGCTGACAGAAAACCTCCTGAAGCCCAGTCCCCAAGCTTGGTTACAGATGGTGAAGAATCTTTGCATGCCGCTGGAGCTCCTCTGCTCAGATGGGTACCTGCAGGGCAGCGGGATGGTAACCGTCATCCGGGATGTCAGGTGAGATCCAGGAGTCCCGGGCACATGAGAGAGAGAGCAGATGCTCCTGCCACGGGAAGTGGGCCTATCCTCATTCATTCTTTAACGTCTCTTGGATCCTTACTAAACGCCAGGCATCATGATGACCTTAGAGAGGTGTACATTCAGGGAGTGCGTGGAGTGATGGAGGTGATAAAAAGGCGAGCAGGTTATGGTGATCCTGAGGGAGAAGAAGCAGCTGCAGAGGACCCCAGCAGGGCAGCAGAGAGGGAACACACAGGGTAGACTTTCCAGGGGACAAGTCCTGTGCTGCTGGCCTTTAAGGGCGAGGTGGGACTCACCGGACACAGGCAGAGGCGTAGAACTTGAGATGTCCCAGCTGAGAGTCTGAGGGGAGGGGCGGAAAGAGACAAAGCGTGTGGAGGTCAGGGAGCACATCACAAAGGGCTTCTACCTAATTCTTTCACCCACCTTCACGCCCGGTCCTTTTCTTATCTTTCAATCCCTGTGCCTTGGAACTGCCTCCCTGCCCCTCTTCATTCGTCTCAGGCGCTTTTGTCAGAGCTGAGTGAGGGACCCCCTCTCTCGACAGAACCCAGTGGAATCGCATTTTCTCCATCGCGCTCTTTGTGGAGCATGTGCTCCTGGGGACCGAGAGCTATATTCCCGAGCTGCGCAAGCTGGTGACAGAGTATGTCTTCTTGCTGAACAAGGTGAGCGCGAAGGCTTGGCCTGTCAAGCACTGGTCTGCCTCTTTGTGAGACAAAGGACAATTGAAATGTGACCTGACTTTTATCATCTTGGTGGTATATCCCCTTTCTGCTCTGAGAGTTTTATGTGAGTTATATTTCATCACATAGGCCATTAAAATTTTGGTGTTTAATATTTTAATATTTACCCTCTCCTGAGTGTTAAGTCAGGGTGTGTCATTTAGGGTTCCTTGCAGGAAAAGGAACTATTCATGCAGCAAGTACACTTGGGAAACCTTTGGGAGGACTGAAGGTGGGCTCCAGCCAGGCCTCCAGTGGCCCCAGACCAGACCAGCAGCCTGGCCCGCGGAGGGAGCTGCTTCCCACGGCCACGGTCAGGAAGACGGGGGTGTAGGAGAATGCTGCTGGGCCTGTGGACTTCCAAACACAGTGCTGTCGGTGGGACCAGGGGGTCAGGAAGCCCATGTCTCTGCCCCTCTACACCCTTTATGAAATTGGTGACACACAGGATAGTACTCTGTAGAAAAAGTGACTGTCCTTTCAGCATCAGTGGCCACTCAGGGAAGACGGTGTCTGCCCACTGGGAACCTCACACAAGCGCTGCCAGCAGCTTTGCTGTACAGCCTTTGAAATGTCCTTTTGTGACTGGCTTATTTCACTAAGCAGCATGTTCTCAAGGTTTATCCACATTGTAGCAGGTGTCAGAATTTCCTTCCTTTTTAAAGCTGAATAAGATTCCACTGTATGGATAGAGCACATTCTGTTTATCCATCCGTCCGTTAATGGACATTTGGGTTATTTCCACCTTTTGGTGATTGTAAATAATGCTGCTCTGAACCTGGGTGTACAAGTATCTGTTTGAGTCACTACTTTTAATTTTTTGGGGTGTGTACTTAAGAGTGGAATTGCTGACTCATATGGTAATTCTATGTTTGACATTTTACCATACTGTTTTCCACAGTTGCCACACCATTTTACTTCCCCACCAGCAATGCCCCAGGGCTCCAATTTCTCCACATCCCTGCCAACACTTGTTATTTTCCTTATTTTTTAATAATAGCCCTCCTAATGGGTATGAAGTGATATCTCATTGTGGTTTTTGATTTGTATTTCCCTAATGACTAGTGATGTTGAGCATTTTTTCATGTGCTTATTGCCTATTTGTATATCTTCTTTGGCAAATGTCTATTCAAGTCCTTTGGCCTTTTTTCAATCTTTTGATTAACAGATCAAATTTAGCAGGGTATTAAAAACTAATATCATTGCCAAGTAAGATTAATCCTGGGAATTCAAGGATAGCTCAAAAGCATAAAATCGATGTGTCATCAGTTACATAACAAATTAAAAGAAAAACTCCAAACGATTATTTCCAAAGGTGCAGATAAAGCATTTGATAAAATTTATAATTTGGTACAAAGATACTCTTGCCAAATTAGGAATAGAAAGGAACTCTCCTTCAGCGGATAATGCCCAAGGGGTATACCTAATAGAAAAACATCTATAGCAAACATTATACCTAACCAGAAAATTCCCTAAGCACACCCATTAAACTCACTATCTTATATCATTAAAGATGTGCATTTCCTAAAAAACAGTGTTTCCACGTCTAAATATATATCCTAGAGAATTTTCCCATTTGTACTCAGACACATGGAAGAATGTTGGGTGCAGAAATGTTTGTAATTGCAGGAAATTGGGAACGTTCTAAATGTCCATTAATGGGAAAACAGGTGACCAGTATCAACAAGTACCATACAGCAGTTAACATGAATGATCTGAACCTACTTGTATCAACACAAAAAGCAAGTTGCAGAAGCTTAGGTACAGTGTGATGCCCCTGATAGAAAGTTTACAACATTCAAAGCAACAAGATTTTTATGCATGCATCCAAATCTAGTGGAAGTGGGAATTTAGGAATGTGCTTCTCTGGGGCTGGGTGGGGGGTGGGGGATGGAAATATGATCAGAAAAGGATACACTTGGAGTTGAAGCTGCACCTGTAATGTTTTGTTTCTTTAGAAACTGATAAAGCACATATTCCAAAAAAATGCTATGATTACTTAAAGTTTGGTGGATACGCAGATGGTCATTATATTACCTTTTATAGCTTGAAATACCTCATAACGGGAGGAGGGGGATAGACCTTAAAAGAAAAAAAGGAAGAGGGGAAAATCAGAAGCCGAGAATATCAACCTTCTCCCCAAAGCAGCATAGTCACAAAGGGCATTCAAAGTTAAAGAAACTGCTAAAAAAAAAAAAGCCTTGCACTGCAGACACCAGAGCCCTAACTGCCCAGCTTTGCCAGCTGCAGAGGGGATGTTGTGTTTTGTTGCCTTTGTTGCCCGGCTGACTCCTGCCCTTCCTCACTGCTAATTAGCTTCCCTCCTCCTCCCGCTGCCTTTCTCCTTCAGTGCCTGCAAGAGGACTCTGACATCAAGACTCACAGGCCTTTCGTCGCAGTGATGACCACTCTTTGTAAATGTAAGGACCAGGTCAGCAAGAGCCTCACCAGGTGAGATCTTGGGTTTGGGATCTGCAAGGGAGAGAATTCAGAACCTTTTGTATTTTTTGCTTCTCACGGCCAGCTTCTCTGCTTCAGAATTGGTCACCCTTCTTGGCTTCTAGGTTTGGGGTGAAGCCGTGCCCCATCTGCCTGGGAGATGCACAGGATCCTGTCTGCCTGCCCTGTGACCATGTATTCTGCCAGCGCTGCGTCAAAGTTCACCTCACCCAAGGGCAGATGGGATGCCCCTATTGTTTAACTGACTTGCCAGACAGCTTCTCTCCTTCTGTTTCCCAGGAGCACCGGTAAAACACCCTTCCTCTTGAGAAAGCTTCCTCTTCTTTCTTCCTTTTTTGCAAATACAGTATTCAGAAATATAATTATTAATCTTAGAAAGCCTGACAGAGAAGTGTTCTAAGAAAGACAACTAACTACTTATGTACCTTTATAAACACCTGGTGTCTGAAAATTATCCTCTCCTCAAGACATACATGTATACAGATTAGGGAGATAGAAAAATTAGAGGAAATAAACCAGAAAGTCGTAAAGTAAATAAAGCCATCACAAGAGACCCAAAGAATTTAGATGCAACTGGTTTGTCCTCTTGATATGTAAATTCCATCCATGTTCTATGTCCTGAGGATAAAGCTAGCTCTTAATCTGGCTAAGTGCCTTTCAGGGCAGTAGTTAAAATTAGCCTATGTGGTTGGTTTTCCTTCCCGTTTTCCTCCATTCTGATGCCTCCTGAAAGCGGAGCACAAGGCAAGCCCAGTGGATGGGATCTTTGAGAAGCTCTTGGGATATGAAGGCTATTGCTAGATGGCCCAAATGATCAAAGTATTTCTCAAAAGAGCCAAGTGTATGTGCTGTCTGCAGTTTTGGAGATTGGTTCTAATCAATGTAAGGAGATACTTGCATCTTTTAATTAAAAAAAAAAAAATGCTGTCCAAATCCCAAAGCACTCTGTAAGGAGGTATTCTGGAACACATTCTATAAGCCTTTTGACCGTGGTTTTCAACGATTCCTAAGGGAGGTCATCAAGAAACATGCTCGCTTCCGGCAGATGTGCAATAGTTTCTTTGTGGACCTAGTTTCTACCATGTGCTTCAAAGACAATTCTCCACCTCAGAAGGATGTGGTCAATGTTCTGCTGTCTTTACTCTTTGTAGAGAAGGAGCTCTTTCGAGAGGCTTCCCAAAGTGAGTGGATTTCTTCCTATAGACTTAAAAATTCAGTTCTTCATCTCACTCTTTGTCTGATGTGAACGATGATCTACCTTTCTCCTTCTGGTTTAAGGACGCCGTGAACACACAAAATCTCTTTCTCCTTTTGATGACGTTGTGGATAAGACCCCTGTCATCCGCTCAGTGGTACTGAAACTGCTTTTGAAGTACAGGTGAGCACCACGAACGTGGAGTTGCCTCTAGCACGCCTTGACTTTTAATTCTCCTCGTGGCTTTTTCTTTGCTGCCAAGCATTCTTTGCAGAACCTGTAGCTAGTTCATGATTTGGGGAAGCTTTTTCAGCAAGAGACGCCCTTGTTCCTTTATCTGTATGGGTTGTGTCCTTGACATATTCACATACTGGCTATGAGTTCAGCATGCCTATAAGCACGTGGTTAGGAAGAAGACAGATTTGGGGGAAGGGTGCAAGGTGTTGTAACACGTGCGGGAAGTCGGGAGTCAGGAATCTGCGGTTCTCATCTCAGTTCCACAGCTACAAAGTTTTGTGGTTTTTTGGATGGTAAGTTAGACTCTCCCCTCACCCTGCTTGCCCTTGATGTTGTCTAAGTTTTGCTTCAGCTCTTAAGTTTCTCTGATTCTATAAATGGACAGAGAAGCCCATATGGTGCTTCAGCTCAATGGTCTTGTCAAATTATGCTATTTTAGAAAATTCTTAGGAAGCTGATCTGTAGGGGGCTTCCCTGGTGGCACAGTGGTTAAGAGTCCGCCTGCCAGTGCAGGGGACACGGGTTCAAGCCCTGGTCCAGGAAGATCCCACATGCTGCAGAACAGCTAAGCCCGTGCACCACAACTACTTGAGCCTGTGCTCTAGAGCCCGCGAGCCACAACCACTGAGCCCACGGGCCACAACTACTGAAGCCCGTGTGCCTAGAGCCCGTGCTCCACAACAAAAGAAGCCACTGCAATGAGAAGCCTGCGCACCGCAACAAAGAGTAGCCCCTAAAAAAAAAAAAAAAAAAAAAGAGTAGCCCCTGCTCGCCACAACTAGAGAAAGCCCATGCCCAGCAACAGAGACCCAACGCAGCCAAAACTGAAAGAAAGAGAGAGAGAGAGAGAAAGAAAGCTGATCTGTATTTAGAGGCTCTTTTGGAAGATACTCAGTATCCTTAGCCTGTGTTCTGACTTGATAGAGTACACCTTGAGGTGATGGCAAAATCAAGATGCTGTAAGAAAAGTTCCAATAGAAACAACTGTTTCTAACTTAAATGTCTGAAAGGTGACTCAGGATGGAGATTAGATTTACATTTAAGCATGGATCTGCTGCAGCCTTGTCCACGGGCATTTTATTTTGCTTCTATTTTTTCCCCCCATTATTTGTGAAATAGTTTTTTCAAACAGGATTCCTGGAGGATTTTCCAATAAAATACTCTTAAAATACATTTTCTTACAGAACTAGTATCTTACTGTACCTGAAAATGGCTTTTAAGGCATACATGGAAAGAGTTGACTTGAGATGTGAGAAGAGCCTCTTCTGATACTCTGTGATTTTTATTAATTTTGGTAAATGTGTGAAATCTGTATTCATTTGAATCTCTTTGCTTAGAGAAAGGGAACAGTATCATCAACATGCATACCTCTTGACATTAACATGAGTACAAACAATGCTTAAAGGTAAACACTTTGTTTTGAAATATTTAGAGAGTAAAATTTACAGAACTGATTTTGAAATAAAAATCTTGAGACATAAAACACAATTTAAAAATCTGCATTGTCATTCCCTGGGTTGAGAAATACTTGTGTCGTTGCTTTTGTGATTCGAGTATTTTCATGTATTAAGAATCAGTCAGGGGCTTCCCTGGTGGTGCAGTGGTTAAGAATCCGCCTGCCAGTGCAGGGGGCATGGGTTCGATCCCTGGTCCGGGAAGATCCCACATGCCACGGAGCAACTAAGCCCGTGTGCAATAACTACTGAGCCTGGGCTCTAGAGCCTGCGAGCCACAACTACTGAGCCCACGCACCTAGAGCCCGTGCTCCGCAACAAGAGAAGCCCCTGCAATGAGAAGCCCGCTCACCGCAACTGGAGAAAGCCCGTGTGCAGCAATGAAGACCCAACGCAGCCAAAAAGAAAAAAGAATGACTCAGACCAGACTTAGACATACTTTGTGGAAATGTAGGCATCCATTCTTTAGGCAGACCTGTGTGGGGGACAACATTGATGAGACTGCAAATAACACTAAGATATTATCTGGCTTTTTCAACATGTTGATATTTGCACTGATGTTACTAAAGTAATGAAGGGTGAATGTGGTAGCATCTTAGCATGAGGAAAACCCCGGTATTGGCCATTGTTTCCGTCACCACCAACCACATATAGTTTTTTAAAATGCCAATTTCACTTAATGTCCTTGACGAAGCTATAAAAATTCTTAATTTTACTAAATCTCCACCTTCGAGGATATGACTTTTTAATATTCTGTTGAAATGAGAGATACACACAAAGCACTCCAGCTGCACACCAAGGTACAGGATTATCTCAAGGAAAATCACTCATGCCGTTTTTGAGTTACATGCTAACTTGGCCGTTTTTTTTGTGGAATACCACTTGTACTTGAAAGAATGACTGACAAACAACACTTATTCAGACTTGGGCATTTGGCAGGTGTTTTCTTGAAACCAAGGGATGTGAGCCTGTCACATCAAGGAAGAGAACTGATGGTTTTGTTGCTAAAGATAAAATTCAAGCTTTTAAGCAAATATAAAATTTTGGCGGGAATTCCCTGGTGGCCCAGTGGTTAGGGCTCCACGCTTTCATTGCCAAGGGCCTGGGTTCAATCCCTGCTTGGGGAACTAAGATCCTGCAAGCCATGCAGTGTGGCCAAAAAAATAAATACATTTTTAAAAAATTAAAATAAAAATTTGGAAAACCTGTATCCTCCACTGGGAGCCTATCAGCTTTCTAATACTTACAGACCTTTTGATGATAATGAATGTGAGGTTTTTTTAAACATATCATAAAATTAAAACGTGTCAACATTTGCCAGATCTGCACAGCTCAGTGAACCGGTATTTTTGAAGTGACTGTTGCTTGATGTCAGAGAATTTTGCATTGATCAAAAAGAGATCCATTTGAAGTGCAAGGCAGACCATTTGATTTTAATGTAATTGACTATGAAACGTGCATTGATAGGGTTTCAGATTGCACATTGCAACTAACCTTTAGAAATTATCATTTATCAAGTTTTGGTGTAGTGTCAAAGGAGAATATTCACAGTTACCTGAAAAGGCTACTAAAATATTTCTCCCTTTTCCAGCTACATAATGTGTGAGACCAGATTTTTCCTCATTTAACTCAATATAGTGCAACCAATTAGAAACAGAAGCAGATTTGAGAATCTAATGAACTTCTGTTAAGCCAGGTGTTAAAGAGATTTGCAGGAATGAAAAACAGTACCCCTCTTCTTACTAATGAATTTTTGTTTTGGAAAAGCTTTTTAAAAATATTATTTATGTTAATATGTAATGAGTTTAGTATGGTTATTTTTAATGAATTGATAAATATTTTCAAATTTTTTCAGTTTTAATTTCGAATACTGTAAATATCAGTAGATGTAATCCACAGAAACAAAAGCTCTCTGAGGTTCTCAATAATTTTTAAGTCTGTAAAGGAATCTTGGAGCCAAAAAGTTTGAGAACAGCTAGTCTAAAATAGGGAATTTTATATTCCTCCAAGTTGGTGCTAGAATATTTTTCATAAAATCGTGTTACAAACTATACATACACATGTATGTATGTGTATATATATATATATATATATATATATATATATATATATATATAATTATACAGGAAGGGGGGATGGATAACAGGCAAATCGATACATACATACATACCTTTTTTCTTTTTTTTTGGCAAAATGAGTTTCCAGACCTGAACTAACCAGGTATAATATTTCTCCTTCCAAAGCTTCCGTGACGTGAAGGATTATATTCAGGCTTATTTGTCCCAGTTAGAAAAGAAACCGTTCCTGGCTGAAGATAAAGCTGAATTGTATGTGCTCTTTAGCAGCTGCCTGGAGGTAAGCTGATTATCACCTCCCTGCATTTCTTTTTCAGACTCTCCAAACCATGTGGTTTATGTTATGGAATAGTGTTTTTCTGAAAATTTACAGAATATAAATTAGGTGGTAACATTAACAGATGCTCTGCTCCATGCAGGGGAAAAAAAGTTTCAAAAACGTTGCTTCTGCCCTCAGCAGTTGTATATATTAGCATTTATGCGCGTGTGCATGAGGGGGAAAAAAGAAGCATAGAAGAATATGCCACCAGAGTTGTCTCCAGGTGGTGAGATTGTGAATACTTTTAATTTTTATTCTCTTCATATTTTTGTTACTTCCAAAAATCTTACAATGCATATGAAAAAATAATATTAGATAATAAAATTTTTCATCATAGCTTTTCTTTTTCCCCTCCTTCTTGCCCCTAAAATAAAAAGGGGTATTAGTTTTCCATGATTCAAAAAATTTACACTCAAACCCACAACACTATTCTTTATCCTTCCTGCATTCTCCACGACCACACTGTGGAAATTTCGAAGGTTGGAGACTCGCAAATAAAAAAGAATAATATCCTTTCTTTCTGGTTCTATGTTCCCTAGGATTCAATACATGAGAAGAATAATACTTTCTTCATAAGGGATGAATTGAAATACCTAAGAGAGGAAGGCCAGTTCCTTAAGACGTACCAACCAGTGGGATGCAGCCAAGAGCCCGCTGGCGAGGCCTCGGTGGAGTACCTGCAGGAGATGGCCCGCATCCGCCTCTGTCTTGACAAAGCTTCTGAGATCCTCTCTGAGCTTCAGGACGGCTCAGGCAGGTCTTCTTCCCAAACTTTCTTGACCACAGGCCGGGAGCCCCCATGATCTAGAAATTCAGGAAGTGTGGGAAGCTGGTTCTTGGAGTAATGCTGGTCTGTACCATGTCCCCTTTCTTCTAGATTAGTTCTTTCACTGTGAATTCCTAAAGGGGAGGCCCCAGAGCTCTTACTAGCCTCTGTTCCAGACAGTTAACTAACAAGTACCCTCAGCCGTCACTCAGCCTTTCTCGTTGGCTCTGCAGAGATGGCGGAGGAGAAGCGTCACTACCTGCGGCAGGTGGAGCACTTCTGTGCCCGGGTCCAGAATGACTGGTACCGAGTATACCTGGTGAGGAAGCTCACTAGCCAGCAAGGGATGGAGTTTGTGCAGAGCCTCTCCAGACAGGGCCATCCGGCCCACTGGGTGTTTCCCAGGGGAGTCATTGCACAGCAGGTAAGAAGGGTGGTCCCAGCAGCCCCTGTGCTGTCTCAGCTCCGCTGCCCGCCCCCCAACCCCAGGAGCAGGGCTGCTGCTTCTCCATTCCTCCCTGACCTTCTCCCACACCCATCACGGAAAATGCGTGCATCTGTTCTGGTCTTCTCCTCTGTCTCTGTGCTTCAGTTGATTGACCCAGCTCGTGATCACATTTAGCCTGCCTGCCTAGGGGAAAGATACGTGTGTATGTGTGATGTGTTTGTCACCTACCTGCACAGCATATGTAGGCATCACTTCTGATAGAGTTTGACACAGGCAAAGCAAAAGAATGATTCTGTGGCTTTGGCTTTTAGCAGATTAAAAGTCATTCAGCCAGGGATTTCCCTGGTGATGCAGTGGTGAGGACTCCCTGCTCCCAATGCAGGGGGCTCGGATTCGATCCCTAGTCAGGGAACTAGATCCTACATGCATGCCACAACTGAGAGTCTGCATGCCGCAACTAAGAATCTGCATGCCACAGCTAAGACCCGGCACAACCAGATAAATAAATAAATATTTTTTTAAAAAATCCTTCAGCTTTCAGAATAAGCCCTTTTTATCCTTGGCAGGCGAGATAGGAAAGGACTAAGGATGACAGAGTTGCAGCCATTTTGGCTTCAGGGCTGCTCAGTGTCCTTTCCTAGTGCTCAGAAATGAATGAATTTTTACTGTCCTGGAGTTACAAAGATGGCACTAAAGATCCTGGCTTTTTGTTTGCTCCCAATTGGAGCTTAGGGCTAACGTATTGAAGTCCTTTGGTGCTCTACTCTGAGTGCAGAAGGAAGGCAGCCACAAGATCACCTCCCCCAGATTTTCACCCACTCCTCGCTCTTCATCTATTGAGGAGGTGCTTCCCAAACAGCAGTGGGATGTCATGCCTCAGTCTGGACCCGGAAACTGGGTTCAGCTGCCTTTAAACCTCTTATGATTGCCTGGTTCCTTTACCTATCAAGAAGGTTCTTTCCTAAGCATTCCTCACACTGTCCCCACCATGATTAACCCCTGTGTTCCTGGGGTTGCAGAAGGATCATACAGGCCAGATGGATCAGTATCTGGTGCATGGGGACAGCTACAAGGCTCTCCGCGATGCACTGGGCAAAGCCATTCTGGAGTGCAAGCCCCTGGCCATTGAGACTGCTCTGGAGGTATGTTGGACTGGGGGACTGCTCTGCGTACACAGTGGCCCCTCAGAGCCTAAGTCTTGTCTTGTTGGTGTCAAATGATGCAGCGAAAGAGGCCGCACAGGGTGACATGCTGCATCAGAAGTCTTATGCTCACGGCCTCACGGGCTCGCCTGGCAAACAGGGGAGCATCAGTGGTTGATTTGGGGTGGTGGGTTTGCACGAGGCCACTGGCACCTCCTTTCTGATTCGTTTATGTCCATTACTTTCTTTGAGACCCTGCTAAAAAGTCACTTCCTCCAAGATTCTTCTGCTCTGACATGTGATGGCACAGGAAGCAAAACCTGTATCTGTGTAGCCTCATAATTCCCATAGAGGCGTATGCATGTGTTTATTTTAATAGATACAGGGTTTTTAGAATCTAATCTTTCAATTGTTCTGGTCATGTTTCCTTGTTCACCCTGGCATTTTGCTGGGAAAAGAGGAAATAAGTATCTTATCTCTGCTCAGGAAAAGTTTCTAGGACCAGTGCAGTAGTCAGAAAGAGAACAGATGGTGATCTCTGTTACTTCTGTTGTAAGCTGTCTGATGAATATGCATTGAGTTTAATATGAGAATGTTTATGAACAGTTGTTTTTCCAGAAGATGGTCCTTGAGGTGCAGGGTCCCAGGGGCCCAGGGTCTTGGGAAAGGCTCCCTCAACCTCTCCAAGCCCTAAGGGCTGATCTCATTTCATATTCATATACGAATCACATGGGATTCTGGCCCTGAGCTAGATTTTTTTAAGTCTCACTTGATATCTTTACTTTTTCAGGCCTGCAGGAGCCCCACAACTCAGCAGGCTGCCCACCTAATGTTAGCACTTTTTAGAGAGGTCACGACTTTGTACAGATCCCACAGTGCAAACCTCCATCCTAAGCCACAGGTGAGTATCAGCCTTCAGGGCTGTGTTCATAGTCTCATAATTTGGAGGGACTTTTTGAATAGAGGTAAAAGTCACAAAGACCAGTTATGCCCCAAATTTTTAAAATTCTAGGATTGGGGTTTCCAGCCTTCTTATGTGGAGCAACTACTTTCTGTTTCATCCAAAGCTTTTAGAGTAACAGTTAAAACACAGTCAAGAACATAAGATAACGTTTTCCAAAATTATGAAAACTACTGCTTGGGTATGTGGTTTCTGTGTTTGTAGAGGAGAATTCTCTTCTCCAGATAATTTCCCTTCAAACAGCAACCATTTAGCCATTCTAACCTTGATTTAAAAAAAAAAAAACAAAGTTATTTTAATGCAAAAAACTTTATCTGTTTATTTTTGGCTGCCCCACTCGCCTTGCGGGGATCTTAGTTCCCCAATCAGGGATTGAACCTGCGCCCTCAGCAGTGACAGCATGAAGTTCTATCCACTGGACCACCAGGGAATTCCCCTTAACCTTGATATTTGATAGGTATTTGCTATCAAAAATGTATGAGTGACATAAGAGCAAACCTCTGGTTTTCTCTCACTGTTCACATGATATTCTGCTTTGTTGTATTTTAATTTCTTTCCTGTCAGCAATGTGAGGCTATGGAGAAATTCATTGAGGAAAGAAAGACCTTGTCTCCTGATATGAGACGTTTTGCAATATCCCTTGTGAACAATGAACTACCCCTGCTGAGGACGGGTCCTGGGGACAACAGCCTTGAAGGGACAGTAATAGAAATGGCTATTCATGTTGCAACCATCCTTCTCTGTGGACAAAGCAAAGTCTTGGAACCCCTAAAGAATTTGGCCTTCTCCCCAGAACTCATGGCGGTAAGATTGGGATATGATTGCATCCGCGTTCACAGGAAAAACTTTAGAGACCCAGCCGGTACCTCAGAAACTGTTGAACCTGTTTATCTTCTAGATTCTCCATCTGCCTCTGTCTCACTTGACCCTTTAGTCCACAATGATGGTGAAAAACTTGCCTTGCCCTTTGTTATCTCACAGGGAGCTGTTCTGTGTTCTTCATAGAGAGTTTTTTAGGTCAAGAAGAAAGAAAATCAAGGTCACATTCTTACTCGAGGCCTCTTGCTGATCAGTGACAGCCCGTCGATATGCTCACTTAGCTAAAGCCAGCCCCGCTCTTTTGACTTTTCAGAATGCCTTTCTTCCAACGATGCCTGAAGACTTGCTTGCTCAAGCTAGGAAGTGGAGGGGTCTGGAAGGAGTCCACTGGTACAGTAAGTGTTGGCCTGAGGTGGAATCCCACTCCTGAGCTTTGAAGAGCATCCTAAAACCACATGAGACATTGTTATAGAATTGGGGTCCACGGGTTTGTCCCTGAAGGTCCTTATGTGCCTACCTTCTTCTGCCGTGGCTGCCTTTGCAGAACATGAACAGCTTGCAGGAACTGGTACCCTGCTGACTGTGGATGAGCCAGATTATTTTTTTCTTAGTCACAGGGAGAGGGTCTTTTAGGGTGCACTTCTGTTCCCTGGAATATGCCCTTTGGGGAGAAGGGGGTGCAGGGAACCACATGAGAGGCTCAGTCAAGGGCCAGCTCACAATACAGCCGCGTTCTTGACCCAAAGATAGTTCTTTTAGAAATATAGAACTGAAGGAGAAAATAATATAACCCATGACTTTATGTAAATTTTGCTGTTGCCTTGAGTAGATGATCTTTTAAAACTAGTTTTAAAAATTGTTATAAAACCTGCTCATAGCAAAAAGAAAAAAATCAAAGAGAGTGAATAGGAGGGTATAAAATACTATCCACCCTGCCTCCAAAAGTAAACCCTGGTATGAACCTGTAATCTAGTTTCTCTTTGCTTTGTGAAATTAAACACAGACATTATTTTTCAGTGATACCGGTTGAGCTCCTGGTATGTGTCAAATATCTAATGAGTTCTAATATCTAGCAAAGTTCAAGATTTCTGGTAATGTGCTTGGGAAATCAGGTCCACGTCAGCATTTGGTTAGACCAGAGAAGAGGGAGTTAGCTTTCCCTTTTAACCGTGGGTCATTAGGTGAATCCTCATCAGCCAACATGTGTCTTGTTCTTTTAACAGCATGTCCCAATGGTCACGCGTGCTCTGTAGGCGAGGTGAGTCTTGGTATTCAGGGTAGGGTTTGGGGGGTTCAAAATGTGTGTTCCTCCAGGTCTGAGGAGGGGAGCTGTGGAGGAGGAGGATGGATAATGAGGGTCTGGACCTTTTGGGAGAACATAGACTCATCTTGCCGGCTATTCTAGGTATTACGACTAAACATCCAAATGGTACTAAGGTTTTCCAGCCAGGGTTTCTCAGTCTCAGCCCTGTGGACATAACGCCTTATTGTGGGGCTGGCCTGGGCATCGTTGGAGGTTTAGAAGCATTCCTGGCTTCAACTCACCAGATGGCAGTAGTATCCCATCTCACACAGTGTGACAAACAAAACTGCCTCCATACATTGCCAAATGTCCCTTGAAAGACAAAACTACAGGACAGGAACCACTGATGGCCATCCTTCCTGGCCACTGCAGCACAAGATCAGTGACACGGGTCTTTATGTGACAACAAAGTGTTGACTAGACCGTAGGCTGGATTACTACCCCAGGGAGGAGATAGGGTCTAGATACCAAAGGATAGGAAAACAAGACACATATCTTGTACGCCCGTTGGGGGAAGATCTGTGTATTGTTCATCTCTGAATCCCAAAGCATCAGCCAGGGCCCTTCATAGTGTCATCCATACTTGCTCAGAACGGGCTATTGAATTGACACAGATAAATGTTATTTAATAAATAAATAAGTGACCTGGAGGATAAACCTGATATATGCATTTTACTTTATCTTTCTGAGCTTCTCACTTACTTGTCTGTGAAACAGGATTAAAATAGATTCTTCCTAAAACTGCTCCTGAAATTCTGTGGTCTGGGAACCTGAGACTGGTTTGGTTTGTGATAGACTGTTATTCAATGTATATAGTAGCACACAATCTGATTTTGAAAAATGAGCCTTTGGAAGTAGTGAATCATATGGTTACATTTTTTTTAAATAAAAAAGTCCAAATGGCGTCAGGGAAATCAGTTTGGAAGCTGCTATAGTTTTCCTGGTGTTAGATAGCGAAGCAGTAAGGCCAGTGTGATAGGTGGGGGAATGAATGGAAAACAGTGATGAATATGAGAAAGGAGGATTGAGTTTTATATATTTGTCTATAAAGTGACTATTTAGGAATAAAACTTAAATTGTCTCTATTTTTTAAAAGTCTGTATTTGCCCACATACAACATAGTTGGCATGGAGTGCCTGCTCTGTCTCCCAGGGCTCCTGTAGCCCCACCTGACACACACATATGCTAAAGGAAGCAATCGTAGTGGCGTCCGCTGCCTCCTGTGGTAAGTATGTGCTCATTTGCACAATGGCATTTGTCCAAACTGAGCTGGGGTTGCATTTGTGTTTATCCTAGTGTGGCTTGCCGATGGAACAGAGCATTTGTATTGACTGTGGTGTTCCAGTTGGAGGGATTAATCACAAACCAAAGGATGGATTTCACGTTATTGAGTATGTAAGATTTTATGTCCTTTCTAAATAGTCAAACCATGGGCTTTGGGGCTGTTTCTGTTCCAGCTGATAAATCAATACTAAATATAGTATCAATTACTATTGTACATTTGGACCTGGGTCTTGTTGATATCAACGCCAAGGTCCCTGTGGTCATTCAGTAGTGAGGCATTTGATCTGTCATTGGCTAACTGGGCTCTTAATGCAAAGCAGACCACGCGTTAATACTTATTAATACTTGCTAATTCAGATGTCTTCCATCTGAATCTTGGGCACAACCCCTGTAGAAATTGCTTGACATAAACAGGTGACCAATTTCAGAGGCACATTTAAGTCTGTCACTTATAAACTCTCTTAGCTTACTCTTTTTTTTCCCAGAAAGATAGAGGAGACATAGTCAATCTTATCAAATACTTCAGAATCCAGCTAAAAATCTGATCTCATAATCCCACACTTGCTCATGAGATGAGTATGGTTATACATGCTCCCTTAATAGGAGGTGTGACCTCTCTACGTTCATCATATATTCTAGCTCTTTTAGTGCTGTTGCAGTTTAAAATATGCTAATCTGTTATCTCCATAAACTATCAGAATGTCTTAGAATCTTCAGTAGCTTTGCAACTGAATGTACCCATCACACTATACCTCCCATCTGGGTGTGATGCCAAATCCTTTGCCAGACCTTGGATCCCAGTTTTTGATTTGGGAAAAGGAGAACAGTGTGTACATATTCCCATGGTAATGTCAGCTATTCCAAACTCTGACTGTCCTTTGCCCGCCTGCTCCCCCGATCCCCCACAATGATTCAGTGGAAGAAGCGGGTCCAGACCTCCATCCTGACACATGGCCCCAGGACTAGCACAACAGCCATTTTTTTATGCTTTCAAATTTTTTTTTTTTTTTTGTGGGGCTGTGTTGGGTCTTCGTTGCTGCACGCGGACTTTCTCTAATTGTGGCGAGCGGGGGCTGCTCTTTTTTTTTTTGCGGTACGCGGGCCTCTCACTGTTGCGGCCTCTCCCGTTGCGGAGCACGGGCTCCGGACGCGCAGGCTCAGCGGCCACGGCTCACGGGCCCAGCCGCTCCGCGGCATGTGGGATCCTCCCGGACTGGGGCATGAATCCATGTACCCTGCATCGGCAGGCGGACTCTCAACCACTGCGCCACCAGGGAAGCCCCCTTGTGGGGGCTACTCTTCGTTGCGGTGCGCGGGCTTCTCATGGCGGTGGCTTCTCTTGTTGTGGAGCACGGGCTCCAGGTGCGCGGGCTTCAGTAGTTGTGATGCGCGGGCTCAGTATTTGTGACGCACAGGCTTAGTTGCTCCGCGGCATGTGGGATCTTCCCAGACCAGGGATTGAGCCCATGTACCCTGCATTGGCAGGCGGATTCTTAACCACTGCACCACCAGGGAAGTCCTTCAAAGTTATTATTTTTTAATTGAAGTATAGTTGATGTACAATATTATATAAGTTATAGATGTTCAATCTAGTGATTCACAATTTTAAAGGTTATACTCCATTTATAGTTATTATAAAATATTGGCTATCTTCTCTGTATTGTACAATATATCCTTGTAGCTTATTTTATACATAATAGTTTGTACCTCTTGACGCCCTACTGTTATACTGCCCCTCCTCCCTTCCCTCTCCCCACTGGCAACCACTAGTTTCACAAACAGCCACTTTACACTGTTGTGGGCTTTTAGTCAGCCAGAAAGGTCAGTCTGTAAAGAAGAAGACTCTTAGGACAGTGGTCTAGGACTTCTCTTGTGTTCGAGTGGTTAAGATGCCATGTTTCCACTGCAGGGGGCATGGGTTCAATCCCTTGTCAGGGAAGTTCCACATGCCGCATGGTGTGGCCCCCCGCAGAAAAAAAAATCTTCTAATATAGGAAAGTAGTCTAGGCTTAGTAGAATATGTAATTTAACATTGTTTTCTTCAAAACTCTGAACCTGGTCTCCAGGTCCTAAGAATGGGAAGTGTGCCCCCAGAGCTGAGAAGAAATGGTGATCTTCAGCCTTCACCCTGTCTTCTCTTGTCCTTTCCAGAAACAAGATGGACAGAACTCAGACTGGCCACGTGCTGGGAAACCCACCACTGAGAGGCGAGGCCATGGTATCTGACCGAGAGCTGTCCCCAGTGGTCTTCCTTCTCATCCGGCTACTCACTCACTTGGCTATGCTTTGGGGAGCCACCCAAAGTCCCCAGGTAGAGCATTGTACTGCCCAACCATGTGTTTAGTTTCTACAGTAATTTTTTTCACAGTGAATCCTTTTGTCTAAAAAGTCCTAGCCAGTTCTTGGGAAGGCCCTGCCGGGTCCTGCTTGGTTTCATTGTGACTAACCCCTTTCCCGCTCCAGAGTTCTCTGATTTTGCCCCTTGAAACACAAGACTACTTCCTAGGTTTGAATGCTGTGAGGTTTGTGTGTTGTGCCCTTACTGACATCAGAGGCAGAAACTATTTAGGAAGTATGGGGAAGATCTGAGTGGCAGAGTGCTTGGGTGAGGGAAAAGAGATTAATGAATTGGTCCACTCCGTCCTTTCAGAGAGTATGAATGTACTGCTTCTCTGATAACTAAGTATCCTTAGCTAGGATACTTGGTAGAAATAAGTAACTGTTTTCTTACTCCTCTTTGAAGGTCCAATCTGTGGTTCTAGGTGTTCTCATTCATTAGAATATTATTGGCAATAGTAACACACAAGGAATGCTTTACAATATAAAACAAATCTTATTAGCTTACATTTATTAGTGCATGTAGGTCCAGATGAAACATGTTGAAGCCTGGTATGAATTCTTTTCTTTTTTCCATAGAAGGCATAAGGTTTATTCTAAAAGTAACTTGTTGAAAGTTTAAAAAAGGAAATAATTGTAAAAGGTAACCAGCAGGGTGATATTAATATGACCTCAAGCTAACTGTATATGATACCAATTCTTTACTTTGACAATTAGATGGATATCGAACATTAGAATTAAAACACTGAATATGAAAATACTTTATTATTTATTTATTTATTATTAAATTTTTATTTATTTATTTATTTTTGGCTGTGTTGGGTCTTCATTGCTGCACAAGGGCTTTCTCTAGTTGCGGCGAGCGGGGGCTACTCTCCATTGTGGTGCGCGGGCTTCTCATTGCGGTGGCTTCTCTTGTTGCGGAGCACGGGCTCTAGGCACGTGGGCTTCAGTAGTTGTGGTGCGTGGGCTCACTAGTTGTGGCTCACAGGCTCTAGAGTGCAGGCTCGGTAGTTGTGGTGCACGGGCTTAGTTGCTCCGCAGCATATGGGATCTTCCCAGACCAGGGCTCGAACCTGTGTCCCCTGCATTGGCAGGTAGATTCTTATCCACTCCGCCACTGGGGAAGCCCTGAAGATATTTCAGAAAGTTTAATTAAAATCAAAATTGAAATTAAAAATTTAGCATTATTTAAACTATTTTGGTCTGAATTTTTAATTGTCATTCCTATAATTTGTACTTTGACTTTTAAATTTTAATAAACATTTAAAATGTTTAATAAATTATTTAAAACAGTTGAAAAAATAAAAAGTTCTAGCCACTTCTTGTGGATTTCAAATATGTCATTGTTACCTAATGCAAAACATAATATAAAATTCACATATCCTAATTTTTCTCACTGTGGTCTATGGTGGTAAGGGGGAACTACTTGTCAGATTATGTAAAATCAATTTTTAATGAACGGCTCTATGTCTCCGGTCCACACCTGGGAATGGAGAGGCTAAAATAACCATGATTTTACCTGTCTTTGCTGCAGCTCTGGGAAAGAAAGAGAGCAGGCTGCATTTCCTCTAAGTTAATTAACCACGATAGCAAAAAGTTCAGGCTTTGAAAATTCTTTACTTCACACTGAGGATATAGAAGCCACTTGTTTTCAGACCTGTGGTCATTTCTGCTCCTGAGCCTTCTCTCGCCACTGCTGTTTGAATCACACTGACATCCCTCCTAGAGACTCTCCTCTGGCTCGGGGCTGGTTCTTCACCCCTCCTGACCTCTCCTGAACCTGCCATCTCCTCCACAAACAAGATCTGGCTTGACATTTTGTCCCCTTGCCCCCACAGGCTTTGATGAACATCATTAAGCCTCCAGTGAGGGATCCAAAAGGGTTTCTGCTGCAGCATATCCAGAGAGACCTGGAGCAGTTAATGAAGATGCTGGGGAGGAGTGCAGATGAGACCACCAGCGTGGTGCATCTTGTCCTCAGCCACCTCCTCAGAGAGCATGGCCACAGTGAGGAGCCGGGCATGGGGCCGAGGGGCGTGGGGCATGGCCAGCAGAGGAAGCAGCGCACTCGTCCTGACCCCAGAGCGAGAGGAAGGGGAAGCGGGAAGACATGCACCTTCCAGAGAGTGGGGGAGGGGAGGGCCTTTCCATTGATCCCCTGCTGGGTGTGCTCAGAGTGTTAAATGCCGGTGTATTGGGGAGGCTTAAGTTTCAAAAGTCAGCCTCCGTTGTAGTTTACCCACTGTATAGGGAACATATTGTTGTCATCCCAAACAGGTGATGTGTGTTAAAGAAACATCACCATCAGAGAGACTAATGTTTGATAAGCGCTTGGAGCTTGGTCTCTTTGTACATCTGTCCTGTTTTGCGGGGGCAGCATCTGCTTTTCCTAAAAAATACTGCCGTTGTGGGCTGACTTAATATATGTACGTGTCCATAGTTTGTTACATGAAAAAGCAGGCTATCTATTATGTTCGCTAAGCTAATTTTTCTATTTTAAAATTTAAAATCCACACAGAAAGAAAAGGTCTGTAAGACAAGTTAGTAAGAGGGTTATCTCTGAGTGGTGGAATTAAGAACAGTTTTGTTTTCTTTTTGCTTATCTGCAAAAATCTTTTAAAATTACCACTGTAACGACAATGTTATTTAAAATAATAACAATAGCAATAAAAAGTTCTGCTACTTTACAAGAAAATCCATTCCCACTTCAGGAGCTTTTTTGCCAGAAGCCAACATCAGTATATATTTTCCATTTAGCAAAACTTTATTTTATTTTAAGCCTCTCATTCTAATGCAGTTACAAACTAGGTAAGCTCACCCAGTATCATACTGACAAAGTGATCAAATTCTAGAAGCATGCCAACAGTTTCCACAGCACTCTGCATCACGCGGGCATCCACAGGGTCCCGCCTCCATTCTCAAGCCCAGGTGGCTGCAGCTGAGGCAGCTGGTGCTACCACTGGCCACCATTATTTTGCCCCTGGGCCTCTGATTTAAAGTATTGTCCTTTCAGTAATTTTGTTCAGAATGGTTTTAAGATGATAATTATGTGGGTTAGAGTTTTTAGAGTTCTAAGTTTCTTCATGAAGATCATGGGGTTGGTGGCAGCAGCAGGAACCATTTTTAAATGCTGAGATTAATTTAGGAAGATATACCCGCCCCCAACCCCAAAAGGAGCATTATTTCAATTTAACATTTATTTAGTGTTTATGCAGACTGCGTTTGTTTCTTGGTAACAGACACATTTTTCTTTGTAGGGTCTTTAAATTTTGACGCAGAATTGTCAACCAGAGAAAAGAGGAACAGCTGGGAAAAGCTTGTTGAGACTATTATTCTGCCGGAACTAAAGGTAAGTGATGCATAGCTACAGGGCTACTTTGGGAAAGTGTGGGAGCGTGTTTCCTGGGCCTCTACTGAGTGCTCGGTCTGTTGTCCCTTCTGGAAGTGTCCCTTATTGAAGCCCTAGGCTAAGCCCCAGATTTAGGTTTCTCTATCCGGTCACCCCACCCTCCTGTTGCCCCCACCCCATCCTATCCCCTCCCAAGGCTGGTCAGTGTGTCAGGTTGAGGAATTACTGGGAAAGTGCAGGCAGTAGTTTTCTCTCCGTTACTTTTTACAGCAGAATGTGAGAGCAAGAGGCAAAGAAATAAATCCTGTCAGATAAGAATGTTACTGAGAGTAACTAGGCCCATCAGGAAATAGAAGTCATCAAGTAAAATAATGGTAATAAAATAAAGGTCTCTGAGGACTTCCCTGGCGGTCCAGTGGTTAAGACCTTGCCTTCCACTGCAGGGGGCACAGGTGTGATCCCTGGTCGGGGAACTAAGATCCCACATGCTGTGTGGCAAAATCAATAAATGAATGAATGAATGAATTAATTAATTAAATATAGGTCTGTGAGACTTGTTCTGTTTGGGAAGATAAAAACCTACAAATAAGGATCACATAAATTATAATAAAAGATGGCAAAGATGAATATTTGATTACGGGCTAAAACGAGGAGGGTGGGTCTCTGAATCTGCCCACTGGTAAGGTCACTAGGTGTCCAGCCTGTCTGCAGTAGCATCTCATTTCCAGATCCCATGTCGCTTTCCTTACCTAGCATCTAGATAAAACCCTCCTGGCGGTGAACACTCGGATCAGCCAAGATGAGCGCATCAGCTCCAACCCTGTGGCCAAAATCGTGTACGGTGATCCGGTGGCCTTCCTGCCCCACCTGCCCCAGAATAGCGTGGTTCACTGCTCTAAGATGTGGAGCTGCAGGAAAAGGATCACCATTGAGAACCTCCAGCACATTGTGGAGCAGAAGAATGGCAAAGAAACAGTGCCCGTCCTTTGGAAGTTCCTACAGAAGGTGAGGCTGCCTCGCCGTGAATGCTGCCTACATGTCCCTTGGAGACGTGAAGGCCCCACTCTCATTTATAGTCCGATTAGTCCTGAGGATGGGACAGCCATCAGACTACTTTGATTTTTGAATAGAATGTCTCTGGCAGAAGACTCAGGGATAGAGCAGAGATCTCTAGACACATCAATCTATATGAGTTGTTTGAAACATAAAGTCACAGGTGAAATATGTACACGAGTTGGAATTAGCAGGTATCTGTAAAGAACTTGAGGGCCAGGAGGGTCTCTCCCAATCACTCAGCAAGAAAGAATACAATGAAAATGTTTCCTTTGTCTTTTCATCTTCACCCCTGCCCCCAGTGCCTGGAGCAGTTAGTCACCAATGAGTGTCTGTTGAATAAAATAACTCGCGTTGAGAATGCACAGCCAAAATCAAACAAACAAGGAATCTTCCCTGTTCCTGAACCATTCGGAGTGAGGGTGGTGGTGGGATTGTGGGGAGGAGAGCAGTAAAGTGTGTGTCATATCTTTTAGAACCAGAATTACACACGGTTCCAAACTTTAATCCATGTGAACTTTTATTCTCTACAATAGATTTTCTAATCATTTCCCTCCATGGACCAATATATGCAGTCTAGGAAGAAGTAAGATGACTCAGAAACTTCTGTGGGTCAGTTAATGAAAATGAATTCCCAGTGGGAAGGCCATTGTGTTAATACTGTGATCTGTCACTGATATGCACAGGTCCATTAAACTGAAGAAGCTTAGGTCCTAGGTCTTCAGAATGACACCGGAAGAGCGCCAAGCCTCATTGCCTAAAAGCTTGGTCTTCTTGGTCTCAGCAGCTCCTCTCCACACCTAGCCCATCTCATGGGCTCAAGAGGCTGCTTTCTTTCATCAGCTTCTGGCAAACACATTCGATGTGTCGGCCCTACGGGTTTGTTCCCCAACCTCTAGAGGGTAGAAGAACACTGGCCAACACGTTGTAAGCAGTCACTAGGTACTTGCTGAAAGAATGGTGTGGCCTGTTCCCCATTCTCAAGTATCATTATGTGTCATCATGTAAAATGGCACGTTGACCAGATTAAACTACAAATACACATCCTGAGCCAGCCTTGAAGTCTGTTTCCCCAGTACATTAAAAAGTGTTCCTGGCGGTCTTCCCTTCTCTAGGAAGCAGAACTGAGACTGGTGAAATTCTTGCCTGAGATTCTGGCCCTGCAAAGGAATCTAGTGAAACGATTCCAGAATGTTTCAGAAGTTGAATACAGATCCATCAGAAGTTTCATTAGCAGTCACAATTCAGGTAGGTCTCTGCTCTCATCGGGGATCAGGACGATCCATGTTGTGGTTCAAAAGGATCAGTCCAACTCGGAGACTCCAGTTCAGGGCTAATGTGTGCTCTGTACCCTAAGCTTGTAGCATAAGGCAGTAGGTGCTGTGAGTCCCTGGGACACATTAGAGGCTTTTGCCGTAACAGACAAACACCTCCCTCTCTGGTTCCTCAAACTCAGCTTTAGTTTAAACAGCATTTAGAACGTGTTGGTGATGGCATGAAGGTAGGGGTCAAAGAACAAGTAAGTCTGTTGGTTTGACCTAGACGGGGTAGGTGTTATCTTGGAGTTCTAACAAGTGTTTTGTTTGACAGATGGGCTGAAGCAGTTATCCTACAACAGAATCATTATCTTTCTGTCAACGTGGAACAAGCTGAGGCGATCGCTGGAGACCAATGGTAAAGTGTCAAATCCCCTTTAACACTAAGCATTATAGGAGCACCTCTCTGAAGGCCCTTTCTCTCCAGCCTAACTCTTCTTGTTCCACGTCTGCACAGTGCCATGCTGTGTGCATCTAATGCTGGATCTGAGGACTCTTGCTGGGGTGTCTGAGATGAGTGCATAACATATCAGGAAGAGCAAACCCTCAGTCTTCTTGAGTCTATAAATACGGTATCAAAAAGGAGTTGAGAACATTTGAAACTTATCAGCACATAAAATAGAGATGGGAAGCAAAAGCACGCCTGGTTCCCAGCTCTTTTCTGTTCTGTTGAGGTGGCTTCTGCGTTGCTCCCACTCCCACCGTGGTAGGCTCCCAGTCCTGATGCTGTGAAAGAAACAGCAGGGAGGTGACTGCCCCTCTGTCATTTAAAGGTGAGATCAAACTACCTAAAGACTACTGCAGCTGCAACCTTGATCTGGACACTGACTTTGAAGTCATCCTGCCGCGCCGCCAGGGCCGGGGCCTCTGCTCCACCGCCTTAGTCAGCTACTTGCTTAACTTGCACAACGAAATTGTCTACGCAGTAGACAAGTTCTCCAAGGAAGACAACAGGTGAGCGTGCAGGCCCGCAGCAGGGGACGCCCTTTCAGCCCAGGAAGTCGTTTCTGAGGCGGCACAAGCAGGGAAGCAGGGTCCCCAGGCCTGGGGACAGCGAGCCAGGCTTCAGGTCCTTCTCGAACAGATACCCTTCGGCCACCCTCACAAGTGTCACAGATTTGCATGTCCCTTCATCTGCACAGCCCATGGCAACATCAGACAGGAGCTGACTCCATATCACCAGGCCATGGCTGGAGTGCTGAGCTCTATCTATCTGTCCCCCAGCTACTCCGTCGATGCCTCCGAGGTCGCCGACCTGCACGTCATCAGCTACGAAGTGGAGCGGGACTTGATTCCACTAATTCTCTCCAACTGCCAGTACCACGTGGAGCAGGGCGGGGAGACCTTGCAGGAGTTTGACCTGGAGAAGATCCAGCGCCAGATCATCAGCCGCTTCCTGCAGGGCAAGCCCAGGCTAACCCTTAAGGCAAGGCTGACCTGCTGTATTTATGTGGTCGGTGTGTCTGTTTTGCAAAAGTTGCCCTGAGTGTGGCTTTGATCACAGTGGTTTCAAAGTGAGGAGGGACCAACGGACCCTTCTTCCACACCCCCAGTGTCCATGACCACCCCTGCCACTGGGGCTGACGGCTCTCCGGAGCTGTCTATGCATCTGGATCCACACTTCATTACCCCAAGGGTGTCTGCCGGTCCCAATGGACTCATCGTCCGGATTTCTATGCCGTAATTAATGGCACCACCAAAACCTCATTGTTTTCCCCCTTTTCCTTTAGTCTGCACACACAGTCTGTCATCTGGCGCCCCCGTTTCACCACCATAGCCATCAGGCACCCCCGTTTCACCACCAGAGCCCGCTGCTCTAGTTCAAAGCATCTGTCCTTAAGTTCCACTGCTGCGGTAGCTCCCAACTGGTCCCTGCCTTCAGGCTCTTTAGCCCACATTTCTTACCTCCAGATCTGCATCCCACCACCCTGTTGGATAACCTTGATGCACATGTGGCACAAAAGGCCCCGTGGCCTTGCCCTGACCCTGTCTCCAGCCAGTTCCCCACATTGAACCCCATAACCTCACATACTGGATCACTCACCCTCCCCTGAATGCACCCTGCACTTCCACATCTGTTCTTTACCTGGGCTGTACTTGCTCCTTCCAGGTCCAGTCAAGGGTATGGTACTTCAGTATATTTATGCTCCTTCCCTGCCCGCAGTTAAACTGTGAACTGTTTTGAGCTCAAGGCTGCTTTTAATTCACTCTGCTCTCCCTGTTAGCAGAGTGCCCCCTCATTCAGTCTGTTCTCAGTGTCCCATTGGGAGGTCCTCAGGACCTACTTCCCCCGGCGGCCTGCAGGCCACAGTATTCTATGTGACAGTATCTGCTTGGCCACAAAGGCCAGGCTGGGTTCCTCACGTCACTGTTTCCATAGATTACGGGTTAAACACGGACACCACGTGGCAACGAGGAGCTGCCTGCTTTGCCTGGTGATGCACTGAATCGCCTGGGACTACATTTGAGTTTCTGCTCAAGCATATATTGTCATTTGATGGAAACCTCCACAGTGGATTCCATTTCCAAAGACTTTTTTCTTTCTCACTTTAGGGAATACCCACTCTGGTGTACAGACGTGACTGGAACTATGAACATCTCTTCATGGACATCAAGAACAAAATGCCACAGGTGATGAGGATCGATCTTATTTGCGTGTGCCCCTGTCTTATCAGAGTGTTTCCATCCATGTTAGGACTCTTCCACCCTCACTCCTGGCATTTGCCATGAGCACCAAAGAGTTTCAGGGCCTCCCTACGTTCAGAGCCCAGTGCTCTTGCCAGACGGCAAGCAGGACAGCAGATCAACAGAAGTTTTCTTGTTGAGTATAAACAGATTGAAATCTTGTGCTTGTAGTTTTTTAGCAATGATGTCATGACTGTGTATGCTGATGCAAAAGGTTCAGAGAATTTATTTATTCCTGCTTTTCTGGTTTATGTGTGTTATGTGTGTGGGGTGTGTGTGTGTGATGTATATGTGTGTGGTTTGTATGTATGTATATGTCCATATGCATATCTTCACCAAGTTGATTTGAGGATTCAGTGAGTTCATCTCTCTTTCTGTAACATACCTAAATACTGCTGACACTTAACAAGCACCAAGTGTTAACTACTGCTGTTTTTGGGGGGGGGTTGTTTTTTTTGGCTGCTTTGGGTCTTTGTTGCTGCGCGCAGGCTTACTGTAGTTGCAGTGAGCAGGGGCTACTCTTCATTGCGGTGCGTGGGCTTCTCATTGCGGTGGCTTCTCTTGTTGTGGAGCACGGGCTCTAAGCACGTAGGCTTCAGTAGTTGCGGTGCGCAGGCTCAGTAGTTGTGGCGCACGGGCTTAGTTGCTCCACGGCATGCGGGATCTTCCCAGACCAGGGATTGAACCCGTGTCCCCTGCGTTGGCAGGTGGATTCTTAACCACTGCGCCACCAGGGAAGTCTTACTGCTGTTTAAATTAGAGAGTCTGTCCCATTTTGTGGCCTTAGCAGTGAAGAAGGTAAGCACTCTTATCAAGTAGCAGTGCACAGGAAGCCCCAACCATGAACTCTATCCTGCTTTTGACTTCCTAGAGCCCCCTCCCCAATGTGGCCATCAGTGCCATCAGAGGACAACTGCAGTCCTACAGCGATGCCTGTGAAGCTCTGTCTGCCATAGAAGTCACGTTGGGGTTTCTGAGCACAGCTGGGGGGGATCCAAACATGCACTTAAATGTGTATATCCAAGACATGCTGCGGATGGGTGATCAGGCCTCACAGGTTTCAAAGGTGGGTCTCATGTCAGCCTCTCTCCAAAGGAAATCAGCATTGTCCCCCTCCATCATCTCCCCACTTCCTACTGGGATACCACCACCCAGGGAGTACTGATCTAAGCAGCCCCTGAAAAGGAGGGGAGGCAAGAACACCCCCTCCCGCAGCCAGCCCACAGTGTAATCAGAACACACTGATGGGAAAGGCGGAGATGTGCTTGGAACTTAAAGATCTAGACTCAGTGCCACAAATATGCGGAGGCGTGCCTGCATACTGCACGCTGCTGGTGGACCCCGAGATGTTGCCGCGGGGAGAGGGCTTTCAGAGACGTTCTGGAGATGAGGCAGGGAATTAGTGGACGAAGCAGAGGTGCCTCTGTGGTGAGGGAGGTGGAATCAGTGCAGGGCCAAGTGAAAAGAGCACCTCCTATTCAGGAGTTCTGTTCTCTTTCAGGCCTTAAACAGATGCCAGTTAAAACACACCATCTCCCTCTGGCAGTTCCTCTCTGCCCACAAGTCTGAACATCTGCTTCGACTGAGAAAAGTGAGTCTGGCCTCTTCCTGTCCACCTGGACGAAAGGAGCCGCACGCTCCCTTCCCGGGCTTCCGTGTGTCATGTGTTCTTATTTCATTCCAGGAGCCATTTGGGGAAATCAGTCCAAGATACAAAGTTGATCTCAGCCCTGAAAATGCTAAGCTGCTCAACACCTTCCTGAATCAGATTGGCCTGGATGCCTTCCTCCTGGAACTTCACGAAATGATGGTCTTGAAGCTAAAGAACCCCAAGACCGCGGAGAATTTCAACCCTGAGTGGAGGTACAGGCTTGTAAGCCTGCTGAGCGAGGCACACACACAACATTCTGCCGCGTCTCCCGAGATCTTCCACAGACGTGAAAATCATTCTTACGTTACTGCAGAAATTGGTTTCCTGCTGATGTACCATTACCAATTGCAAAAAAGTCATATATTCTCATTATAACAAGTGGACTTCCTACGTCAGAGAGATGTGCATTTTAAATTTGATAGAAAAAGCTACGCCAATGTATAGTGTATAAGAATACCCAACATTGGATATTATTCGTCTTTTACATTTTTACCAATCTAATGGCCCAAAAATGGTATCTCATTTTTGCTTGTATTTTCCTACTTACTGGTGAGGCTGAAAATATTTATCAGCCATTTGTATATCTTCCTCCAAATTGCCTCTTGATATCTTATGATTATTTTTCTTTTGGGCTATTTGTCTTTTTCTTAATCTTTTATCTGTTTTGTTACAAATGCTCTATCTTTAATTTTATGAAGCCAAATCTGGCAGAATTTTCCTACAGAAGTTTCCAAGGACTCTTCAGGAAAAATATGCCTATAAGAGTCTTATCCCAAGGTTATAAAATATTCTCCCATGTTTTTTCCTGTGCTTTTATAGTTTTATATATTACATTTGTTTTGTTAACCAATTATTTTTATGTGTGGCCTGAGGTAGGGATTTAGCTTTACTGTTTTTCTAAATAGATAGATAGTGAAACTCCAGTTTTCCTCACCGACACACTTCGTAATTGCTATTTTCCTCCATTATGTATATGGCATATGCCTATTTACATTTGTATTCTTTGAATTTATTCAAGAAGTCTTTACTATCCTGGACTTTTAGTGTAGGGAAAGAAGATCCCTTTTCTAGAGAATTTACGATCTTTGTTAATACAAATGAACTGGAATATAAGCTTTTTTTGAATGGCGAGGCTTTTTTTGTAAAGCAGGTGTATTACTAGAGTGCTTAGAACCATCTGACGGGGCCCCCTATCAAGGGGCGCTCCATCCCATAGGGTATGTGCACTGCAGTGTGGGGAGCAGCAGGGATGTACTAAAACCTTGAACCCAGGATTCTAGTGCCAGGTCAGTAACTCAGCAGTTGGTTGACTCTCGTTATTTCTGGCCTTCATGAGCACTTTGGTTCTCTGACGACCTGAAAAAGCAACCAGTGATGGTCTCCTTATGTCACATGACTGTTTAACGCTGTCTCTTGTTCCTTGGTTTTTCAGCCTGAGAGACACACTGGTGAGTTACATGGAGACTAAAGAGAGTGAAATTCTTCCCGAAATGGAATCTCAGTTCCCGGAAGAGATACTGCTTTCCAATTGTGTCTGTGTGTGGAAAATGGCTGCTGAACTGAAACGGAATCGACAGACGAGATAGAATCATTTTCTATCTCTGCAAGAGACTTGGGCAGAGAAGGCTCTTGTCTCCTCACTGGTGGGATGGGTTCCTTTGTGGGCTGTTGCCTTTGTGCATGCTTAGAAGGAAAGCTATTGGCACAGCACTAAATTTGAGACCAAGATGTGCTGTCTGGCTGACAACTTTTTGAGAGCCAGGCTGTTTCAGGAACATGTGTATATTCTGAAACTATCTTCTCATATTCTGAATACCATTCATTAGGATGTGAAAATTGAAGATTATATGAAACTAGAATAAACCACCATCCTCTGCATTCCAGGAGAAACCAAAAAATAGCTTCTCAGCTTCACATATAGGAATCTGTGCCTCAGATGTCCTAGCTTCTTACCATGCACGTACCCAGCCCACCAGGCCCTTCTTCCTCAGACCACTGCATAGTGACAGGGAGGGAAAATGGGGTTATTAATTTGTCTTCTTTTCTAGTTTATTCTGCACTCACAAACGAGAATCTGGCTTTCTTCTTTCTTCCATTCCTTTAAATTCAGAAAATTGTACAAATATTTCTAGGTTTTCAAGAAGATATGAAAAAGTGCCAGACTCTTTTTTGTCTTCTCACAAATACAAGTCAGGGCATTCTGTGAGTGCCGTGAGGCCAAACTAGCCAGCCCTCACCCAAGCCCACAAATGAGTCACTGCCAAATTTCCAGGGTCAGAGCCCACAAGCTTTCATTGTGAAGAGCACTGGGCCAAAAGTCAAGGACACTTTCGGTGTCTTAGTTTGATTTCCTTCCAGTTCTAGTATTCTAGTAAATTCTAAATGAAAGATTATCAGTGTAAATTTGGATCAAAGGCATGGTTCTGGCATTTCTTGGGGAAGTTTCTGCCTCTCTACCATTCTGCCAAATAAACATGAACTCTTAGTGTGGTCTTGATTTCCCCAAGTGTATGACTATCTGGTCCTTTCTTTGGGTCTCAGCCAAGGCATAATAACACTCAGAGAGAATATAAAACCAGTCACATTTCTGAAAAAGGAAATAAAGAATAGTCAACACACCCTGATCTTGTGCTGCTTTTCTCACTGTGTTGTGCCTTTTCTTCAAAATCTACTTGATGCTTCTGGCCTCTCTGGACTAATTCCTGTTCCTAGATAGCTCAGCACCTGTTAGCCCTGGCATGACAGCTGTTTACAAGTCAGAGGTAAATGTCTTTTCATACATATTCTGAATGAGATGATGACTCAATCAACTTGAAATTGGGCCCATGGAATGGGGAGAGCTACAAAAATAGAAAATGCTCGCCAAGGACACCATGGGCCCTTCAGCACCATTGGAGGGAGCCGTAGAAGAATCCGTGCTCCATTTCTATTACTTTGGTTTCTCTTCACCATGTTTGATAAAGGGGAGCACAGGAATCCAGTATTTGATACAATATCCACTTGCATGTAGTAACCTCTGATTGTTGAATCATTCCATGCAGAGGCACTCTGCCACAATATCAGCTGGATTGTGCATTTAATGGATGTGAGAGTGGGGGAGTTGCTTGTTCATCCCTTCAGTTTGCACTTGGAACTCCTTTGATACCTCAGAGTTGGGATGGAGCTGGCCAGCCTGTGAAGACCTCCTTTGGTGGGTGGGGGGGGGGGAGAATTTTTTTTCCCACTTTTATGAAGGTTTTATTTTTTTGATGAAGATAATGTTGTTTTGTATGCTATGCTTTCAAAGTGTTAACTGCCATTATCTAGCATTATCTTGTTGTTTGTACAGAAATACACTGGCCTAGCACAGGCAGATGTAAATTTTGTTATACTTGTCATAGCTGTTTTAATAAACTTGAGTTTTGCTGCTAAAGAATCCTCTTTGGGGAAGAGGCTTTGGGGAATGGTTTCATGTGTTCGTGGAGATGTCCTTGCAGGGGTGTCCATAAAGTGGAAGGTTCTTTTTTTTTTAATTTATTTATTTTTGGCTGCGTTGGGTCTTCGTTGCTGTGCGTGGGCTTTCTCTAGTTGTGGCGAGCAGGGGCTACTCTTCGTTGCGGTGCACGGGCTTCTCATTGCAATGGCTTCTCGTTGCTGAGCCTGGGCTCTAGGCGCATGGGCTTCAGTAGTTGTGGCACGTGGGCTCAGTAGCTGTGGCTCACGGGCTCTAGAGTGCAGACTCAGTAGTTGTGGCGCACGGGCTTAGTTGCTCCGTGGCATGTGGGATCTTACCGGACCAGGGATCGAACCCGTGTCCCCTGCGTTGGCAGGCGGATTCTTAACCACTGCACCACCCGGGATGTCTGAAAGTGGAAGGTTCTTGACAGAAAACATACACTCTGGTTTAGAATGTGACAGGGTAAACTTTTCCTGTGGACAAAATGACAGCAGAGCTGAAGTGGAGTTTCACACTGCTCCCCCGTCGCCAGGCTCAGGGGCTAAAGCTTAATCCTAGAGGGCTGCCCTCCCACTCCCTGCCTAACAGGACTTTCCTGGAGGATAGCAGAGCTCCAGCCAATGATGAGTAACAGCTGATTCTGTCAGGGGGCTGGGCTGTGGGATGGGCAAACAGCTCCTCAGGAAAAGGAAATAGACACTTGAGGGAGAAACAGTAAATTTCCAGCAGCCCACTTTTGTTCCAGTGGCAAAACACTGCTTTAGGGGAAAACTGCATTTTCCTCTTCTAAAATGAAGAGGTTCCTCCAGGAGAGAACCCCATGGTCTGGAACCGCAGCAAGGAGAAGAGGCGCTGGTTCACGAAGGAGACGTGCCCCCCGCCCCGTGTCTTCTTCCCCACAGCGTCTGTGTCAAGTCCACCTACTCTCCCTTCCTCAGTAGCTCCTCACTGACCCTGACCTTCCCCTCTAGCCCTGTCTACTCATTCTCGTTTCCATTCATATTCTGGATTGTTCCTGCTCCACAGTTCTGTCTGCTTTCAGCCCAGAAGGAAGCATTCACTAGGTTGGTGATGACTTAATCTGAAAATCTTCACAACTGATCACTGTCTCCTTCTTTCTAAGACCTTACTATGTGTGTAAATTATTTACCTTTCATCGGTGGCTGTAGGGTTTCGTCACGTGTTAACTGAGACAAGTCATGAGCTATTTCAGTCACTCCTAGGTTCAGGCAATTCCAACCCGGAAACAAATTTCTAGTGATAAACAATCACTGTGAAGAAAGGGCTTTGCTCAGTAGGTAAAGCTACCCATGTCCAGCCCCGTGCAAGGGCACTGCTACATCTCTGACTTCATATGTTCGCAACAAGTGTAGGGTCGCTGTATCAGCTGGGTCTAGAGAGACACTAGATGAGAAGGTAGAAGAAAGCCTGAGGCCTTGAACTGAATAACAATCCATCCAACCATGATTAGCATTTTTATTGCTTCCTGCTCTTTCTAATCCCTCTCTTCACTAATTAATCCCCTGCTCAAACATTATGAATCTCATTTCCAACTGGAAGAACACCAAGAAAGTGCCTTCTCCCAAGAAAGCAAATGCTGTCAAGATTGAAACCTCATCAGACTGAAGTGTATTCTGGGGACAGCAGGACTGTGCTTCCTTCTGAGGAGCTGGGATTATTTTGGGAAGCCATCTGGGGCAAGAGCAGAGAGAAACTGGAGGGGAAAGGGCCCAGCTGGAGCACATGGAAGCCACCCCTGCGACTGCATATCCTATAAAGGCCTGCCTTCAACCCTGCTCCCCTTCCTTCACACGTAGACCCACTTGGAGTGTTACACATTCCCCAGCATTCCTTCCCCATCACCACGCCTGTACCCTGAGGCACATCAGAACCTCAACCCAGAGCACTGCTCCTTCCTCAGCACCCAGTAACTGCCTCCTGTGGAGATGGAGTGACTCCTGTGGAGTGAATGACTCCTGATTACTGAAGCGAAATGCCTCTGTGTCCTGACTGCTCTGTAACACAACAAGGCTGACACACAGTACAGCCCAGATGGACCGCAGAGTAAATCTTGGCTCTCCCATTTGCCGCCAGTGGTCAAATGCCATATGAAGCTTTTCCTGAACCTCAGACTCCAATCCTGTATTTTCCTCTTGAGGTCTATATTCAGACTAGATTACTTATCCAGATACTTCTCTTAATTCCTCTAGTAGAATATAAACCACGGGTTAAATCGCTACACTTCAGCCTAGCTGGCTGCCTTTCGAATACACCAACCTCTTTGCTACCTCAGACCTTGAAATGCTCCCATATTATTTTCACTCCAGCACTTAACACAATTGCAGTTCCACCATGAGGAAGCTGTAACCCCAGCATCTCACAGAACACCTGGCACAAAGAGAATGGAATTACTACTCATTCAATTGAAGAGCAGGGGTCAGTCAATGTTCCACAGGTTGTCCGTAGTAAGTCTTTCTGCTCACCAAGATCCACCGGGTCAAATTTACGAGTCTGGCTCCACTAAGGACTGTGTCCTGTCCTCAAAAAGAGTCCCTGAAACGGAGGTCAAGGTGTCATGTAAGCGGCAGATGCTTGGTGATGGCGTTCAGGACACACTACCCCAAAATATGGCACGTTGGCGTATTGATCTTAAGCCGGAGAAATTCGAGAAAACAGCAGAAGCAGCAAGATCACTCCTTCTTCTCCCATTTTTCACTCCAGATCTCCGACGTGAAAGGTCCCCTCCCTGTACCAGGAGGGAGAGAGACATTCTCATCACCAGAGACAGGGCGTTTAAGGCCAAGGTGAGCAAACCTCCATCTGGTTTCACCATTTACTACCCACAGCCCAAACCCCTCTGCCTTAACAATTCCTCACAAATTCATTGTTTCTTTATCCAAAGGGTATAAAGCTTCCCGCTCTGGTCACTTCAGGTCTCCACTCTCCGGTGAAAGGTGTCATGTACGTGTAGAATCAGTAAAATGTGTACACGTGCTTTTCTCCTGCAGATCTGTTTGTCAGTGTAACTTTCAGATCCCGTCAGGGGCCCTGGACGGGGACAACTTTCCTTCCCCCACGGCTGCGGGGAAAGGCTGACTCTGAGGTCGGCGGCCGCTACTCCCGAGCCGCTGGTCCCCAGCAGGGCCTCAGGCCACGAGGCGGCAACGTCCCGTACCCCGACCTGAGCGCCGCCATGGCAACGACGCGGTCCGGCGCCTGCGCGCGGCGCTCCGCAAGTGACGCCACAGGAAGGGGCGCTCAGGGCCGCGCCATGGCCCGAAAGGCGGCTGGGAGGCCGCCGGAGGAAACGCTGTCGCTCTGGAAACGGTAATGGGGCCAGAGGACGCGTAAGATCCGGGGACTGGAGCGACGAGGTTCCCCGCGGACCTCCGACCTCGTAATCCCCGGCTTGGGGCCGCGGGGGCCTGCGACCGTTTCCGGCGTGCGGGCGAAAGGGCGTTCGGGAGCTGTAGCTTCCGGCGACGCGTCTGGGTCCCAGGGAAGGGAGGGGGTGAGACCGGGAGGGTCCCCAGGTAGAGCCCCGAACCCCGGGCCTGGACGCTCCGTGTGTGGGCGGCCGCAGCCATACCGCGGGGTGGGGGGGTCTGGGCTGGGCTGCCCGCTGGACCTGTTTCTGCCCTCAGGGAGCAAGCCCTGTTGAAGACACTTGTCGTGGACCGGGACACGGAGGCGTGGCAACGGGACCCCGCTTTTTCGGGTCTGCAGAGGGTCGGGGGCGTGGATGTGTCCTTTGTGAAGGGCGACAGTGTCAGCGCCTGCGCCTCCCTGGTGGTGCTCAGCTACCCTGAGCTCGAGGTAACCCCAGGGGGACGCTGGCCAGGGGCCGCTACGCTGGGCCCCGGGGTGCATTAGTGAGAGAGGTGGGGCTCTGGACAGGGAACAGTGTTAGGGTAGAACCCCGCTTCTCCTTTCGTGGGAGTTCATTAATGAATTGGGAAGCCTTTGAAAAGAAGAGGATAGGGGACAAAAACTGAAGTCATTCTGTGACTTACATCCAAATAAACTCATGATCTCCAAGTTTGGCCGTTATCTTGGGCTCCCCATGTCAGGGGCCCACAGCAACACACCCTCAAGTTGCCCAAGCTGGAAATCTCTGTCTTCCCGGACCCCTCACAGCAGGTCACACACGAACTCCATTTTTTCTCTCCCTGCTAAAATCACTGGAGTCTTATCTATCCACTTGTCTGCATCACTGCTGTCCCTTCCCTGGCTGTGCCACCGTCACCTCTCCTGTAGGTGACAGGCAGAATCTTTCCTGGGTCCCTTCTCCATGCTGCCATCAGAGCAATTTTTCTAAAAACCAAATGTGAGCAGGTCACCACCTAGTCCACTTAGGACACTTAAGTGCCTATCCTGTGATCTCATGGTACATAAAAGTGACACTCACGGACAAGGCATAAAGGCCGTTCGTGATCTGACCCCTGCTTAACGTAACTCCCTGTAGGCTCACCTCTGGCTACCACCCGCTCCTCACCCACTCCCCACTCCAGAGGCCTTTGGCTTCCTCAAACACGCCTTGCTGTATCTGCCTGCCTGACCTTAGCAGTGATGTTTCCTCTCCTGGAATGTTTTTCCTGGCTAACTCCTCCTCATCTCTTAGGTCCTCCAGTAAGCCCCCCTTCGTCCTACAAGACCAGGAGTTGCTCTCAGTACCCTCTCATTCCTCTTTATCACACTGGGATGGAATTGGCCTGTGTGTCTCCCCTACCAGAATGTAAACTCCACAATGGTAGGAACCATGCTGTCTTGCCCACCGGTTGTAGCCTCTGCACCTAGTTCAATGCCTGACACATAGAAGACGATCGAATAGATACGTGAATGAATGAACAGCGTGCCCACGATTCCTTTGGAGTCAACAGCTCAGGAAGCCTTGGCTAAAGAAGAGCTTGACGAGGAAACCTCTGCTCTGCAGCTTCAGCATTTCCCCCTCCCTGCTCCTCTGCCTGATCCCAAAGCTACTACCTTCCTGCCTCAGCGTCTTTGTGCTTTACTTGGAAGATCCTTTAGTCAAAATTCAGCAGAAATATGTTGATACCTGACTCAGAGTTTGGTGAGGAATAATTGAGATCATGTATGGAGATCAATTAGCATAATGGGCGTGTGGTAAGCCCTCAAAAATTAAATGCTAAGCCACTGTTAATTCTGAGGATGACTTCTCGCTTCTCAAGACCCAGTTCACTTGTTCCCATTGCTCTATACCCTTGTGTACCTGCAGAATTAACCACCCCCTTGTCTCCGTCCTAGGCCTGTTTCTTATGCACGTGCTGTTACAGTACTTCTCACACTGTATTAAAGTTGTCAGTTTAGGAGGCACTCGCAGATCTTACAGCCTGTTAAAGGAGCGCTCTCCTTTTGCAGTAGTCTTCCTCCCCTCATTGCAATAATAGTTTTGAATAGTTCCCCTTACCTCAGAGAAAAGTTATTGGTATATTCTGGTTTTCCCACCATCTGTAGGTTCTGAAGGGCAGGGTTATACTGTATTTCTTTTGGAGCCCCAACACTGAGCAAAGTGCTTGCTACTTGGATGTAGTCAGCACTTGTCATCCTGTGCTATGGAAGCTTAGACTAGGGAATGATCTTGGAATAGTCTGGTCCAATGACTCCCAAATGCCCAACCATGGATCTATGCAATGAGAGTCGCCTGGAAGTGCATTTAGAAATACGGATTCCATAGGCAAATCCATAGAGACACAAAGTAGATTTGTGGTTGCCAAGGGCTAGGGAGTGGGATGGAGGGTGACTGCTAATGGGTATAAGAATTACCTGGGGGCTTCCCCGGTGGTGCAGTGATTAAGAATCTGCCTGCCAATACAGGGGACACAGGTTCGATCCCTGGTGGGGGAAGATCCCACATGCCGCAGAGCAAATAAGCCCGTGCGCCACAACTACTGAGCCTGCACTCTAGAGCCCGCAAGCCACAGCTACTGTGCCCACGCACCACAACTACTGAGGCTGCATGCTGCAACTGCTAAAGCCCGTGTGCCTAGAGCCCATGCTCCGCAACAAGAGAAGCCATGACAATGAGAAGCCCGCGCACCGCAATGAAGAGTAGCCCCCGCCCACCCACCGCAACCAGGGAAAGCCCACGTGCAGCAAAAAAGACCCAACACAGCCAAAAATAAATAAAATAAATTTAAAAAAAAATTTTTTTTGAATAAAAAGAATTACCTGGGGGTGGTGAAAATGTTCTAAAATTGGATTATAGTAATGGTTGCACAACTCTGTAAATACCAGAAAGCGTTGAATTATACTCTTCAGGTAATTTTATGGTAGTAAATTATATCTCAATAAAGTTGTTAAAAAAAAAAAGATTCCAGGGCCCCACTCCCTTTACTGATATTTACCTTTTTAAACAATCCTTCCTGTGATTCCAAAGCAAAGCCAGGCTGTGAATCACTGGTCTTCCTTTCGCACAGCCAGGAATCCTTTCCTCACCATCCCTGACAAATCATGGCCTCACACCAGAGCCCGTTCCATAGTTGGAAGCCTGGTTAGTATGTTCTTTTCCACATGGAGCTGAAATTTAGTTGTTTGTGACTTCTGCCTTAAGGTGCAGAGCACAGGACAAACCTTTCCTACCCTCCTATTTGAAGACAGTCCTGTGTTCTCCTGAGTTTCACTAAGGTGATTCCAGCTCCTTCACTTGCTGCTTGCCCTCCAGCTTGCCCTCAGTGAGTAGGGCCCATTTTTACATCCAGCACCCAGAACTGAATCGAGTACCTCAAGTGCAGTTCAGCCTTTTGGTTCAACCGTTTGGTGGGCCTAATGCACAACTCCAGCTTAGGTTGAAACTTGCATATCTTCACAGAGACTACTGACTAGATCATGCCCACATGCTAACTATACAACTGATTTTTCCTTCTCCCAGAATTTTTTTTAACATATTTATTGGAGTATAAGTGCTTTATAATGTTGTGTTAGTTTCTGCTGTATAACAAAGTGAATCTGCTATATGTATGCACATATCCCCATATCCCCTCCCTCTTGCGTTTCCCTCCCTCCCACTCTCCCTATCCCACCGTTCTAGGTGGTCACAAAACACCAAGCTGATCTCCCTGTACGATGCTGCTGCTTCCCACTAGCTATCTAGTTTACATTTGGTAATGTATATATGTCAATGCTACTCTCTCATTTCATCCCTTCTCCCAGATTTTTAACTTGAAAATGTGTGCACATACTGAAAAGTTGAAAGGGTAATACATTGAACACCCGTATACCCTCTGCTTAAGATTCAGCTGATTTTGTAGTCTTTGTGTGTGTGCGCACTGAGATTCAAGAGTGCCTCCTAGAGGTTGTGACAGCTCAGCAAACCTGTCCGAGAATATTTTCCTACATAATGGCAGCGTCATTATCACACCTTAAAATATACATGCATGATTCCATCACCACCTGAATGAATCCCATTCCATAACACATTTCCCCAGTAGTCCCCATATGTCTCTTAAAGCTGGTTTTGTATTTTTCTCTGATCTGTAAAACTTTGACGTGTGTTATGTTATAGTTGCTGTTGATAGTAGATTATGATTACTGTGGAGATTTTTTTTGAGGGGGGTCCAGTATATTGCTGTTTACTTTTTTTTTCCACTAAGATACATTTTTTAAATTTTTATTTTTTTATTTTTTATACAGCAGGTTCGTTATCTATTTTGTACATATTAGTGTATATATGTCAATCCCAATCTCCCAATTCATCCCACCACCACCACCAGCCCCGCCTCCCCTTAATTTCTTAATTTTCCTTAATTTCTCTTTCTGATCTTTTGTTGTTAGTGTATAGGAATGCAAGAGATTACTGTGCATTAATTTTGTATCTTGCAGCTTTACCAAATTCATTGATTATCTCTAGTAGTTTTCTGGTGGCATCTTCAGATTTACCTGTGTATAGTATCATGTCATCTATCTGCAAACAGTGACAGTTTTACTTCTTCTTTTCCTATTTGTATCCCTTTAATTTCTTTTTCTTCTCTGATTGCCGTGGCTAGACTTCCAAAACTATGTTGAATAATAGTGGTGAGAGTGGACATCCTTGTCTTGTTCCTGATCTTAGAGGAAATGCTTTGTTTTTCACCATTGGGAATGATGTTTGCTGTGGGTTTCTCGTATATGGCCTTTATTATGTTGAGGTAGGTTTCCTCTATGCCCACGTTCTGGAGAGTTTTTATCATAAATGGGTGTTGAATTTTGTCAAAAGCTTTTTCTGCACCTATTGAGATGATCATATGGTGGTGGTGTTTTACTATTTATTTATTTATTTGGTTGCACTGGCTCATAGTTGTGGCAGGTGGGCTCCTTAGTTGCAGCACATGGGCTCCTTAGTTGCGGCACACGGGCTCCTTAGTTGCAGCATGCGGGCTCAGTAGTTGTGGCACATGGGCTTAGTTGCTCCGTGGCACGTGGCATCTTCCCGGACCAGGGATCGAACCCGTGTCCCCTGCATTGGCAGGCAGATTCTTTATCCACTGTGCCACCAGGGAAGTCCAATCATACGGTTTTTAATTCTTCAGTTTGTTAGTATGGTGTATCACATTGATTGATTTGCATATATTGAAGAATCCTTGCATCCCTGGGATAAATCCCACTTGATCATGGTGAATGATCCTTTTAATGTGTTTTTGGATTCTGTTTCCTAGCATTTTGTTGAGGATTTTTGCATCTATATTCATCAGTGATATTGGTCTGTAATTTTCTTTTTTTTGTAGTATCTTTGTCTGGTTTTGGTATCAGGGTGATGGTGGCCTCGTAGAATGAATTTGGGAGTGTTCCTTCCTCTGCAATATTTTGGAAGAGTTTGAGAAGGATGGGTGTTAGCTCTTCTCTAAATGTTTGGTAGAATTCACCTGTGAAGCCATCTGGTCCTGGACTTTTGTTTGTTGGGATATTTTTAATCACAGTTTCAATTTCATTACTTGTGATTGGTCTGTTTATATTTTCTATTTCTTCGTCGTTCAGTCTTGGAAGGTTACACCTTTCCAAGAATTTGTCCATTTCTTCCAGGTTGTCCATTTTATTGGCGTAGAGTTGTTTGTAGTAGTCTCTTATGATGCTTTGTATTTCTGTGGTGTCCATTGTAGCTTCTCCTTTTTCATTTCTAATTTTATTGATTTGAGTCCTTTCCCTCTTTTTCTTGATGAGTCTGGCTAAAGGTTTATCAATTTTGTTTACCTTCTCAAAAACCAGCTTTTAGTTTTATTGATCTTTGCTATTGTTTTCTTTCTATTTCATTTATTTCTGCTCTGATCTTTATGATTTCTTTCTTTCTCCTAACTTGGGGTTTTGTTTGTTCTTCTTTCTCTAGTTCCTTTAGGTGTAAGGTTAGATTGTTTATTGAGATTTTTCTTGTTTCTTGAAGTAGGATTGTATTGCTATAAACTTCCCTCTTAGAACTGCTTTTGCTGCATCCCATAGGTTTTGAATCGTGTTTTCATTGTCATTTGTCTCGAGGTATTTTTTTGATTTCCTCTTTGATTTCTTCAGTGATCTCTTGTTTATTTAGTAATGTATTGTTTAGCCTCCATGTGTTTGTAGTTTTTATGTTTCTTTCCCTGTAATTTATTTCTAATCTCAAAGTGTTGTGGTTGGAAAAGATGCTTGATATGATTTCAATTTTCTTAAATTTACTGAGGCTTGATTTGTGACCCAAGATATGATCTATCCTGGAGAATGTCCCATGTGTACTTGAGAAGAAAGTGTAATCTGCTGTTTTCAGATGGAATGTCCTATAAATATCAATTAAATCTATCTGGTCTGTTGTGTCATTTAAAGCTTGTGTTTCCTTTTTAATTTTGTGACTGGATGATGAGTCCATTGATGTAAGTGAGGTGTTAAAGTCCCCCACTGTTATTGTGTTATTGTCGATTTCCTCTTTTATAGCTGTTAGCATTTGCCTTATGTATTGTGGTGCTCCTATGTTGGGTGCATACATATTTATAATTGTTATGTTTTCTTCTTGGATTGATCCCTTGATCATTATATAGTGTCCTTCCTTGTCTCTTGTGACATTCTTTATTTTAAAGTCTATTTTATCTGATATGAGTATTGCTACTCCAGCTTTCTTTTGGTTTCCACTTGCACGGAATATCTTTTTCCATCCCCTTACTTTCAGTCTGTGTGTGTCTCTAGGTCTGAAGTGGGTCTCTTGTAGCCAGCATATATATGGGTCTTGTTTTGGTATCCATTCAGCGAGCCTGTGTCTTTTGGTTGGAGCATTTAATCCATTCACATTTAAGGTAATTATCAATAAGTATGTTCCTATTACCATTTTCTTAATTGTTTTGGGTTTGTTTTTGTAGGTCCTTTTCTTCTCTTTTGTTTCCCACTTAGAGAAGTTCCTTTAGCATTTGTTGTAGAGCTGGTTCGGTGGTGCTGAATTCTCTTAGCTTTTGCTTGTCTGTAAAGCTTTTGATTTCTCTGTCAAATCTGAATGAAGTCCTTGCCAGGTAGAGTAATCTTAGTTGTAGCTTCTTCCTTTTCATCACTTTAAATGTATCTTGCCACTCCCTTCTGGCTTGTAGAGTTTCTGCTGAGAAACCAGCTGTTAACCTTATGGGAGTTCCCTTGTATGTTATTTGTCATTTTTCCCTTGTTGCTTTCAATAATTTTTCTTTGTCTTTAATTTTTGTCAGTTTGATGACTGAGTGTCTCCGTGTGTTTCTCTTTGGGTTTATCCTGCCTGGGACTCTGCATTTCCTGGACTTGGGTGGCTATTTCCTTTCCCAAGTTAGGGAAGTTTTCAACTATAATCTCTTCAAATATTTTCTCGGGTCCTTTCTCTCTTCTCCTTCTGGGACCCCTATAATGTGAATGTTGGTGTGTTTAATGTTTTCCCAGAGGTTTCTCAGGCTGTCTTCATTTCTTTGCATTCTTTTTTCTTTATTTTGTTCCATGGCAGTGAATTCCACCATTCTGTCTTCCAGGTCACTTATCCGTTCTTCTGCCTCAGTTATTCTACTATGGATTCCTTCTAGTGTATTTTTCATTTCAGTTATTGTATTGTTCATCTCTGTTTGTTTGTTCTTTAATTCTTCTAGGTGTTTGTTCTTTAATTCTTCTAGGTCTTTGTTAAACATTCCTTGCATCTTCTCCATCTTTGCCTCCATTCTTTTTCCGAGGTCCTGGATCATCTTCACCATCATTATTATGAATTCTTTTTCTGGAAGGTTGCCTATCTCTACTTCATTTAGTTGTTTTTCTGGGGTTTTACATTGTTCCTTCATCTGGTACATTGTCTTCTGCCTTTTCATTTTTTCTGTCTTTCTATGAATGCAGTTTTTCATTCCACAGGCTGGAGGATTGTAGTTCTTCTTGCTTCTCTGTCTGCCTTCTGGTGGATCTTCACTAAGATACATCTTGAGTTGACTTCCATGTCAGTTTCCCCAAGTTCCCACTTGGGTCTTTCAATATGTGGGGTCAGATCTTCTTTTATTTTTGGAACGTTTCTTAGTTTGTGGTTTTAAGTATTAGTTATATTTATTATTTCAACTCCATAGTTTTGTTTCTCTTTTTCAGTCATGCATATGCTGGGTTTTCTGTCTTGTCAGGTTTTTTTGTGTTTCTGTTTTTATTTCTGCCAGGTTGTGCTCTCTGTCTGCCGTTTAGTTAACTTACCTCTGCTGCACAACTGGTTGGGGGCAGCATTTCATCAACTCACAAGGTTTGATCATTGCCTTCTGAGTTCTTGTAGTTCTCTGTTCACTCTAAGTTGTACTTAGGTACTTCCCTGGTGTTCCAGTGGCTAAGACTCTGCACTTCCACTGCAGGGAAGATCCTGCATGCCACACGGTGTGGCCTTAAAAAAAAAATGTATTTAAACAGGAAACTCAAGGGCCAGGGGTTTGGGTGCCTCAATGGGTTTCTTAAATCATGAGGGACGGTGAAGTATAGTCGTGCCAATACATGGCATCCTTTTCAGAAGCAAAGACGGCCAATGTCTCTTCTGATTCTTTGATACTCTCGTTTCCAAAGGACCTTACACTTCTGGCCTCACTCTCTTCTCCACAAGCCCCCAGGGCTCACCTGTGTCTCCCCAGAGCAGCATCTTCCTGATAAGGCTGGGGCTGCTCCCCAGGTCTCATTCCATCAGGCTCCCCACCACTAGGCCCCACCACACCCCCTGCCCTTGCCCCTTCCTAACCTGCCTTTCTGGCGAGGGGCCCAGAGCTGGCTCTGTGAGTCTGGGCTGTTTATTTCCGCCTGTAGATGCACACCGTTGCTTGTAATTGGCTTGTCTCCCAGTTATGCTGTGGGCATGGGGTAGAGGGGTTCATCTCCTCTCCTGTGGATCTCTGGTTCCTGGAGCTTGTGCAGAGGGATTCAAACGTAAGCAGCCACCATCATCCTGTGGGAACTCAGGCCACACTTGAACTTCACGCATGTCCCCGTGAAGAGTCATCCTGTTGCATGGGGTTCAGCACTCCAGCCTGCCGGGTTCACTGTGAATCGAATTCTCTGGTCTGTCATCCAGTTGGACCCTGCCCACTCTAGGTCATTGGCAGTTTGATGAGTTTCCTGTGAGTCACTGATAAAAATGTTGGAAGGACGAGCCCCTTCCTCCATGCTATTAGAGTAATTCCTTCATTTAGGGCCATGTCATTATGACCTATGCTATATAGAGTAATTCCTTCATTTAGGGCCATGTCATTATGACCTAGCTTCAAGGGAGAGGTGGAAGTATGATTTTGAAAGCTATCACCAAGAGATTGGTGGGGGGGCGGGGTGGGATGGTCAGTAACAATCCAGGACATCTGAAGGTTCTGGAGAATGTGTGCTTACTGGGAACCGTTCTCACCTCCGGTGGTCTGGCTGTAATGAAAACTCAAGGTTTAAGGGGCTTAGGGCTGCCGTCCTGTGCTCTGAGCGGGTCGTTACATGCTAATCAAGTACCAACAGGGCCTCCTCTTCCATGCTGTGTTAGGACTTTTCAGTTTGAAGAACAGTCTGCCAGAGCGTGTGAAAATTCTGGGTGGTCCCCAGCAGGTCTGCCTCAGACTCCTGGCCCCCACTCCTCCCGGCGTGAGCCAGGCCTTTTAGCACAACATCCCCAGGGGTATCCCCTCTTCTCTCTCTGGGGTTATTTGCAGCCTCAGAATTTTTCTTTTTGGACTCTCCCATCCCTTGGGACCCAATTCTCTTCCAAACTGCCTCACTCTGAGATCGTGCCTGTCCTTTTTCCGAAATATTTGTAATCTCTTTTCTTAAAGCCAGAGTTGCCCTTCTGGCTATTGTAGCCTCTGTGAAGACTTGGCCTTTTCTTCCCCGAGGCCCCTTCTAATATGGCACCATGGTGTCTATTCACAGGTGCTTCTTGTGCTTTGTCTTCTGTGAGCCTCCAAACTGCCTGGCAGCAGGGTGGGGTGGGGAGGCAGCAGGTCTGATTTACAAAGGAGGCAGCCTGAGGAGGGCCTGATACAGGCCAGGTGTGGCCAGTACCTTTGAAATGGCAGCATTTGAATCCCCACTGCCCATCTGCAGGGTGGATCACCTGTCTCCAGTTAGTGAGGCAGGGAAGGGGGCGACTTGGGGGTGGGCCTGGGAGACAGAGGGAGTGACAGGGATTGTCAGATAAGGGCCAAGGGCATGCGAGGGTGCGGGGGAGGTGGCCAGGGCCGCGCATGCCTAGTGACCTGGGTGCCTGGTGGCAGGTGATGTATGAGGACTGTCGCATGGTGAGCCTGACAGCCCCCTACGTGTCAGGCTTCCTGGCCTTCCGAGAGGTGCCCTTCCTGGTGGACGCGGTGCAGCAGCTGCGGGAGAAGGAGCCCCGCCTCATGCCCCAGGCAGGTATCTCACTGGGTTGGAGGAAAGGCCCTCCACAAGCCCCGCCCCATTGCAGGGAGAGATCCATGAGCTTCCTGGAGAAGTGCTTTTGCCTCAAGAGGGATCAGACCTAAAGAGCTGGGGCCCTCATCTTGCTCTGGGATGCCCCAACCTGATGGGCGAGGGTCACTTCAGCTGACCGTGAATTTCCCCTGTGGCTCTTCCAGGTCCTTTTTGTGGATGGAAATGGGGTGCTCCACCACCGAGGTAATCTGCTCCCAAGACTCCCTGAGAGGGCTGTAAGAGAGGGACCAGGAGGGGTGCAGTCTGCCTGCACCAGGCCCTCTGCCACCAGCCTGACCTTGCAGCTCCTTCTGGCCTTGCTTTCCTTGTCAAGGCCCCCTAGTAAGGAGCCCCTACTTCTCTTCACCCCTGCCCCTTTCCTGCCTGCCTCCACCGCCTCTGCTGGCTCAGCTCAGGTACCAACATCCAGTTTGGACCTGACGCTTCCAGAAGTCTCAGGCCCTGAGCCCAGCTAACCTGTCCCACTGGTGGCCTGCCCTGTGTCCTAAACAGACCCTTGCCTGAAACCGAACAGGAACAGACAGGTGTGCCTGTTCCCCACTGACCCAGGGAAACCCACACCCACCTGGGTGCTGGAACCTTGTCCCGGGGAGAACCACCAAGGGGGAGGGGCTGTCTTACCCTCAGATACAAACCTGGGGGTTGGGCGGCAGAGGGAGTCAGGAAGGGGTGGCATTGTGATTTTAGCCCCTGCCCTGGGAGCCCAGAGCCACCCTGGACACTAGTGGAGGACCAGCAGACCAGCCCTGGGCCTGGCCCCCAGTCACTGCAATCCTTGCGCCCTGGCAGGAGCCCCAAAGTTCTGGGCGAGTTAAGGGCAGAGTTGCAGAGGCCTGAAGGTGGCCACAAAGGACAGGGGAGGATGAAAGAAGCAGGTGAAGAATGTGAGCACACTAATTATAATCAGGCTCCTAATCTTGTCGGAAGGGGGGTGGGGGAGGCGTCCTCCACCCAGCCTGCCAGCCCGGAAGTCAGGGTAGAGGGCCACGTCCGAGGTCAGGGTGGGGCTTAGAGCCCTGTCCCACAAGTCCTTGCCCACTGACAGGCCTCTGTTCACGTGGAAAAGTTCAGCGAGGCTCTGGTGTGGCCCCCATCCCCACACTGTCTCTAAACTGCTAGGCTCATTGCCTCACCTCCCCAGCCTCATCTTGCTCTGCCCCTACAGGCTTTGGGGTAGCCTGCCACCTTGGTGTCCTCACAGACCTGCCCTGCATCGGGGTGGCCAAGAAACTTCTGCAGGTGGATGGGCTGGAAAACAACGCTCTGCACAAGGAGAAGGTGAGGGGGCCAGAGTCCGCCCCGCTGCAGACCAGCTCCACCTGGGGCGCTCTCCTCCCAGCCTGGATTGCTGACCTGGACTGAGGAAGACCAGCTTTCTTTGCGTGCCTTGTGGGTGGTGGGTCATCTCGGGAGACTCGGAGCTCCTCTCCCAGCCTCTGGGTGCACACTTGCCTCCTCTCCACCCCTGCCTGCGTGCTGCTGTGGCACCCCACGTGGGGGCAGAGCCTCCAGGTATCGGGGACCGGGCATTCGGGGCCTGTACAACGCTCTGTACTTTTCCACCTGCCGTGCCACCCCCATCTGCCTGGGGCATCTCCCTCCTCTGGGACCCCCTCTGGCGGGAGCTGGTGACACACGTGGCTCTCTAACCTGGACGGCCAACTCTGAGAACGGGTCAGTTGCATCTGTCTCATCCTTCCAGCTCCCCCATGCCTGTGTGGAGTGCCTGTTTGTTGAGTTGACAGGGGCCCCTGACCCACCCAATGGGCCAGTCCCCACCACCACCACTCCAAAAAATTTGTCAGGTTGAATCAGAAGTGCTCAAATTTGTAGCAGGAGAGAAAGCAGCAGGAAGTAAGTGGCCTCGAGTGGGTTGTGGCCCTGTGTGTGCACCAGCCTGGTGCCTCCACCCTGCAGCACTGGGGCCTGGGCGGGCTGCTGCCTCTTCCCTGCTGCAGAATGGGGAGGAGAGTACCTCATCAAAGTGAGATGGTGCTGCAGGCCGCGCTTGGACGCAGGGTCCACTCGCGATGGGCCCTTCCATCTCCTTGCCCAGCGGCTGCTCAGGTTTTAAAGGTGAGCAGGCTTGCCTTCAAGCCTTTCACCAAGAAAGGTGTTTTTCCAAGTCTTTTTTCTGTTTTCCAGATACGGCTCCTGCAGGGTGGAGGAGATTCATTTCCTCTGATGGGAGGCTCCGGGACCGTCCTGGGCATGGTGAGTGGCCAGGGGCCTGCGCCCCACTGAGGCAGACCCCTCAGCTGAGGGCCAGAGGGGGCCCGGGGTCAGTACCCATGTACGTGCGTGCCCCAGAACCCGTCCGCCTCTCCCTATCTTCCTGCCACTCTGGCTGCCCCTGCATCTTTATTTCTTCCCCTCCCCCACTGTGCTGAGGGGGCCTCTGGGCCCTCACTCGCCCCACCCTGTCCCTAAGACAAACATCAGGAAGGTGCCCCAAGGGTGCTGCCAGTCTCTCAAGCTCCTGCCCACCGCCCAGGACATGTCAGTCCTCCAGCCCACAGAGCTTGCCCAGTGCCCTGACCTCGCCCTCCCTGTCACAGGCCCTGAAGAGCCACGACCACAGCACCAAGCCCCTCTATGTCTCTGTGGGCCACAAGATGAGCCTGGAGGCAGCCGTGCGCCTGACCCATGGCTGCTGCAAGTTTCGGATCCCGGAGCCTGTGCGCCAGGTGAGTGGGCTGCCAGGTGGGTAGGCTAGCGCATGGCACCTACTCTTCCTGTACTTCCGGGCTGAGGGTCCACAAGCGCCTGTGGGAGAGTCAGTTTGGGCCACACTAGGCTCCGGAGGGGAGGAGAGGGGCCTGGAAGATGCAGAGGCCTGCCCTGCCTAGCCCGGGGGTCTGCTGTGCCCCTGCACTCAGCCTTTCAGCCTCTGGCACCCTGGGTCATCGGGAAAATCAGCTGACGTCAGCTCAAATAGCAGAGTGGCCTGCCAGCCCCTGAGGGCCCAAGCTGCCCCGCTGGCCTGGGAGGGAGCAGCCATCCTCGGCTGGGGGGCCCCTGCAGGGCTGCTGGGCACTGCTGAGGAAGACTTGGGCCAGGGATAAAATCAGGAAACTCCAGGGTGTGGCCACGCCAGGCACCCAGCACCTAACTTGGGGCCAAGGGGGATCAGAACTCTGGTGAACGAGTTGGCTCAGCTAACCTCATGCAGGAAGCCCTTGGGCCACCTTGGTGGTCTTGGCCATGACAAGGTGCAGAGCAGGTGCAAGTCCCAGGGAAGCCCATGAGGCAAGGATCTGTGAGAAGCTGTCCTCAGGGAGAGGCCTGCTGGAAGAGGGGGAAGGGCAGTCCAGGCCTGAGGACCAGCATTTGCAAAGGCCCTTGGGCAGGAAGGAGTTTGATGCCAGAAACTCAGAGGAGCTTGTGGCTGGAGCCCTGGCGAGGGTGAGCGGGCGGAAGCCTGTGTGCATTGCAGGGGGCAGAACTTCAGGTTTACCACAGGGCCTTGGATGTGAGTTGGGAGGGGACACCATCAGATTTGCCTTCCCAGCAGGGGCTGTATGTCGCCTGCTGCTCCGTGTGTCCCTGAGGCCTGTGCTGCGTCAACTAGAGGCAACCTGGCCTAGGTGCCACAGGCCCGCTCGGTACTCTCAGCTCAGCACCACCTGGTGACACTGCAAACCTGAGGGTCCTGGCTCTGCCTCGACCACCCCAAGAGCCCCCGTAGCCACCACCTCGGGGTTTGGGACCCCCCCCCGGCTGCTGGTGTGCAGGGCAGCCTCCAGGTGGCAGCAGCGGCACACACGTGGCTGTGGCTCTCCGCCCCTGCCAGCAACTCTCTGGGCTGCGAAGAGTCAAGGCCTCTAGGGTGGCTTCCAGGGTGGACTTTCTAAGTGTCCACCAGCCTCAGCCTCCTTCCCTCCCCGTACAGGGTTCGTAGGTGCAAAAGCCTGTGACGTGTCCTGGCCCCAGGAAGCCTTTCCTCCCCCATTCCCATCCACCTGTGCGACCTTGTGGTGGGTGGGGTGACGACCCGAGATTTCTCCGCAGGCCCTCAGAGCCAGGGACTCTGCTGAGCTGGTATGGTGGGCAGGTCTCTGTCCCTTCTGTGTCTCGCCTTGCCCCAGAGTGGATGATAGCTGTGTCCTTGCAGGTGGGGGGATGCCCTGTAAAGTGCCGTGAACCCCTCAGAGGTGGGCAAGGACCGTGTGTCTGCCCTAGAGAAAAGCCAGACGTCTGCACCCAGGAGCCCACCAACCCTATCGTTTCCAGGAAAGGGGTGTGGCCCTGTCTAGTGGCACTGGTTATCTCTTGGTCCATCTTCTTCCTTGGCCCACTCACCTGTGTACACTTTGCCCTCCTGACTACTTCTGTAAGCTCTGAGGAGAAGCTGAGAGAACGGCTTAGGGCCTGCTCCCTTGGTCACAGGCCCGCTGCCCCCCAGCTCCCGGGCCAGGCCGGGACCGGTTGCTGCAGGGGAAGGCGGGAGGTGCTGCCTCGCGTCTCCGGGGCCTTTCTCCCGGAGCACCCTGCCGCCCACCCTGCCCGCTTGCCCATTCACTCTTAAGTAGAAACAGTCGGGGGGATTAGCTGTTGTGTCCTGTAGTCACACAGCCCAAAGCGGGGCTGAGCCATCTGAGCCAGGATCAGGGGCCTCCCTGAGGCCAGGCCCCCTGGAACGGGGAGAGCCTGTGCCGCAAGGTCCTGGGGGCCCCACTCAGGCCTGTTCCCCTCTCCCCAGGGTGTGCCCTGATCCCAGCCTGTGGCCCAGAAGCCCCCTTTCATTCTGGTGACTCTGAAGAACTTTCCAGACACTTCTCCAGGGACAGAGGTTGCAGCTGACACTAGCCAGGGAGCCAGATGAACCAAAAGTGAGAACAGACAAGCTGGGCTGAGGACAGCCTTCAGAGAAGAGGGCTTTAGCAGAGAAACTGTTGGCTCAAGCAAAACCTACAGGGGAGCACAAGCTATAAACCCACTGAAAGCCAACTGAAATAGGAGCAAGGCACCCAGCCCATTTCCTCACGCCCTTCGGGGACATGCTGTCAAGCACCCCAACCAGAGGGCCTGACATCCTGGCACCCACGCATGATGGGGCCGCTGCTCCTTTTCCCTCAGGCTGGGCCTCCGTGGGCTTTTCCAGGAGGGGCCACCCTATCGGGTGGGGACTGGTCCAGAGGCCAGCTTGGGACCCCAGCCACCCCTCTCACTCGAGCCATCCCTTTCTTCAGGCTGACATCCGCTCCCGAGACTACATCCGCAGGACCCTGGGAGTCCAAGGGGCCCCTGCCTTGCGGCCAGAAAGGTGAGTGCTGGGGTGGCTGGGTCATGCCCCCGTGGGGCCACTTCTGGTGGCTGGGCCGCTCGGCGGTGGCGCTGTGGCTCAGGCCAGACAGGCAGGGCCAGGCAGGGGGCGCAGGGTTCCTGAGGGGACAGGAGAAGAGCCAGCAGAATGCTGGGGGCCAGTGTGGACTCCATGTTCAGTGGGAACTGTCCAGCAACCCCCAAAGCTCACCTCCCACCAGGGCGCTCCCTGCTTACCTTGGTCCATTTATGTCGTGGTCTCCACAGAAAGGGTGAGGGAGTCAGGTGGTCCCGGTTCATGTCCTGGCTCTGCACCTGCTGTGTCGTTTACGCTCTCAAAGCCTGTTTCCTCACCTGTGTGGTGTGCACGGTGATTCTCATCCCACTATGTTGTGGTACAGTCACAGCCAGCAGTGGTTGGTTACTTAATCCTAACGGCACTTACCGTGAGACAGGCACTGTGATCACTTTGCCGATGAAGAGACTGAGATAGCAGGGTTTCCATTGGCAGCTTGGACAGCAGGCCCATCCTCTCCCACCAGGAGTCCTTACAAGCACGGCGCTTCCTTTGTGCTCCCTTCTCCTCCAAGCCCGTGCTGACCTGGGCCTGGCTAAGCTGCTTTGAGAACTGTGGGAAGGTGTGGCTGGGACCCCTGAACTCTCCCAAGGGTGGGGGCTGACCGTCAGGATCTGCCTTGCCCCCTCTGGCCTGGGCTCTCGCACCCCTGAGGATCCAGGTCGACACAGCTTCCAGGGACCACCTGGGGATCGAGGGGGGCTCTGACGTTTGATGCTGTCCTTTCTTGATGTCATTACCAGGAGCAAGAAGGCACAGAGGCCAAAGGCGTGCCCTCAGGGAGCCTCAGAAGAGCCCGCAGGTAAGGACGGGCCCCTCAAATCCCACAGCCAAAACCCCAGGACACACCGGAAAGCCCTGGGCCCAGGTGACCAGGGGCAGTAGGGCAAGGGCTGGGGCTGGCACCGAGCTGGATGCCAGGAAGACTCTTGGGCCACCTGTGGCCCTGCTCCAGCTCGTCTGTAGGGACTGGGGGAGCGGCCCCCACAGCAGGTGGGGCACCCCGGCCCGAGGACATGGGGACACAGAAGGCACAGCCCTGCTCGGATGGACTGGGGTGGCCACCTTTCCATTCCACGGTCATGAGGCCCAGGGGCCTGGAGAGAGCTCAGTGGAAGACAGAGCTCACATGGCAGAGTGCCAGGCCCAGAGAGCACATGACGTTAATTTCTTAGGAGCGCAGGAAGGGATTCAGAGTTCATAGGGGATTTTCTGGTGTTTTTTTGTTTTGTTCTGAAAGTGCCCAGGTGGGCTTACAGCTGCCAGACTGCACATACATGCACACCTTCTCCTTGCCCATCTGCTCCTCTGAGTACATGTGCCGCTTTCACTTTGTGTTTGTTTATAAACCAGCACGTCCCTCCCTGCCGACCAGCTACACTGAGCCGCTTCTGCCCTGGCCGGGGAGGGTCCAGGCTGGGGTGGCTGCTGTCAGGCTTGGCCCCTGGCTGCCCAGCCGGTCTCCAGACTGCCTGCTGCTGGGACGTGCAGGGCCAGGAGGAGGGGAGAAGAGCCTGGAGCCTGGAAAAGGCTGAGGGTTGGGGGACATACAGGGGCAGTCTGGGCTGCAGGGGTGGGGTGCCATACAGAGGGCCGGCACCCGTACCCGAGGAGATGGGTGTTGGGATCTGCTATCCTGGCCACGGGCCCTGAGGGCGGGCAGGCCACTGTGTCCAAGTGCCAATAGCTCTCCCCTGTTCTTGTCAACCCGACGCACTCCCCCACTGCCAGCCTCTTCACCCAGAGGCCCAGCCTCAAAACGCGTCTCCACTGTGGGAGGGCAGCCCTGACTCTGGCGCCCTGCCTGGCCGCTCCTCTTGGTGTGAGCTAGTCCCAAGGAGGCGCACGGCCCCACCCACAGCCCCTGGGTGCCTCCCAAGCAGCCCTAGTCCTCCACCTCCTCCCAGCTCACCCCCAGGTTCCCTAAGCACTCTGGAATCTTTGCTGAGGGGTGTGAAGAATCCTCGGAGGCAAGCCTTTCTTGCCGTTTATCCTGCCTCTCAAGAAGGAACTGCCTGTCATGGTTTGACAGCCTGGGATGGAAGCCCAGGGAGGCCCCGGGTCCCAGCGCTCCTTCCATGCCCCGCTCTGGTGTCTCTCCTTTCATTCAGAGTGAGAAGGGAGCTCTCTTCCAGGGCCCGGGCTCATGGAAGAAGCAAAGGGGACAAGTAAGCAAGGCAGCCAGCTATTTGGGGTCAGCTGTCCCCCTTCCCCTCCCGCTTAACCTGTGCTCCCAAAACCCTTTGTAAGGCGGGGCCAGGGGCTGCCCCACATGGTAGTAGTAGCCCCTAGTCATGACATGGCAATAGGAAGCAGGGCCATTCCAGGGCAGGGGGCTTCGGGGTACAGAGGGCCTACTGGGGCCAGGTGGGCTGCTGGGTGCCACCCACATGCTTATGGGCTCCACCGGATGGCTCACTGAGCTCAGCAGCTTCCAGCATGTTCCACAGGTACCTTCAAGGGGACTCCTTCAGGCAGGAAGGCCTATCCCAGGTTCTGATCTGTGGTCCTCCCCAGATGTCCTCGCTGGCACATCTTTTTTCTCACCTCAGCTTCTACTGTCCACCCAATCCTGAGGCTGAGAAAAACACCTGCTCTTCACAGCCAGTGGTACATAGGGAACCCCAGCTCACCCCACCCTCCCTAGCAGGCTCCGGGCCGTCTGCCCACTCACCCCAGGCTCTGGGATGCTGTGCCTGTTTAGAACCTGCACCTCAGTACCTGCGGCTTTTGGCTCCCCTGTGCTGGCAGTGCCCCAGCTCTCCCTGCCTCTGGACTGAGGCACGGGTCTGTGTCCTGGGAGAGAAGGTGGAATGTGGCATCTGATGGTGCTCCGAGAGGGACCGGTCCTCCCTCTCGGAACCTGTTTTTTTGCGGGGATACAAGCACCTGCTTAGTCCAGTTGGGGGATTGAGTGTGAGGGTCCACGTGGAGTCCCTGCCGGCGGTGACACAGTCAGTTCCCAGTTAATGAAGGATGGGGGGGCGTCCAGCACCAGCTGGGCGCCACGCTGAGACGTTAGTGGTTAGAGGCAGGGACAGCGTGGAGTCCCGTCTGAGGTGTGCAGGAGCACGGGGCCATGGCGAAACCATCTCCCTAAAATCCCTGATGGTCACTGGGCACAAACAGGCCTGGGCAGGGTTCCACCGGGGGGTCACAGCTGGATTAAGTGCAGCCATAGTCCTGGGGGCTGCCCAAGGACAAGGGAAACAGTGGCACTTGCCTGGGGTCCCAGGCAGCTGCTGCCTCATTCACACCCCTGCTGAGTACAAGGGTGCTGAGCCACCCCAGATGTGCCCCGAGCCTGGTGCCCAGGACTCTGTGCCAGGGTGGCCCTCAGGAGACGCAGTCCCAGCCTACCACCCACGCAGGCCCTGCCTGGTGCTCCACAACCACTGCCCTCCTAACTTCTTCCAGGTCTCTCCCTGCCCAGAGTTCATCAGGACCAGGGGGTCGGGGGACTTCGGAGTGCAGGATGGAAGCCACGCAGAGCTGGCTGGGCCTGACGGCTTTGTACTGACTGGCCTTGGGCAAAGCTTCGAGCCTGTAATGGGGATCACACCTGTGCTGTCTCCCCGGACAGCTGCAGCCCTGTGTGGAGTGGCCGTGGCACAGAACCTGGCACGCAGTCAGTCCTTGCAAAGAAAGTGAGAAGGTTTGGAGAAGTGGGGCCCACAGGGGCCAAGGTTGATGGTCCTCAGTCTGCAAGGCTGTGCTAACTGCACCAATGGGAAGGGAGAAACAGGAAGTAAAGGTCCTCATTTCCTACTGAGCTCCTTCCACCACCCCAAGCCGCCAGAATGCAGTCCCGCAAGGGCTGGGCAGGAAGGACCGTGACTCCCCGGCCCCAATGGCACCTTCCCCTTCAATGCCTGCCCCACGCACATGCCAACAGGAGAGCTTCCCATGGTGCCGGGAGGCTCAGGGTGATGTCTGCAGCAGCATCCCCTGGGGACCCATCTCTAAGACAGGCACAGAGATGGCCGAGACCTCCTACTGGGGTGGGACTAGGGCTCTGCTTAAAGCCACTGCTTCCTCACTGACCAGAGGAGTCAGGTGGGCCCCCTGGGCTGAGGCATGGACTGCTGTGGGGTCCCTCATCCCCATCCCCTCCGCTTCAGTGAGAAGCAGACAGAGCCTGAGATCAGTTTGCAGACGACTGAAAACCTGAGTGGTTTTTGTTTGTTTCAAGGTTAAAGTCATGTAACAAGTCACCATTTTCACATCTTTAAGTGTACTGTGAATTGGCTTTTAGTATATTCAGAATCTTGTGCAGGCACACCACTGTCTAGTTCCAGAACATTTTCCTCCCGTATCCATTAGCAGTCGCTCTCCTCCATCCCTCCCCCTGCCCCAGCCCCTGGCAACCACTAATGGGCTTCCTGTTTCTGTGGACTTGCCGATTCTAGGTACCTCATAGGAGTGGAGTCACACAGAGTATGTGACCTTTATGTCTGGAGTCTCTCCTTAGCATGAGTTTTCAAGGTTCATCTGTGTTGTAACATGGATCAGTACTTTCTTCTATGGCCAAATAATATTCTGTTGTATGGATAGGCCACATTTTGTTTATCCATTCATCTACTGATGAATATTTGGATTATTTGGGGCTATGATGAATAATACTGCTGTGCGAATCGACATACAAGTTTTTGTGTGAACTTACGTTTTTAGTTCTCTTGGGAGTGGAATTTCATGGTAACTCTCTGTTTAACTTTTTGAGGAATAGCCGTACTATTTTCCTCCTGTTTTCCGTGGTGGCTGCACCTTTTTACAACCCCACCAGCAACACAGGGTTCTAAGTTCTCCACATCCTCACCAACACTTGTAATTATCTGTCTTTTTGATTCTGGCTATGCTAGTGTATGCGAGATGGTATCTCATTGTGGTTTTGATTTGTATTCCCCTAATGACTAATGATCTTGAGCCCCTTTTCATGTGTATATTAGCTATTTGTATGTCTTCCTGGGAGAAATGTCCACTCAAATTCTTTGCTATTTTTAAAATTGGGTTGTTTGTCTTTCTGTCATTGAGTTGTACGAGTTCTTTATATGTCCTGGGTACCAGACCCCTTTCAGTTATATAATTTACAAATAGGTTCTCCCATTTTGTGTGTTGTCTTTTCATTTTCTTGATAACATCCTTTGAATGAAAGTTTAAAATCTGATGAAATCCAGTTTATCTGTTTTTCACTTGTTGCCTGTGCTTTTGGTGTCATAACGAAGAAACCATTGCCTCATCTGATGTCACAAAGATTTCCTCCTGTGTTTTCTTCTAAGAGTTTAATAGTTTCAGCTCTTACATTTAGATCTTTGATGCATTTTGAGGTAATTTTTGTATATGGATATTTGGGTCTCTTGCAATTTCATATGAATTTTAGAACCAGCTTGTCCATTTCTGCCCCCAAAAAAGGCAGTTGGAATTTTGATAGTGATTGCACTGATCAATTTGTAGAGCATTGCTGTCTTTTTTTTTTAATAAGTTATTTTTTTTAATAAATTCATTTTTTAAATTTATTTTTGGCTGCTTTGGGTCTTCGTTGCTGCGCACAGGCTTCTCTCTGGTTGCAGCGAGCGGGGGCTACTCTTCGTTGCAGTGTGTGGGCTTCTCATTGCGGTGGCTTCTCTTGTTGCATAGCACAGGCTCTAGGCGCACGGGCTTCAGTAGTTGTGGCACGCAGGCTCAATAGTTGTGGCTCATGGGCTCTGGAGCACAGGCTCAGTAGCTGTGGCGCACAGGCTTAGTTGCTCCACAACATACGGGATCTTCCCGGACCAGGGCTCGAACCCGTGTCCCCTGCATTGGCAGGCGGACTCTTAACCACTGCGCCACCAGGGAAGCCCTGAGCGTTGCTGTCTTAACACTATTACGTCTTCAAATCACTGAACACAGGGTCTTTTCACTCATTTAGATCTTCTTTAATTTCTTTCAATGATGTTTTGTAATTTTCATTGTACACGCCCTCCCTGTACGTCCTTTGGTAAAATTTATTACTGAGTATTTTATTCTGTTTGATGCTTTTGTAAATGGAATTGTTTTATTCATTTTATTTTTGGATTGTTCATTGCTAGTGTATAAAAATACATTTTTGTATCTTATATCTGGCAACTTTGCTGTATTCATTTATTAGCTCTAATTGTATGTGTGTGTGTTCTTTAAGGGTTTTATATATGAGATCATGTCTTATGTGAATATAGTTTCACTTTTATTTCTTCCTTTCCAATCTGAATGCCTTTTATAGCTTGTTCTTGCCTGGTTGTCCTGGCTGGAACCTCCAGTGCAATGTTGAAAGGAAGCAGGGAGAGTGGACGTCCTTGTCTGGTGCCTGATCTTAGGGGGAAGCTTCACTAGAGTGTGGTGTTAGCTGTGGGTTTTCCATAGATGCCCTTGATCCGGTTGAGGAAGATCCTTCTATTCCTAGTTTCTCTGTGTTTTTATCATGAAAGAGTGTTGGATTTATCGAATGCTTTTTCTGCACCTATTGAAATGATCATTTTCCTTCATTCTGTTAATGTGGTGTGTTATATTGATTGACTTTCATATTTTGAGCCACTTTTGAATTTATGGAATAAATCCTTCTCAGTCATGGTGTATAATCCTTTTACTAAGCTGCTGAATTTGATTTGCTAGTGTTTTGTTGAGGATTTTTACATCTGTGTTCATAAGGTGTACTGGTCTGTACTGTTCTTGTGGTATCTCTGTCTGGCTTTGATACGAGGGTAGTACTGACTTCATAGAATAGTTAGGAAGTGTTCCCTCTGAGAAGGATTGGTGTTGATTCTTGTTAAACCTTTGGTAAAATCACCTGTGAAGCCAGCTGGCTCTGTGCTTATCTTTGTTGGGAGGGGTTTTGATTACTGATTCACTCTCTTTTGTTATAGATCTATGAAGATTTTCTGTTTCTTCAATCAGTTGGTAGTTTGTGTGTTTCTAGGAACTTGTCCATGTCATGCAGATTATCTAATGTGTTGGCCTACAATTGTTTGTGATATTTTCTTTCTATTTCAATAAGGCTGGTAGTAGTGTCTCCATTGTGCTTATTGACTTTAGTGGGTTAGTCTGGCTGTGAGTGGTTTTTCTAAGGAGCCCTCTCCCCACCCCCAAGATGCCACTGTTAGTGCCCCTGGCTTGAGTGGGGAGTGGGAGGGCAGAGTCCCCTGCAAATTTCAGAGGGTCAAGACTCAACCTACCTCTGCTTTCAAGGGTTTCCAGCTCTTCCCAGAAGCCCCAAAGGGTGTAAATCCCACCCCATCAGAAACTAATTATGGCCCCAATAAATCCTGGGCCTGACCTCAGGGGGGGAGTAGGGTTCCAGGAGAACCAGTTGGAGGATAGCAGAGACGTTGTTTAACCCTGGGTGGGCTGAGTGGGGGGGTTAAGCCTGGCATGGAAGGCTTGTGGGCAGAGGTGGGGGCGTCTGAACCTTAAAGGGACGGGAGTTTCAGCTACAGCCTGATAGAAGAGAATCTGCAGCAGTGGGCAGTGCCATTGGCCCCTTGGCCCTGTCTACTGGCTACACCAAGGCCGTATCAGAGATAAGATGACGAGGTAGAGCATGTCAGCAGCTTGCTGGGACCCCTGGCTCACCCCAGGGTGGTGGGTGTGGCTATAGCCCTGAGCATCTCGAGGGAGGGACCATGCTGAGGGTTCATGTGGAGGGGTTGGGGAAGCTGGGGGAGTGCAGAATCAACTAGAAGGAGCTGAGGTGGTGCCTGGGGACCTACTGGCTGGGGTCATTCATGGGAGAGCAGGAAAGCAGTGGGATTGGGAATGGGGAGGGCACTTGGGGGTGGCATGTCCTGCCCACCTCTACCCCCCACCCCCAGAGGCTCTACCCTGCAGAAGGCTGCACAGGAGCCCTAAGTGCAGTGGTGTCTGGGCTTCTTCTCACAGAACCTTAAAAATAGGGCCGAGATGATATCCATCTTCACAGATCACAGCCCACCCCAGAACCAAGAATAAATCTCGAAACACTCAATAATTCAAGTTGGATCCAAATAGATTTTTCTGTTAGCCTGGCAGCCTCTGTGCCCCTTCCCTGGGTCCCCAGGGGCTGAGCCTGAGGGGCTCCCACGAGGTGGTGGGCTGGCCTGACCATTGCAGGTCACACCCAGGCCCCTCAGGACACCCGCCTCCAGGACCCCAGTCTGCCCACACTCCCCTCACCTGGAGCAGTCAGGAATGGAGGACACCCAGGGCTGGGAGTCCTTTATGATCAGGTCAAGGAGGAGGCCCAGCCATGTTCCTAGCTGTCCCAAGGATACCTCCCTCGCCCCCCTACTTTCTGATCACAGGCATTGGCCTGTTTGAGCTTGGGTCTGAGCCAGGCTTCTTGGCCCCTTTGACCAAAACACCTCCCCTCCCCTCCTAGGCTCCTGGGGTCTCAACTCTCCAAGGCTCAAGGGCCAGCCTGGGCTCCAGGGGAGCAAATCCCCCCACTTAGGCCCCAGTCACTGGTGCACACACACCCCTCAGGGTCTGCATTCCTGCCTCCTCCTGGAAGGGTCCCTAAAGGGGCTTCACCTGGGGCTCTGTGGCCTGGAGTGAACAGCTGGGGACAGGAAGCAGGGCCAAGCTTTCTGCCCAAGGCCTCTGCATTTGCTGGGGGTGGGGGGTCCTCATTGGCCTGGCCCACCCACTGCAGGTTTGGCCCAGCCCCAGCAGTCCCTGTTGCACTGCCCTGGCCAGGCCTGAGTAGAGTTTTACCAAATTATTAATTAAAGGCACAGGCATGCGGCAGCTCTGACATCCAAATGAATAACACACTGGGTAATTAGGAGAGGTGTCAGGGAAATGATGGAGCATGGCCTGCTATCCCCAATTCACCTCCCTGGGAAGCAGGAGCAACTTCTCTGTTTCCTACCACGATGGGCGGCACTGGAGGCGGGGTAGGGAGTGCAGGCCAGAGGGGCCAGGGCACAGCTGTTGCTTGTGGACAGGGCTGGGTCCTCCCCAGTCTGGTTGCTCTCCACCCAACCCGGAGAAGACCTGGGAACAGGGCAGGGAAGGCGATAGGTGGGCTAATGGAAGAAGGATGCGGTCCCAAGACAGATAGGCAAGCCGACCTGGAGGGACTCAGAGAGAAAGATACTGGGGGAGACTGCTGGAGGCCCGTTGTGGGGCAGGGGAGGAAGGATCCAGACCTGACTCCAGCACACGGGGTGTCCTGCCCTGGAAGAGGAGACAGCTCCCTAGGCCCTTCCTTGGGGCTGCAGGGGCCTGATAGAGAGCTGGGAGTAGAGAGCAGGCTGGAGTAGTTTTGTCTTTTAGTTACTTAAATTGCACTGGTGTTTTGGTGTTTGTTTGATTTTTAATCGAGGTTATAAACGTACATAGTTTAAATAGTCAAATAGTTCTATAAGATTTGTAACGAAAACCCAGTAGCTCCTTATTCACCCACCCCTCTCCTCTCCTGACTTCCCCTGCTCAGAGGCAAAATTTTGTTATTTTAGTTTTCTTTAGTGTGGGGGTTTTTCATATTTACTTCTAAATAACATGCTAATGCTGCCTTTCTCTTTTTTGTTTTTCTGTTTTTTTAGATTTAGAAATTATCCATTGACTTTCTGCCATGGAGGTTGAGAGTTTGTTCCCTCTCACATAGCCTCTCATACACTTTCCTTCCACCCATCTTCTCATTTTCATTGAATCAGAATTCAATGTCTGCGTTATTCTTTCTTTGCACGTACTGTTCGTAGCTGAGTAATGTAATGTAATTACATCTCCTTTTTTGTACAACCTCTTGTTTTTCCTGCGCTTGATAATTGCCTCATGTTTTGGATTTGGTTTATTTTCTGTGTATCCATTACTTATTCCCAAACCCTGCAATGGAAATATAAATCTCTTTTTGGTACATTCAAAGCATCAGGCCATCTTGAATTTATTTTTTTCTCGGAGCCTGTGGTAGCCAGCTTCTAAGATGGCCTCCTGGGGCTGGTGTAGCCCTATGACCACACTGAACAAGGTCCATCTGTATGACCAGTGGAGGTGCAAAAGTGAGGGTGTGTCATTTCTGATAGTAGGCCTAAAACACATTGGGACTTATGTCTTGATGGTACCCCTCCCTCTCTCTTCCCCCCTCATCATTCACTTTGAGAGAAGTCAGCTGCTGTGTCCTAAACTGCTCTGTGAAGTCCACGTGGCAGAGAACTGAGCCCACCTGCCCGTCACCATGTGAGGGAGCCATCTTGGAAGTGCACCCTCCAGCCCTGGCTGTCATCTGACTGCAACCTCATGAGAGACCCTGGGACAGAACCAGCTAGCCAGTCTGCTTCCAGGTTCCTATCCCTCAGAAACTGTGAGATAATAGACCTTTGTTCTGGAATAATATTTTTATGCAGCAAAACATAACTAATACAGAGCCACTCCTCCCATGCCCACCTGTCTTGGTTGCCTTGTATACCTGATTCACATCCGTCTCCAGGGACCTCTCTCCACCCTCGTTTTGCTCCTGCTCCTGTTATAATGGTGTGCGTCATCTAGTGTCTGCTTGAGAACTACAGCCCCACCCTAGCCCCACTGTAGAAACTGGGGAGACCTTGGAAAGGGGCTTAAGTACCCAGAAGAGTCCTTATTTCTGAGGCACAAGGACACCATGACATCTTTCAGGAGTCTGTCAATAGCCTCAAGATGAGCCACATTGTCCTGTGTCTCCCAGGTGGGTGGGAAATCTGTTGGCTCCTCTGGGCCTGCAGCGCTGTGTGGGGCAAGGCCACCGCTGTCCACGGTGCTGAACTCAACGCCGTCGTGTTGGCCTCGGGTGCCAGCCCCAGACGCTGGGTGGCCTCGGCTCTAGCTTTCCTCCTCTTCAACCCAGATCCCCTCTGTCCAGGCCTCGCCTTTCTGCACTAGGCTGTCTTCCTGCTCAGGGCTCCTTCTTGCTCTTGTAAGCAGACCCCACATGGGCTCTGCAGACAGGCTTGAATCCTGAAGTAAGAGCCTGTAGGTGTTTGAGCTGAGAACTCTCCAGATTACATGTGACAGAAGCAAACTTAAACCACCTTAAGCAAATAATAGGGCCTTGTTAGTTCACTCCAAGGCAGAGCTGGCTGTGAGTGGCCTGGCTGCAACACACGTCTATCCTCTCCCTCTGTGCCATTCCCAGGGGGGCTCCCCTCTGGGTGCTAGATGGCTGGCAGCAGCCCCAGGCTTACCTTCTCAAACCCTGTGGTGTTCCCAGGCAAAGCACAGCCTCTACCCTAAAGGCTCCATCGCAAGCCCCAGGCCCTGGGTTCTGGATGGACTGTGATCACTGCTTAGTTTTATCACTGCAGCTGGAGGGGAGGGGAGGACATGTGTCCAGCCTGGAGCCGGGGAGTGGAGTCAGCTGCAGCCCATCTCATGGAGGGGCGCTCCTCAGTGGACAGACCACTGTCAGCAGAAGGCACACCTGGCTGGGGAAACTGAGGGGAGGGGACTCCAGGCTCTCTGAGGATGCTCTGTTCCCAAGGCCCTAAGAAAGCACCGTCTCTTCCCAGCAGTGCCCCATCTTGTCTCCGGGCAGTTCTCTTCCCATACCAGCAGGGAATGGCATGATTAAGTCTCCATTATTAACTTGCCAATCTTGTTTCTGGGGCACAGATGCTGACGGCTTAGGGGACCCAGTTGGCATATAACGAGGTCTCTGTGACAAATTACTTGGGTGTCAATTAACTATCTAGAGAAATGTCAAACAGGATCTGTCATGCTGGTGGTGAGGGACAGCCAATTAACCCGGAACGGTTAATGCAATCCACGCAATCGCCTGCCTCAGCCTCCGGCAGGGCTGGGAATGAGGAAAAAGGCCTAGGGTGTGGGGTAGGCGGGGCCTGGCCTCCGTCTCCCTGGGACACACTTCTGCAGTCACACTGGGGTGCTCAGCACATGGCTCTTGCCTTGCAGCCTGACTCTGTCCATTCTTTCATTCATTCCACAGCCACCTGCTGGGTCAGGCCTGAACTGGTCACTGCTGGTCAGGGGGTGGGACAGTGCTGGGGAAGGACAAATGTGCAGACAGGTGTCCATGACTTGCGTGGTCTCCACAGGATCCAATATGGATAAGAGTATCCTCAGGGAAGGGTAAACTCTAAAGGGGTGAGGGCAGGGCAGGGAGGTGAAGGAGGAGTGGCCAGGTCCCGGGTGGCAGTCAGGTGGAGGGCACCCAGGGCAGCGCAGACAGAACAGTACCCCGGTCCCAGTGCTCGGAGCCTTTGGCAATCAACTGGCAGACCTGAGCACAATCCAGCTACCCGACTCTGAGCCATAAGACTTGGAGACAGTTTCTTCAAACTTTTCTAAGCCTTTTTTCTCACCTGTAAAATGGGGCTAAAAACCCCCAGTTCCCAGGAGTGTTGTGAGAGCGAATGGGGCCCTGTGTAGACATGCCTGGCCCAGCACAGGTGCTGGCTGAATTTGGATCCCCCTCCTTCTCCCTGCAGGTGAAGCCTTGGTCCCCAGCTCACTAGTGGGAGGCTCAGATGGAGCACGTGCTGGGGAGAGGCACAGGGTGCGGGCGCAGCCTGGGAGGAGAAGGGCATCCTGGAGGGGCTGGTGTGGGCTGGCCAGCGGGCCCACAGGCAGACACAAAGCTGAGGGGCAGGGTTCGGGGACTCTGGCTACCCCACATGGTCACACCATGCCATTTGGGTTTTGCTTGTTTTCAGGAAAGCACACTGGTCACCTGGAGGTGGGTCCCTCTGGTGAGGACCAGTGACCATGCTCTGATCCTACCCTCTTCCCATGCCTCTGCCCGCACCATCCCCCCACCTGGCCCGCCCCTCTGGTAGTGGTGACCCCCCCACCCCACCCTGTGGTAGCCCCCACCCCATGTCTGCTCGGCAGGTGATGGGCAGCTGCCACTTCCCAGCCCCCCAGCTACAGCGCCTCATGCTTATTCATGACACTGACATATGGCACCTCCGTGGCGGGGGGGATCGGAGGGAGCTGCCAATTGTGAGGGTGCAGCGTGTCCCCATTGGAGCCCTGCTGAAGGAAAACAAACGCAAGATGTGAGGGGAGCAGAGGCGGCCTGGGGGCGTGCGTGTGTGTGCCTGCGTGTGCCTGTGCTCGCCTGCACCACGGGGGCGCCGGGAGGAGGGGAGGAAAACAAAGGGTGAAGGCGGGGGAGAAAGGGAGGCTGCAGGGCTTGGAAGTGAGCTTTGGTTGTCATGGCTTCTGCCGTCTCAGTTAACGGGGTCCTCAGAGGCCAAGCTGTCCATCCCTCTGCCCCAGGCAGGCTGGCTCACACCAGCCTAAGACCCCTTTCACCTCTCTCCCCCTCACCTCTCACATGGGACACTGGGCTAGAGGCCATGAACAAGATAAGGGCTCAGCAGCCAGCAGCCCCATTTGCAGATCATTGGAATGTTCTAATTCTTTCCAGAATCAGACAAATTTAGCTTATGTCAAGCCAGAGTCCATAGGGCTCCAGACTTAGCCAATTTATTTTCCTGTTTTTATAGAGGATGGAAAAGTATGTGCACCACCACCCAGCAGTTCCCCTCCCCCAGGCTGGGCTGGCCCTCCAGTGCTCTGCTGGCCATCCACGGGCTACAAAGCTCTGTTCCTTGGCTGGGGAGGGCAGAGCAGAGACAAAGACCGAGCTCTTGGGGTCCTCAGCCAGCCCCTCCTCCTGGACCCAGGGCTTGAGGCTGCTGCCATGGAAACGAGGCTCTTTGCCAACTGGCCACGTGCATCCCGGAAACAGTAGGTGAGTCCAGGAGCCAGTGGGTCCAGGAACTGTGACCACCTCCCAGGAGGCCCAGCCCTAGGATCCCTTCACCCTGCTCTGCCATCTACCCCCATTGGTTGTAAGAACTCAGGAGAGAGAGAGAAGCTTGCTGAGGGAGCCTGGGATGAGGCTGGGGCCAAGACAGAGTGAGGAGCCCCATGAGGCCCAGCCGAGGGTCCCACACTTGTACAGGAGCTGGATGCTCTGAACCCTCTTCCACAAGCCTTCACACACGCTGTGTGCAGTGGCTGACCCTGTGGGGTCTGTCCATGGAGTCCACCAACCCCCTCACTTTAGGCCTTCCCCAGGGAGTCAGGGAGCTGTAGAAGCCTGTCCCCCAAGGGTGCAGCCTGCTAGAGAGCTGCCCATCCAGCAACTCCCCCGCAGGACACTCTGATTCCGGCCTTGGACACCCTGGTCCCCAGACCTGGTAGGCTGTCTGGGTGGCCTGACCCCCTCCTGGCCCAGCCTTGGATGAGGGGCCCCTGCCCCAGCCAAGTGTCACGTGAGCCCTGTGCCTGGCTGGCATGCTCTCGTCCGGCAGGCGCAGGGCCGCTGCGCTTCAGGCACCGCTGTACATAGAGGCATCTGCTGTTCACTGTCTCCGGGCAGATGGGCTGCCAGTGAGCTAAGTGTGTGCGGGGGAAGGGGTGCCATAGGAACCCCTTCCCGCGGTAGCATGGGGGCGGGAGAGGCAGGCGCCTGCCTAGGGAGAGCAGGGAGCACACAGGAGGGAGGGGCTAGGATCGCATGGGCTCCCCGTTTGGGGTGAGGCCTGTGGTGCTGGTTCCTGGGCAAGGAAATCCCAGCAGGACCGCCGAGGGGAAGGGAAGCCTGGAAGCAACCCCCCTGTCACCACCGGCTGGGTGGCCTTGGGCAGGTCCCTTTCCTCTCAGGGCCTGAGGGAATGAGTTTGGATCGTCTTCAGGATGCCTTCCAGTTCCTAAACCCTGAGCTTCAGCAGGATGGGGGCATCCTGCCGTGTGAGGGACCTCCTGTGTGGCAGGGGAGTGGGGGGCGACACACCCGCACAGTCTGCTGTGGCTCCTAGAGAGGTTGGGGTAGTGCTGTGTGTCAGGTGAGGTCACTCTGCAGAGTGGGACTCAGCGCCGGCTTTTGCAGCCCTGCCTGGTGGCAGCGGGAACCACACAGTGTGGGTCCCGGCAGGTGATGGGGGCAGGATGCCAGCTGAGGTGGGAGCCCTGCCCTGATACAGACATGGCTACCCCAAAGCCCAGCCTGCTGGACCTGGACCTGGGGCCCATGAAGGGGGAAGTGTGGGAAAGTCGACAAGGAAACAGCCCAAGACCACCGACAGCCTCGGAAACGCACCCATGGGGCAGCAGGAAGGCCTGGGGCAGGGGTGGGGGAGGCCCACTGGGCAAACCCCAGAATCCTGCTCTGGGAAAACCTAAAGGCTCCTCATTCATAATGATGGTGAGCAGAGCCACTGGGGCCTGGCTCAGCGCCCCCCTCGTGTGCCAGATGCCACCCTGAGCACTTGGCACCGTGGCCTTCAGTAATCGGCCCAGTAGTGGGGGAGGCAGCCATTACCCCACTAGACAGAGGTGGAGACTGAGGCTTCGAAAGATTACGTGGCGGCGGAGGCCTGTGGGCCAGTTGGTGGCTGAGCTGGGAATGGAGCCCGAGGCCAGCTGGCTGCACAGCCCTGACGGTCAGCTCGACCCCCTGGGCACCCTGCTGCTAGGTGCCTTGACCCTCCACAGCTCCAGAAGCCCAGGGGAGGGTGCCAGGTGCCTGGTGTCCCCTCCTCCTTCCTCCGTCCCTGGGAGGCCCCCACCCCACCCCTGCAGCCGCCTCCACCCGCCTGGCTGCAGTGACTCAGCTCAGCTGTTCCTCAGCCACTCTGCTTGCTGGTGCTTGCCTTTCTTCTTCTTTTCCAACGTGTGACATTGCCACTGTGCTGTGGCACAGTGACTACCTCTGCCCCGGACTGTCCGTGGTGGCCCCAGCTTGAGGTGGCCAGATGGCCGGGCCTCACCCCCAGACTCTGGTCATGGGAAGAGACTGTCACCTCCAGAGCGGGCACAGTCCTCACCTTAGTTCCGCCTGACTCGGGCACAGTGCCAGGGGACACCTGTCCAAAGTCACCCTTCGCAGCTGCCTCAAGGACCTGTGTCCTTGACGTTGTAAGTTGGGCATCAAGAGGCCAGAAACCCTTCTAGGGAGGGTGACCCGGAGGGGATGGCCAGAGCCCCACTTTTCAAGAAAGGCGTAAGAAATGGAGAGATGTGTCCTGGAGAAGACTGGGGCAGGCGCATTGCCCATTGCCAAGGCGGGGGGTGGGGGAGTGAGTTACACAAAGAAGGAAGGGCTTTCCCTCAATGAAGGAAGACTCCCTGATACTTGGGACTGTCAGTGGAATTCGCTGTTTTGTTAGGTGGTGAATTCCCTGTTCCTAGGAAGATTGAAGCTGTGACATGGACAGGATTCTTCATGGGGTTGAGCCCAGTGTGGTGGAGTTGGTGGGAAGAGCATTAAAAGCTGGAGTTAGACGTTTCGGGTTTGAGTCTCAGGTTTGTGTAAACTCAGGCAAGTCATTAAACCTCTCAGAGCCTCAGTCTCCTCTTCTGTAAAATGGGATTAGTATTTCCTTCACAGGCAGTAGTGAGGATCTGAGGAGACAGTGTAGGATAAAGGGCAGTGTAAACTGCAGAGTGCACACAGATGTTTTTATATTCTGGTTCTGACCCATGCATCTTGCATCTTGAAGGTTCTCCATCTCTGAGAGCATTTTCTGCCAAGGATGGGAATGAGCCCCATCAGAAGAAATGGCCCAAACTCCAACAGAGAATTTGGGGAAGAGGAAAGGAAGCACTTTGGGAGGTAGGAAGTCAAAAGATGAAGGGATTGTGGGACCCACCCTTCCCCTTGGGCAGGAGGGGCAGGGCAGCTTCTCCTGCCTCCTGGACTTGGAGGTCTTGGGGGTCTGAGGCGCAGGGGGGCCTGGGAGCCCTCAAGGAGATGGGGTGTTCATGATGCCTGGCCTTGGGGAAAAGACAATGATGGGGATACGGGAGGTGGTGGGAAGCTCTGTCTGGGCAGCCACAAGCTGACTTGGGGTTTGAGTAGCGAAAGGAGATTCGACAGCCCCATGGATGCTGGGCTCGGGCAGCTGGTTTCTCCTGCCCGAACGTCCCTTTCCACCTCACCTCTTCCTCTTCTCCCTTGCCACCTTCTCAGTGCCCATTTATTATGCCTCTTGGAGTGGTTGAATGGCTGGGGGCCCAAAGATGGAATCCTAGAACCTCAGAACGTGACCATACTCAGAATAGAGTCTTTGCAGATATAACCAAGTTCAGGATCTTGAGATGAGGTCATCCTGGATTAGAGTGGGTCCTAAATCCAGTGTCAGGTGTCAGAAGAGAAAAGCAGAGGGAGATTTGAGACTTAGACCCAAGAGACGACCGTGTGAAGTTGGAGGCAGAGACTGGAGTGGTGCGCCCACCAGCCAAGGAACACCAAAGATGGCCAGCAGCCACTGGAGGCTGGGAGAGAGGCCTGGGATGGTTTCTCCCTCAGAGCGCAGCAGCTGCTGGGAGTTTGGGCTCTGTGAACTAAAAGGGTTTCTGGGGTGGCTGCTACCTTGCTGGTGTTCTCTGAGTCCCTTGCAGTAAGAGTGGGGGAATGTGACCTGGGCTCCACCAACCAAGGTTCACCTGAACAGACTGACTCAGAAGCAGCCAACACCAGAAAGCAGATCCCCCCGCATCTCTTTTCTAGCAACGGTGGGGGTGGAAGGCCCTGGCTTATGGGCAGAAGTGCCCTGTCACGCGTGGGCTGCTGGGTCTGTGCCCAGTGGTGGAGGCCTTGTAGTTGGGGCCTTGGTCCTGGGCGTGTGGCCACTGAGCAGAGACTTTCTTTGCCATTAAGCTAGCCAGAGTGTGTCCTGCTGGTTCTGAGCGGTATAAGGGTTAAGGAGACCTCTGTCCGTGGGGCAGGGAGGTCATGCCCCAGAGAGAAGCTCCTAGAAGCCCTTCTTCTGCTAATCCTGGCTGGATGAGAGTTGAACTCTGCCCCAGGGACTTGTGGGAGTGGAGCTGGCCAAGAGGTCCGTGGGGGTCAGGAGGAGGACACAGCCTGGGCTGGAAGCACCCGGTCAGGACAAGGTGGCCCCCACTTTCCCCACAGCTTTTCCCTGGGCCTGGCACCCACTCTCCCCCCTCCATCCCTCCTCAGGGCCCCTGTCCTCCCTCCCTCTGTCCTCCTTCTCTCCCCTACACCCTTCTTGGAAATGAAGTCATCTAGAAAAATAATCAAAAAATAGAAAGGAAAAAAAAAAAGCTAAGAAAATGGGATTTTTTTCCCCTTCAAACATTTGGTAAGACACCTCCCACACGGATGAGTGTCCACCGGGGCCTGTTTTTGTCCGAGGGAGACTCGGGCTTGAACGCCTTGGGTGGTGTAAGCCAGGTGGGCCTCCCGACTCCCCCACCGTGGGGGTCTGCGCTCAGCCTCTTCCTGCAGACCAGCCAGGGTCAGCCCCTGAAGCCTGAGACCCCAGGTGATGCCTTCAGCAGAAGGCCCACGAGCCCCTGAGGCAGAGGCAGGGTGGGGAGAGAGAACAGGAGGGTTCAAGTTCAGGGGGGAATATTAGCTCCTAAGTGAGGTCTCTGCCTCCAGTCTCTCCCGTCTTCCCACCAGCCCACGCCTTGCCTTGCTGCAGAGTTCTCGTTTGTTTATTTATAATTTAAACTCAGCCTGCTTCTAAGAAAGCTCAAGACACTTACTAAAAAGCTGCTTCCGCGAGCTGGGTCGCGCTCCCTCAGCCTTGGGCTCAAAGTCCATGGACACTATCCCGTTGCTCAGCCTGGCTCCCAGGGCCCCCCGGCCCTGGCCCCCAAGGCAGCCTGTCCCACCACCCGGTGTGCACCCGGCTTTCAGACAGACCCTTCCAGGGCAGCTTGCTGGGGTGATCGGGCCTGGGGTGCCCCCTCCCATCTTGGAACCAGCCCCTTCCTCCCTGGCCCCTGTGGAGGGACCTGGGGACGTCTGTACCCGTCTTGTGCCCCTCGGCCGTCTGTTCTGTCACAGTCACCTGGCACAGGCTGCTCCTTTTGCCCCCAACTGGACTCGCCCGGCCCTTGAAGGGGTGTGACCGAGTCATGTCACTGTTGACAACGATGGATGATACGGTGGTGAAGGTGGGGGCTCCCCTCTGCGTCTGGAATGGCATCAGGCCTGGGGTGCCATGTCTCTCGGGCATAGGTTCCCATGGTTGATGTAAAGGAAGGGAAGGGCCTGTGGGGGAAGGCTCGGCAGGGGAGAGCCTGCAGAGGAGGGCAGGGGTCACCCTGATGGTTTCGTCTGAACCCCAGGTAGAAGCCAAAGATGCCATTTTCTCATTTCTTCAGGATCTAGTGACCAAGTGCAACTCCATCCACCAGGGAGGGGCAGGGCACCCACCACAGTGAGGACCCACATTGCTGCACTTGGCGTCCTCATTCCGAACTTCCCAGCCCAGCTGGGCCTCAGGACTTCTTGCTTCCTGCAGGAGGGTCACCTTGATCCTGGGTCTCCCTTCCCTCAGCCTTGCATCTTTGGGCTCACTTTTCCATCTCGTGGCAAAACAAGCAAGCGTTGGCACTGCCCCGGCTCCTTCTCAGATCCGTGCCATCCCGGGCCAGATAAGGGGCTTACCAGGACAACTGGCAAACAGCACTTCATTTCTCCAGTCCCCAGTTCCTCCTCTGTAAAACGGAGCTAATGACGCCGACCTCAGCCCTGCAAACAAGATAAAGCCCACTGAGCACACATTTGCTTCCTTCCCCTCTGAGAGCCTCAGTTTTCCCATCTGTAAAGTGAAGCCCTCTCTCAGGCTGTAGACCCAACTCCTGCAGAGCAGGCTGGATGCCTCTGCCAGCTGGAGGACGCATCATGGGCAAGGGGCAGGGGCTGCCCTCCTCTCCTACTATTTGCGGGTTCAAGATCCCACTGGCCTGGCATCATCAGTTGTAACCAGTGTCCCTCCCTCCCTCCCTCAGCCTGAGTGGACACCGCCTGGCAGAAGGATCCCTGACAAGGAGAGCCCTCAGGGGTTGCCCTCAGTAAGCCTCAGTGGAAAGGGCAATGCCAGGTGGGTCATGCCAGGAATGCTCGGCCAGTTGGCGATCACAGTAGAGTATGGCCTTCCCCTGGTTCCGGCTCTCCTCCTTGCCACTGCGTTCCATGGGGCCACAGATGCCATGGCTGCGGGGGCTGAGGCAGACCAGATGTCCGTTCCAGGCCAGAAGGACAGTGCAGCATGGCCCCGTGCTGACACAGCCCTGGAACCCTAGACTTTGGAGCTGAGAGGGAGGCAGGAGCAGGAGGGCAGGTGGAGAGGAGCCAGGTGGCTCCTCTCCTGAAGGAAACGCCTTTGAGCCACAGACCGGCCCAGGAGCATCTGGCCGGTGGCCTGTGCCCGGTGGCCGGGTGGCCTGTGCCCTGCTCCCCACAAGGCTGGCGGCATATGGCTGCCCTGGCTCACCCAGCCACACACCATGCAAAGAGCTCCTCTCCCAGTGCCCACACCCACAGGGAAGCCAGTTGTCTGGACACTTGGATGCAATTCTGGGCAGCCCTGGATGCTTGTCTGGCTTCCCGCTTGAGAAACAGCATTGGGCCCTGGGAAGAGCACAGCCTTCTCAGCCACAAAGAGCTGGATCCCAGGAATTGCATCAGCACAGAGTAGACAACCAGTGATTGTCATCCACAGTGCACACTTCACGCCAGAAAGGCCTCCGGGGACTACCAGGAGGAACTCCAGAGGCCCCACTCTGGACGCTGAGCCCACCCTCCTTACGCTGTGCCTCACACGCCCGGCCTCAGCACTGCCCTACGCGTGGTGATAATCACTCTCCTCTTTCCCTCCCACTAGACTGAGAGCCTTGAGGGCAGCACCAGACTCTCTCACCCAGTTCAGCACCCAGCAGAGTGCCAGGCACGTGGGAGGGGCTGCTGGCACCAGCCAGCGACATCTGGAGCCCAGAGGATTCTGAGCTGAGGATGATGGTGTTTGGAGGATAGGGCTCCCTGAGACGCCTTGGGCCTCCCGCAGGAATGGGAGGCTACTCTGGGAGTGAGATATTGAAAGTAAGGCACTTGGCATGTGGGCAGTCAGCCAGTCCTGGCCAGTTCTCCTTCCAGAGAGGGTGACCCAAGGGATTCACCACCCTTCTTGGGAAGGAAAAGAAGACCCCCTCTTCCACCTGCTCAGTCTACAACACTGAGTACCTGCTCTGGTCTAACAAGACGAACTCTTGGCCATGGAGCTTTCAGACAACATATAAGTACATTATTAACTCTGTTAGATGGTGACAAGACCTACGGAGAAAAATCAGGGCAGGGAGTATGGGGACTGTGGGGTGTAACTTTAAGCAGGTGGGTCACCTCACTAAAGAGGCGAGCATCCTGCTAATGTCTTGGGGAGGCGCGTCCCAGGCAGGAGGACCAGCAAGTCCAAAGGTGGGGTGGGGGAAGGGGCGGGGTATGGAGCAAGGTCAGTGAAGAGTCAAGCAGTCGGCGAAGCTGAAGTGGGGGAGCAGGGAGGGGCTGGCAAACGGGGCAGGAGGGCCTTGACTCTTGAGAGAAGCAGGGCACCACAAGATGACACGGACTGAAAGGCGCAGCTGGGAGACCCGGCGAGAGGTTGGACAGTATTCTAGGCGACTAAAGGTGGCCCAGACCAGGGTGGTCGCAGCGGAGGAGGCAGAAGGTTCCTGTTCTGGGCACATTTCGGTGGCACAGCCAGCAGGGTCCGCTACCACACGGTACGCGGGAGTAGAATCCAGGTGGCAGCCTAGGCCGGTAGCCCTGTCCCACGCTCCCTTGTCCCGCGCTGACCGGAAGCCGGGAGGCCGAGCTCTCGCGGGAGCACCTCCCGGGCCCCGCCTCTGCGCTCCGCCAATCGTCGCGCGCCTGAGAGCGTTGTCGTGGCAACCCCGCCCGGCGTCTGGGTCCCGAGGTTCTGTCCTAGAGTGTGGCCTCCGGGCCTCGGAACCCAGGTCTACGTGTGGTCTGGGTCCCGCCGTTCCCGCGCTAGGGGTCACGAGCGTCCTCCTCCCCAGGGTGCCCTCTCAGGAGGGTTCGGGAGCAGGAGACCGCAGAAAGCCCAGTCGACCCTTTTAACGTTGTCCGAACATTTTACACCCACTGTCCCGGAAGTTGAGGAGCCAAGGCCGACACCCACGCCTCCCGGAGGGCTACCCCGCCTCCCTCGGACACCACCCAGCCCGGAACATGCTCGCCGCCCCTTGCGACCCCGATTCCTCGCGGAGGAGCGGGTCGTAGGGAGAGAATGCCCCTAGGCTGCAGACTCTCTGAGGACGGGGACCCCGGTCCAACGCATCGATTGTCTAAGGCTAAGGAAGGAGGAATGAAAGCACGAGTATGAGGTAGTGTGAACTTGAGAGGGAGTCGTTGTTTTAGGTTCACCCAGAAATCGAACTCAAAGGAAAGTTACTGCAACTGGGGAGGAGCACAGTTGGCTGGAGAATTTGGTTTAAATATAAATAAATAAAATTTAAATTACATAAGCAACACGTTTGGTGTAAAACACGAAAGTATAAAAATCCTAGATCCCATCGCAAGATAAACCACTGTTGACACTTCAGAATATTTTCTTCTAGTCTTTTTTTCTCAATATGTTGCATACACATTTTTTTCAGATAAAATTTATGCATGTGCTGCAGTGCCTCATAGACCCTTATGTGTGAATGGGAGTGGAGGCTCCTGATTTGATTGAAGGCTTTTCCCTCCCCAGTATCTCAGTTTCTCCCCTAACACACACACAACACTCAAGGGCACACACATGTGCACTGATGCAGCTGATAACCAGTGTAGCTTCTAGTTCCCAGAGCCCCACCTTCCAAATGCAGAGGTTGTCCTGGGGGTGACAGCAAGCTCTCCATGCTCCATGTTTGTTTCTACAGTCTCAAGTTTTCTCCACCTTCTTCTAGGTTAGGGGCGCTGTGGTGGGAGACAGGGTCAAGATGAGGCTTGAAGAACCCACCAATCCAGGTGAGGGAGGGAAATTCAAGCAAGCAGGCCTAACAGAGGGCTCCACCTTCCAGGCGTGAGAGGGTCCTGGGAGAAATAGGAGAAGCAGCCAGGTCAGATGGGGAGGCAGCAAGGGGCCCAATACAAACACTTTGCCTCTGCCGTCCCTGGGGACCACTGGGCATGCTGTTGGACCAATAACCAAAGGAGGACCACACACACACACACAACACACGGTTTCACCAGACAAGGGGACACATTGTAGCCTGGCACCTTGGAAGAAGCCCCCCAGCTAGCCCACCCTCCCGGGCACAAGTTGGAAGCAATGTGTATATGCACTGGGGCAGGGGAGGCAGATACACCCCCTCATCTGAGCTCCCTTCCTAACCTGGGGGCCAGTTATTCACAAGTCTGACCCCTTAGCCCTCCTGGCTGAGCACACACAGGGTTATGGGAATGACGTCACCATCCATCCAGACCGAAACATCAGACATCTGTGTAGAACTTTATGTCCTTGGCTCCTTGGTACCTGCAGGTGTGGACTGATTTTCTCTTTTCCACAAACTTTTTTTTTTTATTCCTTTGGCCGCTCTTTAGTTCCCTGACCAGGGATAGACCCAGGCCCTTGACAGTGAAAACGTGGAGTCTTAACCGATGGACCGCCGGGGAATTCCCTCCACAAACTCTGTCTTAAAGGGTGTCTTGAATGTGGTGGCCCCTCTGCTCAGAAAGGGGGTGGGTAGGCGCCTCTGCACTGTCCACTAGGATGCTTGTCTCCCTGGGTGCCTAGAGCTGATGCAAACAGCCCTGTGTAGCTTGCCGCAGCTGAATTCTTATCTCAGAAGCCCCTTAGAAAGTGGTTCTGGGACACAAAGGCCATCCGTGTGCTCTCATCCTCCCTCCTTCCTGCACTGGAGGCAGAAGGAGCGACCTCCCCCACTGAGTAGCCACAGGGAACGCTGCTTCAGATGCGCTCCAGACAGAGCCTCCTGATGGGTCTTCCAGAACATTTCTTTCGAAAATTGCGGCACACTTCTCTGCTTAAAACCATCCAGTGGCTTCCCATATGATTCAGAGTAAAACCCACAGTTCTTTCCATGGTGTATGAAGTATCAGTTACCTTCCATCCAAGGACCCCCAGGAACACAACTGCAGTGAAATGGAGTGAGGGCAACAGCACACCGTGGGGAGCTGGGGGGGTTGTCCATAGGAGGTGTTAGGAAGGACTCTGGAGACGGGCTTGTGCTGGGGAAACTGGGGCTGGGGTGGAGGCTGTCGGGAAGCAGGGTTGATGCCACAATCAGGTATCTTAATAATTTGTGTCTAGAAGGCAGGAGAACAGAGCAAAGCTTAGGCTGAAATTGGTAAACCCACGCCAGTCCGCAAGGAAAGGGGACCAGGGCCCATTTTTAGGTCTGGACAGTGTCCACGTTCTGTGTTCAGATATGACTGCAGAGGCCTCTTGTCTCTGTCTCCATCCATCTCAGTCACAGAGTGGCTGTGTCTGATGACAGTGACATTGGTTGTTTGTTTTTTTTTTTAAAGATTTATTTATTTAATTTATTTCTGGCTGTGTCGGGTGTTAGTTGCAGCACGCGGGATCTTCGTTGCTGTGCATGGGCTTCTCTCTAGTTGTGGCATGTGGGTTTTCTCTTCTCTAGTTGTGGCGTGCAGGCCCCAGGGCTCGTGGGCTCTGTAGTTGTGGCGCGCAGGTTCCAGAGTGTGTGGGCTCTGTAGTTTGCAGCGCGCAGGCTCTCTATTTTAGGCGCGCGGGCTCAGTAGTTGTGATGTGAGGGCTTAGTTGCCCTGCAGCATGTGACATTTAGTTCCCTGACCAGGGATCGAACCTGCATCCCCTGCATTGTAAGGCTGATTCTTTACCACTGGACCACCAGGGAAGTCCTGACAGTGACACTATTGAGCCATGCAATTGTCAGCACAACACCGAGGCCAGGTGTTTTTCTCCTTCTCAAGCCCCTGTGTGACCTGACCAGCCCCCCAACCCCTGCCCGCCTCCAGCTCTGTGCTTTCCTGCCATGTTTCTGCCCGGTCCATCTGCCCAGGAACCCTTCCCTGCCCCACCTCACTCTCTGTCCCTTTATCTTGCTTTGGGCTCTCACCATCGCCTTCCCTTCTGCTAAGTGAGTCCTCCATCCTCTGGTCCCTCCTCAGCTCTTGCTCCTCTCCCCAGGCCGCCACAAAATCCACAACAGGGAGAGTCTGGTCACACGCCAGGGTGTCACACTACTAGGGGCAGGGGATGGTTCTCAGGGGCAGCTCTTGTCCTCCCAAAGCACTCGGGCATTTTCCGGGGTTGGTGACCCCACTCTGCGCTGCTGTCCCTGCTGCAGCACTTAAGAGACCCAAGCTGGCTGTGGTGGGTGTGTGACGTGCAGAGGCAGTTTTGACCAGACAGCTTCTCAGCCTCCCCTTTCTACTGCCAGATGCCAAGGGGCCAACAGTCTGGTGACCCTGAGCCCTAAAGAGCAGAGAAACTGGAGCTCGGAGGCTCTGCCCGAAGCCAGTCTGACTCTTTCTGCTGAAGGCAAGGACCCCACGCTAGCCAGGGTTGGCCACTGACGTTCCCAGCCCTCCGGCCTTGGGGCCTCCCATTCCTTTGCTCTTAAAACAGAAGGACGTTAGCCCCTCCATTCATTTCTTAGGCTGCCATAATAGGATACCACAGACAGGGGAGCTTCAAACAATAGAAATGTACTCCCTCACAGTCTGGAGGCCAGAAGTCTGAAATCACGGTGTCAGCAGGTTGGTTCCTTCTGGAGGCTCGGAGAGAGAATCTGTTCCAGGCCCCTCCCCAGCTTCTGGTGGCTGCTGGCGATCCTTGGCATCCTTGGCTAGTAAACACATCATCCTTGGCTAGTAAACACATCATCCAGTCTCTGCTCTGTCTTCACATGACCTTCTCCCTGTGTCCTGTGTCCCTGTGTCTTCGATCAGATTTCCCAGTCTTTGAATTAGGGCCCCCTCTAATCCAGTAAGATAGCATCTTAACTTGATGACACCTGCAAAGACCCTATTTCCAAATAAGGTCACATTCACAGGTTCTGGGTGGATATGAATTCTGGGGGGACACTACTTACCCCAGTACAGCCCCCATCCATATAAAGTGGAAAACCCAGAGTCCCATGAGGATCCCCACGTTTCTCTGGGTCATCTGCCTTCACATTCCCTGCTTCTGCTGCACACTCGATGGCGGGAGGGGTCTACACTGGACACCACCCAACTTGGTTTGTGCAAAGCATCGTTCACATGGGCCCTTCTGGGAGCAGACGTTCACCAGTGTTTGGGGTGACAGAGCAACTCGTTACAGATGACAACACAGGCATTTCTGGCCAACTGGGCTTTCCCCCTTTGGTCTTTCTCCACCCCGTCACATCTTTTCTCTCCCCAGTTCTCTGTTCTGCAGATTCTCACCTCTTCTCTCCCAGGATGTCTGTGAAAACCACAGTCCCTTTTGCTGCTGTGCAAGCAGCTCCCTTCACCTTTTCCTTCCTGCCTCGACCCCTGCAGGCAGGGGAGAGGGTGAGTTCCCCTTCCAGACTAACAAAAGCCATTGGTGTATTTTCCTAAACTGAGTCAAGCCAGCCTGTGACATGTACCAGCTCCCCTGGTGCATGAAAGCAGTTGGCTCTTATTTCAAAGAGCGTTTCTGGTTTTTTTCTTCTTTCCACATCTGCGCTAACATTCTGTGATTCTTAGAGAACCAGAATTCTGAAGAGTAAAGCCCAGAGCCAAGAATGTTCAATCCAGAAGGAGCTTCTAGGAGGAAGGAAACAGACATGACTTCTGCCCGCTGGGGTTCTGGGTTGGGGAGACTCGGAGCTGTGCAGACCAACCGGGTGCAGATGGCACTGCCAAGGGAACACAGGTGCAATGAGACAGGATCGCAAGGAGGACTAATTTACACCGGGCGGGGGATCAAAGATGAGTAGGATTTAGTCTAGCAAATTATTTCTTGGATATGACACCAAAAACACAGTGCAGAGGCAGCTTTGACCAAAAAATAGCTAAGTTGGACTTCATCAAAATAAAAAACTTTTGTGTATCAAAGGGTACTATCGAGAGAGTGAAAAGACAACCCACAGTATGGGAGAAAATATTCACAAGTTATATATCCAATAAGGGATTAATATCCAGAATATATAAAGAACTTCTATAACTCAACAACAAAAAACCAAGCACCCGATTTTAAAATGGACAAAGGGTTCAAAAGGACATTTTGCAAAAGAAGATACACAAATAGCCATAAGCACATGAAAATCAGTATATCAGGGACTTCCCTGGTGGCGCAGTGGTTAAGAATCCACCTGCCAATGCAGGGGCCTGGCCCAGGAAGATCCCACATGCCGCGGAGCATCTAAGCCCATGTGCCACAATTACTGAGCCTGTGCTCTAGAGCCCGCGAGCCACTACTACTGAGCCCATGTGCCACAGCTACTGCAGCCCACGTGCCTAGAGCCTGTGCTCTACAGCAAAGAGAAGCCACCACAATGAGAAGCCCGCACACCGCAACGAAGAGTAGCCCCCGCTCACTGCAACTAGAGAAAGCCCGCGCGCAGCAACGAAGACCCAACACAGCCAATAAATAAATTTATTTATTTTAAATAATCAGTATATCACTAACATTGTGTGATATCACATGATATCACTAATCATTAGGGAAATGCAAATCAAACCCACGTAAGATAGCACCTCACACTCATTAGGGTGGCTACCATCAAGTAACAACAACAGCAGAAATAACAAATATGGGTGGAGACGTTGGAACCTAGTACGCTGTTGGTAGGAATGTAAAATGGTGCAGCCACTGTAGAAAACTGTGTGACAGTTCCTCAACACCTATACATAGAATTACCATATGATTCTACTCCTAGGTATATACACAAAAGGATTGAAAGTAAGGACTAAAACAGATACTCGCACACCCATATTCTTAGCAACACTATTCACAAAAAGGTGGAAACAACTCAAGTGTCCATCAACAGGTGAATGGATAAATAAATGTGGTCTATCCATACAGTGGAATATTATTCAGCCATAAAGGAATGGCATTCTGACACAAGCTACAAGATGGAGGAACCTTGAAAACATTATGCTAAGTGAAAGAAACCTGACACAAAAGGACAAATACTGTATGATTCACTTAAATGAGGTCCCTAGGATAGGTAAATTTTGAGAGACAGAAAGTAGATTAGAGGTTACCAGGGGTTGGGGTAGGGGGTAGGGAGTTAATGTTTAATGGGTACAGAGTTTCTGTTTGGGGTGAAGAAAAAGTTTTAGAAATAGTGGTGATACTTGCACAACATTATGAATATAATCAATACCAATGAATTGTACACTTAAAAATGGTTAAAGTGGTACATTTTATGTTATATATACTTACCACAATTTTTTAAAACTAGTAATGTAATATACCAAAAGCCATTGAGCTGTACACTTTAAATGACTAAATTTTATGGTATGTGAACTATATCTTAATGAAGGTATTAAAAATGAAGGGAGGGCTTCCCTGGTGGCGCAGTGGTTGAGAGTCCGCCTGCCAATGCAGGGTACACGGGTTCGTGCCCCGGTCCGGGAAGACCCCAAATGCCGCGGAGCGGCTGTGCCCGTGAGCCATGGCCGCTGAGCCTGCGCGTCCGGAGCCTGTGCTCTGCAACGGGAGAGGCCACAACAGTGAGAGGCCCGCGTACCGCAAAAAAAAAAAAAAAAAAACCACACACACACACACACACACACACACACAAATGAGGGGAGCCCTCCTCCCATGCAAGTCCCATGCAAAGACGCGGAAGTTTTAGGCAGGGGCTTGATGCATTGGAGACACTGGCGGGCCTGAGGCCTCCCAAGGATGGGGCAGGAGCAGGGGCGTCTCTCCAGCCCTCCCTCCCTGCACCCAGCCCTGCCCGCTGCCTCTAGCACTTCCTCTGCAGGCTGGTTCTGTGCTGAGCACACAGCCTCCCCTCAGAAGCCAATTTTCTACATAGCGAAAATGTTTTCTCTGTGTCCACTTTAGCAGATGGCCCCCCACCTTGGCCTGAATTGAGAAGCGCAGAAATCAAACAGCAGACAGACGGCTTCCTTAGCAATGCCTTGTAGGCACACAAGCATGCAAGCTCACACCCGCCCTCCTCCCCCTCCCCCATCCTCCGGCACCATTTGCCTTCCGTGTTTCTAAGCCTGAAGCTGGCCCAGGTGCCTGAGCTGAGCCTTCTTCTTCCGCCCCTCAGACCACCCACCGGGCACCTGGCCCCAAGTACTTCCTCATGGTAGGTGCTCAGGAAACAGGTCCTCGATAAGTGAATGAATGCATGAATGTACGTTTTTCTTTATTTCTCTTTTTTTAAAACTGGAATATAGTCGATGTACAATATTGTATAAGTTACAGTTGTACAATATAGTGATTCACATTTTTTAAAGGTTATACTCTATTTATAGTTATTATCAAATATTGGCTATATTCCCTGTGCTGTACAATATATCCTTGTAGCTTATTTTGTACATAGTAGTTTGTACCTCTTAATCCCCTACCCACGTTTGCCACTCCCCCTTCCCTCTACCCACAGATAACCACTAGTTTGTTCTCTCTCTCTCTCTTTTTTTTTTTTTTTTTGCGGTACGCGGGCCTCTCACAGCTGTGGCCTCTCCCGTTGCGGAGCACAGGCTCCGGACGCGCAGGCCCAGCGGCCATGGCTCACGGGCCCAGCCGCTCCGCGGCATGTGGGATCCTCCCGGACCGGGGCACGAACCCGCGTCCCCTGCATCGGCAGGCGGACTCCCAACCGCTGCGCCACCAGGGAAGCCCTCTCTCTCTCTTTTTAAAAAAATTATATATTTATTTATTTGGCTGCACCAGGTCTTAGTTGCGGCATGTGGAATCTTTTAGTTGTGGTATGCGGGATCTTTAGTTGCGGCATGTGGGCTTTTAGTTGCAGTATGTGGGATCCAGTTCCCTGACCAGGGATTGAACCTGGGCCCCCTCCACTGGGAGCATGGAGTCTTAGCCACTGGACCACCAGGGAAGTCCCTAGTTTGTTCTCTATATTTGTGAGTCTGCTTCTTTTTTGTTATATTCACTAGTTTATTGTATTTTTTAGATTCCACATATAAGTGATATCATAGAGTATTTGTCTTTCTCACTTCACTTGGCATAATGCCCTCCAGGTCCACCCATGTTGTTGCAAATGGCAAAATTTAATTCTTTTTTTATGGCTGAGTAGTATACATATACATTTATATACACGCCACATCTACTTTATCCATTCATCTGTTGATAGACACTTAGGTTACTTCCATGTCTTGTCTTGGCAATTATATATAATGCTGCTATGAACATTGGGGTGTACATATCTTTTCGAATTAGTGTTTTTGGGGTTTTTTGGATATATACCAGGAGTGGAATTGCTGGGTCTTATGGTAGTTCTATTTTTAGTTTTTTGAGAGACCTCCATACTGTTTTCCGCAGTGGCTGCACTAATTTACTTTCCTACCAACAGTGTATGAGGGTTCCCTTTTCTCCACATCTCGTCAACATTTGTTATTTGTGTCTTTTTTGATGACAGCCATTCTGACAGGTGTGAGATGATATCTCATTGCAGTTTTGATTTGCATTTCCCTGATGATTAGCACTGTTGAACATCTTGTCATGTGTCTGTTGGCCATCTGCATGTGCTCTTTGGAAAAATGTCTATTTGGGTCTTCTGCCCTTTTTTTTTCGTCACACGGCATGTGGGATCTTAGTTCCCCGACCAAGGATCAAACCCATGCCCCCTGCAGTGGAAGTGCAGAGTCTTAACCACTGGACCACTAGGGAAGTCCCTTCTGCCCATTTTTCATTCAGGTTGTTTGTGTTTTTGATGTTGAGTTGTATAAGCTGTCTGTATACTTTGGATATTAACCTCTTATTGGTCATACCATTTGCAAATAATTTCTCCCCTTCAGTAGATTGTCTTTTCATTTTGTTGATGATTTCCTTTGCTGTGCAAATGCTTTTAAGTTAAATTATGTCCCATTTGTTTATTTTTGCCTTTATTGCCTTTGCCTTAGGAGACAGATCCAAAAAAATATTGCTACAATTTAGGTCAAAGTATGTTCTGCCTATGTTTTCCTCTAGGAGTTTTATGGTTTCTGGTCTTACATTTAGGTCTGTAATACATTTTGAATTTATTTTTGTATATGGTGTTAGAGAATGTTCTAATTTTATTCTTTTACATGTAGCTGTCCAGTTTTCCCAGCACCACTTATTGAAGAGACTGTCTTTTCTCCATTGTATGTTCCTGTCTCCTTTGTCATAGATTAATTGACCATAAGTGTTTATTTCTGGGCTTTCTATCCTGTTCCATTGATTTGTATGGCTGTTTTTGTGCCAGTACCATTCTGTTTTGATTACTGTAGCTTTGTAGTATAATCTGAAGTCAGGGAGTGTAATTCCTCCATCTCTGTTCTTCTTTCTCAAGATTGTTTTGGTTATTTAGGATCTTTTGTGTTACCATACAAATTTTAAAATTGTTTTTTCTAGTTCTGTGAAAAATGCCATTGGTAACTTGATGGCGATTGCATTGAATCTGTAGATTGCCTTGGGTAGTATGATCATTTTAACAATATTGATCCTTCCAATCCAAGAACACGGTATATCTTTCCATCTGGTTGTGTTGTTTTCAGTTTCTTTCATCAGTGTCTTATAGTTTTCTGAGTACAGGTCTTTTACCTCCTTAGGTAAGTTTACTCCTAGCTATCTTATACTTTTTTTTTGTTTGTTTATTTTTGGCTGCGTTTGGTCTTCATTCCTGTGTGCAGGCGTTCTCTAGTTGCGTCAAGCGGGGGCTACTCTTCATTGTGGTGCGCGGGCTTCTCATCGCAGTGTCTTGTCTTGTTGCAGAGCACGGGCTCTAGGCACATGGCCTTCAGCAGTTGTGGCACAAGGGCTCAGTAGTTGTGGCTCACAGGCTCTAAAGCGCAGGCTCAGTAGTTGTGGCACACAGGCTTAGTTGCTCCACAGCATGTGGGGTCTTCCCAGACCAGGGATCGAACCCATGTCCCCTGCATTGGCAGGCAGATTCTTAACCACTGCGCCACCAGGGAAGTCCCCTAGGTATCTTATTCTTTTTGATGCAATGGTAAATGAAATTGTTTTCTTAATTTCTTTTTCTAATAGTTCATTGTTAGTGTATACAAATGCAACAGATTTCTGTATATAAATTTTGTATTCTACTATTTTACCGTATTCATTGATGAGCTCTAGTAGTTTTCTAGTGTCATCTTTAGGATTTTCTATATGTAGTATCATGTCATCTGCAAACAGTGACAGTTTTACTTCTTCCTTTCCAATTTGGACTCCTTTTATTTCTTTTTCTTCTCTGATTGCTGTGGCTAGGACTTCCAATGCTATGTTGAATAAAAATGATGAGAGGGAATTCCCTGGCAGTCCAGTGGTTAGAGATCTGTGCTTTCACTGCTGAGGGCCCAGCTTCAATCCCTGGTCAAGGAACTAAGATCCCACAAGCCACATGGCTTGCCCCCCACCCCCCCCAAAAAAAGTGATGAGAGTGGGCATCCTTGTCTTGTTCCTGATCTTAGAGGAAATGCTTTCAACTTTTCACTGTTGAGTATGATGTTGGCTGTGGGTTTGTCATACATGGCCTTTATTATGTTGAGGTATGTTCCCTCTATGCCCACTTTCTGGAGTTTTTTTTTTTTAATCATAAATACGTGTTGCATTTTGTCAGAAAGCTTTTTCTGCATCTATCTAGATGATCATATGGTTTGTATTCTTCAATTTGTTAATGTGGTGTATCATATTGATTGATTTGCTGATATTGAAAAATCTTGCATCCCTGGGATAAATCCCACTTGATCATGGTGTAAGATCCTTATAATGTATTGTTGGATTTGGTTTGCTAATACTTTGTTGAGAGTTTTTACATCTATGTTCACCAGTAATATTGGCCTGTAGTTTTCTTTTTTTGTGATATATTTGTCTGTTATTTGGTATTAGGGTGATGCTGGCCTCATAGAATGAGTTCAGAAGTGTTTTTTCCTTTGCAATTTTTTGGAATAATTTGAGAAGGATAGGTGTTAACCCTGGGTTTAGTGCCTGCGTACTAGTGATCAGAGCCAGGTCCCGGAGTCTAGTTGCTCGGCTCAGGGATCCCAGAGCTGGTGTCACATCACTGTTGGGGTGTGGGGGGGCGGTTCTTGAAACAGTTGGGTACAGGGTCCAGGCTGTTCTGAAGCTTGTGTTGGCCTGATAGTGGGCAGGACTGGGACCCAGCTGGTTCCAGGGCAAGGTCTAGCCTGATGGTGGGCAGGCTGTATCCATAGGCTGTGGGATTGTGGTTTTCTTGTGTCTGGTGCCTGCCCACTGGTGGGTGGGGCTGGGTCCTGGGCCCTCTGGTGGGCAGGGCAGTGTCTGGGGTGGCTGTGGGCTCAAGGGGTCTTTAGGCAGCTTGTCTGCTGATGGGTGGGGCTGTGTCAGTTAGTTGCTTGGCCTGAGGCATCTCAGCACTGGTGCCTACAGGTTGTTAGGTAGCGCCAGGTCTCGGCCTTGATGAGCTAGAGGGAGGATCCCACACAATGGTGCCTACCAGCACCAGTGTCCACGCGGTAGAAGGAGCTCCCAAGAATGGCTCTCACCAGAGTCTATGTCCCCAGGGTGAGCCACCCCCCGACCCTCACCTCTCCAAGAGACTCTCCAAGACTAGCAGGTCTGGCCCAGGCTCCTATCAAATTACTGCTTCTTCCCTGGGTCCTGGAGCATGTGAGATTTTGTGCGCACCGTTTAAGAGTGAAGTCTCTTTCCCCCCCAGTCCTATGGGACTCCTGAAATTAAGACCTGCTGGCTTTCAAAGCCAATGGTTCTGGGGGCTCATCTTCCTGGTGCAGGACGTCCAGGCTGGGGAGCCTGAAGTGGGGCTCAGACCTCTCACTCCGATCGGAGAACCTCTGCAACATAATTATTCTCCGGTTTGTGGGTTGCCCACCCAGGGTTATGAGACTTGACTTTATTGAGCGTCTGCCCCTCCTACCCATCTCGTTGAGGTTCCTTCTTTATGTCTTTATTTGTAGAAGATCTTTTCTGGTAGGTCTTTTTCATTGATGATTGTTCTGCAAATAGTTGTGATTTTGATGTGCTTGTAAGAGGTGAGCTCAGGGTCCTACTCCGCCATCTTGGCTGATCTCCTGTGAGTACGTTTTTCTAAAGGGTCAGTTGTGGTTCTTCATTTCCTTAATATACTTCTCTGCCCCTGTCCCCAAAGGGAGACTGATTAGTCCAGGTCATGACAGTGGGCTCAGGGCCTGTGGACCCCACCCCAAGTACCTACATGCACCCTGATTTATATGGTAGCTAAGAGATTCTGGGGAGAAAATGTGACCCAGGTCCACCAACAGTGATCAGAAATATGAACTCATGTAGCCTGAACAGGGACCCTGAGAGGGCAGTTAACATTGAGAAGTCTGGTGAGGGCAGATCCCATGGCTGCTGGACTGCTGGTGGGGCAGGGGGCAGAGGAGTCCTGTGTGAGCAAGGGTCTAGGAGCAGGTAGGTCAGACGTCCTGCACAGAGGGCCCTGCTGGTCCCCACGGATTGGGGAGGTTGCCTCCTAGGCTCGAGGGAGAGCCCAAAGGGACTGCAGAGACCAGCTGGTCTCACCCTGTCTTCTTATGCTGGGGAAAACCATGGCCCTAAAGACCACTGTCCACTTCCTTGAGTGACCATGTGAGTCTCAGGAAATGCAAGTGTGCTTCATGGGGAAACCAAGAAATGAAAGGATTTTCAGTTTTTAAGGATCAGACTGTTAGAAACAATTTATTGAATGTCAGGAGAGGAGGGAGGCTCTGCTCCCGTGGGGAGGGGCATCTCGGGAACCTGAGGCCACAGGGACTGACCACGTGCATCACACGTGGGTGCGTGAGAACCTGAGGGGTCAAGGATGACAGAGCAGCAAAGTGCGAGGGAAGAGCAGGTCTGGCCATAGATTCACGGGCTCAGATTGGGACTAGGTCCTCTGTGAGGAGGTGGCCTGCCAGCTGTGGACCCCTGCAGATGAACTTGGAACCTGATAGCTAGTGTGGAAAGGCAGGGGCTTTGCAGTCTGTTTGCCCGCCCTGCCACTCATGAGCTCAGCAGGTCACCCGGCCTCCCCACCAGCTCCTCATCTGCAAAATCAGTGTTATCATCAGGGTGGCCATTGGGACGACGTGAGATGAAGCGTAGGAGTGAGTTAAGCACAGAGCATGATGCACAGTGTGGATGTCAATGGCCCCTGGAGGGTAGCAGCACTGCTGGGGCACCTCCAGAAGTGGACTGTGGAGAGTCGTGAGGGTCTGGGCCCCTGGCAAAGCTAGCCGATGGGCCTGAGCCCAGGTGGGCACCACCGGCTGTGAATGGGAAAGAATCTCCTAGTGGGGGACGGGGGAGGCAGTTCTGCTAAGGTCAAGGCAGCAGTGCTGGCTGACTCCATCCCAGGGACGGCCCCTCGTTGGCCGGGCTGAGCATTCCAGCCTCTTCCGAAGGGCATCTGGTTCCTGCAAAGAAGCCAAGCCCTGAGCTCAGAACCACAGGCCTTTCAAAGAATTCCAGAACCTTTGTAACTTCCCCCCAGCCGCCACTTTTATTCTCTCCCATTTCCTCATTGCAGCAAGTAGTTAACTTCCCGGAGCCCATGTGGCTTTGTGCTCCTTGGGGGTCTGCAGAGAGGGGGCTGCTGCGGACAGGCCCACTCGTTGGGAGCACAAGCCCCAGCTTCCCGGAGCAAGGATGGGGGTGGGGTGATACATTCCCCAGACGCTCCAGGGGTTGGTCTACACTCCTATGCTGCTCCCTGGGGGGCTTCTGGGGTGGGAGGAGTGTGACCGCAGGGCAGGTCAGCCAGGTGCTGCAGGAGAGACATGAAGGCTGAGACCCAGGGGCCATGGGGGCTGTCTCCCTGTGTGCAGACAGGTGGGTGGACGCTGCAGCTCGGTATAAGGAACTGGGCGCTACAGAAAAGAAACAGAAAAGGTAGAAAAGAAAAAAAGGAAACTCCCAGCTGGAGCTGTCTGAAAATGGGGCAGACTCTCTATGAATAGTGAGTTCCCCGTCACTGGAAATGTGCAAGCTGAGAACATTTTCGTACATCTGATGGGCCGTTGGAGTCAATGGCTTTGGAGACACTCTCCAGCTTTGAAATCCCGAGCCTGTGTCCCTCTGCCCCAGGCTCCCACGCAAGCGAGCTCAGCAGCAAGGCCTGACTGCCTCCCTGCGAGCTGCTGTTCTCAGCTCCATGGCCCCTAAAGTCAGTCACTGACATACCAATATCAGGTGTGAGAGGTGGAGAAAGTAACTTGTTTCTGATGAGAGTTAAAATACCCAAGTTTTTGAATGAGCACTTCCATAGAAATTAGAAATGTAAGAGTGATGTTAGTAAAGGCATAACTATGCACTTGCTTGAGTGGGAGGCAAAGAGGTGGTGTGTTGGCTGAAGCTGCTGAGATTGGGTACAACCCTTGCCCTGGCCACACGTGTGCAGCCTGGAGGTGGATACCACCCGCCAAGGGCAACTCTGGAGAAAACAGATCCAGGGTCTTCAACCTGGCCGGGGCTTCTCTCTCCCAACTGGGGCTCCTCCTGCAGGGGCAATAGGGCGAGTGGCCACCTGCTCTGAGGCCAAATCCCCTCCCTCTGTACCACCCCAGGCAATGGACGGCTCAGTTACACCCCACCAAACCCCAGGTCCTGAGTCCTGGCCAAGTCCCCTCTGCTAACCCAGTGTGCATGTGTGTTGGGGCATGGGGGAGACCCACCAACCAGGCAGGCTACTTTGGCCCCTGGTCATTAATTTTGTCCCCTGGAAGGGAACAGTTCCAAAGCTCTTTGTTCATCCAGAGTCTAGCTTGGTCCACCAGGGGCCAGGGAAGTAAGTTCTTCTCAGTGCCCAGGGCTCCCGCGTCACCCATCTTTTTGTTATGTGAATCTAGAGATGCTGTCTTGCTTGAGAGCAGGAAAGCAGCCTGGGAACCGCAGAAGAGGAGAGGTAACCAGGTGTTGGCCAAGGATGGGTCAGCAGGGATGTGGCAAAGGAGAGCAGAGCAGGGCTGTTTGGGGAGGACAAGCCCAGGCCACCTGGGACCTGTTCCCAGGTGTGCTGTGGGCAGTGCATTCACTCAGTAGGGAGCAGGGCTGCAGGCGAGGTAAGGAACGGGCAGTTACTCTGCACCCCAAGCCCCAGTGTGGCGTCCACACTTTGGAAAATCACTTCACCTCTCTCTGCCTTGGTACTCTGCCTTGGTATTGGCTATTGGGCAGGCCCCCTCCCCACCTCTGATGTCCAGTGTCACCAGATGACTGCGGGATTTTCAAGGGGCACAGGGCAATAGGCAGGCATGCATCCCCTGGGAGGACCCCTGAGGTCATCCAGCAGGTTGAGGTGACATTTGCAAGCTTGAGGAAAGAAGAGACATTCCAAGGAGACCACAGTCTTTCTTCACTCTTTACTGTGTAAAAATAAACTCAACAATTCATGTCATTTCAGCAAGAAAATGAAGAAAAAGAAAAAAGCAAGAATACCAGTAGAAATAGTGCATTTCCAGAACTGCTTATGGGAGGTGGCAGGTCCCATGGTTTTGACCCATTAGATACCCAAAAGGCTGCGGATCATATGAAAAATGTACAGCTTTGGTTAGCAAATAATGAAAAAGTAAGATACATCAATTCTGTTTCCTATTATACAGTATATACAATATAACAATATCAACCATAGGGGGTTTGCTTTGTTGTCGTTGATTTTTTTGTTTTTTTTTTGGCAAATAAGACAAAATTGGGACTTTAAGTATTTGGGCTTTTTTTCTCCTCATTGACTTGTTCCCCTTCAACAAATGGCACTTAAGTCCACTGTGCATGGAAGTGATACATTTCCCGTCATTAGCTGAATAAATTTACACACTGTGTTTTAAGAGATGAAACCATGACTGCTTTAAGCCACATTTTGGTTGCCATAAGGTTACAAAGGATACTATCCTCTTAATGTTTACAATTCGGAACCCTAGTTTCTTCTATCAGGGTTGGAACTGACCATCAAGTCCTCGACTCATTCCATTTAACAAGTCAGCTCGAGCCAGAGGGGCCACCATAAATGGCCAGTGTGCATCCCATCCCCGACACATCTTTGAGAACAGGTGGCCCCTCTCTGGAGCACATTGGAATGACTGTGACCTTCATGCCAGCCTCTTCCCTCCCCTTCACTCCCCACAAGACACCCCCTTGGTCTCAGGTCCCAGGGCTGGTGACAAAGTGATCTTTGCAGTCTTAGAAAATAAAACTGTGAATCTACAAAAGGAACAGAAAGCATACAAAATGTATCTCTTTCTTCCAAAATAACATGCTTTCAGTTCTACGTTTTTGGCGGAGCCTGTAAGTATTTTCAAGGGAAATATAGGTTGAGTTAATTTATAGGTTTGTCCTTTTCTTTCATAAAAATACTCTTGTTTGGTAATAAACTTTTTCGTCTAGAGTAAGAGAAATAATACTGTTATCAAAAGCAAGAAAGGCTTACGATTCAAGTGGGCTCTAATCTCCCGAGGGCCCGGAGAGCCTCTGTCAGCAGCTCTCCCACCTTGGACACTCAGGGAGCTGTGGGACACCAGCTCGGTGAAAGCAAACACTGTCTCGACAGTGCTTTTTTATCTTCTTCTTTTATAAAATGGCTTACCTGAGATAGGCATGTATTATTTCAGTGCAAGAGGGAACATCAGTCAGATTAAGGGGTAGATGGAAACTATGTGGATTAGATTTGTGGCTGTGTAATCGGCCTTCCTCCGGGCTGGCAAAGTGCCAAGTGTTACCACAGTAAGGGAGTCCGGGGCTTGGCACAGGCTCCAGCTGGGGAGGGCGGAGGGAGTTAAACATCAGCTTCCATCCCTGGCACCGCAGGTGTGTCAGGGGAGGGGCGAGGAGGGTGAACAGGTCGGGAGGCTGAAGGGACACAGGGGTAAGCATCTGGGGTGTGCTCTGCCCCTCTCTACTTAGGGCAGAGGATGGCTTGTGGTCCTGAAAGGACAGCTCCCACTGCGCCCACTGGGACAGGAGGTGGTCCCGGGTCTGGTAGATCCATAGATCGGCAGAGGCTGGTGGGAGGTGCTGATGGGAGAGCACCTAGCACACTCTGGGCCTTGCCTACAGCTCTGAGATGGCTGAAGTGAGGGGTGGGGCCGATCTGGTCTAGAGGGGGATACTAAGCTCTCACTCTTTCCCAACCACAAGCATTGTTAGGCTTGTTCTCAACCTACATGTTAAAAATACTCCTTGGTGTGTTTGGGGAGTGGGGAGGGGGAGAGGGAATCGATCTCTCCCTTGACCTCCTCCGACACCCTTGGATTGCTTACCCAGCCATTTTTAGTAGCTACATGGATGGTCACAGAACAATGGGTGGCACTGGGCACACAACACAGAACCACAGAAGTTCATGCAGGCAGGGGAACACACACCAGACTGAGGAAGCAAGGGACATGCCACCCCAAGGAACATGCAAACAGAGAAGATCCCTTCAGATCCACAGATGCCACAGCCCGATGGGCTCTGACAAAGCACAGCGGTCTCAGAAAAAGCCACCGTTGAACCACAACACGCAGCCTGGCGCCTGGACCTCACCCTCGGCACTAGGGTGATGCATTGCAGCATGGCGGCTGGGTACCGTGCAGACACCTACGCGGACACCAACACAGACACACACAGATGCACTAGGTTTCCGACACAACACGGACCTGCGTTTAAGGAGACAGGTGCCCTGGAAGGAACAGAAGACAGAAACACCTGCTCCTCCTGAAGAAATGTCTGCAGCTGTAGATGAGCCAGGCAGTGCAGTAGAATTTCTAGAACGACTTGCCAGCCTTTTGCTGATTAGACTCCTGGTGACAGAGTCCAGGTTGCCCTCAGGGTGTGCGACCCCCAGATGGTGCAACAAAGCAGGGAGCTCACCCTCCCCTGGGTGTGATCCGTCTGAGTTCTATTCTGCTCGCTCTCATTCAACACACACACACACACACACACACACACACACTTTTCTCCCCTCCTTGGAAGGTCTAGAAGGAGGCGCACACGTTAGTTTTTCATGGAGGGAAAGAAATGTCAAAGCTTCTGGACACTGGCTGGGTCTCAGTGTCACCAGCTGGTGACAGGTTGGGGGCTACATAGGACTTGCGCTCTGTAAGATGGGGGAGTGGATTTCAGGCCCCGGCCTAGCCATGCGTGGCTCCCCAGAAGAGGTCTCCGGAGGCCCTGCCCCCTTGGAGGGCTCGCCTCGGCCCGGGTGAAGAATATGGCTGTCAGAGTTACCACGGACCTGGCCCATCGACTGGCTGGGTTCAAGTTCCAGTGGCCCTGTGTGGCTGGGTCGTAATCAGAGTGCGGGTTTCCTGGTCTAAAAGGTCTGCTCTCAAGCTGATGCACCGAAGCCTCTGGTCTCCCACTGCCAGAGGTCAAGGGGAGGAGACCAGGGGTCCTGGCTTCCTGGGCTGTGGATGGGATGTTCCTCTCTTCGGGGCACTAGCTGGCAGCTGAAGGGGAGTCTGAGGACGTGGGAAGGCTGAGGGCCACAGACGGTATCCTGGGCCAGAGCTGGCCAAGCTGGGTATGCAGGCTGGTCTCCCAGGCCCAGGGCTGCCCTCAGATGCCAAGAGCAGGACGCTGGCCAGGCACTGGGGGTTGGGGGAGGGACTGCCCAGATCCCGAGGCTGGTCCCTCCTCCTCTGCCCCTGCCCAGCACGTGGTGCCATCACAGGACACTGTCTGCCTTCAACCCTTCAGAGAGAATTCCTTCTATGACAAAATACAAATTCTCCATGGAGAGGCCCCCAGCCTTTAACAAACTGCTAAAAGATATTTATTTTATCAATATAGAGATGTGTCGCTCTGAAAAACGTTTACAAACAAAGACGAATGCATTGCAGAAGAGGCACCGGCCCCAAGGCGCACGGGCGGACACCAAAGTTGGCAATGCAGATATTAGACCAGTCATGAGATTTCCCAAAGCCACAGAGAAAGAAGAAATGAAATACCTCATTTTAAAAGAGAAGGCCTCCCCAGAGAGACAGACCCTTGTAGACACACAAACACACAGACACACACACACACACACACACACACACAGGTCCTCTCACCTACGTGTGCATTTTTCAAAATGTTGCAGCTGCCGGCTTTACTGGTGAACAGGGCATGCCTGAGAAACAGTGCGGGCTCCTAGAGAGAAGTGGGGACACCTCAGGGACGCATGGGAGCCGGGCCTGCTTCACGTGCACGAGGACGAAACCAGGCTGTGTGCGTGTGCGCATGTGCGAGGGCGATGGCCTTGAGTCATTCCTGGGGGAAAGGGAGAGAAGAAGAGACGACGGATCATCACCGCACAAGCAGGGGGGAAGCGGGAGGGCTGGGGACCTGGGGACCAGGAGGCTCAGCCCGGCCCTGGGCCTCAGTTGATCTGGCGACAGGCTTCGAACGTCCACTTGGTGGCTCCGCCGTAGATCTCGATGTGGGACTCAGACCAGGCAATGACGTTGCCGGAAAGGGCCTTGGTGCTGCAGGTGGCCAGGTTGTACACCTCCCCCGGGGTCAGCTTGCGGTCCCAGATGTTGAAATGGGCCAGCTCGCCCACGAACGCTTGGGTGGCATCAAACCCACCACCCAGAGTGTCCTTCAGAGAAAAGCAGAGGATGAGGGTGGAGGGGGTCATAGCAGTGGGGGCCTATCAGGAGGGCATCCCTAGGGGGAAAGGCTCTCACATCTACCTCTGGTCCATTTGTCTCCCTGTGTCTGGTCTTCAGCTATCCATCAGTCCCTCCCCTGTGGGGAGCTCAGGAGAAGGAGTGATGCTGGCCTCCTCTGCCCTGGATGCAGAGCTTCTCCTGGGGGCACCTGAGAGCTGCCCAGTGAGGGAGGGTGTCAGCCAGGTCCATGGACAACTGTGGGAGCAGTGCCTGGGGGGCCTCCCCTACACTCCCTGCCTCTAGTCAAGAAACTCAGATGTCGCTCTTTAACAGCAGTAGCGGCCCAATGAGAATGGAAGCCCTGGGGCTCTCCTGCCTGCCTTTCCCTCCTGGGTGCCCAATGGGAGACAAACCACTTCCAGGAAATAAATTATGCATCACTAAATGCACATTTGGTCTTCCGGCGCCAAAGAGCGTTGCTGCAGTTGTTGAGAAAGTTGTGGAGAGCCTTGAGGCCAGAGCCCGCTCCTGCTTGCCTTTCCTGAAAGTGCCCACTCAGAGCAGGGACTCTGCCCAAACTGCTGCATCGCTTGCTTCCCTCAGCTACTTCTAGGGGACACCACTCGCCTCTCCAGCTCCCGCCCACTTTGCTCCCTGCTGCCTCTCTGCCCTCTCTCCCAACACCCTCATTCTCCTTTCTCCTGCCTAGTCTCTGGTTCTGGGGCTCCTCCCCCTGCAGCTGCCCCCCCTTTCCCTGCCCCCATGGCCTGTACCTGCTCCTGGCCCAGCACCAGCACGCCCTGTGGCTTGATAGGGTGATAGGGCGCCAAGTTCTCGCCGTTGCCTCCCTGGGTGCCATCCTGGTAGGCTTCCCAGACCCCGTCCCGGGTGGTCCAGGTGATGCAGATGTGGTGCCACTTGCCATCATTGATTACAAAGGGCAGCTTAGCCACCTGGGAAGGAGAACAACATACAGGACATTATGGGAACAGGGGTACAATCAGAATCAATTATCATCACTAGTTAGCAGTTCAACCGATATTCACAGGCATTTACAATAAATATCAAGAGCTGTTACTGACTTCTTGCAGCACCTGCCCCTCTGGACTGAGGCCATCCATTGATGGAGCACAAAATCACAAAGGAAATGGGAAGATTTGTCAAGGGGGCTCCTAAGATCGATCTGCATATGCATGCAATCTCCTCCCTCTTGGCTAGTCTATGAAACAGGCCCTCTGATGGAGGAGGGCCACCCCTGGGGGCTGAGTTCACTGCTGCTTTCTGAGCCTCTCCTCTCTTCCAACACTCCATCTCTAACTGCCAGATCTCTGGGTCTACAACCCACCCAGCCTTTTTGCAGAGACTCTGAAAGATGCCAGGGGAGATGGCACCATGCCTTTTAATGCTCGGACCAGCCTCTCACCTGGAATTTCACTCACGCTCTTAACATTTCAGGCAGGGAGCCTGCCTCAGCCAACGAAAGAACCCTCACACCCTTTTAACTTGGGGGAAATGGGGCCCCAGAAAGGCACAGCCCTTTCTAGGCAAGGCATCAAGAGCAAGGGCTTGGAATCTAATTCCCAGCCTAGGTTTTAGACGTTTACTACCAAAGCTGGCATAGAGATGAGGGAGTTTGGGAGTTGGCAGCTATTCCCACAGCTAACGGAGGGCCAAGATGGAGACGGGTTCCCTGGAGGGAAAGTTTGCCCTCTCCCAAGGACTCACCCAGATCTGGCCTCCTCCCAGGGGTAGGGGGCTAGGCAGGATTGATTTGGACTCTCTAGAAGCATCTTTACCCGCCCCCCCCCCCACAGCATCTATGGTCTCCCAAATATGGGGGAGCAAAGTCAGCTCCAAGGCCAGCTGGGGGAGGAGGAGTCTGTCAGATGGATTGTCCCCCTGGATTATCCTCCTCCACCACCAGCCAGGAGGCCTCTGTCTGGGAGGCCTGTTCATGGAGCACGGCAAGGGCACCCCTACCCACTTCTCCCAGGCCTCACCCTGCACCTCCCTCAGCCCTGCCTGGCAGGCTCTCCTCTTGGGGCCACAGTAGCATCTGAGGCTGTATATCTCATGCTACCGAGACCTGTCCCGGCAGCTGGCACAGACTGGGGCCCTGGGGTCCTCGCCCTGCTGCTCTGCAAGTCCAGAGGGGTGGGGACTCTACCTTGTCGTTGATGAGGATCTCCATGGGGTTGTTGCCCCACTCAATGAGGACCAGCTCATTGGCCTGGCCGGGCACAGCATAGGAGAAGGGCGTGCCCACCCCTGGCGCTGCGCTGGACTTGAGCCACATGCACACCGTGAAGGCGTACATCTCCGGCAGGCTCTTCTTCACCTTGGCATACATGTAGTTGGTCCGCAGGGGGAATGTGAGCTGGAACTTGTCTCCGGGGCGGTTGTCCTTCTGACCTGGGGAGGACGGGACACAGTCCAGATACCTGCACCTTGACGAAGCGCCTGTCCCTGACTAAAGCAGGCTTGCCGATGCCCCTGCCCCCAACCAGGCTTGGTGATGCAGACAAAGCAGACTCCTCTCTGTTCTGTAGATGCTGAAAAGGAGGCTCGGAGAGGTCAAGTGCTTTGCCCCAGGGCACAGGGCCAGGACGAAAGAGCTGACCCAAGGTCTCTGCTCCCCGTCCGGCTCCCATAAGGTGGCTCCCACACGGTGACCCCTGTGGAGAGGCTGGGATGGGGGTGTGGGGAGCCGCCCGCACACTCTGGGCTCTGAGCATCTGCACCTGGGCTGGGCAGTGGGCATGGGTAGGGAGTGGGTCAGTGCACACCCTGTAAAGCAACGCTCGAAGGTGTCACCACAGAGCAAGGAGGTCTCCTCCCGGCCAGTCAAGAGGCTATTAGCTCCCATCAGAGCAGCCCCTCCAGGAGCCCAACCTGATTCCAGGATGCTGACTGCTGACGGTGCAGGCCCCCCCGTGCCCGTCACACTTCCCGTGAGGCCAGGACACACTGCAGCCCCTGGTCACTCATCTGACCCAGCCGATTTGCCCCGAGGACTCAGGCTGTTTCCAGAATCCCATCCATCCCACAGGAGGAAGAGTTGTACCCCCCGAGGCTCTTCTAGCAACTCTGTCTGGGCCCCTGCAGAGAGGGCAGGACAGCAGGGAGCCGGGAGGTGGCCCTAAAGACAGGTTCCCCTAAGGTGACCTCTCTGAGGATGATGCCAGTCATTCTCAGGGTGAGCTTCCTGTGCGTTTCCTGAAAAATCCGGCTCCCGGTCCCATACCCTCCCTTTATACACGGCCACCAGCTCCCCGGGGGCCTGCTGGCAATGTCTCCAGGGAATGCTTTTCTGCCCTCTCCCAACCTACACACACACTGTGGCTGTGGCCCTGGGCATGGTGTGACTGATTCCAGGCAAAACATTCCAATCCAGCAGTGGGCATGGGCACCAGGCCCAGAGCCAGGAACACACACCCACCAGCTCCAGGGTGTACACTGGGTGCTGCCAGGGAGCCCAGCACTAAACCGGCCCCTCCAGGCCAAGAATTATTTCTAGAAGGCGTCCTGCCGGGCCAGCAACCCCACGCCCTTCCTCTAAGCCAGGTGTCGGGCAACAGAGCAGGGCGGGCCCTCAGTGTTCCCCTTCCATTTCAGGCTGGCGGCCCCCTGCCCTTGGAGCACATCTGGTCCCTCGTCTCTCCGGGGGGTGTTCTTCATTTCCCCAATCTCCCCTTTCTCCCCACCCCCCTTCCCCGATCTGTTTTTCAGTTACATAACGTGCCTTAAGATGGCACTGTTTAAATCCATCCGGCACCCTTTGCAGTCCGAGAAGGGTCACGTGGCCCTGCTTCGAGCCCCGAGTCTCACCCCCCCCACACTTTTACAACCTTGTTTGATTTCTGCGACTTCAAGGCTGAGCCTCACGAGCTCATCCGTGGGCCTCGGGTGAGATTGGGGCTGGCTGGAGTTGGCGACTCGGGAACCGCGGGGCTGCATGCAAGATGCCTGGGCTTGGGTCACTCAGAAGAGAAAACCTCGGGGGTGTGCTCAGGGTGGAGGGGAGGACCCGGAAATCCCCAGAGGATGCCAGGGGCACCAAGGAGCTGGGAGGAAACCTGCTCAGGGCCCAAATGTGCCATGGACCACGAGGGCCCAGCCCCAGCCCATGCCCTGCTCTCTGCTGTGGATGGAGACTGGCTAGAGCCAGGTTTTCCTAGCCAGGGAGAACTTGAGCCAGCCAAAGCTATAGTGCAAAGTTGCTGAAGATTAAACAAATCAGACTTGGAAAAATCCTGTGAGTGTGTGAGTGTGTGAGTGTGGCGGGGGAGGGGGGAGGGAACCCCAGGCAATCCCTTCCTCACTCTGCTTCCTGAGATGTCCCAAGCCCAGGGCACCCCAGTCCTGCCAGGAACACCAACTGGAGAACCTGGGGCAGGGACGGGTCTAGAGGGGTGGAGGAGCTGAGGGCTTTTACACTCCCAGCCTGAGCTATGCAGGAAGCCAGGACCAGAGGCAGGGTCCCACTGGTCCAGGGAGCTGAGACAGGATGCATGACCCCCCAGCCCCCCATGACCATTACCTTTCTCGAGCTCGCTGATCCGCTGGTGCAGGGAAGTCAGGGCACTCTCGATCTTGACTCTTTCCTCGGTGTCATTTCTGGGGCCCCCCTTGCCCTCCTCCAGAGTGTTCACCCGAGACAGCACCTGCCTCTCCAGGTCATCGATCTTGCTCTGCAGCAGATCCTTGAGGCTGTTGGTCTGGCTGGAGGAATTGAGCCGGCTGTACTGCTGCGAGGGTGCAAGGGTGGGAGGGGGGGGAAACCATATCGTTACGCGTGGAGCAGGGGCCGTGCCGGGAGGCCGGTGGCGCGGTCCCCTCAGGGCGACTGCGGGGGCAGCCTGGCGGGGAGCTCGGGAGAGTGGCCGTCCGCGGGGCCCCGCACGCTTGGGGAGGGCCCAGCCAGGCATCGGCACCCGGCCGAGGCCGGGGTTGGGGATGTCGGGCCGGGTCGGGAATGGAGGTGGGGGAGGGCAGAGGGGCGTGCGAGCCAGAGGGGAAACAGCGGCGCGCGCGGACCTCGAGGTTCTCCAGGCGGGTTTTGAGCGACTGCAAAGTTTGCCCGAGTTGGCTGAGCGTCTCGGCGGCCGGCGTCCGAGACAGGTCGCCCATGGTGTTCTTGCCCGAGCCGGGCTGCTTGCGGCCGCCGCCCGTCCGCGCCTCGCCGGCGCTCGCGTCCAGCGTGCTCTGGCTCTCGCAGCGGCCCAGCTTGGTGGTCAGCTCGCGGATGGTCTCCTTCTGGCTCAGGATGGTCTCCTTCTGCTGCAGCACGGTCTCGCGGAGCTGCAGCACGTTGCTCCGGAGCTCCTCGGCGCCGCCGGCGGCCACGGACGCGGCGCACATGTCGGCGTCCACCGGCACCGAGGTGCAGATGAAGCGCGTTGGCCCCAAATCCTGGGCCCCGCTGCCCAGGAGGCAGAGGGCGAGCAGCGCACAGGTGCGCGCGGCGCGGCCGGCCAGCATGGCTGCGGGCGCTGGGACGCGGCGCTCCGGGCCGGGCTCGGCTCGGCTGGAGCTCCGCGGGCGGCCAGCGCTCTGGGCGCCGCGCTGCTCACTGTTCCGCCGCGCAGTCCGCACCGCCGCGCTGTCCGGCCCCCACTGCCGCCTGCGCTGCGGAGCCCGCGCCTTTTATGCCACCGCGGGAGGGGCCTCGCGCTGCCGACGTCAGCGGGGGAGGAATCCCGCTTTAATTGTCTGCGGCCCGGGCCCGCTGCTCGGCTGGGGTCGTAGGGGTGCGTAGTGGGGGAAACTTCCCCCAACCCCCGGCGCCGCCGCGGCCTTCGCACCACCCTCTACCGGCCCGTCCCTGACGCCAGCCGAGAACGGAAGGGGTGGGGTGGGGAGAGGAGGGTGGGCCGGGCCGCGGCCTCGGACTCCTGGATGGGCCACCTGCACGGTGTCCCCAAATCTCCGACGGGGCTCGGGGCGTGTGGGAGGCCACGGAGGACCCGGGAGACAGAATTCGGCTCAACCCGCTCGGCTGCACTGAACACCCGCGGGGCCCGGACCCGGTCCCCAAGGACTCAAGTCGTCCACACCTGAGTGCCGAGTGGGGAGCGCCGGGAGCAGAGCCTCGCTACGTCGCTAAGTCCCGAGAGGGGGTCGCGGGACCGCTCCAAGTTTCTTAGATGTCCGTATGGGGTTAAAAAGATGCTATACACCCCAGGTCTGGGGGCTTCCCACGCCCTCGTTCTTGGCTCTCCTGTGCCCTCCCCCACCCCCCAGCTCCGAGCTTTGGGGACTGGCAACGTCTCCTGGGATTGACAGGCCCCACCTCGTGCCGGCGGGGCAGGCGGGCACTTTCGGAGGCGTCCCTTGCGGATTAAGCCTTTCCTGCCAGCCGAGCGGGCCCGATTCCGGGCAGACGGCGCCGCCGGAGCTGGACGGTCCCTCCAGCCCCGGGGGAGGTGCCACGCTTCCGAGGGGGCCCTGCAGGAGGACCGTTTCGCGCTCTCCGAGCGCCTTCCCATCGCGGAGATGTGAGGGCACGTGTGTGTCCGTGTGCGAGTTGCGGTGCGTTCGTGTGTCCATGTCTGTGTGTGTTCGCGTGTGTGTTGGGCTTTCTGGACCCCATTCACCCCAGCTGTGCCAACTTCTCTGCCGCTGGGGAGGGGTCCGGGACTTTGGCAGGGGGGCGTCGCACCTGCGAAGCTCCAAACGATGGTAGGTTACTCATAGTCACCCCACTCACCCGCCCACACACTCGAGCCATTTTTCTGGGCAGCGGCGCCGCGGGGCTCGGCTCCCAGATTTCCGTCCAGTTTTCAGTGCCCGGTTCGGGGCTCCTGACTAGGGCCTGAGACCCTGGCCAGTCCCTGGCGGTCAGAGCCAAACGCGCTTCGGAAGCCGCCCCTCCCAGCTCCCACTGTACAGAGGAGGGCACTGAGGTACCAAGACTCCGGGGTCCGGCTCGATGCGACAGGTCGAGCCATAGCTACAGTCGCAGTCGGGGCCGCCCGGCGGACACCCCCGCCCCACGCTCCGAGCCCTTCATTCCGCCTCCTCTGGGCTCTGCGATGGCCCCGCCGTTGGCAAGTGCGCGGGTCCCTGCCCGGAGGGACCCACAAGGCAGCTCCTGGGTGCGGAGCTGACTTCCGCCCCGCGGGTGGGAGATGAAGCCATCTCTATTGAGACTTTTTTGATAAGCCACGATCTCCTCCCTCTCCGCAGCCTCCTCCCACCCACTGCCCCCCGGGCTACTCGCGGCCAGAGTCTTTCAGCGGCGCCAGAGGGACCCCGCGACCCGCAAGCGGCTGTCCTGGGCTTGGCGCGCCTCGGTCCTGGGCTGTGCTGGGTTTCCGGCCCCAGCGGCAGCGCTCGCCCACCACTGAGCCCTGAGATCTGCCGCAGCTCACCGCCCGGCCCCAGGCCGCGGGAGGGGGCCGGCCACGAGGGTCCCACTCGTGTCTGCGACCGGAGCGCCCCAGGTCAGCAAGCGACTCGGGAGGAATTACCCGCGCGACAGGCACCACGGCTTCTGCCCCAACTCCCATCCTGAGACCGGATGGAGTCACACACCCCCCACCCCGTCACCCCCGGGTCAACGCCCCCCCCCCCCCCGACGCCGGCGCGCTCCCCCGGGCCAGGGCTGTGTGTGGCCCGAGGCCGATTTCCGTGGGGCCCTGAGGGCACAGAGGGATGGCGCTCCGCAGAGATCGTGTGTGGGCGCGGGAGAGGAGCCCAGCTGGGCCGGGAGGAAGGTGTGGACAGAGCGGGAACCCTGGGCTGAGCCTTGCCTCCTGAGCCCCAGGAGAGGCAGGGGCTTGCCTGAGCAAGGCAGGGACCTGGGATTTTACCCCCAGAGGAGATCTCAGCGGTTGGCACTCGGCACTTGGGCACTAAGGGCCAGACCCCGACCGCCCCCCGCCATCGCCACACACACACACACACACACACACACACACACACACACGCACGCACACACACAGAAGAAGATGGAGTAGACTGAGTCTGAAGGGGAGGAGGGGCCCTGGGGCAATGTCCAGGGGCAGTGGGATCTCTGGGAGGGAAGTATGGAACCCTGAGGGGAGGACACTGCGGTCAAGGGCCCAGGACCCTTTGGTCGCAAGGGCGACCTCTGTGGAGCTCTCTGTCTGCCAGAAGGCAGTATGTGGGACACCTGCGCAGAAATGCTGGGCTGTGCTGAGGGGCTGGTAGGGGGCACACTATGGCAGCCCTCTGCCTTCTTTAAATCTTTTAAACTGTACCCAAGACCCTGGGCAGGAGAGATTCAATCTGGGTAGTGTTTGCAGCGTCCTCTCCCTCCCTAGAGTTCAGGAGGTATCTGGAAGTTGGGGACTAGAAATCAAGGACTGCCTTGCCCAAAACCCTCAGAGGAAGAGCAAGTTGCCTAGCTACCTGGTCTGAAGGTCTCATATGTGTACACCTGTTCTCCCGACCTGAGCCCCATAAGTCAGAACTGCAGCAGGGATGGAGGTGGGGGTGGGGGGGAGGAAGTGCTGTATACACACTTACAGTGGAGTTGGGAAAAGATGTGGCAGGATCACACAAGTATATGGTTTTCCCACCTCATGGATGCAATAGATGCGAAGAACCTAAAAAGCATAGATAATAGTAAAATGTAGTAGAAAACATTAGGAAGTGATGAGTTCTATGTATTACCTTCGTTCTTATTATAATTTATATAATTGTAAGTTTGTATAATTTAAATTTTAATGATAGCTGTGTTTAACAATCAGCTTGCAAATTTCTGAAAATGTAGCAATCAGCTGGAACCAGCCAGCTGGGCACATCACTGGTGGAAGAAGATGGAGAGGCCTTCAGAGGTTAAATTGTGTGTGTGGGGGGGGGGGGCAGGTACCTCGATGTAGGGAAAGCAAAGGGGACTGGTGGAGAAGTGTGGCCGGAGGCTCCCCAGCTGTGGCCAGCGTAGTAAAGGCAGGCAGGCACAGGAAGGCTAAACAGGTGGGTCGGTCACTATTCTGAGCACATCAGTGCTGTTGAGGGTCTTTACCCAGTGGATGGTGGAAGCCCACCCAGGGAGGGTGCCCAAGCCTGGTGCTGTGCCCAGGACCCTCACCCATACTGTGGTGTCTCCTGGCCCTGTTCTCTTCAAGGGCCAAGGCCATGGGCCAGCCTAGGAAGGAAAGAGCTACCCTCATGGCAGGCAATAGGGGGGCTCTGGGTGGGTGCTGGGAGGGCACAAGGAGAACCTGGGAGGACCTGGGAGGGCACTGGGAAGAGCTGGGAGGACAATGGACCCAGGCCAGGGCCCACCCACCACTTGACTCTGAGCCCATCTAGCATGAGGGTCCACCCTGCCTTTTGAAATAGCTCTCCCTGCAGGGGGGAGGCTAGGGAGTGGAGGGGGAGGCTGAGGAGTGGAGGGGGAGGGCCAGGCAAGGCCCCGGGACCCCATCTGGGAAGAGAAGAAGGCAGGAGTCCTCACTGATCTGGCTCTGGACACGGGTGGGCTCCTCAGACAAGAGTCAGGCCCATGTCACTGCTGAGGACACGCCGTGGACCCCGCTGGGTGAGCTGGCGTCTAACCTGGGGTGGGAGGACGCTGCGGTAGTGTAAGTGGCTGCTGTTTTAAATGTGTGGGGACACGTCTGCCATGCTCCTGAGTTGATTTTTGCTTTTGTTTCTGTTTTTGGTTTGTTTCTGTTTGCAGCAGCCCCACAGTGCTGGTTACGATCTGTTTCTCAGTCTGGGTGCTGCTTTCGTAGGGGTGTTCACTTTGTGTCCAGGAGGATGACTTATGCGCCACTCTATGTGTGGTTATCTGGGGGGGGGGAACAGCACCCACAGGTTGTCCCTGGAGCAGAGGAGACAGGCTTCTGGCTGCTACCAGGTGAGAGTCAGCAGGTACCTCTGGCAGCCAAGCCCTCACGACAGAGCCAGGCCATGTGACTCCCATGTGAGAAGCTCCTGGGCCCAAGGGATTGGGGATGGGGCCACTCTGACAGCAGCAAGCCCCATGGGGCTTCTGACCTCTGGCCTGGAGTGGCATTCCTGACAGGCCCCATCCACCCACTCTGGTGTGACGGGGACATGTCCCTGCTGCCCAGCTCTGCTGGGGGAGGGACCACACCAGAACCGTCCCCTCTGCCCTCTCCTCAGACACCCCTGCGGTAATAGCCTTATCTTATAAACAAGGAATTGTCCTTTTCAAAGCCCTCTGTCCATGTTCATTCATTTGCCTCCCTAAGGCATGGCTGGGCTATTGTCCTTACTTGGCAGATAAGGAAACCAAGGGAAGTCCAGGGTCTCCCACACGTGTAGTGAAGGCAAAGCTGAGGGGCAAGCCCTGGCCTTCACACTCCCACCCAGCTTTCTCCCTGCCCACCCCACTACTCCCCGCCTCAACCCCGAACCCGCAAAGGAAAGAGCTCTCAGACTGGCAGGATTGAGTGGCAGAGAGGAGGCCCAAGAAGGGACAGTGGCCCATCCTGCCCACACCTGGTGGTGGAGGCAGATCAGGCCAGGTCCGCAGACCCCGGGCTGAGGAGCTGCTCACCTGCTACCCTTGGAGGAGAAGCCACCCTGCTTCACCACAGGGTGTTCAAGTTCATGCCCATTGTGTGAATACAAATATCCCTGCGGCAGCCACATGGGGACTAACAAGTCGTGGGCGGCGGTCATTAGCGTTGGACAGTGGGGTCCCCCCACCCCGGGCCTCCAGACACCCTGAGGGCCCCCTTCCTCTGAGCCAGCCTGGGCAGCCGTCAGCCCAGTCTGGCTGGAACAGAGCCCTGGGTGGCCTGCCCTCCTCTGGACCGAGCCCAATGCTGGGATCAGGTGGGGAACGGGTGCTTTTGAACTTGATGACTTGCTTACCCCAGTAAACAGGAGTTTACAGGCATAAACTTACCATCCTGTCTTGGTGAAAACTCACTTTTCTCCAAGCAGGGGTTTCTGGCCCCAGGCAGAACTGTGGGCACTTAGTACAGTGGAAATATTCATCAAGTGTGCTCTCAGTTCAGCAAATATTTCCAGAGCATCTACTGAGGGGCAGACCCGGTGCCGGGGCCAGGGATGAACACACCAGTCTCTCCATCCTGAGGGTGCTCAGCCTGGTGGGCAGGTGGGGTACCACGCACCTCCAGGGCGGGATGGCACATGAGTGCCCCAGGCCAGGGCAGGTGGGTGGGTTGGGGTCGAGCAGTCAGGGGGATTTCCTGAGGAGGTGATACCAGAGCACGGTCTTGAGGAGCGAGTGGGGAGGGAGGTGGCTGGCACGAGCAATGCCGGGTGATGGATGAGGGGCGTGAGTGGCGGGCGGGGACGTCTTCCATCTTCGCAGTGTAAACTGCAGAGCTGGCTGGGAAGAGGCGTGGGTGAGGGCTGGCAAGTGTGTAGGAGCCACAGTTCCGTCCTGTCCATTTCATCCTGTCTGCAAGGAGGCACAGCTGCGGTGCCGAGTGTATGTAGGAGGTTCTGCCTGGGAACCTGCCTGGGAGGGCAGACTTGAGGGGGACATTGGCTGAGAGGCTGCTGCTGGGTGATGAGGGGTGGGAAGGAGTTTGTGGCAGGAGCCAGGGAAAGAGAGACGGACTTGAGAACGTTTGAGGAGATGAAATCGTCAGGACTTGGTGATGACTTGGGTGTGAAGAGTGAGCAGAGGGAGGAACCTAGGAAGCTTCCTGACTCTGGTGCCGCCCACTGAGTAGGGGAAGGTCTGGAGGGAGGGAGAGACCGTGAGTTCTTGCTGGGACATGTCGCGTTTGAAGTGGTTATTCGACAGCCAGGAGGAAATTAAAAAGATGGGGACCAGGTACTTGGCCCCAAACCCAGTACTTATTAGACTATCCATATTGTCCATTGAGGAGACTGGTCCTGAGCCAACAGGGACTACGGGTCAGTGGGGAGGTCGGGGGCTGACAATGGAACCCCGAGAGCATCTTCAGTGCGGTGGAGTTGTAGCCAACCAGTATAGAGACGGCCCAGGGAGCGGATGGAGGAGAGCGCCTGGGACCCCACTGCTCAGGAGGTTAGTTAAGATTTCTGATCTCTGAGAGTGACGCCCCTGGTGACAGGTCCTGGCACTCCCAGCCATTTGCATGGTGCCCTCGGACACCAGCATGCTTCCCAGCACTGTCGTCCCTTCTCTCCAGACAAAGGAACTGGTAAATTCAAAAGCCAGGTCTGGAGCAGTCCTGGAGCCCCCACACCAGAACCCCATTTGCATCCCTTTGGTTGGCTCCCTCGAACTAACAGCATCTGGCTGGTGCGGTGGGTGCTGGGGCCGCCAGCCCGCTGTGTCCTTCCACATCAATTTCACCATCTGCCACAGCCAGGAGAGGGCATATGAAATATAAAATGAGCTGAGGCATAAAAGTGTTTCGGAATAAAAATGGTATGTACCAGCAAGGGATTACAATTATTACAAGGTCTGTGCCTGCTGCCATCACTCATACCTGGGAGGGGAGGGCGTGAGCTCCTGCCTCTCTAGCCTCCTCCTCTGGGGACTGGGCCACCACGAACAAGGCTCACTGGACAGAGGCCGCAGGCTGCCAGGCACCGGCGAGGTCCTGAGAGCCCTGGGGAACCTCCCAGTGCACCAGAGAACACGACACAGACCAGTTCCTTCATTCCCTCATTTGATCACGGAGGAACCTGTGAAGCGGTCACAGCAGGGGCTATTACATTTTATTTCCCCCATTTTACAGACCAGGCAATCGAGGTTCCTTACGTTTCAGTGTCTTGGCTTAAGCAGCACAGCTAATTCTTGTAATGTAAGAACTGGCCTTCTGTTTCCAATCATTCATTCATTTATTCATTCAGTGAACAGTCAGTCTTCCAGTATCTGTTGTGTGCTGCCGGGAACTCTCCCAGACAGTGGAGATGCAAGAGCTTTCCAGCTAATTTTTGTGTGTGTGTGTGTGTGTGTGTGTGTGTGTGTGTGTGTGTGTTACGCGGGCCTCTCACTGCTGTGGCCTCTCCCGTTGCGGAGCACAGGCTCCGGACGCGCAGGCTCAGCGGCCATGGCTCACGGGCCCAGCCGCTCCGCGGCATGTGGGATCTTCTCGGACTGGGGCACAAACCCGCGTCCCCTGCATCGGTAGGCGGACTCTCAACCACTGCGCCACCAGGGAAGCCCTCCAGCTAATTTTTTTTAAAGTTGATTTCTTGGTTTTAAGTTTCAATTTCATGTACTTTTCTTAAAACCTTGTTATCTGCTACCAGCAATTGTATTAAGATCCCTCTAAGGTGGTGTCTGGCTGGGCCGAAGCATGAACCCATGGCTTTCTGGTCTATCAATATCAAAAAAATGCAGTGGGCCCCCTCTGGGGCAGGGTGAGGCACACTGGGAGGGAAAGAGGCTCAGCGTGTGAGCTCCAGGGTCACGGCCTTGGCCACCAGCTGCGAGACTCTGGGTGGATGTGAGGATGACATCAGGTGGCACAGGGGGAGGCACCCCATGGAACGAGCGCGTGATCAGTGGTGACGGAGGTTATCATTTTTACAGTGATGTCCTTGTGCTGTTGGCAGCACTGGTCCAGTCTGGGGAGGGTCTCCAAGCCAGGAGGGGAGCTGACAGGACGTGCAGGAAGCAGAGAGCTGTTTTTCCGTTGTGGCTGTGCTTCCCATCTCTGTTTTTCTTGATGCTGAGTCAGAGTTAGTGTCCAAACCTCTCAGATCCTGTGGCCTGTGGACATGTCATGGGGATGAAACAGGAGCTCTTGGGAGAGGAACCCTCTTTAAACACCCGTTGTAGGGTGTGTGTGTGTGTGTATGTGAGAGAGAGAGAGAGGTTTGGGGTGGGGGCGTGGTCAGAGAGGAGAAATCTTAAACTGTCATGTTTAAGAGTGAAGAATGAAGGAGTGACATCCTCCTGTTGCTTGTCTTAGGGTTGCAAAGCCTCTTTCCCGGGAAGATTTTCATTCCCTGTCTGCACAGGGACAGCCCAGTGCCCTGGGAGGCAGGGCTGCAGCAGGAAACTGGTTAAAGCCAGCCCTCACTTTTCCGTCCCACCCCCACTCAGGACCAGCCCCATCGGCTGACAGTGACTCCGGCAGCGTTGCCCGGTCCCCCAAGCCAGTCGAAGCTTAGCCTTAGCCGTGACTGTCTCTGGGGTTCTGAGATGAGGCCGACCTCCCAGGGAATCCCGAGCATCATGCTTCCTGACCCCTCCTGGTCACCCCATCCGTCTCCAGTGGGGTGGGAAGTAAATGTCCCCCTTTTTTTTTTTTTTTGGATACACTGTGCTGCAAGTGGGATCTTAGTTCCCTGATCAGGGATTGAACCTCTGTCCCCTGCAGTGGAAGTGCAGAGTCTTAGCCACTGGACTGCCAGGGAAGTCCCAGTAAGTGTCCATTTTTATTCCTTCTGCCGTGGCTCTTTACTTGGTGATACCCATGGGCCAGGACAGTGCTGGGCACAGGGGGTGGCATGGGGAGGAGATGCTGTCCCCACCCTCAGGCTGGGGTAAATCGACCTAACAAGGGATTCTTGAAGAGTGAGGAGCTGTGGCCAGGAGCGCACCCGTCACCTCTCACAGCGGCCACTGCCTGGCGCCTGGGTTGCACAGCCTGCGGCCAGCTCCCCACCCCACCCCCGACCGTGCTGCAGCCCAGAGGTCCTCGCTTCCTGTGGCCCTGGGGCTCCTTTCTGCTCTGCACACTCAAGTGCACACCTGGAAGTGTGGGGTGAGGCCACACTGGACCAATGGCGTAGAGAGTCGATGCATAAGAACCTTCTCCTGCCCCTGGGGGGATGGCCCTGAGTGGTTCATAAGTCTCTCAGGAGGTCCCCTGGTGCCCACAGCAGTGGCCAACTCTGTCACTCATCCTTGCACTCCTCTTTCCCCCTGGACCACTTCACAGATAAACCACCTACCAGCCTCAGGCTCTACCTTTGGGAGAGCCCAGCTGACTCAGGGGCATCTGAGGAGCACACAGCAGGGCTCCCACCCAGGCAGGGGATCAGGGAAGGCCTTCCCAAGGGAGTATCGTTTAAGCTGAGCTCTGAAGCGGGAGTGAGACTTGTCTAGGCAAAGAGGTATTCTAGGTGAGGAAAGGCAGCACGTGCAAAGGCCCCAAGGCAGCAAGGTGTTGGAGAGTGGCAAGAGCAGAGCATTGGATGAGCAGGGGGTGGACATGGAGTTCAGTAGGTCACACTAAAGGGTTTGGACTGCACTAGGGGCATGGGGAGCCACAGAAGGGTTTGGAGCAGGTGACTGTTTTTTTAAAATTGAAGTTGATTTTACAATGTTGTGTTAGTTTCAGGTATACAGCAAAGTGATTCTGTTTTTAATGTGTATATATATATATATTATATATGTTATTACAAATATCGAATATAGTTCCCTGTGCTATACAGTAGGTCCTTGATGTTTATCTATTTTATATATAGTAGTGTGTATATGTTAATCCCAAACTCCTAATTTATCCCTCCCCCAACCCTGCTTTCCCCTTTAGCAACCGTAAGTTTGCTTTCTATGTCTGTGAATCTATTTCTGTTTTGTAAGTTCATTTGTGTCATTTTTTTAGATTCCACATATAAGTGATATTATATATCTGTCTTCCTCTGTCTGATTTACTTCACTTAGTATGATAATCTCTTGATCCATCCATGTTGCTGCAAATGGCATTATTTCATTCTTTTTTATGGCTGAGTAATATTCCATTGTATATATGTACCACACCTTCTTTATCCATTCATCTGTCGAATCGATGGACATTTAGGTTTCTTCCATGTCTTGGCTATTGTAAATAGTCCTGCTATGAACATTGGGGTGCATGTTTCTTTTTGAATTAGAGTTTTCTCCAGATACATGCCCAGGAGTGGAGTTTCTGGATCATATGACAACTCTAATTTTAGGGGTTTTTTTTTTGGCTGCACCGTGCGGCATGTGAGATCTTAGTTCCCCATCCAGGGATTGAACCTGTGCCCCCTGCAGTGGAAGCGTGGAGTCTTAACCACTGGGACTGCCAGGGAAGTCCCTATTTGCAGTTTTTAAAGGACCCTCCATACTGTTCTCCATAGTGGCTCCACCAATTTACATTCCCACCAACAGTGTAGGAGGGTGCAGGTGACTATTTTTGGAAGCTTCTTCTGGCCACTCAGTGGAGAATGGACCCAGCACTGGCACCAGAACAGACAGGGAGACCATTTAGGAGGCTGTCCTGGTGACTGGGTGGGATGACAGCTTGGAACAAGGGTGGAGGTGGGGAGAACACCCAAAATTATGCCATGTGCGGAATCAGCACCCATTCTATGTGAAGTCCAAGGCTGACCGTATTTAGCTCTGGCCTCCATGACTGTCCTGGTTGATTTCTCAGGGACCCAGCAGCCTGGTCTCCCCTCCACAGGCCTCTGACACAGCCCTGCTGCCCCCTTTCCTGTCTCCTTATCCCTCAGATCAGTCTGGGGACATTCCCAACACTCAAGCTGTCTCATAACCCCTGGCCTTTAAACAGAAGTGGAGGAGGGACGGCAGTGCTGCCTGTCCGTACCACGTGGAAAGCCGCTCAAATGTCTCGTACATGCCCCTTAGTGGCCGGCCAGGGTGCAGGCTGCACATTCTAGTCTTAAACCTAAGACAAGTCACTCGATCTCTGAAGTCTTGGTTTCTTCATCTGTGAAAGAGGGATGTTCTCTGCCTCCTAGGAAATCATGTCAAGGGCACAGCATGGACCAGTGGTGGACCAGTAGTGGGACTGGCACAGAGGTTCTGGGGGTCCAGGAGGGCAGCTCCTGTTCAGGGTGTGGGCTCATCCCCCGACCCCACCCCAAAGTCTTCTCTGACCATAGGTGACCAGGCACTCAGGGGGTGCTTCCAGGGAGGCTGTTGCAGGCCCAGCTCCACCGGCCTGGAGGGACCAGGCTGCTCGGTCCAGCCACATGCTTTCCAGGTCCTTGGCGGGCTGTGGGTGCCCTGCAGAAGGGGACCCCCATCAGAGTTGGACCAGGCACAGGTGGGAGAGTAACGCAGCAGGGCAGAGACCTGGTCACTGGGAAGCCCACCTTCTAATGGGCAAACTTAGGCCCTGCTGCATGGACAGCTGTCATCCCAGGTGGGGAGCATCATATCTGACCCCATCTGGAGGTACCCAGCCCAGCTGCCCCTTTAAGTGAGGGATGCCTCAGAGAGCTGGGTGGGGGAGCTCAGAGCCTGCTTGGAAGAATTGAGCTCCATTTCGCTGCAGCATCTGGCTTGCAGGCCCCAATGCTCCCTGGTGGGGCCTCTCCATCGCCGCTCTCTCTCTGTCTCGCACGCATACACACTCCCGTCTCCCTCCTCTCCATCCTTTTATCTTGGCCTCACACTCATAGTATTTGGGTCTGTGAAGTCACCGCTTCCTTCCTGTGACTGCCATTTATAGCTGGCAGTAACGAAAGGCGCCCATTTTTTTAAAAAATTATTTTATTTTATTTTATTTTATTTTAGGCTGCGTTGGGTCTTCATTGCTGCACGCAGGCTTTTCTCTTGCTGCAGCGAGCGGGGGCTACTCTTCGTCGTGGTGTGCAGCCTTCTCATTGTGGTGGCTTCTCTTGTTGTGGAGCACAGGCTCTAGGTGCGTGGGCTTCAGTAGTTGTGGCTCATGGGCTCTAGAGCTCAGGCTCAGTAGTTGTGGCGCACGGGCTTAGTTGTTCCGTGGCGTGTGGGATCTTCCCTGACCAGGGCTCGAACCCGTGTCTCCTGCACTGGCAGGCGGATTCTTAACCACTGCACCACCAGGGAAGCCCAAGGCATCCATTTTACATTCGCTGGGCCCCAGCAGCACTACAGAGACACGGATCCCTTTGTTGCAAATAATTAATTTGGTTCCATATTGCGTAACATCCTAAAAAGCTTTCCAGGGCAAGCTCCCGCCGGCTGGACACTGTGATCTCATCAATATTGCATGGCATCGGGCACTACTGTTATGCGGTTTCATTAATAATTTAATTTGTGGTTTAAATCTGCAGCATTCCCTTTAAAAGGATATAAAGGGAGGGAGAGGCTTTGTGTTGGGGGTGAGCAGATCTTGCAGGGATCCCAAGCCCCAGGAGGGGGAGGGGGCCTTCCAAGCGCGGGAACAGCGGGCCCCTCTCTGATTGGCCGCCGGCCACAGCTGCTGATGCTGTTGCTGGAGGGGGGGTGACTGGACCATTCATAGAAATTATTTCTCCAAATCCTGTACTGTTTCCCTTTCTATATCAGCCATGGGGAAAGGGCAGCTCCCGGGAACCCAGACGCTGGCAGAGGGCTGGGGTGGCGGTGGGGGAGGCTTTCACCAGAGACCCTGGGCCCTTCCAGACCAGAGTTGCCACCCGACCCTGAACTCCTGGCTGTGTGGCCTCTTGCAAGTTACCTGCCCTCTCTGAACTCTGGTCACCCCCACTGCCCCATAAAGTCAGTGCCATGATTTCCTGAGAATGAGTGAAGGGCCTCCCAGATCTGAGTCAGCACAGCCTGTGTCACTGTCACCCCCATGTGGCTGTAGGGCAGGTGGCCCCTAGTGACAGGGTGGCTGTCCACAGGACCCCTGCTGGGGACCACAAGTGTCTGAAAGGCCACCATAAGTCTTATTTCTTTATCTGGACCTCACTGCCTCCCGGAGCGGACTTGGGTGATGCCACCAGCCCTGCAGCATATAGACTGGAATTTCGTTTCCAATGAGGGGCCTTCACTGGGGGGTGGGGGTTTGGTTTTGCTCTTTCCAGAGAGGGAAGGGGAGGCCCATGAGAGCTCTGATTCTGGTGGGGGAGGCGAGAGAAGGGAAGTGAGGAGGGGGAGCAAGCACAGATGGGCCAGAAGAGACACTTGGGCAACCTCCTAACGCTGCCTGGGTGCCTCTGCCTGAGGGCGCTTCAGACCCGCAGGCCCTGGCGAGGCCACTGACTGTCTTGGAAGGCAGGGATTTGTGCATCCGGGGCTATCTTCTGACATTGTTCCAGAGTGATTAAGTTAAGCTTCCTGGGGCCAGCTGGAAAGAGAGGACAAATTGCTTTGTAAAATTGATTTGCTGCCGTAGCATTTACAGCGTGCCCGGGGCATATCCACACTGGCAGGTGCGTTGGTGCCCTTCCCTCCCTCACACAGGGGTCTCACCGGCCATGTGTACACCAGTCACACGCCATGTGTCCAGAACATGACTTGGGCACCACTCACTTCAGTGCGCATGTCTGTGTCCACTCATGGTGGGCTCATGGTGAATCCTCAGTGTCTCAAATGTCCACATGAGGCAATGGCCACCCACAGCTGCAGCCTGCTGGGAGACTTGTCCCAAAGACCCCTGGAGGGGTCCATTTCCGTGGGCAATAGCCATGGGTACCACAGAAGCTAGAGCTGGGATCTAAACATCTGAGACTTGAAGGTTCCCTAAGAAGAGGGGCAGAGCCAGTGCTGGACCAGGGTCTCTGGACCCCGGTGGGGCCTTTGCAACACCTGGGCTGCCTTTCTGCATTCCTGGGGAAATAGAACAAGGCAAATATTGTGGTTTTCAAAGAATGTGTGAGCTTGGATTATGGTATGATGAGACCCATGGACCACATAGTTGGCTGCTGAGGGCCATCCAGGGGAGGAGGACATGCTGGGGCCAGGGGTCTATCCAGACAGAAAAACATGGCTGGCATCACCACCTAGATAGAAAAAGGACAGATGGTTCCTTTCTGGCAGGTCTGCTGTGCATTAGAAAGCACATACTTGGGGCTTCCCTGGTGGCGCAGCCGTTGAGAGTCTGCCTGCTGATGCAGGGGACACGGGTTCATGCCCCGGTGCGGGAAGATCCCACATGCTGCGGAGTGGCTGTGCTCCGCAGCGGGAGAGGCCACAATAGTGAGAGGCCCACATACCGCAAAAAAATAAAAATAAATAAAAAATAACAGAAATCACATACTTGGTAATGGAGCATCTTGGCCTGGCTGTAGCCCAGGAAACAGGACTCAGGCCCTTGGGCGCCGCTGGTTTCTTTGCCTGCTTCCCAGGCACTCTGGGAGCACTGGCCAGTAGTGTCTAGAGCATCCTCTAGACACTTCTGGGCAGTGGGAAAATGGTCAGGGATCCTGGCAGTGAGAGGCAGCTTCAGCATCATGCCTGGGCCAGAGCCGGCTCCTCCGCTCAGCTGCTGTGTGACCTCAAACAGGTGACTTCACCTCTCTGAACTGTGTCAAGTGTTAAATTAGACAAGACCCATAAAACTCTGAGGATGGTGTTGGTCTACAGAAATAAATTAGTAAAATTTAGTAAATGCTGATTATGATTTTTTTCGTCTTTCCCTCCCTCAAGATGCTCAGGTACTAGTAACACAGGGGAGTGAAGGAGGGGCTGAGCCAGGGGTCCCGGGGTTAGGGGGCTCCTGCCAAGCCACAGACAAGGCAGGAACGTGGGCCTCTGAGCAACATCTCAGGCTGGGCCCTTGCACAACAGCACCCTCCCCACCTTTTAAATTTTTTAATTTAAAAATGTTTTAAATTGTGCTAATATATAAAATATAAAATTTACCATTTTAACCATTTTTAAGTATACAGTTCAGTGGTATTAAGTACCTTCACATTGTTATGCAATCATCTCCAGAACTTTCATCCTCCCAAACTGAAACTCTGTTCCCATGAGACTCTAACTCCCCATCCCTCCTCCCACCATGCCCGGGCACCCATCATTCCACTTTCTGTCTTCATGAATTTGACTCCTTTAGGGGCCTCATATAAGTGAAATCATGCATATTTGTCCCGTAGTGGCCGGCTTATTTCACTTAGCATAATGTCCTCAAAGTCCATCCATGTTGTAACAGGTGTCAGAGCTTCCTTCCTTTTCAAGGCTGAATACTACTATTCCATTGTACGGATGGACAACATTTGGTTTACCCACTCACCTGATGATGGACACTTGGGTTGCTTCCACCTTTTGGTGATTGTGGGCGATGCTACTATAAAGATGGGTATACAAATATCTCTCCTAGACGCTGCCTCTACTGATTTTAAATATATACCCAGAAGTGGGAATTTCTGGATCATATGGTCCCCACCCCTCATTACAAATTCAGGAGCTGAGGCTACACGGAGGAGCTCAGAGGCTTGACCAGGGACCCAGCGTCCCCACCGCCCAACCCCTGGCCTCCAGCTCCTCTGTGGCCTATTCCCAGGCCTTCGGGAAGGCTCTCTGGAAGAGGTGAGCTGTGATAGATGCACTGAAGCTGTGATGCTGTCATCATGGGTAGGGGAGTACTGGGCCAGGATGGCAACTGAACAGTCACCAGCCAGGCATGACTCAGCGCTGGGAAGGTAGCTGTGAAGAGCCAGACGAGGTCTCCCAAGGGGAGAGACAGACCAGGAGCAAGTTCAAAGGCAGCAGTAGGAGCACAGGACCGCAGGCTCTGGTCCCCTCTGCATCTGGGCCTGTCACCCGAGGCACGAGTGGGTGCTATCTGCCCCTGGCGGCCACCTCAGCGTCTGCTGGACCTTTGGGGTTCCCCATACCCCACATGGGAGGCCCAGATGGCTCTCCGTGGCTTGGATGAGGGGGCTCGGCAGGAAGGGGCTTCTGCTTCCATGTCCTCTGTCCCCAGGGCCTGCTTAGCTCTCTGCAGGGTCAGCAGAGCCACCTGGTCTTGGTGGAGATGCCGGGCTTTGCCCTCCCCAGGGCCAGTCCAGCCCCAGAGCGCAGTCGGCCTGGAGAGGCCAGGGACCTGCCCCCAAGGTCTCTTCAATTTCCTGATAAGAACTGAAGGGCTCCTCGCTTCCCAGGGAACCCCCATGCTGACAGGTGGCTCTGGTGACCGTCCTTGGTGTGTTGTCTGAGTGCTTCCATCTCCCGGTACAGGTGGAACCACACTGTCCCCTGTGGCTCGAGGCCTCCTGCAGTCAGTGAATCAAGTCTGAGCGTCACTTCAGCCCAGGGCGTTTCAGAACCCCACACACCAGCCCTTTCTTGTCCCTGTGGCACAGCAACTGGGTCCCCGAGTGACCAAGGTGAAAGAAGGCCTCGATTGACCTGCGGGGGACATACCTTGGGAGGGGAAAAGAAAGGACATGCGTCATTTGTAGTAACTGACATCTCGGGATGCTTGTGACTGTGGTATGACCTAGCGGCCGCCTAGTCCTGCCGTCCTGACTGACGAGGTGGCTGAGGGGTCAGCCCAGCTTCCCATGCTTCGTTCTCCTGGCTTCTGTTTTCCTTTGAGGAAACCGATACCCATCCAACAAGTTTCCTTTCTGCTTAACTTGACCCCAGTTAGGCTTTGCTCTTTGCAACCGGGAGCCTGGCCTGGTGGAGGAGGCTGTTTCAGCTGTTACCAAGCAGCTTATCACTGCATGTGGACGAGGCAGTTGGGAGGAATGGAGGGGGCCTGGGTTTCAGACACAAATGAGGGTCATTGGAGGAAGAGGTGGTGTAGTGGTGTGTGTGTTGGGAAGAGCGCTAAAGGAACTTTCCCACCTCTGAAGGCCATGTGGCTGAACAGTTAGAAGCACAGCTTTGCCTACACGCCCCCCGCCCTCCACCTCCCCCCACAAGCCTGGGTTTGGATCCTAGTGCACCGATGACCGGCTGTGGGTCCTGGCTCAAATTCACCTCTCTGAACGCCAGTAAGCACATCTGAAATATGGTGATAACAAGACGTGGGATTGTTGGGAAGACGGCAGGAGAGGAAGTATATGAAGCACCTGACACAGTGTCTGGACATAACATATTCCCGATTCACTGTCACAGTGCCGTACATCAAGGCCAAGGGTGGTGTGCAGCAGTCGCAACCCGCGGAGCCAGCCTGCGCCTCCTCCTTGCCGTCTGCAAGCCCTTGGCCCCAGCTACCCACTTGCACCCCTCCCTCCACAAGGGAGCCCGGCCGTCCTCTCCAGCCCACCCTCCGGGACAGAGCTGAGTGCCAGCTGCGGGCTCTCAGTGTCTGCAGCCTCCAGGATTCCTGTGCTTGGGATGCCAGCTTCTTTTACTGTTGTTAAAATGTTTTGCTGCTGGGAAGCCTCAAGCATCTCCACGGAGGGACATAAATAAAGGTAATAACCTGGCTATTAGGAAGTTTCGCCAGGTGTGTCCACCCTGGAGTGCCCTGGCATGCTGCAAGGCAGCCCTCGAGAGCGAGTGCAGGGATGGGTGAGAAGCCTCTTGTGCTCTCTGTTTCTGGGTCAGGTACCTCTTATTCTCTGGGCTGCAAACAGAGTTGGGGGTGGGCATAGGCAATGTGCCCCCCGTCAGGGTGGCGTGGGAGGGATGTGGGGCAGGCCACGCCCAGGATGGAGCATGGTAAGCGCGGTGAGGCAGGACAGAGGGTGACATCTCTGAGTGCTGCTCTCCACGGCCCTCCTTCCTCCCCCAGCTGGGCGTGGAGCCTCCAGGTGGGGCGTATCGCTCAGAGCCCAGAGCTGAGGCTTGGGGCCGGCAGTGCAACCTGGTGGCTGTGGGTGTGGGCTTTGGCACCAGGCCAATGTTGGTGCAAGTCCTCGTCCCTGTGCAATGTCTGTGCCACTGGGCAGGTCCCACCAACTCGATAAACCTTGGTCTCCCGTGTATAGAATAGAGATGGTGATGGTCTCCACTCCCGGAAACTGAGCCCAGAGCCACCAGCACCCGTAGAGGGGGTTGGCACACGTGCAGCCTTCAGCTCTGTCCTGACCTGGATTGTCCCATGCAGGATGTTTGGGCTGAGGCCCTGCTGCTCGTGGGGTCTCTCCATCGCCCACGCTAACACAGAGGAGGCGCTGGGCCTGCCTGCTGGCAGGGAGGGGGTCTGACCTCATCTTAGGTCAAAGATGGGACAGTATTGGCTGGTGGCAAAGCTCCCCATGCGGGAGTCCCGCTGCTCCATAGTGGCAGGGGTGGGTGGGTGGGATGCTTGGGGGCCTGGAATCAAGCTGGATGAATTGAACCTGACAGGCTTGGGCCTGAGAGGGCTCAGAGGGTCCCCAGGCTACTCCTCTGTTTTGATCTGACCACCGAGGGCTTCTACCCCCACCCAACCCCAGGCCTCTGTCTTCTTTTCTTTAAGAATTGTGACAGCACATTTTCATTTATTAATTTTATGCTTAATAACACTTTTTTAAAAGCCCCAAAACTAGATGCCCGTGAGAAACAATTCACACTGTGTGGGTAGTTGTCAAGGCCCCTCAGAGGCGACTATGTGGCCCCAAACCCTATGACAGTTCCCTGGGTGTTTCCTGGGGCTGCTGAGCCTGGGAGTGGGGGCGGGGAGATTCGGGGCTGCAAAGCTGAAAGGGAGCAGAAGGTGGGACACAGGGGGAAGAGTGGCAGAGGAGAGGACATCACTTAGGGTGCCCCGGGGCCATCCCAGGATGCAGGCTGGAGAGCAAGGCCAGCCTGAGGTGGGTGACATCCTGGCACCTGTGGGTTCACTCCAGCTGTGAGCTCCCCAGAAGTGAGAGCAGAAGAGGGCAGGGGGCAGGGGGCAGAGGGGTGAGGAGCAGCACACAGGGACAGCTGAGGAGGTCCGCAGAAGGGGGCGAGTGTCTCCCCCTAAGCCCCCAGGGCAGCAGTAGGACAAAGCTCTGTGTCCTCCTCCTCTCCCCTCCCCACGCGCTCTCCACTGAGGAGTCAGGGCCCTGGGTGGCCGCAGCTGCCTGTCTAGGGATCTGTGCGCTAGGCCAGGGTGGGCCAAGTCAGCCGAGGGCCCGAGCCGCTTTGACCTGGCAACCTTCCCGGCGCCCCCTCCCTCCCCCAACATTCCCTTCACAGCAGGCGTGGTAATTGGGTTTTACACGGGGCCCTCTGGCACTGACCTAGTTGTCCTGGTTCCTGCCTTCCTCTGTCCCTGTGTGTTCGCCCCTGATGTTCTTTAAACCCCAGGCATTGTGCCTTCATATGTCCTGGTTTCATCCTCCACTCTGATTCTTCTGGGCAAGGTCAGGCTGGTGCCGGAGCCTGGAGCAGGCATTCGGGGTGCCTGGCATAGCATGTGCTTCTCAAGGGCGCCCTGCTCTGGGCCCACCTCTGGGAATGAGACAAGTGAGGCCCCGGGTCTGCACCCTGGACAGCTGAGCAGCAGGTGATGGCCTGAGTGTGACCCCGTTAGGGGCCTCCTTCCTGACGCTGGGTCCCCATGTGTGTGAGGAGGGATGGAAGGGTTTCTGGGGACCAACTCCTCGTCTGGAAATGGCAGCAATAATGCAAAGTGCTCGGGCTCAACTGAAATAACACGTGGGGGGCACGAGGCCTGGCACCGGATGAGAATGTCCCTCCCTTTCTCATCATTTCCTCGCCTGCAGAATGGAGGCCTGGACATCCCGGTGAGAGCTCTGTTCCCGCAGGGACCGTGTGTCCACTACAGGACACTGACCATCTGCGCTGGTGCTGGAGCAGCACAGATGGGAGCATCTTCTGCCGGTTAGAACATCTCTGCAGGGGGAGGTGTTCTTGGGTTCCCCAATCACAGGTGAGAGCACCTGAGGCTATGAATGACGAAGGGGCTGTGCCCAGGGCTCAGAGCTGCTCCCGCTGGACTCAGGATTCAAGCTCGGTGACCGACCCCTGTGCCCCTGCTCTTCACCCCTGCTCCGGGCTGACCAGATGTTTGGCAGCTCTGGGGCTATCTGGGGGCGTAGAGGGCGAGGAAAACTTGTCCTGAAGCGGGTCACCACCGTGGCGCCTTCACCAGCCCTGTGGGTGGCCGAGCATGTCCAGGTCTGGATTCTGACAGGTTGCAGCTTGTTTTTTTGAGACTTGTCAGCATGGGGCTGCCAGGGAAACAGGTGCCTGTCTCTAACAGGGATGTTTACCCGGCTGTGATCTGAAGAGGCACGTTCCTTGATTCCTACAGGGTTTGGGGCTAGTCCCTGTAAAAGGGAGCCTCGAAAGGGTCGGCTGGGGGGCACAGATGGCTTTGGGTTTAAACGGGGCCAAAACTTTCACCAGCTCCTGCAAACAGTTCCCTGAATGTGGAGGTTTGGCTGAAATCAGGCGGGCGACATCAGCTGCTCCCCACACCCACGCCCGGAATCTCCCCCGTGCCCACTCCTCAAGACATCCCCCCAATTTCAGAATCACCTCTGCTTGGTCTCCCAGCTCCCGTAAGCTGCCAAGCATGAAGGCTGCCTTCCGAGGCTGTATGAATAATAGAACTGAAATCATCCCTAGTTAAAAATAGATACTCTTCTTAATAAATATTTTACGTACTGTCTTTAGAATATACAGATCCCCTGTCTGGAGAGTTAAAGAAAACCCTGTTATCGAGCCCCAAGACTGTAGGAAAGGCTCAGCCTGACGTCCCCCCAGCCACAGCTCCTGACCAGGATCCACCCCCTCTTCAGTGACGTTCACTGAAAACAACCTGCACCAGTACTGACGGAACTCCCAGCCAGGAGCAGCCTGGGAATTCTTGGGCGTATTAGTCACCTATAAATTTGATGGAGGCAAATCAGTCATCCGATGCCCCTTGGCTAAGTGAGGCTCGGAGTTCAGAAGAGCCAAAAGCAAGTTCTCATGTTCCCACTGTACAGAAGGACTCCCCTCTGTGAGCGGAAACTGGGGGCGTCTGGGGGCAGTCTCGGGGAGGGAGAGGAAATTCTGGGTGGGGAGGCGGAAGTGGTTGGAGTTTAAAGCGCTGGCCCATTTCAGAAAACTTTGCAAATGCAGTATAACCTTGAAGGTGTGCGTTAATTAGGACACGGCATGATCTAGATACAGCAAATGAGTCTGAGTAATCTGCAGAAACAGCTCCCAGTCTTGACCGCCTCCTCCCCGCTATGATCTTCCCATGGGAGACAGGGCAGGCAGGAAATGCTGGGGTCTGCCACTCTGCAGGTCCCAAGAGAATGGCTGAGAGTCCTTATTCAACAGGGCGGGAAACTGGATATTGAAGGGGCAGGGTATGCTGAAGCTTGGACAGATGAACCAAATGGGGTTTGGGGCCAATGTCTCAGCACTGGTCTCACTGCCTGGACTGGCAACTCCATACCCCATCTGGTTTCCTTGGACTGAGCGCAGAGACCCTTCCCTGTGAGGCCCACCTGCCCTGAGGATGGGCTACTCTCTCCCTTGTGCTCAGCTTACTTGGAGGAGATTTTGGTTTAGCACCCGGCACCCTGATGAATGGGTGGATGGATGGATAGTGGATGGATGGGTGGTGGGTGGGTGGTGGATGGTTGGATGGCTGGATATATTGATGGGTATGTGGATAGATGCATGGATGGGTGGATGGATGGAAGGGTGGATGCATAGGTGGATGGGTGGATGCATGGATGAGTGGATAGATGGGTGGGTGGATGGATGGAGGATGAGTAGATGGATGCATGGAGGGGTGGATGGTTGGATAAATGGGTGAGGGGATGGATAAATGTGTGGATGGGTGGATGGATGGGGAGTACGTGTGCATGGATGGATGGATGGGTGCATGGATGGATGCGTGGATAGAAAAAGCCACCTTGTATCAGATTCCAAAGGGGAATTGATCACAGAATAAAAATGGGAGCCCAGTCACTCCATTACTCCAGGGTTGATCATATACGTGGTAATGTGCTTTAATCCTTCTCTCCTGCTGCCCTCTATCCTTTGCTTTCCAGTTCCTGCATTACTGGCTGGAAAGGCAAGGCTTGGGGAGCAGGGAGAAGGAATAGGAGAGACCAGAATTACAGAGGACAGACAGTGAGAGTTCAAGGACCCGATGCTAGACTCTCCCACATGGCCCACCTGGAGACCTTGAGAAGCCAGGCTGCCCCTCCACTGTCAGTGAGCCAGGGCACTTTAGGACGTTATTATGTTTCCCAGTGTTCCTCGAACAAAGCCGGTGCCGGAACGTTGGGCAATCAGAACTCAGCACCTACTCGGGCTCTCGTTGGGTGAGGCTTTGTGGGGGATACAAAAGAAGTTGAAAAAAAAAAAAAAGACATCCAGTTATTTCAATAGAAAGCATTTTTTAAAAATCCATGCCACTGTACCTACACTTGTTTTAAGTTTTTTATTTTGGAAGGTACAGGGGAAGAAAATCATGAAATGTTTTCATGTCTCTGTGATTGAGCAAATGCTTAAAATATTAAACCATTGCTTAATAATTGATTAAAACTAACCTCAGTGGGAGCCAATCACCCATTTGGCAGGATCTCTTTAAACTTTTAAGGCCTTTTAGCTTCCCCTGGCCGCCTAACCTTTCTCTTGTCCGATTCATTCAGGTTTCAGCAGACAGTTTGCCTCTTGTTGATTGATGATGTCACGATGCCTCTATTAAGCTGTGGGATGGTTGACCCAGGCTGGATTCAGAAAAAGTAAAGTCCTAGCAACACTGTGTCTGAAGAGGTAGTGAGGGGAGGAGAGAAGGAAGTCAGAATGTCTGCAAATAACAGCACTGCGGTTTCTAAGATGCAGAAGGGGAATCAGAGGTAAGGCTGCGTGGCCTTCAGAGCCACTTAAGTTGTCTGTGACTTGAGTTTTCCCGCTGAATGACAATTATGCTGACCTCTCTGTTTTTCAGGGAGGATACTAAAAGCATTGAGCCGAATGGTTTAGAACGTGGGCTCAGGTGTCAGACTGCCCTGGTCCAAACCTTCCCCAGAGGTTACTTCATGTGTGACCTTGGATGAGTTTCTTAGCCTCTCTGTGCCTCAGTTTCCTCATCTATAGAATGGGAGTAAGCGTAGAAATGCCCTCCTGAGCACATTAGGTGAGATATTCTCAGCATAGCCGGTCTGGAAAAGGGTTCCGCTGTGGTTGCTATGCTGATTTTAAAACAAGTACTTTGAATTCTGTAAGAGAACAACAAGTACTTTGAATTCTGTAAGAGAAAGGGCCATTATATGAACAGCCAAAGTCCCCCAAACTAAGCACAGTCTTCAAGAGATATGTGCAGCATTATTCACAACAGCCAAAAGGTGGAAGCAATCCAGTTGTCCCTCAGTGGATGAATGGATAAACAAAATGTGGTCCATCCACACAACAGAAAATGATTCAGTCTTAAAAATGAAGGAGGGCTTCCCTGGTGGCGCAGTGGTTGGGGGTCCGCCTGCCGATGCAGGGGACGCGGGTTCGTGCCCCGGTCTGGGAGGATCCCACATGCCGCGGAGCGGCTGGGCCCGTGAGCCATGGCCGCTGAGCCTGCGCGTCCGGAGCCTGTCCTCCGCAACGGGAGGGGCCACGGCAGTGAGAGGCCCGCGTAACGCATAAAAAAAAAAAAAAAAAAAAAAAAAAAAAAAAAAAAAAAAAAATGAAGGAAATTCTAACATATGCTACATTGCAGATGAACCTTGAAGGCATTATGCTCCGTGAAATGAGCTAGACAAAAGAATACAAATCATCTGTGATTCTACTTACGTGAGGTTCCTGGGGTGGCCAGATCCATAGAGATGCAGTAGAATGGTAGACGCCAGGGGATGGGGGAGGGGAAATAGGCATTTAGTGTTAGATGGGGACAGAGTTTCAGTTTGGGAAGATGAAGAAGTTCTGGAGACGGACGGTGGTGACGGTTGCACAACAACGTGAATGTGCTTAATGCCACTGAGCTGCAGCCTTAAAATGGTTAATATGGTCAATTTTATGTTATCTGTATTTTACCACAACGAAAAGTAATAACTAAAAACATCACTAAGCACACCTGCCTCCTGTCCTGAGTGTGTCACCCCTGACTGGGGCCAGACTCATTTGCTGTCTGTGGGTGGTGCTCAGACATGCATGGACGGGGCAGGGCTCTTTCATGACAGCTCAGCAGGGGCTGAAGAGCCCCCTCCCAGCCTGCTGGGTTATCCGCAGACCAGCTGAAAGAAGCTTCAAGGGTCCACAGCTGGATGAGCCAACCTCACCCTTCTATGCCATTGGTGGGAGTGGAAACTGATCCGGCCTCTTCAGGAGGGGATCCTTGGGAAGGTGTATGGGAAACCTTAAAGACACGCCCAGGCCAGAGCCTCTGAGGAGTGGAGTTGTTGTTTGCACCCTGCCTGGTCCTGACTTAGCCTGTGCTCATTCTCCTTGATGTAGCCAGGCTCGGTAGCATCATCACTCAGTGGTGGAATGCGGTACAGGAGGATAGAGATGGGGACTGGACCCAACCCTTGTGAATCCCCCATCACCAGAGAACACAGGCAAAAATGATGGCAATGCTCTACAAGATGCTGTTAACAGTAATATGAATTCCTGCTGCCTTCCTAGAGCTGAGGGCTTAGATTTTTTTCTTTGATGCAGACCATTTTTAAAGTCTTCATTGAATTTGTTACAATACTGCTTCTGTTTTATGTTTTGTTTCTTATTTTTTGGCCATGAGGCATATGGGATCTTGTCTCCCCAACCAGGGATCGAACCCACACCCCCTGCACTGGAAGGCGAAGTTTTAACCACTGGACCGCCAGGGAAGTCCCTAGAGCTGAGGGCTTAGAGAAAACTTTCACATGGCTGATTTTCTTCACTTCCTACAGCCTGCCTGCCTCATCCCTCGCTACAGACTTGTCTATTTATTTTATTTATTTATTCATTTTGGCCATGCAGCAAGGCTTGCAGGATCTTAGTTCCCTGACCAGGGATTGAACCCGGGCCCAGGGCAGTGAAAGTGCTGAGTCCTAACCACTGGACCGCCAGGGAACTCCCAAGACTTCTCCATTTAAAATGGACAACGTAAGGTCCGCCTTCTCAGGGGGCTATGGGGCAGGCCTGTGGGAGACCAGGGGTGGGGGAATCTGTGGGTGGGGGGCAGGGGAAGACACCCAGCACTGAGAGTCACACACAGACTCAGCATCGGCTGAAAGGCCCACAACCATACAAAGCTGGGATCCAAGTTCAGGCTTCCTCATTTTCTTTCCTCCTTTTATCATGTGTACGCTCTTTTGAAAAATCAAATTAAAAAAGAAAAAAAAAGTCAAGCAGTTCAGAGAGGTTTATAAAGAACTCGCTTCCTATTCCTCCTTTCTCAGCCCTGAAGGCAAGCACTTTTAACTGTTTCATTTTTAATTATATGGTGGTCGCCTCCGCGAGCCTAAATAATATGCTCATAACACCATCTCTTGATTTATCTGCTTTAGAGATTATCTGCTGTGCTGGGTGAGGCTTCCTCATTGACAGCGCCTGGCCCCATCCCCGTCTCCGTGCGGTTCACCCTCTGCCGCTTCCTGACTTTGGATTCTGTGCTCGGCTCTGTCTCAGGTATGGGCTTCTGCAGTCTCTCTGTCCTCCTGGGGAGAAGGGGGATGTGGGCCTGCCTTCCTACTTCCACTCAAGTTTTGCGCTGCCCTGGTTGGTGGTCTTTCATTCCAGTCCGAGGCACTCTCATGTCTCAGGCTTTGGCCCCAGAGTGACGCTCTACATTCGAAAGCACATGCACGTGAATACTACATGGCGAGCAGGGCAGGGCCTGGCTCCTGGTCCTTAAGGTTCTGAGGTTCCAGGCCCCTTGCAGGACTGCTCACCTGGGCTCTGTCACGCCACCAGGGCTTCAGAATCACTCCTTCTCATTTTCATTTGCATACTTTGGACCAGGCCTTTCTTATAGGCACTCCATTTTCTCCTGCATCTTGATGCTTATTCCTTCCTTTTTGCAGAGAAGAAGCCCCTGCCCTGACCCTATCTCATCCCTGTTACCCTCTATGTATGGCTTGGACTCTATCCATCCTTCTCAAGGCTCAGACCAGGGGCTCCACACTTGGACCAGAACTTCCTGGCGCAGACTTTTGTTATTCCTGGATTTCTCATCACCTTTCTTTTTTGCCACTGCATCTTGGATTTACTCCAGTCATTGTGTCACTTTGGTACCTTGGGCTTTCTTGTTCATGCTGAGGCTTTTGTTTCAGGGAAGTTGGCTGTCTGTTCACGTGTGAGACTAGCGAGGCTGGTGTGGAGCAGGTATGGGTGGGATTTAAGGACTGGCAGGCTGTGCTGCAGGGCAGTTGCCGAGAGCCCCCAAGGCCAGCATCGTGTTGGTTACTAGGGGCAACCAACACCCAGAGACCTCAGTGCCTATGTTCCAGATGAGGAAGCTGAGACCCAGGGGGCAAGTGGCTTGTCCAAGGTCACATGGCAAATTGGTGGCCAGAACCCAGGTCCTCTGAGTGAAGAATCCAGGTCTCTCCACTAGACTGCTTTGGTTGGAGCCACCCTGGAGAACTGGGCTTCCTAAACACACGGACCAGTCTGTAAAGCTCTCACAAGGGGGCTCGTGACCTAGGTCACAGACACCTCTGCTCCTGGGCGCTAACCTTCCTTCCTTGGCTTTCCTCTGCTCCATCCACAACTGCCCTTCCCAGCAAGGTCATGCTCTGAGGTTTCAGAACAAAAACAACCTCCAGGACTATCTGACTAGAAAATACAGGCCAGAAATCCACCGTGGGACCTTCACACTGAAGACATTTTGTTGATTTTCTTGCCTTGAACAATCCGGTCTTACAATTAACTAGAGATCCAAGCCTCCACGTGTGTGGGAGAAGGGCTATGGGCTGGAGCCATTTGCAAAGGGGCTGCTGGTCTTTGGGGGCCGGTGGGCAGGCTCACAGGCCAGCTTTGAAGGGACTCGGCCTCATTTCATGACCTGGAACTTTTGTCTCCTCTACACGTCAGGCACTTTCCCACAGGCAGCCCCATGGGTTCTCCTTTTAATGTCAAATCACAGAACTTTAGTGCAGAGTGGACTTCTGTCCTGTCCCTTCATTGTAGAGGCAAGGAATAGGGGGTCCACGTGGGACTGGGCCAGACCACTCAGTGGCTTTCTGGGGGGGCACTGTTGATATTTGGGGCAGGTTGTATTAGTCAGGGTCCTCCGGAGAAACAGAATCAGTAGGATATATATACAGAGAGAGGGAGTGGGGAGTTGTGGGGAGGAGGGACTATTTTAAGGAATTGGCTCCTGAGATTGTGGGGCTGGACCGTCTGAAGTCTGCAGGGCAGGCTGGCAGGCTGGACATTCCAGCAGGAGTTGACGTAGCAGTTGTGAGCCCAAAGGCAGTCTGGAGACAAAATTCCTTCCTCTTCTGGGAACCTTATCTTAAGATAAGGCCTTCGATTGATTTGATGAGGCCCACTCACATTAGGGAGGGTCATCTATTGAGCTAAATGTTAATCTCCTCTGAAAAGTGCCTTCACAGCAACATCTAGATGGTGTTTGACCACACAACTGGGCACCATGGCCCAGCCAAGCTGATACAGACAATTTAACAATTGCAACGATTCTGTGTGTGCAGTTGTGGGACATTTGGCATCCCTGGTCCCTGCCCACTTAGCACCATAGTGTCCCCAGACCTGTGACAACCAAAGACAAGTCCCCTCTCTACTTCTGAATGAGCCCTGGGTCAGGGGTGAGGGGGGTCCCCTATGAGAACCTCTTAGGGAAGGTAGTGAGAGAGCAGAAATTTCCCTGGGACCCTTAGCCAGTGCCTCAGGCACTAGACTCCATGAGCATCTAGCTTTTCCGCTCAACTGGGGGTTAATGTCTTGAGCCTAGGGAATGCCTCCTCGCCTGTGTCCTCCAGAGCACGGGGTGGGTCCTGAGCTCACAGTGGGCCTCCTGCAACGTCGCACTCCCTCCGTGTCCAATTCTCCGACCATCAGTCCAGGGCCCCCAGCTGTGGCTGCCTCTGATGAATGGCCACAATAATGGCCTTCGAAACCGGCCCAGAAATCAGATATTTCTGTAATGATTAGAGATCATTTGGGGTCCAGCTCCCGGGGACATTATGTGGTTAAAACAGAGCTGTTTCATTTCATCCCCAAGTGTGAGACTGTGATATTAGGAATTCTAATGTGACCGAGTCCCTGCTGATCCCCGGCTCCTGTCCTTTAGGAAGCCTGATATCTGCAACTCAGAGGCAGTGTGGATAATGGGGGGGCCTGCTGCTTAACCCTTGATATTTACCAACTTTGGTCAGTTCATCAATCCCCAGTCGCAAATTTGCTAAAGTAAATGCTATGCCCTTTTCATAGAGCTGTCATGCATAAGAACTGCCACTGTGTTCCCTCGTTCCTACACCCCCAGTGAGCCCTGCAGCAGGTGTTTGCCAGCACACTGGGAGTGCTCTGAGGACAAGCCCGTGACAGTCTCATCCCCTTTCTTTACGCGTCCAGCTTGCCTTGGTCCGGAGACCCAAATAAGTCCAGGGATGGTTCTGTACCCTTGTGTACACCCAGGAGAAGCGAACGCTTGACCCTCCAGCCCTGGCAGTTGGGGTCCAGCTGGACGACACCTGGAGTGGGGAGGAGGAGGAGACAGGGTCATTGACGCAAGGATTTCAGCCCCTCCTGCGTGGCTGGATGCTCCTGTCCCCCCCTGTGACCTGGACCGCCCTTACCACCTCCTGCCCCATCCAAAGGGGAGGGGAGGCCAGCGAGACAGGGAAAGAAGACAGAGGGTTTGGGACCACAGTGGCAAGTAACCCCCAAGTCACAGAGACCATAATAAGCTGCTATGAATGGAGCATTCTTATATGTCAGCCCCTGCATCAGGCTCTTTGTGTAGACTGTCTCACATACCTCCCCTGCACGTGCCCGTTCCCCCTCACAATCACACAAGCCCCACGTCCATATAAGGCTTAAATGGGTAAAAAGCCACTTCAAGTGTCTCTCTCTAAATTCAGAGTCATACGAGGACACAGTTCACACAGGTATTTCACCCTAGTATTTGTGCATTGTTTTTGTAAAGTCACGTCTTTTTTCATGATATGATTTGGTTATCACTGTAGTAGGTATCTGAGTGCCTATTAGTTACTCATTTTTACTGATGGGAGGATTATAGGTCTAAGACATAGTACCGACAAGCTCACAGTCTTGTAGGAGGTACAGGTGTAATAATATAATGTAATGTGCAGCTCTAAGGTGAGATGGCTTGTCGACCAAGTCTCTACTCTTCTGAATCCTGCCTCTGAACATAGAAAGTGCTGTTTACCCTAAGAGGATTCCCTAAGTCACTAAATGAATCAGTGAGTTCTCCAAGAAGCATTTATTGGGCTGAAGAAAACATTTTCTTTTGAACAATACTTCCTCTCATTGGTATAATTCTATAGAGGTGGCCAAAGGATTTTATATCATCTAACTTATTCCTCACAACAACCTTATGGGATGGGTAGAAAAAGAACTACCCTCACCCCATTTTACAAATGAGGGAAGTTGCAAGGCTACTGAGGTAGATTCTGGGCAAGAACTTCTGCTCCTTGGCCAGAGATTCATTTATTCATCTACTCATCCATCCACCCATCCACCCACCCATCCACCATCCGTCGATCCATCCACCCATCCATCCATCCACCTATCTATCCACTCATCCACCCAGCCATCCATCCATCCATCTATCCACCCACCACCCAGCCACCCACCCACCTATCCATTGCCAGGCCCAGGGCTAAGTGCTGGAGGACAGAGGTGGCTCCGGCTCAAAGAACTCCCAGTCTGGAAGGTTGTTTGGATCCTGTAGGTTACGGTGGTAGCTTATGTTCTCCTCGACATATCAAGATTAGTTTCTTCCCTCACAAACAATCTGGGGACAAGCAAAGGCACCTGGTAGCAAACTCCTTCAGCTTGGGTTGGGTGGTTGGTACACCTGCAAGCGATAGACACAGGGAAGAGCACTGACATCCCGCAAATTCCTGAAGGTCCCGATACGAAGTGCTGAGTAGTAGTCTTTTGGTGCCTAAGCCTCCGGGCAATCATGGGAGAGGATTTCTGGTTTCCCTCTGGATGCTAAGAGGTAGCAAATCTTCTTTTGATGGATTAATGGATCTAAATGTCATGAGGGCCCCTGATTTACAGCCTGCATTCTCATCTGCCCTCCGTAGCCTGGCAGAACCTTAGAGGAAAGTTCTTGGGCGGCAGGGTCAAGTGAAGGATGTTCTTTTAAAGCAAGAGGAAAACGTTGTGACAACACAGGAATGATGTCATGAAGGAAGACCCCTGACATGTTCAGCAACTAGGAGGAGGATCAGCAACTGGGACCCCACCTGCTCAAGTTCCAACTTTCAGCCAGACACCAGCCACAAAGAGCCCTCCCTTCCACTGAGGGTGTGCGATAAGCATGCCCCATGCAGATTTGCCACCGCGGGTGGGGGGGGGGGGCAGACTGCTGCCTCTGTGGGATCAGAGGAGCATCAGGAGGACGCTCTCTCTGCCCCAGTATCTTCCAACTGGCCCGCCCCTATGCCTGGGTGGTCCCCGTTAGCAGTCAGTTCATTTGAGTTAAAGCAATGAGGGTGCTAGAGATTCCTGCAGAAACCAAGGAAACCAAGGAGGAGGGGGTGGCGGTGGCAACAGTGCCTTCCCCATGCCCACCCCATGATGGTTCCACTTCCCAGACGGCCTTACTCTCTGACAGCTCGGTAGGAGCTGGGCCTCAAGGAGCTGGTACATAGGACAGGTCATTTTTTAAAATCGTGATAAGATATTTATAACATAAAATTTTCCATTTTAATCATTTTTAAGTGTACAGTCAGTGGCACGTTCATGTTGTGCAACCAACACCACCATCCGTCACCAGAACTTTGTCATCATCCCAAATTAGAACTCTGTGCCCATTACCCAATAGATCCCCATTCCCGCTCCCCAGTCCCTGGAAGCCACCATCCTCCTTTCTGTCTCTGTGAATTTGACTCCTCTAGGGACCTCATATAAGTGGAATCGTACAGTATTTGTCCTGTTGTGAGTGGCTAATTTCACTAAGCATAATGTCCTCAAGGTTCATCCACGTTGTAGCCTGTGTCAGAATTTCCTTCCTTTTATGGCTGAATGATATTCCATCGAATGGATGGACCACACATTGTTTATCTGTTCATCTATTGATGGACACTTGGGTTGCTTCTACTTTTGGGTGGCTGTGAGCGATGCTGGCATGAACCTGAGCGTACAAGCATCTGTTCAGGACAGAGCACTTGTGATGGGAGCCAGAGGGCAGGAGGGAAGGGTCACCAGAGCTGCCAGGCTACAGTGGGGGCTCTGCCTTCTCCACAGTGACCTGCCTCTGGCTGGATCATCGCTCACCCTGTGAAGTTCCTCAGTTGTGTGGACACCCTGAGTGCCAAGACCAATCTTCTCCATGAGTGGTGTCTCCCCCAGCATCCCAAGGAGGGAGGGAGATGCAGGGGAGACTCGAGAGCTAACACAACCTAGCTGACAGGCAGCCGAATCCAGGACTGACTACCCTTGTTTTGGATTGTTTCAGTGACCAAGCCCACCCATTGCCTGGTGGAGAGGGGCAAAGCTGGCACAGCAGAAATGTCACTATCCAATGACAATGATTTTGACAACGCAATGCCATCCTTGTCAAGGTGAGCTTTCTTCATCAGAACCAGTCAGTGAGTTCCTCATAAAAGTAATGGCGAGACCTCAGAGGCCTGCTCCTGGAAGCGTGGTATTGCAGTGTCTGTATTGGTCAGCTACTGGCCCAATAACGATGCATAACAAGCCAGCCCAACTCATGGCTTCACATGGCAGCGCTGACTCTCCCGGATTTGGGGGTGGCTGGGGGCTGCCTCACGCGGCATCTTGGCTCTCTCGCCCTCCTCAGGTGGGTGGCCTCACTGGGGTGGCTTCTTGTTCAGGAGAAAGAGGCGAACAAGGGGGAGAGTCTACCCCCCTCCGCCCCCCGCACGTTCACAGGCCCTGCTTTTGCTGCTCCGCTAGCGTCTCACTGGCCAAATCAAGTCTCAAGGCCAAGCCTGAAGTCCGGGGTCAGGGAAGCATGTTCTACCTCTGTGGGAATAGCTGCAGGTCACTCGACAGAGGATGGGGACACAGAGAGGGGTGAAGAATGGGAGAAAATCTGCCACCTCTCCAGAACGTTCCAACAAAAGCTGGATGGCCACCGCTCTTGGGTTCCCCTCTGGCCCTGGAAGGTAGGTTTATTTGTTTCCTCTGTAAGGTGCTCTGATTGATGACAACCCCCAAATCCTGTGACTCTTAATCGATGCCTGATGAATCATACACATGCAAACAAAATTCGTTCTCTGCCAGGATAATCCTGAAGGCCTCCAGTGTCTCTCCTCTGTTCCCAAAGCCCGTGCAAGTGCATCTTTTTTGTTCCAGCCTTACTGGGAAGTAAAAGATTTTGTCTGCGGGCTGATGGGTATTAGCAGAGCTATATGGGGCTTGAGTGGAAATGCGGAATGTGTGGATCAGCCCGAGCTGTGCTGGCAGGGTCTGGGAGGAAGAAGTGGCGTGCTGAAATTCTGCCCAGGTTGTGGCTGTCATCTGCCTTGACTGCCAGACTCGCTCTTTTTGGTGTGTGTGTGTGTGTGTGTGTGGCTATGGATCATGCTGTAAAGTTTCCTTGCTCTTGGCTGTTTCCGAGAAGGGCCTGGATTACTGAAGAAAATCCAGCTTATGTGTCCAAGGGCAAAACAGGCTGTTTATCTTTGGCTCGTACATGCTTCTCACATCTCCTGAGGTTTGTCTCTAAGTAGGATTTATGTCTCCCCATATGGAAGGTAAAAAACAAGAGGCCAGCATTGAGTTTGCAAGAGGCGATGCAGCCAGCACATGGCTTGCCATATGCTTAATGTGGATTTAAGAAAAGAGAGGGTTTTTAAAAAATTATTAAAAATGGCAATTTTGAAAATCTGACCTAATGTTATTAAGTTATCTTGACATGGAATGTGTGTGGCTGGAACCTTCTGATGGGATTTGGGAGCTGGGCTGCAGCGGGGGGCTGGGGACACATTCCTGAGGTGTGCTTGCCCCTTTGCGGAGCTCAGGTACGCGAAGGGGAGACTCAAGTCTTCAGAGATGACTGTGCACAGAGCTGTGGTTCTCAACCGGGGGTACGTTTGGCAAATTCAAGAGCCATTTTTGGGTTGTCACAATTGAGAGGAGGGAAGTGCTTCAAGCATCTAGCTGTTAGAGGCTGGGATGCTGCTAAACATCCTACGGTGCGCAGAACACCCCACAGCAGAGAATCATCTGACACCTGCTACAACGTGGATGAACCTTGAGGACGTTATGCTCAGGGAAACAAGCCAGACACAGAAGAACAAACACTGTCTGATTCCACTTATATGACGTCCCTAGAGCAGTCAAATCCATAGAGACGGAAATTAGGAGGGTGGGTGCCAGGGGCTGAGAGGAGGTGAGAATGGGGAGTCAGTGTTCAACGGGGACAGAGTTTCAGTTTGGGAAGTTAAAAAAGTTCTGGAGATGATGGTGGTGAGGTTGTATAACAATGTGAATGTACGTAATGCCCCTAAACTACACACTTACAAATGGTTAAAAGTGTTCTATGCATTTACCACAATGTTTAAAAAATGCTAAAATATAAACAAAAACAAAACAGAATCATTTGCCCAAAATGTCAGTAGTGCTGAGGCTGAGGAACGCTGGCCTGAGTGGCGTGGGGACAGGTTGGTGCTGACTCGCCTGAGTAGCTGTGACAGTGCAGGGGTAAATGCAGCCATTTCACACATGTCACCCAATGTCATAACTTACAGAACAGCAGTTGCCCAAAGTCCCTCCCTCTGTCCCCCCTATACCCACAGTCCCTGCCCCAAATTACAGCAAGGTGGCCCCACATCCCCCAGGAGCCTCAAATGAGCTCACAAACCAGGTGGCCACCCAGAGGATTGTCATCCTTCCTGGTTGTCCTGCTGTGGTTTGATATCACCTGCCTCTGCTCTCAGCCTAGAGGGAGAGCCTATGACTGTGCCCATGTGCTTCCTGGACACACCCAAGCTGCTTTTTGGGGAATGACCCCCTCAACACTATGCCACAATGTGTCACCAGGGCCCCCAAGCAGCCCTGCTTATGCCCAGAGTCCCCCAGTCCCAGCTCCTGCAGCTGGTACCCTGCCCCATGTAACTGTTTGGGCCCAGCTCCACTCCAGAGAGCTAGGAGCACGTACGTGCCAGCGCTGTATCACCTCCTCTGATCCCCGAGTCAAACTCTTCCCACCTTCCTTAGTTTCCATCAGCATCTGGGGAGCAGAGACCCAGGGTGGGAGCACCTCACAGCCCGGTCGACTCTCGGTCCGTGTGCCCGGCTCTACCACTCTCTTCCACAGGCCCACGCACCGGGTGGTGTCAGGGTGGTGTCAAGGTGAAGGGTTCCAAAGCCCAGCTTGTCTTTTTGGAAAGTAAATTGGCTCACAAGAAATTTGGCCTTCTCACTGGATCTCATTACCTTTGTGATCTAACCAAGTGCTTGGGGGGAAATTGCATGATGATTGTGGCTACGGTGAAAGGCTAAAGGAAGATGGGAATTACAGACCCGTAGACCCGAGATGGGGAGTTCTGACTGTGATTATGTTGTCAACCTTGGACCATTTTAAGTCAATGATGCAGCCTCTGGTTCTAGAAACGAGTTTCTGAGTTGGCCTAGGGCCCTCCTTGCATCTCTCATCATAAAATTCTTTTTCATCCAGTGGAAATCAGCTTGACAGTTACACATTTTTTTCCCCCCATTTCAAGCTCACTCTCTCAACCCTATGCTCTGATGAGGGCCGGGCTCTCAGAAGCCCCTGGAAAGCCCTCGTCAGGCTTACTTGGGAGTGGGTGGTGCCCACGGGAGCAGAGAAGGGAGACCATCTCTCTGGGGATGCTGTGAAGAGGGCGGTCGTGCTGCAGGGAGAACCGCGGCCCTCCTGGCTCAGCTGCCCCACCTACCTCTTTGGGGAACAGGGATTGAAAGATACATAAAAATTCAAACCATACTCAAAATAACTGAAAGGAAAATATACATTTCAGAAGGAGATAACCATAGCAATCACTTTCACTCAAAGGTAATAAAAATATGTATTGTAAACATGAACTCGGAGATTGGAGGCTGCACGCATCGCCACCGGAGAGAGCACATTCTGAGAAAAGGCAGAGACTTTCAGAGTCGCTTTTGACAGATCCCTCTGATTAAAAACCCAAGAAGGGAAAATATGGGAGGAAGATGGAGAGTTATGAGGGGAAAAAAACGACCAAAACTATGACAAAAATTGAGAATACAAATTATATTTACAAATTTCCCCCTGGCTGACATTCTGCCTGGAATGTGATCACATGTCATAAGGTGGCTGATATGAATAATTCACAGGGGCCGGGGTTATTCTGGACCGAGCACAGAGTGTTCTGACGTGTGGTGGCACCAACGGCCTCGTGGATGTCTTACTCCGAGCGTCTGCTGCCACGTTCATCCCCTGCAACGATCGGTCCGAACCGCCACTGTGACAAGCAAACCAGACAAGCCTCTTCCAGCCTCAGCAGCTGGGCTGTCTGCAGAAAGCCATCCAGGCTCCTTGCTGGAAACATTAATTTCAGATGGAGAAATGGAAATTTCTGTCCTCTGCCTTTTTTGCTTTCTGTAAGAAGAGAGCTACGATCTCGACTAGTTAAATGTTTCTCCATCCCTGCCTGGGTGGTGTCCTGTGATGGCCACTCCCAGCTCAGCAAACACCCTCCAGTTCCCAGGTCTGCCTTGAGGACTCCACACACACTGGCCCAGTTCCTGTCTGTCCCCAGCCCTTGGTCCTGACTGCCCACCATCCTTCAGTCGTAATGGATGACCAACCTGAGTCCTGAGTACCTTGTGCACTTTCTGTGTCCTTCCTTACCAAAACGCAAATGAGATGCCGTTGTTCACTTATCAAATTTGCAGAAATCAAGATAATAAAACTCAGGAAGAAAACCAAAATACTCTTATTTGATTAGGGGAGGATGATACCGGTACTCTGCTGGTCCATAGGCAAATTGGAATGAGCTTTTTGGAAGCAATGTGAGAATGTCTCAAGAACCTTCAAAAAGTTCATTCTCTTTGTTTTTCTTATGGGTTGAATTGTGTCCCCCAGAGACATACATCCAGATCCTGAGCCCATGAGTGTGACCTTATTTAGAAATAGGGTCTTTGCAGATGTCACTTAAGATGATTTACGGTAGGCCCTTAATCCGATATGACTGGAGTTCTTGTAAGAAGAGGAGAGACACAAGGGGAAGGCGCTATGAAGTGATAGAAGCAGAGGCTGGAGTTACGCGGGACAAGCAGAGAGATACCAAGGATTGCGGGTTACACCAGAGGCTAACAGGCATGGGACAGATTTTCTCCTGGAGCCTTCAGAGGGAGCTCCACCTATTCACACCTTGATTTCAGACTTCTGGCCTCTAGAACTGTGAGATGATAAATTTCTGTTGCTTTAAGCCCTCCGGTTTGTAGTACTTTGTTACAGCATCCCTGGGAAACAAATATAGCCTTTTTTGACTAATTTTTAGGAAGAAATCTTATAGCTCCTTTTTTTTTTTTGGCCACACTGCTCGGCATGCAGGATCTTAGTTCCCTAACCAGGGATCAAACCCATGCCCCCTGCAGTGGAAGCGCAGATTCTCAACCACTGGACCTCCAGGAAAGTCCCTATAGCTCCTTATTTACCAAATTTATTGCATTTCCTCCCAGGCACATACACCACATTTCCCAGTCTCCCTTGCAGTTAGTTGTGGCACATGACCGAGTTTGGCCAGTGGAATGCGGCCAGAAGTGACGTAAGCCACAGGCCTGGCCAATAGAAACCTGGATTCCCTTCCGAGCTGTCCCCTCTGGCTGGGAGCAGACACCTAGCTAAGGACCCCGAGTCCTGGGGGTGGTGGGACCCACAAGATGGAAAGAGATCATCCCAAACACCTGTATTGAGCTCACCTGTTGTGTGGGTGAACAATGGCCTTCTGCTGAGATTTCGTGGGGCGGGGGGCAGTCCAGAATCTAGCCTAGCTTGACTAATACAAGGAAGTAATCAGAGATAGATAAAAGCCAAGATTCAGGGGCCAAGATGTTCCTATGCCCCATTTTGCTCACTTGGGGATTCAAAATAAAGTCACTTTTCTTTTCATAATCAGGTCAGCGTGGCCCCAAGTCTTTGTCCTTTGAATCCTTGGGTGGCCATTCTTCTTGGGGTGGCATTGGGGGTTTCTCAGATACTCCCCACGTCTGCCCTTCCCCACTGCTTCCTGCCTCCAAGGGGTCAGCTGTAATGTAGGCAGATAGGGTAGGGGGTCCCGGGAGGAAGAGAACCAGGCACTCATCGCTTTCTTGACACAAGAGAAGCCATTTCAGGTCTAAACCATTTTGTGATCTGAGCCTGGCCACAGTGTTTGCCCTTGCACAAGAATAGGCCTCAGTAGTTAATGATTTCAAGGGAAGAAAAGAAGGTAAGAACAAACAGCTATTACCAGACCAGGGAAATAACCATATTGGAAACAATAAATCAATTGTAAAGGTAAAGATTAGCCTGGAGTACATTCCTGAGCTGTTTTGCAGGATCCAAGCCCCCTCGAGTGCTCGAGTGCTGGACCACCAGATTAACTAGAGCCTACAGAATGATGATGATGACTTCTGCTGACCCTCGTGACTTCCATCAACTAAAGCTCGGACTCTGTCGACCTTTGCCCCAATTCTATGCTGAGTTCTCCTCTGCTTCAGTCCCTTCATGAATACGCATGTACCCTTAGCTTAAAACTTCCCCAGTTTTGCTGCTCCGGGAGACACTGCTTTGGGAAAGATCCCCAGTGTTCTCCTTACTTGTTGCAAGAAATAAATCCTTCCTTCTCCTGCTCTTGTGCGTTGTGTGTTTTGGCTTGATACCGACCAAGAGGCAAACCCAGTTTTTGGGTAACAGTAGCTGCTGTGGCCCTGAAGTGTGGTCAGTGTGCCTGTGCTTGGTGTTCATCGGAGCAGGGCAGCCCTTCTCATCTGAGTCATTCAACCAACACTGCCGGTGTGTCTGCCACCCTACCAGGCTCTGTGATCCCTGCGGGGCAGAATCAGAAGACGTGGTCCCTGTCTTCACGGAGTTTCTACCTAGGTGGGGAAAGGGACGTCAAAATAAACACTGGTTTGGACTTCCCTGGTGGCGCAGTGGTTAATAATCTGCCTGCCAATGCAGGGGACACGGGTTTAAACCCTGGTCCGGGAAGGTCCCACATGCCGTGGAGCAACTAAGCCTGTGTGCCACAACTACTGAGCCTGTGCTCTAGAGCCCGCGAGCCACAACTACTGAGCCCATGTGCCACAACTACTGAAGCCCGTGCACCTAGAGCCTGTGCTCCACAACAAGAGAAGCCACCGCAGTGAGAAGCCTGCACACCACAACGAAGAGTAGCCCCTGCTCACCACAACTAGAGGAAGCCCGTGCACAGCAACAAAGACCCAATGCAGCCATAAATGAATAAATTAATTAATTAATTTAAAAAGAAATAAATAAAAAATAAACACTGGTTTGATTAGAACTACTCTGTATGCTGTGAGTAGAAAGTATAGGGTCCCATGAGAGAGGGTAAAGGTAGGGTGATTGTAGTTTATCATCCAAACCAGGACATTTTGGGAATGTAAGAGGGTACTGTTAATAATATGTCCAGGCAGAAGGTACAGCTGGGGCTGCCCCAGGAAACCAGGACATCCGGTTACCCGGAGAGACTTAATCCAGCCCACTACAAGCCTTCTCTGGCCAGCTTGCTCCCAGCTTTGAACCAGCCCTCACCCATAGCTATGCGTAGATAGCACAGCCTGGACATGTCACCGGAACAGCACGTTTCCCCAAGACTGGACCTAATCACGCTTTTCAGGAAGCCATGTCACTGCCTCCATGCTGCCACTGGCAGGCCGGAAACAAGCCCCTGGGTGCGCTTAACACAGTGGTTAAGAACTCAGACCTCGAGGCCATGGGTCCCCCACTTCCCAGCACTGGGAGCACCTGGGGGCTCCAGGCTGCTGCCGGCTACCACCCCTGACATTCTAATGGTGGTGCAGCCTGGGCATCAGGTCTGTAAAGGCCCGCGGGAGATTCTGATGTATCAAAATTCGAGAAACTGCTAGTTTGAATCCTGGTTCCACCACTTGTTAGCTGTGTAGCTTGGCAAGTTCCTTAATCTGTCTGTGCCTTAGCTTCCTTATCTGTAAAATGGGAGCAATAGGTGTGTTGTAGGCATTGAGTTAATACGTGTGAAGTGCTTAGAACAGGGTCTGGTCCATAAGAAGTATGCTATGTTAGCCATCATTATTACAATAATTATTTTAATAAGTACTAAATTGAACACTTAAGAACCTTCCAAAGGCTCCACAAGCAGGCTTAAGGTCCCTCAGGATGTTTTTGGAAATGAACTGGAGGGTGTTTGCCTTATGTCTTTGTAACCAAAGGTCTAGCCTGTTGAATTTCATTAAACCAGGTGAAAGTCCTGACTTAAGGCAGCAGCCCCAAGGGTTAGCCCACAATAAAAAAAAAAAAAATTTTTTTTTAAAAATTAAAGTCCTTCTCTATGGGTCACCCCTCCACATTTTTCAGTTACTGTCTGTGCCAGGGATACATGGCAATGGTTAATGATGTTGATTTGCAGAATGCTAGGAAGTGTAGACTCGGGAAAATGCTTCTGCTATGAGAAAAAGGCACAAAATGAAAGGTTTTGTTAAACACTGTTTATACAAAATTGAATGATTCTCTTTTGCAAAACCTTACAAATAAGTATGTCCATTTATAATAAATATTTATAACATATACTGGAAGGCTATACAAAGATATTAAGAGCAGTTATGTGTCTGCAATAGAATTAAAAGTGTTTCTTCTTTACTTTCAAAATAATGTTTCAGAATAATGTTATTTTTTAATGTAAAAAGCAAATATTATTTTAAATATACATATGCCAGAAAGAAAAGGCAAGAAGGAAATACATAAAATGGAAACAGTAGTTACTCTGGGCTGTGAACTGATGGGTAATTTTTTTTTTTTTTTGACATTGACATTTTCCAATTTCCTCCAGCAAATATCTATTACTTTTATTTTTTAAATTTAAGAAAAATTGTCAAAGTACTATGTGATACTGTTTAAAGTGTCAAATATTATTTCTGGGATTATAATGCAGGGAAGGTGGTGGTCCCTGCCCCCTACCCCACATCACCCCACCCCTGGAGCAGATGGTCTACACATTGGGCTGTTTCTTCTAACATTCAGTTCAGCATTTCTACATAGTGTGTTTCTTTCTTTACTTTTTAAAAATCAGTTTACGGTCTGATCCACTGACATCTCCTGTGAAAAACAAGACATCCCACTCTGACGTCTCCCTCCCACCCCAAGTGTAAGGTTTTCATTTGGAAAAAAACAATTTAAATTATTTGAAAAAAAGAAATCCACTTTTGAGGCTCAGGCACGCATGCTGTGTTTTCCAAGAAGCCTCTTTAATCTTTCTAGATGGAATTTATTCTTATAGCAGTTTGTTAATAAAAACAGCCTTTACTGAATGCTTACTGTGTGCCTGGCACTAGCTGATTTGACACTTACAACATCTCTACGAAACAGAAACTATTAATTTCCCTATTTTACACACGAAATTGGGGCTGGGGTGTGTTCAGCACCTTTCCCTTGGGTCCCAGGACACAGAAACGCCAGAGTGGGGATTTGAACTTTGGTAGGTGTGACTCCCAAGGGCCCAAGGAGGTTCTCATGGCTCCCAGGTCCTAGCCTTAGACATGCTGGTTGGACTCTCGCCCAGCCCTGGCCAGCAGGGGGATATTGAGAAAGCTATTTAATTGCTCTCTGTCTCACGTTCCTTACTGGTAAAGTGGATCTAATACAGGAGGCTTAAAGGAGGTTATTAGGAGGATTAAAGGAGTTAATTCTCATGAAAAGGGCTTGGCTCACCACAAACACTATCAGGATTACAATATTTTAGTTACTGGCACATTCTCTAATGCCCCCTATTAAAGGCAGAGGCAACGGTTGGGTTAGCCTTGGCTCCCCCAGGACCTCATGCTCACGGAGAACCTGGGAATCATTGATGAGATGTGAATATTACATAAAATAACAAATGGGGAATTTAAAAAGAGATAGTGGTGACACTATTTGTATTTTCATAAAGGTAGAATCTTATTGTAGGCAATATTATTAAAATAAAAGCTTATAAAATTCCATTTGCATAGTTTTTATTGGATAACAAATTTTCTCAGTATAGTCTCTATCATAAAAGCTTTCCTTTTTTTCCTCTTTTTTTTTTAAAGCACTCTTTCTGCCCTGGGCCTAGACCACATCCCAGTGATTCTACCTCCAGGTTCTAGGGGAGGAAGACAGGGCTCACATTAATGAACTCGTGACTGGGAAAGGTACTAGCTTTCATCCCTTCTCTACAAGGGCTGTGGACAGTGGTGTCTGGTTTAGTGAAGCTCGGAGCGGGGAGCACCAGGCCTCCAGACTGATGGGTCAGGGCTCGCATGCTGCAAGCTGGGCCCAATGGTGACTGGGCCTGAGACACATTTCCTTCCAACTCCATCACTCCTCACCTTGCTCCAAATTCTAGGGTCCCCAGACAGCTCTTCACCACCCTATGCAAAACAGCCCCCAGAGTGGGAAGGAAAGGGCCGGGGGTGAAGGATCCACTTCTGTCCCCTTCCTTGTGTGTTTCCTTCTCATCTGGCTGTTTAAGGCTGAGGCTATGCAAAAATTCTCAATTCTGAAAGGAGAAGTGTGGATAGTGGGTGAAGTTTATTCAATAAGAGGAATCTTTTACCATAGTCCCCATGCTACTCAGGGGTCACTCCTTTTTAAAATGGAATAATATTGTTGTTTGCTTGTGCTTCCCCAAACCTTAGTTGCTCAGTGTAAAAATCTGTACATAAAATAGAGAGATATGCAATAGGAGGTGAAAAGCACATACACAAACACCGCCATATTTTTAGACGGTGGAATGGGCAGAGAGGGAGACGGGCTCGTTTGGGTTCTCAAAGCCAGCGTCTCCAACTGCGGGTGCTGTTACTTCCCTTTCTCTCTTCTCACTTCGCTGTCAACAAAACATCTGACCTGCAGGGGTGGGGGGTGGCTTGGATTCTGCTAAAAACAGAGTAATGATGCTCAGACAATGGCAAAGTACTTTATTTTTGTTTCTTTTAAGCTAATTACAGATTTCTCTGGAAAGGGTGGGAGCTGGCCGGTCTCCCTGCATGGAAAGTAATAGCTCAGCGAAGCACCCGTTTTCTTGAGTTGCTTGACCTCCAGGCTTGCTCCTGATTCTTGATGACAAAACACATTCAGTGCCCTCGATTGATTTAGCAGAGAAACTGCAGTATTGGAGGATGGAATGCAGCCTGTCCTGCCTGCAAATGGAACGCCTCGGCTGTGATGGTCTTGTGTTTTGAGAGGAGATTAGCCAACAGCTGAGCTTGAAGGCTGTGAAAACCCAGCCTCCTTGGTTCTTCCTGGGCAACGTGCTATGTTCCCAAGGCATCTATTCAGACCCTTTCCCTGCCCCAGTTGTTATCCCAAATTTACCCCTAGATTTACCCCTGACTTCTGTTGTATTTGACCTACACACTCAGGTTTTTTATAATTGTTCTCTGCTCACTTTGCTGTTTCTTTGGCTTCTGGTTGCCAAATAGCCTGAGATTTTGGGCTGGAAGGGGTCTTCTGCTTGACCTTCATATTGTAAGACAAGGTCCCCCCCCTCTCTGTACAGGAAGATCAAATGTTATTCTGTTGTTTCACATCAGAGCCGGGCCTAAAAGCCCCTTTTCTCTCCCAGCTGCACATCGGCAGCCTGATGTTTACCCCCAGCAGGATTTCATTAACACTCTCTCCCCTTCCATAGCTTGAACCAGATCAGGTTTTACGCATTTTTTGAGATTTGTAGAACTTGTTTTCATGATTAAAGTATCTTATTTAGATGCTTTGGGGCAAGCAGGAGATGTCCTTGCTTGTGAAGTATTGGAGATATTGGGAATCAGAACGGCAGGCCCAAGTGGCTGGCCGATCACACGCCGTGGTAATGAGATCACCCAGGTGAGAAAAGTTAGCCCTTGAATTTCCAGCCTGTCATTAGTCATCAACGCTCACTGCCTTCTGGAAACCTGGAGCCATGCTTCCAAATGCTTATCTGGGACTTGAATAGAGCCACTCATGGCACACTAGGGAGAGATTTCTTTTAGAAGTCATGATGCTGTGAAATGATTCAAGCCCCTTCTTGAAACTTCAGGTTGGGAGCTAGGCTTTCATCTGCCCATTTCTTGTTTTTACATGAATCACAGAATTTTGACCCTGAAGTGTCTTTAGAGGTTCACCTTCTTTAAGTTTCTGTTGTCTCAGACGTGGAGACTGAGGACAGAGGAGGGCAGAGGCTCTGGCAATTCTGCAGGAATTGGTGGTGAGCTGGGGACAGAATGTTTTCATCTAACCCTCAGTCCGGGACATGGACCCCAAAGGCCTCTTGGTTCTGGGGTCACATTTGTAAAACAGTAGAGGGCATGTTTTGTTATGTAGTTTGGGTGTTTTGTTCTGATGTATCAGATGGAAGAGTGGATAATTGCTTCATAGTATTCATTTGTTCAGTACACATAGTTATTGAGGGCCCACCATGGGGCTGGAACAGAATCATTGGGGGAGAATATGGCCTAATATCCTCAACGAGAATATTGTCCAGTATCCCCACATCTGACTGATTTTAAGTTATCATCAGGGTCACCTGATTAAAAAATAGAGATCCTGAATCCCTGTCCTCCCTCTCGCTGTGATTCAGTAGGTCTGGGTGAATCTTTATTTTAAAATAGTTTCCCAGGTGATTCTGACAACCTGCCAGTTTTGGGTTCCACGGGCTCTGTTACTACCTTCGCTTAGAATGTCAGACAGGGTGAGTAGATTTCCCCAGGTGACATACTTCACAGGTGAGGAAACTGAATCTCACGCAGATTAAGTGGGTTTTCCCCTGTCACAGGGCTAGTTAGGAATGAATGGGTTTAATGCTGCTGCTTTTCTGTAACTGCTGCTTCCTGCAAGAGTGCCTGGGGACACTGGCCTTCACTGTTGTGTGCTGCAGGGTGACGGGGCGGAGCCAGAGTTATGCTGCTGCCCTCAGGTGAGAGTGGGGTCTTCTCAGGACCCTGCAGTCCTGAAGTCTCTGCTGGTGACTGTGGGGGATATTTTGTCAACACAGAGAGCAAGGAAAAGGCAGATTTTAGCCTCTATTTCTGTTCTGGTGAATTTGCCCTGAGTTTTAATGGGAGGATTGGGCTCATCAGGATGTAATAACCAAATAAATGTTTAGAATGGTAATGATTTAATCCAAGAATTTTAATTAAATACCTGTGATGTGCTAGGTGAGAATGATCTGGGATTGCACTATTCACTCGGCTGTTGAAAGGAACACAAATGCCATCAGGACCTTTATATGGGCTGCCACATTGTGTCAAAGCCCTAGGAAACCACACTGAGAAAAAGGGTCTCTTCCAGAGCCCACCCTGAGGTTTTAGATTAGTAAAGCACACAGGGCTGCTAGATCTCGCTCCAGCTACAGATGCATCATTGCTGGAATTGTATTGGGCACTCACTATATACCAGATACCTACATGGGTTAATTTTATCCTTCAAGGTGGGTATTATATTCACCCAGTTTTATAGTTGAGGAAACTGAGGCTGAACTAGTTAAGGGATTGACCAAGGTCACAGACATGGAAAGTGATACAGCTGAGATGCAGATACAGGTGGGCCTGACCTCAAAACCTAAATGCAGGGGGGAAGACGAGCCTCTTTGCCTTCTGCCCGGCTTTATCTAACGGTTACATCTGTGTCTCACTAGACACTGTTTATTGAAGGCAGACACCGCATGCTGCTTGGGGTTTATAATCCCTCCGCACGGGACATAGTTATCCACAAACTGTAAATATGCAATGTTTATGGAATACAGCAATAAAGTAAGGCAGGAGGCGTGCCACGCATAGAAATCTGTAGCGTTTAGTTGTTTGCACATGAAGCTCTATCAAAATAAGAATAAACCTTGCAGAAAATAAGATGGATTAAACAAAAAATTATAATTGTCGAAATTAATTTTTTCATTTAGTGTTCCTTGAAAATAAAAAGGAAAATCTGATTGACACTGTGGAGGATACTACGCCCCCCCGCCATACTATCTTCTTTTGTAATGTTATCAATTGTTCTTAAGCTTTTGCTGCTTTTTCAAAATCTGGAAGAAACAACAAGGGGTTGAATCCTTTAATTTCAGAAGCATGTAGGTCCATTTGTAATAATAAAAAGCTTTTTTCCAAATAACACAGTTTCATTTATAGGACTGACTTTGATATGACGCATCTATTATACCAATTGCCATAAACTCTAGAAAGCTTAATTGTGGTAACGATGGTAACGGGAAGGCAGGGACGCCTCTCACTGTCTCCTGGGAAGCATGGCCAGGACACTCTGAGGAAGTTTGGTTCATTAGCCACGCCGTAGATCGCGCTGCATTCTGGGTCTTGGCAATATGGCGTCCTCCTTGATGTGCTGATGAGAGGAGTTTCACTGTAGCTTCAAACCGGAGGGCAAAACTCCCCAAACCCAGTAAGCCCACATTACGCGTTTTCTCCGCGGCTCCGTGTCGCCTGTTTCTCAGGACTCGTTCTCAGGCAGGAGAGAGCCACGGGGCCGGAGGCCAGGACCGGCCAGGCCGCGCGGACCCGGGGCTGAGGAGCCGGCTGCGGGCAAGCACGATGGGCCCGTCCTGGCTCTGGTTGCAGCACCTCCGGCGAGTGCGAGATCCGCAGGGCTGAAAGTGGCTGTAGGAGACCCGAGGCGCTCTGAACCTCTTCCCCTCGGCCGAAGACCTCAGCCCAGTCGGTAAACCGGCACCAAGAGCGGGCGGCCTGCCTGTCCTCGGATCGGCTGAGGCGTTGGAGGCCGAGAGCAGGGTCATCGTGAGGCCTGGAATCTCGCACGCCTTTGACAGCTCCGCTTGCAGCCCCTCCGGGAGCGGACAGCCTCAGAAGCAGCCGGTGACTTGGGATCTGGGGGCGTGTGTGTCTGTGAGGAGCTCCTTGGGTTCCCTCATTTCCCACCGCTCTTCCCACCCCTTCTGACTTCTCGCGCAGAGTTAGAGAGAAGGATCTCAGACTTCTTGCCTCAGCGAGGATCTCCGCACACTCTCCATCCATTTCTTTTTCTACTTTGCCCTTCTCTGTTTTTTATTTCACCAATTCTGGTACACACTAGTTTTTAAGGCTGGAGGTTCTCGAGCGCTTGCTGCCCAGGACTCCCCCACCCCCTCCCCCGCTGATGGAATCCGAGATGCTGCAGTCGCCTCTCCTGGGACTCGGGGAGGAAGATGAGGCTGATCTTACTGACTGGAACCTGCCTTTGGCTTTCATGAAAAAGAGGCACTGTGAGAAAATTGAAGGCTCCAAATCTTTAGCTCAGAGCTGGAGGATGAAGGATCGGGTAAGTGGATTGAGCCTGCGTCTCTTAGACCTTGATAGCTTTTACAAGTTCAGAGCCAGAAATATGTCCTTGGGAGAGCAGCGATATTTTTTCTCAGCCACATGTTACAAGTCAAGCAAAAAGCACAAACCATTTCAGACTCCATTTTTTAAATTGTAAATGGAAAAGTCTGTTTTGGTTAGTAGTTATTCACTGGGTAGTGTTAATTAGATTCAAAATAAGTTCTAATTCAGACAATGGAAGTTAAGCAAGTTAGAAAATACAGCATTGCAACTATTTATAAGCTCTTTGATATACTTTGTACTGTTAAACTTTGTACTGTTAACACTTAGAGGAAAGACAACTTGGGATATAATATTTGTCCCAACGTGGTTAGTCTACTTAGTGGCTAGTTTACTTTTTTTGTCCAAGCTAGGTGGAGTGCAGAAGTCTAATATAGTATGCTAGGAAACAAGATTACTGGCAAATGTTCAGCTAGTAACAAATTAATGCGAAGTTATTTTAAAGTTATAGTGAACTTCATCATAGACTTCTAAACAGTTTGTCTTGAATCAAGACTTTCATACTTTTATGTGGTGTCGCGATACTGTTAGGTGGAGACAATTTCTCTAATAGTAGAGTATGATGGGTTGGAACTTGGGTCTGGTAGGGGATCCTCGTGGTGTTGGAGCGTGGATAGTGACTTAAGAAGTTAGTAGGAAAGAAAACAGTCAATTTTGTTAAACTGTCCTTAATCAACCACCATCTATTTCCTGGCCTCCAGAGCAAAAGGGTGGGACCGTCTCACCCATACACGCTTATAATTTGTTTTGTTTTTTTTTTTTGTGCTTTGTTTTCTACTTCAAGACTGTCTTTATTGATTTGAACATTTTAACCTAAGAGGGGTAGTTGGTGGTGTAATGCAGTGTGCTTGCTCTGGGCTTATGGATATGTTTATATAAGATTGTTGATTTTAGTGTATGATGTTGAACGTATATAGGATTACCCTTGTGGTAATTCTAGCTAGTCAGTCACTAGTAACTTGTGCTTCAGTTGTTATTAGGAAAATTTGTTTCATACAAAAGTAGTTTAGGGACTAAAAAGAAATGGTCATTGGAAGAGATTGTATAAAGTCTGTCTTACGGACATCTTTAGTACTAATTATATGGTTTAAAGCTTTTGTGGTTCCTATGCGTATATGAAGAGACTTATTTTAAAAGTAACTGTAATCTTTTTTTTTTCCCCATTCTATTTGGAGGGCTTTTTTTTTTTCTTTTCTTTTGAAATGTGGTTCCCTTTGCTACTCTAAACCCATGCTTAAACTGTTCAAAACTGATTGATGGATTTATTTTTGACCTTTTAATTACAACAATTGGTGAATGATTAACATTCCCTGATAAGCTCTTCATAGGTTATTAAGAGGAAGAAAAGTTCTGGGAGTCTGAGTAATTACTGAGATTTTGACTTAGAAAGATCCAGGGGAGAAAGTTTGCTGTGTCCGACCTTCGCAAGTTGTTTATAGAAGATCAGCAGCTAACATTTTTAGTTAAGTTTGTGAGAGCTTGGCCTCTGGACATCCTTGTATTCTCTTTCCCCTGGTTAGACCCTGAGGGGACCTTTTCAGCACACTATGCTAGGATAAAGGGTACAGATCCAAATGATGCTGAGAGTTGGAAGGTAGCGTAAATGAATGAAACAGGCCAGATAGAAGGAGAATAATGGCACAGGTTCATAGATAAATGGCAGCTGAGGTTTGACTCGTGCCTGACTTTCTGGAGGCTGAGATCAGTGAGGCGCTGAAGAGCACAGGTTGCAGCTCAACGGGCAGCTGGTCCTGGCCAGGTCTCCTTCTCTCTCTCTTTTCTTTGAGAAGCCAGAAAACTTTTTTTATTTTTTTAAATGTGAAGTTTTCCAATTTTAAAATATTGGAACTAATTTGGATATTACAAAACACGAAGCAGTCCATTTGTGGGGTTGGCTCTGGCCTGTGGGTTACCCACATGTGACTTCAAGATTCTAGGAATCTTGAGCACATGGGCATGATGCCAGACTGTTTCCCTGTGCTGGAGGTGATCTCCAGCAGTCTGATGATGCAGCATCATTGTAAGGCAACAGGTGTGGACCCGGTTGTCCTGTACCAGGACCTGTGTAGACTACTTCTTCCAGTGGGCAATTGACTGCCCTAAACGCAGACTCAGTCATTGCTTTTTCCTGTGATCCGTATGCAAGTCCACATACTTTTTTTAAAAAAATAAATTTATTTATGTTCTTTATTTATTTTTGGCTGTGTTGGGTCTTTGTTGCTGTGCGCAGGCTTTCTCTAGTTGCGGTGAGTGGGGGCTACTCTTCGTTGCGGTGCGCAGGCTTCTCATTGTGGTGGCTTCTCTTGTTGTGGAGCACGAGCTGTAGGCTCGCGGGCTTCAGTAATTGTGGCTCACGGGCTCTAGAGCGCAGGTTCAGTAGTTGTGGCACACGGGCTTAGTTGCTCCACGGCATGTGGGATCTTCCCCTACCAGGGCTCGAACCTGTGTCCCCTGCATTGGCAGGCAGATTCTTAACCACTGTGCCACCAGGGAAGTCCCAAATGCACACACTTTTATTGTATATGTATCAGTAGTTACTTACTTTTGTCCTATTTAGTGGAGTTGTTAAGGGTTCCTAAAATTGACAACTTTACCAAAGTTGGGTGATGACTCCAAGTTTTCTGCCTCTTGGCATTTGGCATCCTCACAGAACTACAGCACATGCCCACTCTCGGTTGGGATTCCCACAGTCCTGGTATTGAACCATTCCTGGTTTTCAGATGCCACTATTGCATTTTAATTACTAAGTTACTGTAAGTTTAATACTGTTATTATCAAATTATCAAGTTTGTTGTTTGGTTAGTTCTGTGTGTAGTAAATATGTATATGCCTCACTGGCGTTTTTGACTTGTGATTTTCAGGTAACTAGACATGTGAATTACAGTTCAAAGTGAATCATTCATAGACCTATGGCTAAAACAGATTTGTATATAACTCCGCCATTTATGTTTTACTGTGATACTTTATAGTTATCACAGAGTTCATTTTCTGGAAAGGGGGCATGTGGAGATAATTGATCTCAGATGGATCTTTACCTTACATATGTGGGATGGAATCAGGGAAGGCTGAAAGCTATTGCTCTGAAAGAAAACCATTGACAGAGACACTATACCTGCCTGTATGTAGGAGATGTAGCTATAAAATGATGAAGCCATTTCCCAAACCAGTCTTTAGACTTAGTCACCTTGCTTTGTAGCTGTATTTGAATAAACCATGGAGGAAGCCGAGTAGATATATTAAACTGATATATGGATAGTCAAATGTTTAGGTTGTCTTTGGAGCAAGGGGAAATAGTAATACTTTATAACCCTTCTTTACTCCTGTTTCCTCACTTTGCATCCTCTCAATCTACTCCATTTAGGCTCTCTTCCATGCCACTCAGACTGCCCTCCACAAGGTCACCATTTGTTGCTAAATCTAAATGTCACTTCTCTGTCCTTATCTTTTCGACTTCTCAGCAGCATTCCAGGGTGGACCACTCTCTCATTCACACAGCTTTTTCCTCACTTGCTTCTGTGTCTTCCTGAAACTCCAGGTCTTCCTTTGAGGTCACTAACTGCTCCTCCTCAGACTCCTTTGCTGGTTGACAGCTGAGCGTAGAGTGTTCCAGAACTTGATCTTGGAGCCCTTTCTCTTTTCTCTGTATACCCCTTGCTAGCTGATCTCATCTAGTCTCATGGTTTTATGTGCCGTCTACATGCTATGACTCTTGTCTCAGGTACCTAATTGTCTGCTTTGCCTTGGTTTTCTCCATCACAACACACTGTCATCACCACCCACTCAGTTGTTCAAGTTGTAAATCTAGAATTTATCTGTAATTATTTCTTCTTCCTCTCCTCATTGTACTGTGTCATCAGCAGAACCTGTCAACTTTGCCTCCAAATTGTATCTTATATCGGACAACCTCATTTTGTCTCCACTGATGTGAGCCCAGTCCAGGCAACTACCATCTTTCATCTGGATAGCTAGAATCGTGTCCTGACTGGTGTCCCTATGTCTACTCTTGTCCTACAATCGATTCTTCACGTATTGGTCAGAAGGAGCTTGTTAAAGTGTAAATCAGATTCCATTACTTACCAGGCCGCTTGGAGTAGAACACAAACTCCACCCTGGTTCACAAAGCTTCATGATCTGGCCCCGCCTGCCTTTTCTGCTTCTTGGATGGAAAGGCCTGGAATGCTCTTCTATCTGACCTTTGCATACTTGGCTCCTTCTTGTAGTTTGCACCCAGCGCCTAGGTCACTTCCTTTCCTGATCACCCCATCTTAAGCAGCTCCCCAGTTGCTCATGATCACTCTTTATGTCTCTGATATTTTTCTTTATACCCTGACCCCCAGAAGTGAGCTTTTTAATCATAAAACAAGGACCTTGTTTCTGCTGGCATAGAGGACAGTGCTTGGCACACAATAGGGATTCAATAAAAATGTACTGTTGAAAAAAATGAATCATTCACCAAGGGCTTCCACATAGATTATGTCTTTTAAGGCTCAGTAGTAGAGATCGTTATCTATGTGTGATTGATGAGGAAACTGGGGCTTGATTAAAAGGCTTGCGTGAAGAGACATAGTTACAGGGCTCCAACAGAGGAAGCAGAATCTGAGAAACACAGCCCAGGTAAAAACAGACAGGCAAAACTGTATCACAGTGTCTCCACTGGAAAAATCCTGCTGAGAGGCCATGGAGGCTGAAACAAAATGTATGGAGAAGATGAGGTGGGTGGTGGTCAACCACCAACAGAACGATTCTGATGGTGCAGCCTAGCTGTTCTCACCGTGTGCTCGGTGCTTGCGCGGGTCCCCGAGGTGACACTGTTTTCATAATAATAGAAGATGTTAGTTATTGGCCTTTTCCCCGTGTTGACAGTTGCGCTGATTGTGGGTGGGTGAAACTGCTGGTGCCTGAGCTTGAATCAAGATGGTGGCGTCTGACTGTGCTGGTGGTTATTGTTTTCTTCATTGCCACATGCTCTCAGTAAAAAAAAAAATCCCAGTTTCACTTCAGAATGCCCTTGATAAAGCATTAAAATGATTAGTTTTCTTAAATCTTGGCTCTTTGATACACGCCTTTTTTATCCTTTGCACGAGGCATGGTTGTCTGAGGAAGAGCACCTGTGGTTGCCGGCTGCGCCAGTTGCTACCCTTCCTGAAACACCAGCTGCACCTGGAGGAGGCTGGCAGGCTGGCCCTGCACGGTCAGGCTTGGGTTCTGGCGGACATTTTCTGGAAAACGAACCAAGTGAGCTTCACTTCAAGGAAAACAACTGACAGTATTTGTTGATAGTGATAAAATTTGAGCTTTCAAGTGAAAATTAGAGTTTTGGAAAACCTGTATCTGCCACTGTGAGCTTCCCAGCTTCCCAGTACTTAAAGATGTTTCTGATGAGATGATGGTGATATTAATGAATATGATCTTTTTATATTGTAGAATGAAATGTGTCAACATTTGGAACATCTGCATAATTCACTGAACCAATATTTCCAAATGACCAATTCATGATATTATAAAATCATCCATGGGTAAAAGATCCAAAGTTAGGCCAATGGATTTTAACATAATAGGGTATGAAGAGTTATTGCTTTGGTTTTGGATAGATTAAATTTTCTATTTTCTATTCTATTCAGATAGATTGTAGCAAACCTTTAAGAAACTACCACTTACTGAGTTTTGATGTAATATCATAGAAGAATATTTCCAATTATTTTGCTCTACTGTTACTCCTGCTCTTTGCAAACTATGTGTCTTTTTCAGTCATATTTTTCTCACATACTTCAGCCAGAACAACATATCACAACAGATTGAATGCAGAATGTGAGAGTTCAGCTGTCTTCTATTAAGGCAGACATTAAGGAGATTTTCGAAAAACTGTGTCGCTTGTCTAACACTTTTTTGAAAATATAGTTATTTTTCATAGAAATCTTTATTGAAAATATAACAATTTTTAAGTGAATTAATAAGGAAATATATATATATATTTGGTTTTAACCTCTAATATGGAAAATATTGATAAATATAACATATAACAAGCTCTTTGGGAGTCTTCAGTAATCTTTAAGAGTGGTTAGGTGTCCTGTTATCAAATGCTTGAGACTTGTTAGTGTAGTTAAAAGAAAGGGGACATCACAGAAATCTCTGGCATTCCTATACACCAACAACGAAAAATCAGAAAGAGAAATTAAGGAAACAATCCCATTTACCATTGTAAAAAAAAGAATAAAATACCTTGGAATAAACCTTCCTAAGGAATTGAAAGACTTGTACTCAGAAAACTATAAAACACTGATAAAAGAAATCAAAGATGACATAAACAGATGGAGAAGTATACCATGTTCTTGGATTGGAAGAATCAATATTGTGAAAATGACTATACTACCCAAAGCAATCTACAGATTCAGTGCAATCCCTATCAAACTACCAATGGCATTCTTTAGAACAAAAAATTTTACAATTCGTATGGAAACACAAAAGACCCCAAATAGCCAAAGCAATCTTGAGAAAGAAAAACGAAGTTGGAGGAATCAGGCTCCTCGACTTCAAACTATACCACAAAGGTACAGTAATCAAGACAGTATGGTACTGGCACAAAAACAGAAATACAGATCAATGGTACAGGATAGAATGCCCAGACATAAACCCACACACATATGGTAACCTAATTTACGACAAAGGAGGAAAGAACATACAATGGAGAAAAGACAGCCTCTTCAATAAGTGGTGCTGGGAAAACTGGACAGCTGCATGTAAAAGAATGAAATTAGAACACTCCCTAACACCATACACAAAGATAAACTCCCAATGGATTAAAGACCTAAATGTAAGACCAGACACTATAAAACTCTTAGAGGAAAACATAGGAAAAACACTCTTTGATGTAAACCACAGCAAGATCTTTTTTGACCCACCTCCAAAAATAAACAAATGGGACTTAATTAAACTTAAAAGCTTTTGCACAGCAAAGGAAACCATAAACAAGACAGAAAGACAACCCTCAGAATGGGAGAAAATATTTGCAAATGAAACAACAAAGGATTAATCTCCAAAGTATACAAACAGCTCATGGAGCTCAATATCAAAAAAACAAACAATCCAATTAAAAAATGGGTGGAAGACCTAAATAGACATTTCACCAAGGAAGACATATGGATGGCCAAGAGGCACATGAAAAGGTGCTCAACATCACTAATTATTAGAGAAATGCAAATCAAAACTACAATGAGTTATCACCTCACGCTGGTCAGAATGGCTATTATCAAAAAAATCTAGAAACAGTAAATGTTGGAAAGGGTGTGGTGAAAAGGGAATCCTCCTGCATTGTTGGTGGGAATGTAAATTGATACAACCTCTATGGAGAACAGTATGGAGGTTCCTTAAAAAACTAAAAATAGAACTACCATATGACCCAGCAATCCTACTACTGGGCATATACCCTGAGAAAACCATAATTCAAAAAGAGACATGTACCACAATGCTCATTACAGCATTATTTACAACAGCCAGGACATGGAACCAACCTAAATGTCCATTGACAGACAAATGGATAAAGAAGATGTGGCCCATATATACAATGGAATATTCCTCAGCCATAAAAAGAAACGAAATTGAGTTATTTGTAGTGAGGTGGATGGACCTAGAGTCTGTCATACGGAGTGAAGTAAGTCAGAAAGAGAAAAATAAATACCGTATTCTAATGCATATATATGGAATCTAAAAAAAAAAATGGTACTGATGAACCTAGTTGCAGGGCAGGAATAAAGATGTAGAGATAGAGAATGGACTTGAGAACACGGGTGGGAGGGGGAAGCTGGGGCGAAGTGAGAGTAGCATCGACATGTATACACTACCGAATGTAAAATAGTTAGCTAGTGGGAAGCAGCAGCATAGCACAGGGGGATCAGCTCTGTGCTTTGTGATGACCTAGAGGGGTGGGATAGGGAGGATGGGAGGGAGGCTCAAGAGGGAGGGGATATGGGGACATATGTATGTATGTGGCTGATTCTATTGTACACTTTGATGTACAACAGAAACTAAAACAGTATTGTGAAGCAGTTATACTCCAGTAAAGATCTATTAAAAAAATAGAGAAACAAGTGTAAAAAAAAAAGTGGGCCTCAAACTTAAACTAGGAAGAAGGCTTGAGGTATCAGATGGTTGGCCAAAAATACCAAGCTTGACCAGAAATCACGTGACAGACCTAAAAGGGATCTGTTACACTCTTTCCATCCTCTGAGCTTGTGCTCGTGGAGAGCCTTTGTGATTGTGAAGGCATTTGCCTTTTATGTAGCCCTTTAGGCACCGTTAGGGCCTCCTGTTGCCCCTGTTGCGTGTCCTGTAGGAAGACACACTGTCACTCACCCAGGACGGCCTTGTTCTGTGAGAGGAGGAGAATGGATCCAGTGGGGCGAGGGGAGGTAGCCAGACGTCTTCACTTGAGCTCAGTGGAGGTTTATTGCTTATTGACAGTGTGCCGTGTCATCAAATTATAGTACACTGTGTTTATAGGGGAGGAGACCATGGTTATCAGCAAAAGCCTTTAGTTTATAATAAATAAGTGAATCATTTGCATTGAACAACATTTATGAAACATAAATCAGTCAGGTCGACCCAGCTTTAAACTCACAGCAACTAATGACTGTTGATGTAGTTGGTGATGGGAGCTGCTTCAGGATTTAAGCAGGGGAATGTCAGACATAGATTTGTGTTTTGAAAGGTCTTTTTGACTGTGGGTGGAGTGGAGGGTTTGAAGAGGGGTGACACTGGAGGTGGTATCACCAGCTGGGGAGGGGAGTGTGATAATCCAGTTGAGAACCACCAGGGCTGGAGGAGACAGTGGTGGGAGGGGTGGAGGACAGGACAGGGCCTCTGCTGATGTCCAGAAGGTAGAATCGAGAAGGTAGAATCAAGGGAGTCTGGTTTGGATGTGGGGATAAAAGGGGGTGGGGTTTATAACACTCTCTCACTTTGCATTTGAAGTATATGAACTTTCCTTTGGCGTTTGTCATGTGAGGCTCAGGATCCACAAAGGGACATCTACATAGATTTTTTTTAACCTGCTTTAAAAAATGTGCCGTGTTCCATTTTGAACAATGTGCTGTGGAAGAGTCCTGAAATGGATGAGAACATTTCTACCTCATTATCACCTTGTGGAATTCTAAAGCTAGAGCTCTAACAAGATCCATGTGGCTTACATATAGAGGGTCCTCTAGGTTTCTAACTCTGTCCTCTTTTTGTTCAGAAGCCATTAAAGTGCTTGGGGCCTCCACCATGCTTGTCTCTGTGGAGCTCAAGGTGGATACAGTTTCCTTTTTTTTTTTTTTTTTTTTTTTTGCGGTATGCAGGCCTCTCACTGTTGTGGCCTCTCCTGTTGCGGAGCACAGGCTCTGGACGCACAGGCTCAGCGGCCATGGCTCACGGGCCTAGCCGCTCCGCGGCACGTGGGATCTTCCCAGACCGGAGCACGAACCCGTGTCCCCTGCATCGGCAGGCAGAGTCTCAACCACTGCGCCACCAGGGAAGCCCCTGTTTCCTTTTTGTAAGTTTAGTTAAATACATAGAAAAGGCCATTCCAGTAAATATATGGCATGATATGTTAATGCTTTAATCATGTTCTTGAACCTTAAACTTGCCCTGTACGTCCAACTCTGCAGAGAGGGTTGTGCCTTTACAGTGGAAGGGGAGACAGCTGAGGAGAGACAGCCAGTGACACGTGTTAATTTTACCGACCATCGGTGTGCTTTCCAGGTGGGTCTTCTGTTCTTGACTACTACTATTTTGTATTTTTTAGTTTTGATGTAATTTCAGACTTACAGAAAAATTGCAAGAATAGTGTAATGAATTCCCATATACTCTTACCCAGATTTACCCGTTTTTACATCTTGCCTCATTTACTTTTCTCTATTTATAAATGTGAATATGTAATTCTTTCCCCTGAACTATTGAAGAGTAAGTTGGAGACTGTGCTCCTTTATGCCTTACTGTGTGTATCTCTCCTAAGAACAAGGACATCCTCTTACATAAACACAGGACAGTTGTAAAAGTCAGGACATTTGCCATTGGTATAATACTATATATATATATTTTTTTGCCACACAGCTTGCGGGATCTTAGTTCCCCTACCAGGGATTGAACCTGAGGCTACAGCAGTGAAAGTGCCAAGTCCTAATCACTGGACCGCCAGGGAACTCCTGATATAATACTATTATTAATCCACAGTTCACATTAAAATGTTGTGGTTTGCCCCTTTATGAGCCATTTTTGCCCCTCCCCCCATCCAGGTTCACTTAACTGCCTTAGAAGTCTGGTCTTTGTAGCCTCCTTTAATCTAAAGGAGTTTCTCAGGCTTTCTTAGAATTTCTTGACCTTGACAATTTTTTTATTGTCGTAAAATATACATAATATGAAGTTTATCATTGAAGCCATTTTTAAGGCTACAGTTATTAAGTACATTCATACTGTCGTGCAGCCATCACCACCGTCCATCTCCAGAACATTGTTGTCTGCCCAAACTGAAACTCTGTCCTAATTAAACACTAACTCTCCCTCCCCCTCCCCCACCCCCTGGTAACCACCATCCTACTTTCTGTCTCTGAACTCACTGACCTTGACATTTTAAAAGAATACAGGCAGTTATTTCCTGGACTGTCCTCAAGTTGGGTTTGCCTGATGTTGCCTTGTACTCAGATGCAGGTTATGCATTTTGGGTGAGGATGCTACTGAAGTCGCTTGCTTTTTCCAGAGCATCGCATCATGTTGCTTGGTCCCAACTTTGCTGCCGTTGTTCATTTGGCCTGTCCCTGTCATTATTTATTTTTTAGCTTAGCAAGGCCTCATCATGTTGTTGTCAGTGCCCTTTGACATACCAGGCTTTGAACATTTCTTGGTGTTTTGGCACTGTAAGATGTTCCAGGCTTATCTTGTATTTTCCCTGCCTCAACCCTGGAATCAGCCTTTTCTCCAATGATCCCCAGTTCCTTTTGGTGGAGAATGGAATTTAGAAGCAAGACCTGGCACTAGGTGTGCCCATTGCTGCTGGTGTGCCACTGTTTGCGGGTCCCCTCGGCAGAGAGATAGGGTGGAGACATCCGTGTTTGTATTTATTGCTTACTTACTGCTGTGCATTGTACGGTGATGCACAGAGGTGATTACCACAAGGCCCGTCTCCTCTGTTCCCCTTTTCAGGTTTGTCACTTACTTCCCAGCAGTGAGAACCTGGCTTCTTTGTCCTCACTGATTCATTTGCTGGCTGGAATACACAGAGGGGAGTTTCTGAACTGCTAACCCATAGCACTTGAGGAAGCACACTTATTAACTAAGAGGTTAATATTTACATTATTGTTTGAGGCAGACTTTACATACAGTGAAATGCACAGATCCTGTTAGTGTATGCTATCTAAAAGCAAGTTGCAAGGCTTCTCAGTGTTTTGTGGGGAAATAATTGTTCTTATGAGCACTTTGTACCATTTACCTACATGGCACTGAGCCTGGGATTGTGTGGGATCTCAGGAGGTATAGGATGTGGGCGTGGCCCTTGAGGAATTTTATCTTATTAGAGAAAATGGCATCCTTATACAAAGTTAAGTAAAAGCCCAATGCAGTAATTATGTATCTGCACTTGAGTAATAAGGTAGTGATTTAAGGAATTCTGCTTTCTGGACATTTCGGTGGCATCTATTTGCTTAAGCTGTGTGCAGTAGGGGGTCCCTAACGGGGGAGATGAAAATGTGTGCAGGTCAAAGGTGGGGGTGTAGTGAGGGGAAAGAGTGGTGAAGTCACAAAAACTGATTTAAAGAATTCAGTAATTCAGCTAATATTTATTGAGGGCCTCTATGTGCCAGGCAATTCATTGGTATGTAACTCCTGCTTTTAAGGAGTTTACCAGTTTTCTGGGGGAGATGGGTTGGGGTGGTGGTGGCTATGTGCAGAGTGGTGAGAAGGCCTCCTGGAAGGCAGGCATACTGAGCCAGTACCTGAAAGAGACTAGAAATGATCTGGGCAAGGAAGGAAGAGGGTGGGAGGAAGGGCAGAGGAGCCAGGTGTGCAGAGGTGGGGAGGGGAGAGAGCTGGTCTTTGAACAGTGCTTCCCTCTTTCCTCCTCAGGGCCATGCTCCAGCCCCACCTGCTTTATTTTCTGCTGCCACGTCCACCCTGTGACACCGGCTTATGCATTTGTTTTGCTTCCCCGACTAGGACAGGGACTTTGTCTTGTTCGAGCCACATCCCCAGCTTCTAACATAATGACTGGCTGGTGGTAGGTGCTCAGTGAATATTTGTTGAGCAAATAAGTGGAGCAGAGATTGTTTGGAGAGAAGTGCCGGGAGACCCATGATGGTGGAGAGGCAAGCAGGGCAGGTCCTGACAAGCTTTGTAAGGCCCTAGGAATTTGGGTTTTGTCTTAAGGACAATTAAGGAAGGTTTTAAAGCAGGGTAGTGAAGTGATCAGGATTGCATTTTAGTAAGATTCTTCGGGCTATAGAGTCAGGTGGGGAGGGCGAGTTAGTTTGTGTGTGTGTGTTTATGTGTATGTGTTGCGTAGGTGTGTGAGTGCATATGTATATGTTTGTGTGTGTGTGTGTGTGTGTGTGAATGTGTGTTAGGGAGGGGGAGTGGGGCGGGAGCGTCCTGAGGAGGGGGAGGTGGGAGCGAGGAAGAGCTGGCCATAGCTCCAGCTAGGGAGGTGCCAGTGAGACGTGGGTGGCCCCAAGCGCTCCCTGGAACAAGGATTGATTGCACTTGGCCATTGACTGGCTTCAGGAGGTGACAGAATGTCTTGCTGGTTCTGGCTGGATGTAGAAGGGAGAGGAATGAGCCACTACCAGCATTTGGGAGGGAAAGAGCATGTATCTGGCTGTGGAAATGGGAGAAAGTTTTTCTTAAAGAATGTTTAGGTCGGAAATGTTGAAAGTGTTGCTTCAGTGGTTCCCAGCCTCCTGTCCCCTTGGCATCTGGTCTTCATCCCTCCCCGCCGCACCCCTTGTTCCCAAGCCTGAGGGTATTGGTGATGAGCTGTGCACAGTGAATACCGTTCAGTTTGGTGTTTTCTTGCGTGACTTCTTTTACCCTTAAAGGTTGATCTGACAAGCAGTTTAAAGGTGTATCAAAATAAAACCACAGTCAAAATGTTAAATCAAGCTTTTCCTCTTTCTGCGTTCCCTCTAAGCCCTGGCCTAGGTCCGGACTAGTTTCTACAGAGGTGAAAGCACTGCAGGGACACAAGGTGCCTCCTGTCTGCTGTAGTGGACTTCCTGAGTGTGCTGGCTCGGCACTGTCGTCTCCCTGAGTCTCTGGCCACAGGACCTCAAGGGCAGACTGTGTTTCTTCCCATCTGTTGCCAACCTGGCCTGGTAGGTGGCAGAGCCCAGATCAGACCCCTGGTCTGGCTTCAGGGCCTGGTTCCAGAGAATTGCTTCTCAGTCTTTTCCTTTATACATACAGCTCTTCTCCTGAAAGTGAGTTTTTACTTGACCAGCAGGCATGAATATTTTCCCTGAAGAGTTTTTTTAAAAAATATTTATTTATTTATTTGGCTGCACCAGGTCTTAGTTGCGGCTCGTGGGATCTTCATTGTGGCATGTGGGCTCTTAGTTGCAGAATGCGGGCTCTTAGTTGCGGCATGCATGCAGGATCTAGTTCCTTGACCAGGGCTCGAACCTGGGCCCCCTGCATTAGGAGTGTGGAATCTTAACCACTGGACCACCAAGGAAGTCCCAGTTTTTGTTCTTTAAATAAAACTTTATGCTGAAAATGGCCTTAGTACTTGAAAACTATTTTAACATTTTTTTACTGGAGTAACTGAGTTCCTTGAAAACTTGCTGTTTTCCTTCAGATTATAAAAATAACACGTCATCGTAGAATATTTAGAAAATATGGAAAAGCACAACAGCGAAAATAAAAATTATATAAAATCCTGTATGCCACTGTTAATATTTTGGTGTATTTTCCACTTCTCTGTCTTCCCTTTCCCCCTTCCCCACAACCAGGAGTATACTGTATGTGTCGTTAAAGAATTATTTTGAATTATCTATTTTTGACATCCTTACCCTTGTAAGATCTGAAGCATAACAATAAAATAAGCACTCAGAAAACACCCACCACGCTCAGGAACTAGATCATCATCAAGACTGTCACAGGCACTAGCTCTTAACATCTTTATGCCTCTGGGAAAATAGTAGCACTACTAGCTTAGTTTTAAGTCGTACTTACCGTGTGTCTGGCTTGTCCAGGCTGCCCACGTTGACAATCCCTTTAATTTCCAAACAGCCCTGGGAGCAGGTACTGTTACAGCCACTTTGTGATTGAGGAAACTGAGGCAAGAGAGGTTAGATGATTTTTCAGAGGTCACGTGGCTAGTGAGCCGCAGAGCCTGGACTTGGACCCTGGCCATCTGGCCCTGGCACCTGTGCCCCCATTGTGCCAAGTTATCCGCCTCTCTGAGAGCGTGAGCGTTAATGGTCGAACCTGGGAGACCATGATCTGCTGGCTTCTCAGGAGCACCTGCTCACTCGCTGTTTACTGACCCCTGAGCCAGAGCCTCTGCTGTACCAGCTCCTCTGTGGGAATGAGAAAGGAGTGGATCTGGTCCAGAACCCTGAGGAGCACTGTGAAATCCGTACACCTGCAGACCAGCTTAGTGGATCAGATAGCATCTTGAAACATCTAACTAGTGGCTCAAGGCTGTGTTAATACCAGTGAGAAGTAGTGGTGTGGCCAATGGCTGGTGAGGGATTCCAGGAGAGGGGTCTGGCTGAGGAAGGCTTCTGGAGGAGGGAGGGAGGACCTGAGCTGGGCACAGAGACAGGAAGGATTGCACTGGCTGGAATGGAGAGGAAAAGACCTTCTAGGGTGGGGTATACACGGCCTCCAGTTTAGGTGAGAGGACACAGTGGGACACAGTGCTGGTGGGCGGGGAGTGGAATCACAGTGTGACCCTTTGGGTGCCCAGTAGAAAGGCTTGGCCCTTCTCCTTCAGTTATGGATGTGTGGGGAGATGATGACAGCAGCATCCTACCAAGGTTAACTGGGCGTTCTCTAGGTGGACACAGGTGGGCAGAACACCTAAGCATCTGAAGCTTTTCAGTGAGCAAGAGTTGGTCCAGTTAGGACCAGCTTCTGCTCTGAGGGCACGGATTCCCGGGAGGTTTGGTGGTGAGGACTAGTGCTCAGGTGAGATACTGCAGAAGCGTGGGCCTCAGGGGGGCTCACATACCTGGTGTTAAATGTAGGTGGGTGTCAGGGAAGCTCTGGAAGCAAGAAAGCATTTGAAGGACAGAGTAGGATTTTGGCAAGTGGAGTTGAGAGGATAGCTTGGAGTTGGGAGGGAAGGGTTTGCCCAGAGTGAGAGGAAGCCTCAGGTTCCAGAGGCAGGAGGTGGTCTGCTCCACATCTTTTAAAGGCCTGAATGGTAGCGTGAGGAAATGACATTTATTTGGAAAGCAACAAGATCTTTGAAGGTTTTTGAGTAGGGGTGGGGGTGTAAAGTGGAGTAGTAACATTCTGAGAGACATAAGGAGAGAATCATGGGATTTGGTGAATAATTGGGAGAAAGAAAAACTGTGTGGTGGTTTTTTGTGGCAGAGGGGAAATGGACTTTCTCTTTTTTTGTCCATAGTTTTAGAATTTTATTAAAATTGAGAAGATAGAGTTCCTGTATACTTTGTACCCAGTTTCCCCTGTTGTTAACATCTTGCATTAGGATTGTACACTTGTCATAACTAATGAATCAATATTGATACATTATTATCAACCAAAGTCTATCCATACTTTATTTGGATTTCCTAAGTATTTACCTATTATCTTTTTCCTGCTCCAGGATCCCATCCAGGATGCCACATTACATTTAGTTGTCATGTATCCTCAGGCTCCTCTTGGCTTGTGACAGTCTCTCAGACTTTCTTAGTTTTGGATGACCTTGATATTTTTTTTTTTTTTTTTGCAGTATGCGGGCCTCTCACTGTTGTGGCCTCTCCCGTTGCGGAGCACAGGCTCCGGACGCGCAGGCTCAGCGGCCATGGTTCACGGACCCAGCCGCTCCGCGGCATGTGGGCTCTTCCCGGACCGGGGCACGAACCTGTGTCCCCTGCATCGGCAGGCGGACTCTCAACCACTGCGCCACCAGGGAAGCCCAACCTTGATAATTTTGAGCAGTACTGGTCAGGGATTTTATAGACTGTCCCTCTGTTGAAATTTGTTTAATGTTTTTTTCTTATGATAAAGCTGGGATTATAGGTTTTGGGGAGGAATATCACAGAGGGAAAGTGCCCTTCGTATCACATCACATCAAAGGTCCATGCTCTCAACACAACTTAATCACTGTTGATGTGACTTTGATTACCTGGCTGAGGTCCTGTTTGTCAGATGTCTCCACTTGATATCCCCTCGCCCCATCTTGTTCTCTTTGGAAGGAATTTACTGTGCCCAGCCCACACTTAAGGAGAGGAGGGTTGTGCTCCATCTCCCTAAGGTCAGAGTATCTGCATATATTAATTGGAATTTTTCTGTATGGGAGATTTATCTATTCTTCTGCATTTATTAATCTGTTCAATCATTTACTTATATCACTATGGACTCATGGATATTTATTTTGTCCTTTGGGTTATAATCCACTACTACTTTACTTTGTTGCTCCATCTTTGGCCAGTGGGAGCGCTTTCAGTTGGCTCCTGTGCTACTTTGACAAAGCCCCACTATTGTGGACTTTTTTTTAAAAGCAGCTATTTACTTTCTGGAGCACAGGATGCTCTGGGATCATCTTGTACATTTCCTGCCTCAGTTCTAAAATCAGGTGTTTCTCCAAGGACCTCTGGTTCCTGTTATTGGAGAATGGTGTTAGAGACCAAGATCTGGGTGCTGGGTGTGCTCATTGCTACTGGGGTGTCACTACTTTTAGGTCCTCTCAGGTGACAGAACAAGGAGATATATGTGCATATACTGACCCCTTTGTATATATACACATCTGTAAACATTTCTATATGTAACCATCTCTATCTGTATTAAGCAAAACATGCATTTGTAGTGATGTCTTCAGGTCTAATCTGTTTTGTTTTTTCTGTCTTTTGTTGTTGTTGTAAATCTGGAACCAAGAGGTTAGTAACATAAGGTGAAGTCAGAGATAGGTGTGCTTCTGGAGAAAAGCAAATGAGTATGTGTGTACCAGGGAGTGTCTGTGACGTAGCACAGACTTCATAAATATTTGTTGCATGACGGAGCCAGGGCCCTTGATGACTTTTGTGAGTGATGTCTTGGTTGAATAGAAAATTCTGTGGAAGCTGAATTTCTGGGAACAGAAATTTCATCAGGGGGTTGAGGGGAGAGTGAGGCAGTGGTCACAGAGCAGGGGTTTGGGAGGAGAGAAGTGGCTGGCATTGGGGGCAATAGCAAACAAATGTTTGCCAGGCAGAGGAACCATCAGAGGGGGAGATGGAATGTGGTGGAAAGAGGCCCAGGGAGGGGAGGCAGTGTGGGCAGAAGCTATAATGTTCCTACTTTATTGCTTTACAGTTTGTGAACATTTTTTCACATGGATTTAGTCTACTTAATCCTGACAACACCCCTAGCAGGCACCTGTTGTTACCTGAGTGAACTGAGGCCACTTAGAGGGGGCATCCAACCCCATGGAATTCATGGGCTGCTGAGGAGCCGAGCCAGGAGTCCAGGCCTCTTAGTCTGACGACTGAGGAGCCGGGCTGCCACCTTGTTTCTCACCCCATTTGCAGAGCAGCTTTGGGCGAGATTTCTCATTGGCTCAAAGTCCCTCCTTATGAAGACTCAGAAAATCTTTTTTTTTTTTTAATTTTTATTCATTTATTTGTTTATTTATTGGCGGCGTTGGGTCTTCATTGCTGCGCCTGGGCTTCCTCTAGTTGCAGCGAGTGGGGGCTACTCTTCGTTGCGGTGTGCAGGCTTCAGTAGTTGTGGCACACGGGCTCAGTAGTTGTGGCTCGCGGGCTCTAGAGCACAGGCTCAGTAGTTGTGGCGCCCGGGCTTAGTTGCTCCGCGGCATGTGGGATCTTCCCGGACCAGGGCTTGAACCCATGTCCCCTGGGTTGGCAGGCGGGTTCTTGACCACTGCACCGCCAGGGAAGTCCCAAGACTCAGAAACTCATGATGGACTTTTTCTAAAAATTGAACGGGCAGCTGAGGTTTTATCTAAGAGAATGGACTTTGGTGTCAGAATGACCTTGGTCCAAGCTGGTTTCTTTTCTGTCTGTTCTTGGTCTAGATCTTAGTGTTTTGATTTGTAAAGTGGGTCTAAGACTACCTACCTCGTGGTGGTGTTGCAAAGATTAAATGTGATCATGTTTATGAAGCAGGAGGACTGTGTGATGCATAGCTGAGCCCAGTGTTTCGAGGGGCAGCCTGTGTGGCTGTGTGTGCTCATGTGCTCATGTGCTCCTTACTGCACAGCTGCTAAGGAGCCCTGTCCCCTCCTGTGTGGTGGTGCAGATGTTGCACGTGGTTGACTATTTGGAAGAAAAAGAACAGATTTGCCCCTGTCGAGACAGTGAGCTGTGCCTGCAGCTTTCATCAGTTGATAAGGGGCACAAGTTCAGCTGACCACCATCCTAAGAGGAGCTCCAAACTGGGCAGGCTTAGCTTTCTTTTTTAAAAACCCTTTGCACCCACCGTGGCCCCTCTCCGGAGTAAGATGGGAGCTCTCCTAAGATCCATGCTCTACCTGAGTGTGTTTATGTGAGGTTCTGGTAAATGTTATAGTTTATCAAAAACTAGACTTTATGGCACACTTCCCATAAATCAGCGTTTGTGAACACTACAGAAAATGAATTGATTCTTGCAGGCCATCATGGCAAGTATTAGGGCTTCAGTAATAGCTCACACATTTTTTCCTGACATCAAATTCATTTCATTCAGAATGAGTATTCTTGTAAAAACAGTTCTGAATCTACCAAATCAGACTGGGAAGGTGAGGTCATTACTGTTCCCTTCTTTCTAGTAAGGTGCTCTGAAGATGAAATGCTTTATTTCCGTATTATGTGGTCTGTGAGGGAAACTGCTGGGTTTAACAGGCACTACTGTGGGAAATTCTCTGAACAGGTGCTTGCTGCAAAGCCCTTCTTTGTTGCTGGTACTGTCCCTGACTCCTACTCTGTTGCCTTCCCGTGGGTGGGCTCACTGGCCTAGCGCTCTCCTGGGTTCCGGGAAAAATGAGCCAAGTCGGAGGTACTTCAGCTCTCCCGGGGCCTCTCTGGGAGTAGCGGTGTGGGGGCTGACCCAGAAGTTGGGGGCCTGGCTTTGACCGCTGGGCTTTGGAACTGTCCCTGGGCCGCATTTCCTGTAACCTACATTTGGTTCTTTGTCTCCAGATGCTGATTCACTCCTAAGTTCAGTGACTCCCTGTTCTCACATAGCCTCAGAGCTTGTTACTGAGTTCTAGAGCTTGAGTTCCCTATATGGGTTCTGGTTTGCTTCATATTCTTCTGAGTTTTGGTTTTGGGCACCTGATGGGCTCTCAACTTCCTGGATTTGCCTGGGTCCTGCAACTCAGTATATGGAGTGGTACCCCTGAGCTGTGTTGGGCTCCACGTGCTGTCTCCCCCTCAGATGCCCTCCAGGACCCCAGGTGCCAGAAGTATGCCTGAAGTGGGCTTGGAGATTGACTCATTCCCTTGGCTACCACCCCTGCCCCCATCCCTAACATTCACCTGGTCCTACTGCGGGGGTGGGTGTTGACCATGAGCCCTTAGCTCTGCACTTGCTTATTGCAAGCTGTACCAGGACATGCTTGTTTATGGATCATTTACTAGTGCCATATCAATGTCTTATGTTACTGTGTTTAACTTTGAGACAGTGGATCCTAATTTATGATCTGTTTTGTTGCCTTATTAAAATTAATGATAGTTTTCACTTAAATAAATATATTTTCACTTAAATGCATATATTTGAGAAATAGTTGCCAGATTGTCCCTGACAGTATTCTTTTCTCTGAGAAGAATTTCATGCTAAGTAGATTATGGTTGATTCTATAGATTATTTTTTTCTTCATTTTAAATGGCATAACTATATGGAATTGTCTTTATAGAATTGTGAGCCTGTTTTAAATTTAGGAATAATAAATCCAAGGAAATGTAGAAAACTGGCATTTTAAGATTATCGCAGTTTTCTACAAGAATATTCATTACAGCATTCATTCATTCATTCATTTAGTCTGTATTTATTGAGTGCCTGCAAATCACCTAATATCCATCAATAGAGAACTGATTAATTAACTTTTGGTGCATCATATACTAGACTTCCATGCAGCTACTAAATACAGAAGTAAATCTGTGTGTGCTGTTCTGGGAAAGTTTCTAAGATATATTATTAAATTAAAAAACAAACCACACATTAAAAAGAAAAAAACTAAGGCACAAAGCAGACTGTTTGGTATGATCCTATTTGTGTTTTTAAAAAGCTATATATACATATAAAAATAAGTGCTTATCTATGTAAAAAATATATGGAAAGTTACACACTTAGGGACAGGGATAGGAGGTAGGCATCAGTAGAATTATATTTATAAAAATTTATATTTTCCTGTATTATTATATCCTTTTGCATGGTTATTTTAATGTTAGTTAAAAACATGATTACCCTTATGATATGTCCTCTGTGGGCCTATTAGCGATAGCTTTATTTTTTGAGGTGGTGGTTCTAAGGTTTGCTGTATTACATCTTTAACTTATCACATTGTACCTCAAATAACAGTACACCTCTTCACATGTGAGGTAAGAACCTGACAGCCTGGTGCTTCGTCCCCCATCCTTTTGCTGTTCGAGTCATACATTTTACTTCTGCATGCTATAAACCCCAGACTACGTTGTTACTATTTTTTAAAAAAGTCAATTATCTTTTAAAGAAATTTGAAAAATAAGAACATCCTTTATATTTACCGCATAGTTCAGTTCCCAGCCTTCATTGCTCTGTGTAGCTCTGAGTTTGAATCTGGAATTATTTTTCTCCTGTCTGGAGAGTGTTATTACTTGGGTTCCCTGGCGATACATTTTCTCAGCTTTCGTTTGTGTGGGAGTGTCTTTATTTCATCATCATTTTTTTTCTCCAAAATATTATTTATTTTATTTTTTGCTGTATTGGGTCTTTGTTGCTGCACGCGGGCTTTCTCTAGTTGCGGCGAGCGGGGGCTGTTCTTTGTTGCGGTGCACGGGCTTCTCATTGCGGTGGCTTCTCTCGTTGCAGAGCACGGGCTCTAGGTGCGTGGGCTTCAGTAGTTGTGGCACATGGGCTCGGTAGTTGTGGCTCACAGGCTCTAGAGTTCAGGCTCAGTAGTTGTGGCGCACGGGCTTAGTTGCTCCATGGCATGTGGGATCTTCCCAGACCAGGGCTCGAACCCGTGTCGCCTGCATTGGCAGGCAGATTCTTAACTACTGTGCTACCAAGGAAGCCCTCATCATCATTTTTGAAGGATGTTTTCACTGGATGTAGAGTTCTAGGTTGACTTTTTTTCTTCAGCACTTTGAAGATGCCCTGTTGTGGTCAGGCCTGCATTGCTCCTGATGAGAAGTGTGCTCTAGTCTTGTTTTTGTTCCCCAGTATGTAATGTGTCTTTTTTTTCCTCCTGCTACTTTTAAGATTTTTCTCTTTATCGTTGGAATTTAGCAGTTTGATTATGATGTGCATTGGTGTCTTTTTCTTTGTGAGTAGCCTGCTTGTGGTCTACTGAGATTCTTGGATCTGTAGGATTATGGTTTTCAGCAAATTTTTGGAAAATGTGCTGTCATATATTTTTAATTTTTCTATTTTTCTCACTCTGCTCCCTTTCAGTCTTCCAGAGCTCCAATTACATTAATCTTAGATGTTTCATATTGTTCCATGAGGCTCTCTCCCCACTCCTACCTTTTTCCCCCCTCTGTGTTTTAATTTGGATCATTTCTATTGCAGTATCTTCAAGTTCTCTCATTTCTATTGCAGTGTCTTCAAGTTCTCTCAGTCTGTTCTTTTGCAGTGTCAAATATGTTGTTAAGCCCACCCAGTGTAGTTTTTCTTTTCTTTTTCTTTTTTTTTTGGCCACACCGCACGGCCTGCGGGATCTTAGTTCCCTGACCAGGGATCGAACTTGCATTGGAAGCAGGGAGTCCTAACTACTGGACCACCAGAGAATTCCCACCGCCCAATGTAGTTTTCATTTTGATATTATGTTTTTATTTTCTAGAAATTCTACTTGGGTCTTCTTTATAGTTTATTTTTCTCTCTTTGTGTTCATGTTTCCCTTTAAATCCTTGAACAAATTTGTAATGCCTTTTTAAAGCTCTTGTCTGTTATTTCCATCATCACTGTCATTTCTGGGTCTGTTTCTCTGGATTGATTTTCTTTTGCTTGTGGATCACACTTTCCTGCTTTTACTTATATCTAGTAATTTTTGATTGGATGCCAGACACACTGACTGTTATGTTGTTGAGAATCTGGTGTTATTGTCTTCATTTAAACAGTGTTGAGTTTTGTTCTGGAAGGAATTTAGTGTACTTGTATCAGCTTCATTCTTTCAAGGGTTTTCTAGCTTTGCTAAAGCAGGTCTAGATCAGGGGTTGGCAAACTATGACCCACTGCTTGGTTTTGTAAGTAAAGTCTTTTGGAACGCAGCATCGTCTTTTATGTATTGTCGGTGTTGCTTTTGTGCTACGCTGGCAAAGTTGAGTAGTTCGACAGAGACTGTATAACCCAGATATTTACCATCTGGCTCTTTATGGAAAAAAGTGGATGACCCCTTCTAGAGAAGCCTTTGCTCTGAGTCTAGTCTAGCCCTATGTCTAAGGTGGGACCACCTTTCTGGGTAAATATTCTGAGTGGTCAGTGGGGTCTCTTCATTCTGACTTGTTGGAACTTGGATGGTTCCCACCCTTGCTCAGTAGTTCTTTGCTTGGCCTCCTGGAGTCTCGCCAACTACATGCTCAGCCAGGGACACAAGGGACCCCATGTAGATTTCTGGCACACCCTTTCTGTGCTTTCCTCTTTGGTCCTTGGGCCCACCAATTCCAGCTGCTGTAGCCTCTGTGAACTCTGATCTCTGTTTTCTCAGCTCAGTGATCCTAGCTTTCTCTGCTCAGGGCCCTGTCTCTCTGTGCAGAAAGCTCAGTGATCATGGGGCTCACTTCATTTGCTTTCTTTGTTTGAGCAATCATGTTCCGATACTGCATGTAGTTTAATGTCTGCAAAAGTGTTTTATATGTTTTGTTTAGCTTTCTAGTTGTGCACGGTGCGAGGACTAGTCTGATACTGTTACTCCATCTTTCCTGGAAGGGGAGGTCTCCCTAAGTAGGATTTGGAAGAGCCAGGGAGGACAGGAGGTTTTGGAGAGATTAATGATGCATGACTAGATCACCTTTTATTCAGTAGAGTAGTTGATAGCTGATTCTTTACAATTAATAGTTATGTGTTGTAGTTGTTCTTTTACTGAACCTTATTTTTTGCCAGTGGAATTTTACTTTCTAACTTCAACGTGGCATTAAAATTTAAGATTACATTGTATCAAGTTGATAGTACAGATTAACTGTTGGGAAGAGTTGCACTTGCAGTGATCCCAAGACAGGTAATTTACAAGTCGGGATTTAGAGTCCTCCTTTCTTTGATAACATCCTTGGCATTTCATTTGGGCTTTACAAAGCCAGGTGGGTCAGAGTTTGAAACTGAAATAACTGTTAAACATGGAAGAGGATTTAAGAATAAAATCCTTTCCTGTTTTGGTGTTACAGATCTAAATTGGGCGCTTTGTCATGCAGTCTTAGAGTACTAGATTTGACCTACTACCTTAAGGGTTTAGTTAATTGTACAGAAATCCTCTTTGGTGTTAATAATCATTAGAGCCCTAGAAGGAATTGTCAAATTGCTCTTTTCGTTTAACTGTGGGGTTAAGTGGGTCTAGTCTTATTTGATTTGATTTACTTTCTTTTTAAAAAAATTATGAGGTAAAAAAATGCATAAAACATCTACTTACAGTTTAACTCATATTTATAAAAAGAACACCTAGGTACCCCCTACCCAGGTCCGGAAATAGACCCTTTCAGCACCCTGGAAGCACCCTTGATGTGTCCTACCCTCATCACAATTACTTCCTCCCTCCAAGAGGCAGATATTTTTCTTACTTTTTTGGCTGATACTTATTTCTTCACTTTTTTTAGTGGTTTTCCTGCCTATGCATGCATATCTAGAAAACTGCTTATTTTGCCACTGGGAAGTTTATATGATTGATACACTGCATGTATGTTTCTTTGCATTGCTTTTCTCAGTATTACATTTGTAAGATTCACCCAGGTTGTTGAATATGTGTGTAATTAATTCATTTTTACTTCTGTATAGTATCTCATTACAGGTATATGTCACAATTTACTTATACATCCTACTCCTGAATGATGTTGAAATGAGCATTCTTATGTATTCTGGTACACATAGCAGGCATAGGGCACAGGTACAGGATAATTATATATTCTTTTTTTTTTTTAAAGCCTGTTCTGGTCTTTTGCCCATGTTTTAGTTGAGTTGTCTTTTTCTTACTGATTTTAGGAGCTTTTATATATTTTGGATATTTACTGTAAGTGTCTTTCCACTTTGAAGCTTGTCCTTCTGCTTTCTTTGTGAGGGGTCTTTTGACATCTCAGTTTTAATGTCATCAGATTTGTTATTGTTTCTCTTTCATCTTCGTGCTCTTTTACATCTTTGTTAAGAACTTCTTCCCTACTCTTTTCCCTGGTAGCATGAAGGTGATCCCCAGTCCTATCTGGAAAGCTCCCTCCCGGTTTGGGTCTTTTATGCACTTTGTGTGTGTGGTCTATGGAAGGGGTCCAATTTTCTTTTTTTCTTTTCCCCATGTAGGTATCTAGTTGTCTTAGTGGATTTTGCTAGAAAGCTCATCCTTCCCTCAGCTGCAGGGCTCTGTCTTTTGTCCAGAGGCCATGTCAGTGTGGGTCTCTCGGGAACTTCCTGCTCTTTGCACATGGTCACCGTTGCACCACTCCTCTGTCTTAATTACGAGCTGTATGGAAATCGACTGAGAGGAGTCCTCACAGTTGTTTTCTTTGAGAAACATCTGGCTTTTCTTGTTCTTCTGCTCTTCATGTGAGTTTAAGAATTAGCTTGCAGGTTCAAAGAAAGAAAGTTTGTTGGGTGTGTGATTGGGATTGCATTGAGCCTGTATTTCAATTTGGGGAGATTTAACATCTTTACAAAATTGAGTGTTCCAGTCCATAAACACAGCATGTCTTCATTTATTTAGGTAGGTCTGAGAATTTCCCTAAGTAAAGCTATATACTTCCCCTGTAGAGGTGTTGCCATTCTTTTTTTTTTTTTTTTTCTGTTTCTTTTTTTGGCCTCACCTTGTGGCTTGTGGGATCTTAGTTCCCCAATCAGGGATCAAACCTGTGCCCTTAGCAATGAAAGCGCAGTCTTAACCACTGGACCGCCGGGGAATACCCTGTTGCCTGTCTTTTATTCAGGTTCTTTTAGGTGCTTGATATTATCTCGATGCTTTCCTAAATAGCATCTTTTAAAAATCTATTTTTTTTTTGCTCGTGTACTAGAAAGTAATTTATTTTTATATGTAGTGCTCACAGCATCTTCGATTTCATCAGGAGCCCTGGCAGCCCATGTGCACAGCTTCCTGCCTCTGCCCCTGTGCTGCGTGTGTAAAGCTGCTGGGGATGAGATGGGTGTGTGTGGGGGGTGTGGACACAGAGAAGCCATGCCTTGGCTTCTTACTGGTTTAATATTATTCTAATCACAGGGCCGCTTGACAGCTTTTGTTTCAGGTGCTGTCATCCCACAGATCAGAAGGCACCAGCCTTCCCCATTTTCCTTACCTGGTGCATCTCCAGGGAGTTGGTGCTGTGAGACGTCAGCCCCACTCAGGCACCTTCCTGCATGGCTCTGGGGACAGGTTCAGGCTTCGTGGTTACTCAAGCCAAGGAGAGTGATCCCTCAACACTTGAATGATCTGTTCCATGAATGCTTGCTAGGACCTGCCAGTGAAGCCGTGCAATCCTAAACCTTCCTTTGTAAAAAGAGTTTTTAAAATATGATTTAGGCTTTTGAAATGGTATATTTTCCCCCAAATTTTATTTATTTATTTTCCTTCCAGTTTTATTGATATATAACTGGCATACAGCATTGTATAAGGTTAAGTTGTACAGCAGGATGATTTGACTTACATGTATCATGAAATGATTATCACGGTAAGTTTAGTAAACATCCATCATCTCATATGGATAAAAAAATTAAAGAAATAGAAAAGAATTTTTTCCTTGTGATGAGAGCTATTAAGGTTTGTTCTCTTAACAACTTTCCTGTGTAACATACAGCTGTGTTAATTATATTCATTATGTTGTACATTACATCCCTAGCACTTATTTATCTTATAACTGGAAGTTTGTACCTTTCAGTATTTTTTTTTTAAAGTCAGTTTTAGTAATTTGTATTTTTAGAGCATTTTGTCCATTTCTTCTGGGTTTCAAATTTAGGAGCATAAAGTCGTTCATCATGTTCTCCTGTGATCTTTTTTTTTTTTTTTTTTCTGTACGCGGGCCTCTCACTGTTGTGTCCTCTCCCGCTGCAGAGCACAGGCTCCGGACGTGCAGGCCCAGCGGCCATGGCTCACGGGCCCAGCTGCTCCGCGGCATGTGGGATCTTCCCAGACCGGGGCACGAACCCGTGTCCCCTGCATCGGCAGGCGGACTCTCAACCACTGCGCCACCAGGGAAGCCCCTCCTGTGATCTTTTTAAAGTCTGTAGAACTGTAGTAATGTTCCCTTTCTATTCCTGACATTGAGTATTTGTGTGTCCACTCTTTTTTCTCAGTTCTGGCCAGAGGATTGTCTATTTTTTAGTCTTTCAAATAACCAGCTCTTGGCTTTGTTGATACTCTATACCATTAATATTTTATTAATTTATTTAAAAATCTTATTTCCTTTTTCTACTTTCCTTGGATTCATTTTATTGCCTTTTCCCCTATTCTTGAGGGGGAAATTCCTGAGATGGGTACTTAGCTTATCAATTTCCAGTCATTTGTCTTTTCTAATATAGGCATTTTAGAAATATTAAAATTATAAACTATAATATGTAAATTAAATACTTGGCTGCATTCAACAAGTTTTGATGTGTAGTATTTTTGTTATTCAGTTCAAAGTTTATAAATTTCATTTTGACTTCATTATGAGTTATTTAAAAGTGCTTTGTAATTTTAAAAAATAGAGGAATTTTCCTAGGATTGTTTTTTGATTTCTTGCTTAATTACGGTTTGATCAGAGAACATGTATGTGATTTCCGCAAGTAGTAACAGATGCACTGGGCATCCTTAGGGGAGCCATTTACATGATTGTCTTATGTGAGTGGCACGCCCTATTGTTGTGGATCATGTGACTTGCACAACTCTGTGCATATACTCCAAATTTCAGTCTTTTGAAATTTGTTGAGCTTTGCCTTTTGGGCCCATATAGGGTCAATTTTGGTAAATGTTCCCCGTGTGCTTGACCATAATGTGTATCTGTAATAGCTGGGTGCCATATATGAGCGTTAAATCAGATATTTTATTTGTCATGTACAGATGATTTATGTCTTTACTGATTTTTTTGATTTCTATCAATAACCGAGAGAAGTATATTAAAACCTCTCACCATGATTGTAAATATGTCAAATCCTCCTTATAGTTATGTTTGTGCTTTGTTTATATTCTGAGGCGATATTATTATGTCATACAAATTTAAAACTGTGTATCTTCCTGGTGAATGGGAGTCTGAATTGCTATGAAATCATTCTCTTTATCCCTAATAATGCTTTTTTGCTTTAAAGTATGTTTCCTTAATATAGTTACACCAGTTTTTTCTCGCTTAGTATTTGCACTGTTTATTTTTCTATCCTTTTATATACGTCAGCCTTTCTTTTCAACCTTATGTTTTTCCTATGTCTCTTGTAAACAGCTTGTAGTTAGAGTTAAAAAAAAAGTCTAGTCTGATGATTTTTGTCTTTTAATTGGAGCATTTAGTCTATTTACATTTATTTGGGCTTAAATCTGCCATCTTATTTTGTGTTTTCTATTTGTCCTGCCTGTATTCTTCTTCTTTCCCCCCATGCCTTTTTATGGATTGAAAATATTTATTATTTAATTTCTTCTCCTTTGCTGTTTTTGAAGTAACATACTATTTTTCTCTTGTTGTAATAGTTCCCTAGCAATGACAGTAGGAATACTCAAAAAAAGCATAAAGTTAATCAGGACCTTTATTTTTTTTCCTGGACAACATAAGACTGGAAAAATCCACCTAACCTTTTATTTCTTAATTGTTAGTATTGTGTATGTTATTTCTGTTTCTTTTTTTTTTTTAGCACAATTATTCTTGCTTTATACTGCCAACATTCTTTTAGATTAATGCACATTTATGACTTTTTGCTCTCATTCCTTTTGGATCTCAGACCTTCCATATGGGATTGCTTTATTTATTTATTTATTTGGTTGTGCCAGGTCTTCATTGCGGCAGGCGGGCTCCTTAGTTGCGGCTTGCCTGCTCCTTAGTTGCGGCAGGCGGGCTCCTTAGTTGTGGCTCGCCGGTTCCTTAGTTGTGGCATGCGAACTCTTAGTTGCGGCACACATGTGGGATCTAGTTCTCTGACCAGGGATTGAACTCGGGCCCCCTGCATTGGAAATGCGGAGTCTTAGCCACTGCGCCACCAGGGAAGTCCCATGGAATCACTTTTATTTTGACTGAAAAATTTTAGAATTTCCCCTCATGAGGGTCTCCTGATGTCACATTCTCTTTGTTAATCTGAAGATGTCTTTATTAAATCCTGATTCTTAAAGGACACTTTTACCAGGTGTGGAATCCTGGACTGGCACTCTCTCTCAGCACCTGAAGAAGTCATTCCACCACCTCCTGCTTCTGTTGTGGCTTAGAAGCTCCCAGGCAGTTGCTGGAGTTCTTCCCACACACTATTTGTGAAACTCTAACTAGATTTATGTTCACTCTCTTTTCCATATTTCTCTTCCATATCTTCTTCCTTTTTGTCCTTTTGAGCTGCATTGTGGACAGTTTCTTCTTTTTTATCACGTTCACGCAGTCTCTCTTTAGCTATGTAAGCTGCCATTTGTCATTCACTGAATTTTTCACATTCTGCATTCTGCTTAATTCTTTCAATCCACTGAGTTTTTGTTTTTTTTCGGTCCGCGGGCCTCTCACTGTTGTGGCCTCTCCCGTTGCGGAGCACAGGCTCCAGACGCGCAGGCTCAGCAGCCGTGGCTCACGGGCCCAGCCGCTCTGCGGCATGTGGGATCTTCCCGGACCGGGGCACGAACCCGTGTCCCCTGCATCGGCAGACGGACTCTCGACCACTGTGCCACCAGGGAAGCCCCTCCACTGAGTTTTTAATATTGTTTTTTGTGTTTTTAATTTTTTAGAACTTTATTTGGTATATTAGTAGGTCACTTAAAAATTTTTCCCATTCCCTGCAACTATTTTCATTTTGCCTTTTAGTTCATTTGACTCTAAGCATAGCATTTTTCCCTGTCTAGTATTCCAATTTGAAGATCTTTGGGTCTTCTGTTTGCTGCTTATGTTGATCATTGCCCCATTCTGTGTTTATCTGTGTGCTTTGTTATTTTTTGTTGTGTACTGCTTTGCTTCGGGAAGTTATCTGTGGGCATTGGGCAGGCCCAGGGTGAAGGCAGTTTCCTCCAGGGTGGGTTGTTTCTTTTGCCCGGCAGTTGGTCCTAATCTGGGACTGCTTTTTGTGGTCTTGGCCTGAGGTTCCCTGGGCCATCTAGAACTGAGAACCCAGCTTGCAAAGTGCATGAAGGACGCAGAAGACCGCATGTTGTATGATTCAATGAAAAATGTCCAGACTAGGCTGGGGTCAGGGGTGGGGGGTGAAGAATGACTTCAGATGGGCACGACAGTTTCTTTTTGGAGTGATGGAAATGTTCTAAAATGAGATGGTGGTGATGGTGGCAGAACTCTAAATATTCTAAACCCCTCATTTGTACAAAAAACAGGCGAATTTTATGATATATAACATATTACTCATAAAGCTGTTTTGAAAATGCATGAAGGTCCCATGTGGCTGTTAAGTCCTCAGGGCCATGTTTTGTTCCTCTTACTCCTCTTCTGCTCTTGTCACTGCCATGCTCCCCAGGGTGGTGGTTGTGGGCAGAGGCGAGGTGGTGCCCTGTTGGCACAGCCCACTGGGGTCCCTGCTTACGTGGGGGCCTCGCCTCCTTGGTTTCTGCTCTGGGCTGCCTGGGCGCCGTGACTTACCCTGCCCACCTGCAAATCCCTTCTGATCTGCTGCTGCCTCCGGGTCCCTGCTCTCCCTCAGATTTTTACCTTGTAGTTTCTTGCTAGCTTGACAGCTCCTCAGTGCTTTTGAGTAGGTTGTAAATCAAAAGAAAGCAGAACATTTGGCCCAGGTTGCTCCCTCCTTGCCTGTACTGCCCCTGCCTCTTACCTTGCAGGGCTGGAAGACCTTGCCCTTGTCACTGGATGTGGAAGTCCTCCCCTGTTCACTTGTTTCCCACACTCCTATTAAACATTTCCCGTGCTTTTGGGCCCCTTTTCTACCATTTATTAATCAAACAAGTGTTATAAAATAGATCTTCAATCTCATTAAATAGTTCCTCGATTTCAGTGGGTTTTGATGGTGGGGTGATGGCTGGCACTGGGGATCAGAGGTAATCTATCTAATTCTAAACATCTGCATTTTATTTTTACCAGAGTAATTTAAAGAATTGAGTTGATTGGGGGTGGGATGGAGTGGGGGAGGGTTTGAAATAAGGTGATCACATTGGTATGCTAGAATTTTTTAATAAGGAAAGTAACTGTTGTAGTAATTATTATTATGGATTACATAATTCCCATTCTTTTTGTTTCTTAGAGTTTTTGTTTAGATGTGTTAAGCTTTGGTTTTTGTGAATTGCCCATAGCTTTTCAGCGTTCTTGGTAAGGACAGGAAAATAAATGATATAGCTGAGCAAAGACACCAGATGTATGAAGAGTGAGAGGGAGAGAGCTCTACAGAGGCATTGACAATAAAGCATATGAAATAGTACTTCCGTTAAATTAAAAACACAAAAGGCTGTATTTACAGAGTTAGTGAATTAAAATCAGGTTAATAAAATGTTTGAGTTCAAAATTTACAGTTTGTTAACTTGCATATAAATAATCATAATTTAAAAAATGGTATTCCTTTTCTGTGTTGCAATCTTTTTTTATTCCAGCCTTTCTACTTATTCCCACAAATTTATATCCCTGTGTGACAAAGGGACGTGGGGTTCAGAGTTATCTGGCTGTTGATATACACACACACATACACACCCTTTGAAACTGCAAAGCATATAAAAATTTGATCACACACGATAGTGTGCCTGCTTCCCAATCCTGGTAGACCTGTAGCATCTTTCAAGTCTATTTCAAATGCTAATGTCTTCCTGAATCCTTGTCTCCACCTCTTCCTTTTGTTTGTTTATTTATTTATTTATTTTGGCTGCGTTGGGTCTTCTGTTGTCGTATGCGGGCTTTCTCTAGTTGTGCCGGGCGGGGGGCTGCTCTTCGTTATGGTGCACAGGCTTCTCATTGCATTGCGGTGGCTTCTCTTGCTGTGGAGCACGGGCTCTAGGCGTGCGGGCTTCAGTAGTTGTGGTGCACAGGCTCTAGAGTGCAGGCTCAGTAGTTGTGGTGCATGGACTTAGTTGCTCCATGGCATGTGGGATCTTTCCACACCAGGGCTCGAACCCATGTCCCCCGCATCGGCAGGCAGATTCTTTTTGCTTTTATTTTTATTTATTTATTTTTGGCTGTGTTGGGTCTTCACTGCTGCATGTGGGCTTTCTCTAGTTGTGGCGAGTGGGGGCTCCTCTTCATTGCGGTGTGCACGCTTCTCATTGCAGTGGCTTCTCTTGTTGCAGAGCACGGGTTCTAGGTGTGCAGGCTTCAGTAGTTGTGGCACATGGGCTCAGTAGTTGTGGCTTGTGGCTCTAGAACGCAGGCTCAGTAGTTGTGGATCATGGGCTCTAGAGTGCAGGCCCAGTAGTTGTGGCGCACAGGCTTAGTGGCTCCGCGGCATGTGGGATCTTCCCGGACCAGGGCTTGAACCTGTGTCCCCTGCATTGCCAGGCGGATTCTTAACCACTGCGCCACTAGGGAAGTCCCCACCTCTTCCTTTTTAAACCCCATAGTATTTTGTACACATTTGTGCCTTGGAACATAAATTACTTTCATTTTATAGTTTACTGTTATATTCTTCTTACCTTTTAATAAAATTTGTAGAAGAAAGCAATATGATAGAAGATTTGAAAAGTCGAAGAAAGTAGTAATAATAATGAAATAATACTAAGAGCTACTTGAATATTGGTTTCCTTTCCTGTCATTTTTCAGGTGCCTATGTGATCACACTGATGTCATCATGATACAGCTTTATGTTTTGTACTTATCTCATCATGTGCAGTTTTCCCAGATTGCTAAATGTTCTTTTCACTAATTTTTGATGGCTCCTTGTTAGTCCACACTTTAGTCTCCTGTTGTTGGCTATTCAGGTTTCATCTTGTACGGTTCCCTTCCCCCATGTTAAGAATTATTTCATTAGTGTGGATTCTGGAAGTCAGAGAGCTGGGAAAGGACACTTGGAGGGAGGATGTGAAAGAGACTGCAGCCCCTGAATTCACGCCTCCGCCTTCATGTGCTGCTCCCTTTGCTTAGAGGTTCTTCTGTGCTTACCCCTTCTACCTGAAATGTCATCTCTCTGTTCCAGAATGTTCTCATTAATACATTTTTCTTTCACTTTTTTTTGTTTTCCAGAGATGGGGACACCTTATTTAGCTAGAAACCCTAGATTCATGACAAGGTGTCCCTGTCAGAGTTTGCAGTGAAAAAGTATTCATACTTACATTTTTGGATGAAAGAAACGTTTTATTCATGGAATAATAGCGAACCCGTGCTGCTGTGCAATACCACTTGTTAAAATAGTCACTCTGCAGTGTGCAGCTAGGTGTGTGGATGAATGGTCTTTAATGCTTGGTCTGTGGGCGGAATGAAATAAAAAGTGAGGTTGTTGTTGGCCCAGAAGTTTTTGGCCTTGTTACTGTGTATTCTTTTACATGGGTTTTACCATAGGAATTCTTGCCAGCTCTTAGTGGGAATATTTGCCAAATATTCTGAAGTGTGGGTATTTTTGTGCCCTTTCTTCCTACTCCTTGTTCTGTCCCTAAGTAAGGGAGGTGGCGTGGTATGAAGTCATGGTGGTCTGGGGTGAGGGCCAGCTTCACATCTTGCATTTACTACGTAACTAGCTGCCTGGCCTGAGCCTCAGTTTTTTGTCTATGAAACAGGCATAATGTCAGCCTTGTAAGATTGCCGCGAAGTTCGTTTATTTTAGAATGGGGGATAGGGCACGTAAGCTGATGGGCATGTTGTAAAGTGAAGAAAGCAAACTAGAAAAATGTGTACAGTGTCATGTAAGTTGTGCTTCAGCTGCACACATGCGTGTCTGTGTGTGAGTGTGTGCATGGCAGTGGGAGCCTGGAAGCACACCCGAGGCTCTCAGAGGAGGAGGAGGGGGCTTCTTCGGCCTTCCCTTCCCTTCTGCGCATCTCTGTATCATTTCAGTTTATTACTGATGAGATTTGAGATATTTTTTTCCAATTGAAGCACATTTTATGTCAATATAATCTGTACCAAAAGCTCTTCATTTGATCACTAAATGAAATGTATTTTTCTGTAATATGCAGTATATTTACACCGTTGATTTTACTGTAACCAGTGCTTGGAAAGATGAGTTGAAAGGTGAAAATAACTTTTCCTCGTTGGAAAAAAAAAGATTTTGATCTACCTTTAATGACTTAGGAAAATGTTCACAACATGACAAAGTGAGAAAAACATTGGATCTAACACTGCCTGTGTTGTGTGGTACAGAGGGAAAAAGAGTAAAACACAACTGTATGAATGGTGGTTATTTCTGGGTTTTCTGTGGTAATCAGAATTATTATAAAATGATTATAAAGTTGTAAGTACAGTGATCAGAACTGGTTGCCACACTCATGGTGTTGGCTGATGGGTGAGAGGGGAGGGAGGTGGCCATCCTCACCTTCATCTGGGGAGTTGACATTTGCTGTCCACTGTCTGCCTCGGAGGTCTCATCCTGCTGTTGACCCATGGTGTACTTTCTATCAAAACATTCCTTAGGCATCATTTCACACCTGTCCCGCCCCTACCCATACACTTGGTTTCTTCTGGGTGCAGAACCTAGGATTTAATGTTAAGTTTTATCTCATTAGAGTTGGTTACTTGGCCAGATCTTTTGTGGATTCTGATTCTTTTATCCAGCTTACTTAAAATCCTCTCCAGCTATACCATTCAAGAATGGTTAAGGGGAGACTTCCCTGGTGGTCCAATGGTTAAGAATCTGCCTTCCAATGCAGGGAATGTGGGTTCAATCCCTGGTCGGGGAACTAATATCCCACGTGCCGCAGGGCAGCTAAGCCCATGTGCCACAACTACTGAGCCCGCATGCCACAACTAGAGAGCCCACACGCTCTGGAGCCTGTGCGCCACAACTACTGAGCCGGCACACTCTGGAACCTGCGTGCCACAACTAGAGAGAAGCCTGCATGCTGCAACGAAGAGCCCGCGCGCCTCAAAGAAAGATCCCGTGTGCCACAACTAAGACCTGACTCAGCCAAAAATAAATAAATAAAATTTTTTTTTAAAAAAAAGAATGGATAAGGGTACATTCTAAACCTCTTATCAAGTAACAGATAAAAATGCAGCCTTATGATCATCTCAATAGATGCAGAAAAAGCTTTTGACAAAATTCAACACCCATTTATGATAAAAACTCTCCAGAAAGTGGGCATAGAGGGAACCTACCTCAACATAATAAAGGCCATATACCACAAACCCACAGCAAACATCATTCTCAATGGTGAAAAACTGAAAGCATTTCCTCTAAGATCAGGAACGAGACAAGGATGTCCACTCTCGCCACTATTATTCAACATAGTTTTGTAAGTCCTAGCCACGGCAATCAGAGAAGAAAAAGAAATAAAAGGAATACAAATTGGAAAAGAAGAAGTACAACTGTCACTGTTTGCAGATGACATGATACTATACATAGAGAATCCTAAAGATGCCACCAGAAAACTAGAGATAATCAATGAATTTGGTAAAGTTGCAGGATACAAAATTAATGCACAGAAATCTCTTGCATTCCTATACACTAATGATGAAAAATCCAAAAGAGAAATTAAGGAAACAATCCCATTCACCATTGCAACAAAAAGAATAAAATACCTAGGAATAAACCTACCTAAGGAGGTAAAAGACCTGTACTCAGAGAACTATAAGACACTGATGAAAGAAATCAAAGATGACACACAGATGGATATACCATGTTCTTGGATTCGAAGAATCAATATTGTGAAAATGACTATACTACCCAAAGCAATCTACAGATTCAATGCAATCAACCCCTATCAAATTACCAGTGGCATTTTTTACAGAACTAGAACAAAAAATCTTAAAATTTGTATGGAGACACAAAAGACCCCGAAAAGCCAAAGCAGTCTTGAGGGAAAAAAGCGGAGCTGGAGGAATCAGACTCCCTGACTTCAGACTATACTACAAAGCTACAGTAATCAAGACAATATGGTACTGGCACAAAAACAGAAACATAGATCAATGGAACAAGTTAGAAAGCCCAGAGATAAACCCATGCACCTATGGTCAACTAATCTATGACGAAGGAGGCAAAGATATACAATGGAGAAAAGACAGTCTCTTCAATAAGTGGTGCTGGGAAAATTGGACAGCTACATGTAAGAGTGAAATTAGAACACTCCCTAACACCATACACAAAAATAAACTCAAAATGGATTCGAGACCTAAATGTAAGACCAGACACTATAAAACTCTTAGAGGAAAACATAGGAAAAACACTCTTTGACATAAATCACAGTGAGATCTTTTTTGATCCACGTCCTAGAGTAATGGAAATAAAAACAAAAATAAACAAATGGGATCTAATGAAACTTAAAAGCTTTTGAACCGAAAAGGAAACCATAAACAAGACGAAAAGACAACCCTCAGAATGGGGGAAAATATTTGCAAACGAATCAACGGGCAAAGGATTAATCTCCAAAATATATAAACAGCTCATGCAGCTCAGTATTAAAGAAACAAACAACCCAATCCAAAAATGGGCAGAAGACCTAAATAGACATTTCTCCAAAGAAGACATACAGATAACCAAGAAGCACATGAAAAGCTGCTCAGCATCACTAATTATTAGAGAAATGCAAATCAAAACTACAATGAGGTATCACCTCACACCAGTTAGAATGGGCATCATCAGAAAATCTACAAACAAGAAATGCTGGAGAGGGTGTGGAGTGTTGGTAGGAATGTAAATTGTTACAGCCACTATGGAGAACAGTATGGAGGTTCCTTAAAAAACTAAAAATAGAATTACCATATGATCCAGCAATCCCACTACTGGGCATATACCCAGAGGAAACCATCATTCAGAAAGACACATGCACCCCAATGTTCATTGCAGCACTATTTACAATAGCCAGGTCATGGAAGCAACCTAAATGCCCATTGACAGACAAATGGATAAAGAAGATGTGGTACATATATACAATGGAATATTACTCAGCGATAAAAAGGAACGAAATTGAGTCATTTGTTGAGACGTGGATGGATCTAGAGACTGTCATACAGAGTGAAGTAAGTCAGAAAGAGAAAAACAAATATCGTATATTAACGCATGTATGTGGAACTTAGAAAAATGGTACAGATGAACCTGTTTGCAGGGCAGAAGTTGAGACACAGATGTAGAGAACAAACGTATGGACACCAACGGGGGAAAACCGTGGTGAGGTGGGGATGGTGGTGTGCTGAATTGGGCGATTGGGATTGACATGTATACACTGATGTGTATAAAATTGATGACTGATAAGAACTTGCAGTACAAACAAACAAACAAAAAAACAACTATTACTAAACTTTCTTTGGGTTATTTATATGGAAATATGTTAATATAAACGTTTCAGACGTTACATGAAATTTCTAAAAAAAAAAGAATGGATAAGGGTACATTCTAAACCTCTTATCAAGTAATAGATAAAAATGCAGCCTCAGGCGTGGCCAAGGTATCATGCTGTCTGGAAAGTCCCTTCTGTGTCTCTGCCTGCTGGCTTCCCATATAATCGCAGCAGCTCCCAGTCTCAATTTTAAAATTTTGTCCATAAGGTTAGTTTGAGAAAGCTTGTCCAAATGTTGATGTAAACGGCATTATTATTGGTAGCTCGCTTTGTGGTTATGAAGAACCAATATTTCTGTAAGCTTACTATATGCCAGGCACGGTTTAAGTGCTTTACATATATTAACTCATTTAATCCTCACGGTAACCCAGTGAGGTGGATATACCCGTGTTACAGATGAGGAAATGAGGGCTGGAGCAGCTAGGTGACTAGTCCTGGATCACACAGCTGGTAAGGGTCGGAGAGCCGGCGTTCAGACCTGGCCATGCAGGGGCTGTGCTTTGGTACTGCGCTGTAGTTCAGTCTGTCTCTAGTGCCATCCTCAGAAGAACCTTGAAAGCAGAGCCCTCCTGGGAGGGAGAAGTAAATGGCTAAAATGCAGAATGTTTTTCATTCCTATTCTGGAAATCATGTACTAAATGAAACGACGGTCAGTATGAACACCTTTCATGTCTTTGAAAACGTATTTAGGTGTCTTAGTTGATTGAAGGCACAATACGACTTAACTGTGATGTGCTGCTGGAAACAAGTGAATCAAACCATGGGTGTCATCTTTTGCTGTATGGATAGAATGCAGTGTCCAGAACGAGCAGGAGGGTCTTCATGTTTATGAACTGCTTTTTCCTAAACACTCTGTTTAAAAAGAACCTACCTTGGGACTTCCCTGGTGGTCCAGTGGTTTAGACTCTGCACTTCCACTGCAGGGGGCCTGGGTTTGATCCCTGGTCGGGAACTAAGATCCCGCAAGCTGCCTGGCGTGGCCAAAACAATAAATAAATAAAATAAAATTTCTTAAAAAAAAAAAATCCAACCTTAACCAGGAGATATTCAAGGTGTGCCATTGAGATTGTGGAGGGATTCAAACCCGTGTCAGCTGAGGAGGTTCAGTCAAGGAACTGGGGAGTGTTGCCTGGAGCAGTGTTCCTTTGTGGGAGAATGGGGAAGGGAGGTGCCTCCTGGATGTCAGAGGTCCTGTGTGATGTAGGTGCTGCTTCTATCCGAGTTTACAAAGGAGGGAGTTGAAGGTGTGAGAGGTGAAGTGATTTGCATGGGGTCCCCTGAACTCAGGCCTGACTGCCTGCCAGGTGGCGGATGGGCTGGGGAAAGTCATGGTTTCTGACCCACAAACTGACCGGCTTCTCAGTGTGTGGCCAGGCAATGGGACACACCTCAGTACTTTACATGGTTTCTATAGTTTTAACATGATTATGTGCTTCTTTTCTCTTTGAGGTGAAGGCCTATCAGTCAGGATCCAGTAAAGAAAACAATACATCCTGGGTGTTTCAACAGAGAACATTTAGGTGGGGAATTTGTTTCAGAGGAGCTGAAAGGGCAAACAGGGAACCTCGAGGCATTACGGCCAGAGGCAGCCAACACCCCCAGGTCTGGAGAACAAGGCCACTGAGGTAGGGATGCAGGGTGCTGGTACGTGGTGAGGCGGGTCCTGGGAGCGGGCGGAAAGAGAGGACGGTCTTCCTCCTGTCACCTGTCATCTCCCTCTAGTGTCCCTAGTGGCACAACCCCAAGAAACCTCCCTGGGACAGGAGAACTGGGGCCAGCAACCCTGGTGCCCGCATCCCATGGCAGAGACCAGCTGCTTGGACCCCAGTGAAGGCCACTCCTGGGATGTTCAGGCCTCTACACGTGCACACTGACAGTATCTTAGGGTTTGCTCTGTAGATGCGCAACTGTTCTTCATCCACAGTCATTCTGCGGTTGATTCTTAGTCATATGCAGAATCTTGCTTAATCATAGGCGCTTAATAGCCTCACCCAAATGAGGGGCTTCAGAAACCTTGTTGACCCCTTAAGTTGCCACCCCAACATGTCACCCATCCCACCAGAGCATTCGAAGCCTGGGATGCTCACGGTCACTGTGTATGGAAGAGGATGGGGGAGATCAAACCTTTCCTCTCTCCCAAAGTGGTGGGAGTCTTCGTTGCTGCACGTGGGCTTCCTCTAGTTGCAGTGAGCGGGGGCTACTCTTCGTTGCAGTATGCGGGCTTCCCACCGTGGTGGCTTCTCTTGTTGCGGAGCATGGGGTCTATAGCGCAGGCTCAGTAGTTGTGGCTTGTGGGCTCTAGAGCGCAGGCTCAGTAGTTGTGGCACACGGGCTTAGTTGTTCCGCGGCATGTGGGATCTTCCCGGACCAGGGCTCGAACTCGTGTTCCCTGCATTGGCAGGCAGATTCTTAACCACTGCGCCACCAGGGAGCCCTGTACCTATAATTTTAAAACCACTTTTCTATAAGACATTTAAGCTACTTCTGATTTTTCAATATTATAATGTTATGATGAGAATCTTTAAATCTTTGTTCAGATTGCTGGCTGTTTCCTTAGTGTAAGTTTCTAGATGTCATAAATATCTGGATATGAACATATTAAGGGGTATTGACGTATTTTGCAGAATTGCTGTTCATACTAAGGCCAGCAGATCAGGAGACAATTGCCATTGAAAAGACAGTTTATTGCTCACGGTTCCCAAGAGAAGAGGGCTTGCCATGCCACGTCAGGGAGCACTGGGGGGGTGTCAGGATGTGGGGGTGGGGAGAACCTGTGGGCAAGCACCTTTACTGGGGTTTCTGCTGGAAGGAAGGGGCAAGGCAGGGCAAGCAGGCTTGGGATGGGCTATTTTGAGTAATTTCAGCAGGCTCTGGGGCATAGGGGCTGTCCTGAGTTGTCAGATACCTGGCCCTGCAGTGGTTAGGGCAGGTGGACAGTGGCCGGACTGTGAGAGCGCCTGTGGGAGGTAGTTGGGGGTGTGGGCTCTGGGGATGTGGTGGTTGGTTTGCGTTTGAGAGCTGAGTTGTTTACTGTCTCCAGGAATTGGCTAACCCTGGGAGGGCAGTCACTCCAGGGTCAGCAAGTCAAAGCATCAAAGCATCAGAAGTACAGGAAACAAAGGACTTGGTTAAAACAGATTTTACTGTTTTACATGCCTGCTAGCAGGGTCTGAGAGTGCTTCTTTCCAACCTTCAGCATTGCCATTAAAATATATTTGCACTGAATTAGATACCTGATCATTTCATTGTTTTAATTATACTTTTCAAGTGCTTGTACAGCTGAACATTTGTACACACGTTATGGGTCAGTTGTATTACTTCTTTTACTAATTGTTTGTGCTCTTTGCCCATCTATGAGTAAGACAGTGAATGAGGTGAGCTGCAGGGCATCAGCCCTGGGTTCTCTGCACGCCCCGTACTCTGAGAATTGTTCTGCAACTCTCTGATAGCCTAGAGCGAGGGCCCCTTAGGAGCGTGGCTCCATGCTCACGTATTGACCCTGTCCTGTTCAACAGTCTTGTCAGTACCTTGGATAAAGAATTGGAAGGTGTGTTTACCATGTTTGCTGATGATACAGAATTGGGAAGGACAGGTAATAATGTAGATGACAGAATCAGGATTGAACATGATCTTGAAAGGGCGAAATGCTGGTAGAATGTGGTAAAACAGAACAAGGATGCACTGCAAGCAAGGCCTGAGTCTGTATCCTTCCTGCCTTCCTTCTTTCCTCCCTCCTGCCCTTCCTCCCCACCCCCACCTCCACTTTTTTCAATTCCTGTTTTCCCGCTAATTGCATAAATACAGATGAATGTTCAGCAATTCATGTGCAAAGACGTAGGGATGCTGAAAAGCTAAGTCTTTGCCTTACTGATTTCCATTCGTGGGCCTCTTTGAGACCACATGTGGAGTGTCTTATTTAATGCTGGATGTTCTTTTTTGAGAGGCAGTCACAGAACAGACCAGACAGAGGATGGCCAAGGACAGTGACTAAGATCCCAAGAGGCTTGGAAGCAGAGGCCCCTTAGGGTGATTTGTAAAGAGTGGGGATGCAGAGTGAGAGAGGGACTGGCTGGCTCCTTTCCAACCCCAGAAGGGCTGCCACTGGGCATTTGAGAGGGAGTAGAGCAGCCTGTGGCTCCTGAGGGCTGACTGGGAACAGACCCCAGTGGCCCAGTGCAGCAGATTTGTCCCTCACTGGGACAACCAGCTGTGTCATCTCATTCCTATTGAAAATACTCAGGAGTAATTGGATGGCCGTCTCCCAGGATATTAGCATTTCTGTGTTGCTAGGAGGATGCTTCATGTAATGGAAGAGGGATACCAGGTGGACCTGAATTCAGAGAGCAGCTCACAGATTCCTGGCTTTGTGGCCTTAGGATGATTGATTCTTTAGTCACTCTGAACATGGTTTTCCCGTAAAATGGGGTACTGATACCTGTTTGCCGTGATTGATGTGAGTATCTAAAGAGGTAATGCTGGTAAGTCCCACTAGTGCAGTTTCTGTCTCCTTTCTTGAAAAGTTACACTGTGTGGATCCAAGATCCCCATTGCTCTAAACTGCACGGCCCTGGGGTTCTCTTAGTGCACACATAGTATGAATATCTGGCACACGTGCTTATTATGAAGATGACAGCAGGGCAGACAGGTTGTTTTAAATCTGTGACCTTTTTTTTTTTTTTAAATTTTTGGCCGCACTGTGCAGCATGTGGTATCTTACCAGGGATTCCCTGGCCAGGGATCGAACCCGCACCCCCCACAGTGGGAGCGCAGAGTCTTAACCACTGGACCACCAGGGAAGTTCCTGTGGCCTTCTTATTAGAACATATATCAGAATTTTTAGCTTCACTTATATGAATACTTTCATTGCACATAAGAGCATCTATCAATAAAAACATGCTCTTGGGTTTTCCTTGTCCACTGCTTCTTTCTGAGGCCTGTCAACACTTGGGACCTAGTGAGGGGTCTTTAGGGCCAAGTGGTGGGGCCTGTGCTTCTTCTGGGTCTGTTGCTGTGCTTACAGGAACCTCTGAGCTTCTCTTTTCTTCAGAATCTTTGTCTATAAAACCATAATAATAATATTGCCCTCCTAATTCTGTAAGGGAAGGGAGGAATAATTAGGTCCTATCTGGAAAGTGCTTGAGTTCCTCAGAGGAGAGGTAGATACTGCATAATAAAAACCGAGATATCAACCACCGTGATAATGGTGATAATCACGATGATATTCATGAGCCCATGTTTTTCAGCTTGTTATGGTCATGGGTGAGACAAGGACATTTAATTTTTCTTTTTTGGACTGTGTCATGTCGAGAATTATACCTTTGCCTAGTTTCCATTTTACTGAAGGGAGAGGCCAGAGAAGATGTGTTTTCAGTTGCAAGGACGTTGTTCACTACCGCCTGTCTCCCTGTACCTCTAGGACCCTTGTGGCTGGGCACAGTGGCCCTGTGGAAAGGGCTATTCTTGTTTACATGTAACACCACCAGGACGTGGCCCTGACTTGCTTGGGGGTAGGTAAGGCAGGGCCTCCAGAGAAATAGGACCAACAGGCTACGTGTGCATAGGCTCGCATGTGACTGTGGAGGCTGATAACTCCAAAATCTGCAGGATGGGCCAGCACGCTGGGAACCCAGGGGTGAGATGAAGTTGCATTTCAGGCTTGGAGGCTGTTGCAGAATTCACTGGGGGAGAACAGGCTTTGGTTCTATTCAGGCCTTCAACTGATTGGATGAGGCCCACCACATTATGGAGAGAAATCTGCTTTGCTCAGAGTCCACTGATTTAAACGTTAGTCTTATCCAGAAGCACCCTCACAAAATAATGGTTGCCCATGTATCTGGGCACTGTGGCGCAGCCAAGTAGACACACAAAATTAACCATCACAGGGTTGTTCTACAGAGAGTTGGGTTTTTGTAGCCGTTGGACCTGGTGAACAGACTGCCTGGAGGCTGTGTGGGTTGTGCCAGGTGAGATGGAGCCAGGCACACCTGCATTTTTATATCTCCAACTTTTTTCATTCTGAATGCAGTGTTCTTTCTAAGCTGTAAAGGGGAATAAATTAGCATCCTGAATTACACTTTAATGAACTTTATTTTTTGTTAGTTAGGATTTTGCTGAGCACTACAGAAAAACTACTCATGTGGGGGTTCAGAAGAGGGCTGGGGAGCGCTGGATTTTTCTTTGAGCTTTTAAGGTCAGAACTCTTGGGAACTTAAAAAGAATATGTAAAAATATAAGCATTTAAACTTTATAGGGTGACTCATAAATAACTGCCTCTCAGGATGAGTGGAATTCTTATGGGAAAAAGAATAGTGGAGTTTTCCTACACACGTAGAGCACTACAAGACCCCATATAATATACCTCTGCATGGAGTGGAGTGTCTAGTAAGAGTGTGGTTCTTTGTCTGTGTGTTACTGTCTTTATCACGTCCCAGTGAGGTGACAGAGAATGTCCTTTTCCACAGTTTCATTTTTTCTTAATGTTTCCCCCTCCATTTCCTTGTAATTTCCCCTTTTCCAAGGACTGCCTGACTGTAGGATCCATTGCCTCACTTTTCTACCTTATGGAATGTGGATGCCATCATTGTGATGCTACTTTTACTGTTATTTATTTAGAAAGTTTTTTTATCATGAGAAAATGGGAATTATGTTTTGGACTTTAAACTAAATCAAATCTTTGGTAGCTGGTGAGTCATGAAACTTTATTAAAATAAATGATCTCAGATGTGTGGGATACTTACTGACAAGATGCTACCAGAGTTCAAACATTTAAAAGGAGCCACATATTATTTATATCAATTCATAAAATATAAAGGAGCATGAGCTGGCTATCTGGATTTTTTATCCTTTCCCCCAACTTCTTTATGCTTTTCTAAAAGAAAGTGAGAATTTGCTTCTAGTTATAGAAAGCGGGGGAAGGGGGTCAACTGGAAATTGAATTAAAACAAAATTGTGTAAGAATGTCCTTGGTTTTATAATATCCTGTTATTGTTCCAGTGCTTTAGTTTGCCATTTTTTCCTTAGCCTTATGAAGCACCTAGGGCTGCTGCGTCCATAGGGCGAGCTCTGCCACACAACTCCAGGGAGTGCCATTCACATCACTGTGCATAGTGCTGTCAAAACCCAAGTTTGTGTGCCTTAAGGAACTAGTTGAAGGACAATGGTGTTCTCAACGTGAATTCTACTTAGGACTTTTTGCATAGAGTTTAGAAATAAGGCATTTTATAATGTGTAATTGTGAGGAGTAACCTGGAGATTTACTTCATCTAGAAATTTGTTATTTTGGGCTTGGGTTTTAAAATATTTGAAAGCCTGCTAAATAAATTCTCTAGTAACTAGAGGTTCAAAAATTGTGATATTTATGAAAAGTAGTCATTCTAAATCTGCTTCCTTTTACAATCTAGTCATATACGCAGTCTGCTCAGAGTCCTTCAACGTAGTGCAGTAAATGTTGCTTTGAAGTCTTCTGAGTCCCGTGTTCTCAGTCGTGACTGTGAAGTAACATTTCCAGCACACATCATAATGCTCTTTGCAGTTTGTCACAAGGTTCTGGGCAGCCGGGCAGATGAAGGGGCCGAGAGGCAGGATGCCGAAGATCTGTGAGGGCATCAATCCTCTGTTTCTGGCACAGATTTAATTGTTTGGTTCAAGTGGGGAGCCATACGTTAACTTCTACTTCAACCCATCCTGAGCTCTCCTACAGATGCTAGTTTTATACAGGCCTATTTTTCTCTGAAATTGAGCCTGAGAGACAAAAATTCGTGCTCAAGTTGTCATAGATGTTGCTGGATTGAGACTTGTGGAACTGGTTGGATGCCCTCTGACCACCTGGGCCACACTCTCTTGTGTAAGCTGGCATGCCACGACCCCAGATGACATCTTGGGGAGAGTTACCTGCCCAGATGGGGATGTCTGTTTTCATTCCACTTTCTATATGGTCCAACTGTACATTGTACACTGTAAACCATACAGTGACATTCCCTTTTTGAGAAAGTAAGAATTAAGGAATTAGAGAACATGGTCGAACAGTTTGGGCATGCAAAGTGCCATGGGGTCCTCTTTTATAGCCCTGAAGAGTTCCTCTGATCACCTGCTGTGTCTGTGCTTTGCCAGATCTCTCCTCACCTCTGGCCTCCAAGAGCCTAGGTTCAAGCTCCCGGGTGGACACAGAGAGCAGCCCCAAGTGACTTCTGCCCCTTTCACATAAGCCACGCTCAGGAACAGCTGGAAGTCGCTCCCAGGGCTGAGTGTCCGGTTGCTTCCAGCTCTTTAAGGTTTAGTTCAAATGCCTAATGTTTCCTTTGCTAAATTTCTTTTGTTTCTCGTGGTCTTTATCACTTTTTTGCTATGTATTATAGTTTGTATTACAGTTAGACTGGCTTTTAGCATTCTTGATGGTGAGAAACTCCTCCCTCCCCCATTAGTGAACAGACGGTTTTCTAACTGGTCTTCAGAAATGTCTGTTGAGTAAAAACATGAACCAGTCATGTACCACTTCATCTATGTTTTCTTAACCTTTATCTGTTTTAGAAATGTGCTATATACACAGAAAAGAGACATAAAACAAATACATAGTGAAATGGATACCCAGAAAGCAACACTTGAGGTAATTACTATCACATCCGGAAAGACGCCCTGTGAGCCCTCCTGTCTGGATCCCCTTGCACATAGGGTACCTGAGATGAATCCCTGTTGTCCCATAGCAGTAGTTACTCATTGCTGTAGGACAGGTACCGTTCAACGGATAGATCACAATTTAGTCATCATTCCACAGGTGTGGAATATTGGGGGTGTTCCAGTTTTTAAATATTATGAACAGTGCTGTTATAAACATTTTTATATATGTCGTTTGGTTAGCACATATACAGAATTTTTTTGGGGAGGTAGATGCCTAGGAGTATAATTTCAGGCTAATAGGGTATACAAAAATGCAGTTTTGAAGGTACTGCCAAATGGCTTTTCAGAAGGGCTGTTACTCTTCTGCCAGCTGTGTGTGAGTTCTGGTTGCTCTGCATTCTGACCAGTGCTCTTATTTTCATTGTAGTCATTCTTGTAGGTATGATTGTATTGTGGTTTTAGTTTTCATTTCTTAGAAAGAGATCCCATGCTCTTGGATTGGAAGAATTAATATTGTTACAATGGCTGTACTACCCAAAGCAATCTACAGATATAATGCAATACCTATCAATACCTATGACATTTTCCACAGAACTAGAACAAATAGTCCTAAAATTTATACAGAACCATACAAGACCCAGAATTGCCAAAGCAATCATGAGGAAAAAGAACAAAGCAGGAGGCATAACACTCGCAGACTTCAGACAATACTACAAAGCTACAGAAATCAAAACAGCATGGTACTGGCACAAAAACAAACATATGGATCAATGGGGAACAGAATAGAGAGCTCAGAAATAAATGCACACGCCTGTGGACGATTAATCTTTGACAAAGGAGGCAGGAATATACAATGGGGAAAAAACAGTCTCTTCAGCAAGTGGTGTTGGTAAAGTTGGACAGCTGCATATAAATCAGTGAAGTTAGAACACACGCTCACACCATACACAAACATAAACTCAAAGTGGCTTAAAGACTTAAATATAAGACAAGACATCATAAAACTCCTAGAAAAGAACATAGGCAAAATATTCTCTGACATAAATTGTACCAGTGTTTTCTTAGCTCAGTCTCCCAAGGCAATAGAAATAAAAGCAAAAATAAACAGATGAGACCTAATCAAGCTTATAAGCTTTTGCACAGCGAAGGAAACCGTAAGCGAAACGAAAAGACAACCTATGGACTGGGAGAAAATATTCGCTAATGATGTGACTGACAAGGGCTTAATTTCCAAAATATATTATACAAACAGCTCCTATAATTCAACAACAAAACAAACAACCTACTCGAAAAATGGGCAGAAGACCTAAGTAGACATTTCTCCAAAGAAGACATACAGATGGCCAATAGGCACATGAAAAGATGCTCATCGTCGCTAATTATTAGAGAAATTTGAATCAAAACAGCAGTGAGGTGCCACCTCATACCAGTCAGAATGGCCATCATTAAAAAGTCTGCAAATGACAAATGCTGGAGAGGGTGTGGAGGAAAGAGAACCCTCCTACACTGTTTTTTTTTTTTTTTTTTTTTTTTTGGCTGCATTGGGTCTTTGTTGCTGTGCGCGGGCTTTCTCTAAGCTGCGGCGAGCGGGGGCTATTCTTCGTTGTGGTGTGCGGGCTTCTCATTGCAGTGGCTTCTTTTGTTGCAGAGCACAGGCTTTAGGTGCACGGGCCTCAGTAGTTGTGGCACGTGGGCTCAGTAGTTGTGGCTCGTGGGCTCTAGAGCACAGGCTCGGTAGTTATGGCGCACAGGCTTAGCTGCTCTGCGGCATGTGGGATCTTCCCGGACCAGGGCTCGAACCCGTGCCCCCTGCATTGGCAGGCGGATACTCAACCACTGCGCCACCAGGGAAGCCCCCTCCTACACTGTTGGTGAGAATGTAAATTGGTGTAGCCCCTATGAAAAACAGTTTGGAGCTTCCTCAAAAAACTAAAAATAGAGTTGCCATATGATCCAGCAATCCCACTCCTGGGCATATATCCAGACAAAACTCTAATTTGAAAAGATACATGCACCCCTGTGTTCATAGCAGCACTGTTTACAATAGCCAAGGCATGGAAACAACCTGAATGTGCATTGACAGATGAATGGATAAAGAAAATGTGGTTTATATACAATGGAATATTACTCAGCCATTAAAAAGAATGAAATAATTTGATTTGCAGCAATGTGGATGGGCCCAGAGATTATCATACTAAACGAAATAAGTCAGAAAGAGAAAGACAAATACCATGTGATATCACTTAGATGTGAAATCTAAAATACAACACAAATGAACATATCTACGAAACAGAAGCAGATTCATAAATATAGAGAATAGACTTGTGGCTGCCAAGGGAGAGGGGGTGGTGGTAGAAGGAAGGATTGGGAGTTTGGGATCAGCAGATGCAAAAAATTATATATAGGATGGATGAACAACAAGGTCCTGCTGTATACCACAGGGAACTATATTCAGTAACCTGTGATAAACCATAATGGAAAAGAATATGAAAAAGAATATATATATGTATAACTGAGTCACTTTGCTGTACAGTGGAAATTAAACACAACATTGTAAATCAACTATACTTCAATAAAATTAAAAAATAAAGATAATTTTCATTTCTTTTGTAACTAACGAAATTGACTTTTCATCTACTCACAGGTCATTGGGCTAGCCTCTCTGTGAAGTGCCTGCTCAGGGTTTTGCCCATTTTTCTGTTGGTTGTTTTGTATTGATTTGTGGGAGTTCTTTGCATGTTCTAGATTAAGTCCTTTTTAAATGGGTTTGATGTGTGGCACATTTCTTTTCCTATTCTTTAATATGATTTTTCAGTCTTTTTATGGACTCCTTTGATAAACAGAAATACTTATACTATAGTTGAATTTATACCATAGTATAATTAAGTATTTCTGTTTATCAAAGGAGTCCATAAAAAGACTGGAAAATCATATAAATATTTTCTGTATAGTTCGTGCTTATGTTAAAGTCTTTTCCTACCCTAAGGTCAAGACTTTGTCCTATAATGTATCCTAAAAGCTTTATAGTTTTGCTGTGTATGTTTAGGTCTGTAACTAGGATGACCATAAGTCCCAGCATGCTGAGGGCAGTCCTAGTTTATACCTGCTGTCCTGGCATAATTATTCATAGCATCCTTTTTCACTCTATAAAGTGTCCAGCTTGAGGGTAAATTGTATAATCAAACTATCTGTTGCCTACCCAGCATTGCTTTTTGCATATGGTGTGAGGTAGGGGTCCAGTTTCGTTTTGTTTCATATGAATATGTGAAAACGCACCAGTACTTTTTATTTCCAAGGACCACCATTACTCCCCTGTGGTGCTGTCTTTGTTATAAATCAAGTGCTGAATATGCTTGGGTCTGTTTCTGGTCTTTCGGTGCTGTTCTGGGGACCTGTTTGTCTCTGTGCCAGTGTCACTCTCTCATCTGTATGGCTTCGTGTAATCTGGACATGCAAATGGTCCCATCTTGATCCTCCTCTCAAGAGTATCTTAGCTCTTCTTGTCCCTTTCCATTTCTTTATACATTTTAGGATCAGTGGGTCAAATTCCACGGAGAGGGCAAAAGATGTCGAGATTTTGGTTGTGATTTAATCTAATCTGTAGGTCCGTACATCATTTGGGCAGAGAATTGACATCTTTCAATATTAAGTTTTCTAATTTTCCATGTTGGAGTCTTTCATGTCTTTCATTGAATTTATTCCCAGATATTTGAATTTTTAAATGCTATTTTGATGGTGTCTTAGAAGGATTACAGTGTTTGTTCTGGTGCATGGGAATGCAGTTGATTTTATTTTATTTTATCTTTTAAAATAATTTTTATTTATTTATTTATTTTTGGCTACGTTGGGTCTTTGTTGCTGCGCGCAGGCTTTTCTCTGGTTGCCGCAAGCGGGGCCCCCTCTTCGTTGCGGTGCGTGGGCTTCTCATTGTGGTGGCTTCTCTTGTTGCGGAGCACAGGCTCTAGGTGCGCAGGCTTCAGTAGTTGTGTGGCACGTGGACTTAGTTGCTCCATGGCATGTGGGATCTTCCCGGACCAGGGCTCAAACCTGTATTTCGTGTACTGGCAGGCGGATACCTAACCACTGCGCCACCAGGGAAGCCCTCAGTTGATTTTATATACTGATTTAGTATCCAGCAGCCTTGCTTATTAATTTGAGTATTTGAGTATTTATCCACATATTCTTTTGGATATCTGTAAACATAATCATAGTCTTCTGCAACTAATGACAGATGTGTTTTTTCTGTTCCAATCTTTATATGTACATTTCCTTTTCTGTTTTTAACTGTGCTACACTGACTAGGACTGGTGTTGAATAGCAGTGGGGGTATCCTTAGCTTACTCCTTATCTCAAAGGGGAAACTTTCAATCTTTCACTATTAAACATGATTTTTGCTACAATTTTTTATAGACTGTCTTGATCAGATAAAGGAATTTTCCTTTTCTTGTTACACAAGTTGTTTTTATATTGAGTGGCTATTAAATTTTATTTAAATACTTGTTCTGCATCTATTGAGATGATCATATGCTTTTTCTCTTTCTATTTGTCAATGTGGTGAAATTGAAGTGTGCATGTACACACAAGTGCGTGTGCACACACACACACACACAGTGTTTTTAATAGTGAAACCTGTCTCACATTTCAGATATAACCCTACTTGGGCATCATGTCTCATGCTTTTTATGCATTGCTCTGTTTGGTTTGCTTAAGTTTTTTTTACCTGTGTTCTTAATAAGAGGGACCTTTCTTTCCCCTTGTACTTTTTGTCTGTTGGGTTTTAATACCAAGGTAATGCTAATGTAAAAATGCGAGTTTTGGGAATGTTTTCTATTTGTTTATTCTCTGGCTTTCAGTAAGATATGTAGAACTTTGCAGTTACCCATCCAGATCTAGTGTTATCTCTGTGGGACGTTTTTTATTATGATTTGTTTTTTAAATGGTTATAGGAATTTTCATGTTTTCTATGCCTTCATGAGTCAGTTTTGTAGGGTTGTATTTTTCTAGGAATTTGACTTTTTATCTAATAAAGTTAAAAAATTTAGTGGTATAACATTGTTCAAAGTGTCCTCTCCTTATCTTTTCAGTGTTTGTACAGCTTACTCTTTTATTCTTCATAGTGGTTATTTGTGCCATTTCTCTTTTTTCTTGATTAGTCTCACGGGAACATCCATTCTCCACAGGGGCAGGACTGCCCCAAGAAGAACAGTTGGTTCTTGGTGGAGGGGACAGAAAAATTCTTTTTTTTTTCTTTAAAGATTCTTTTTTAAAAAAAATTTTGTTTATTTATTTATTTTTGGCTGTATTGGGTCTTTGTTGCTGCGTGGGCTTTCTCTAGTTGTGGCGAGCGGGGGCTACTCTTTGTTGCGGTGCGCGGGCTTCTCATTTCAGTGGCTTCTCTTGTTGCAGAGCACAGGCTCTAGGTGCGTGGGCTCCAGCAGTTGTGGCTTGCAGGCTCTAGAGTGCAGGCTCAGTAGTTGTGGCTCACAGGTTTAGTTGCTCTGCGGCACGTGGGATCTTCCTGGACCAGGGATCGAACCTGTGTCCCCTACGTTGGTGGGCAGATTCTTAACCACTGTACCACTAGGGAAGTCCCAACAGAAAAATTCTTATTCTTCATGCATGAAGCACAGACGTTCATCCAGTACACAGATATGCAGCATTTCTGCAGTATTAGAATTTCATGGGGTGGGCCATCAGGAAAAAAATAGTTTAAAAAGGCTCCTCGGGGGGGCAGTGGTGAAAAGAAGGCTGGGAAACACCTCACTGGAGGTTAGTCTTTTATAGAAAGCCAATTTGTGTCTTTATCAGTCTTCTCTTCTGTATATTTTTTTCTATTTTATCAATTTCTGATCTTTATTTCCTTCCTTTTAGTATCTTTGGGTTTATCTACTTTGCCCCTAACTTCTTGTGATCAGTGCTTATTCATTTATTCTCAGCTTTTCTTCTTTTCTTCTATTTGTGTTCATGGCTATGCCTTCCCCTCACCAGTGTGGCTTTACTCTGTCCCACCCCTCCCCCTAAGCTGTGATCTCTCCATCTACTTCCCATTCAAAGGCCCTGAGGCTGGAGCGAGTATGGCCCAGGCGAGGAATAGAAAGAAGGCTGGATTCAGAATAGAAAGAAGGCTGGATTCACTGTAGCTGGTGAGGAGAAGGAGCGATTGGCCTGAACTGTCATGCTGGGGCATATGGACCCTGGTTAGAAGTTTGACTTTATTTTATGTGTGTTAGGGATCCATTGCTGGGTTTTATCAGGGGAGTGGTGTCATTTGACTTCTACTTAAGAGACTGGAGAATGGATTGTAGGGGCAGGGATGCTAGGAGAGACTCAGGCTGCTCTGGTCTACAGGTAGGAGGTGCTGCTGGTTTTCCCTGGGGTGGAGGCGGCGAGATGGCAAGAGGAGGGCAGATTTGGGATGTGCATTGTGGGAGAGGTGACAGGACAGTATCACACAGTTGAGCAAGTTGTTTATAAAAATAACCTTTATTGGACAGATCATTAATTACCCTCTCTGACCCAGTAGCTCTTAGTAAGCTATAGCTTTGTAACTTTTCATTTTCCTCCATGATTATTTAGTGTCCTAACAGAACAGGAGATTTATTGGGGCAAACAGCTCTCTAGGAACATTTACTTTAAGTATTCCTGCAATTCTTGTGATAAATAAAGAAAATTCAGTGCAGTATGTTTTCACATTCCTACATACTCAGTAGTACAATTCTCAGAGTGTGTTTGCAGACTCCTGGGGGGTCTCCATGACCCTTCCAGGGTTCCGTGAAGTCAGTTACTGAGACTTAGTTGGCTTTCCCCCCTGTTGACATGTGCTCTGATGATGCAGGAGTGGCCGGTGAAGCTGCTGTCTGAGTGTGGCTCAGGCAGCCACCCCACCCTGGGCTGGACATTGTGTTCTTCCTAGTCTCGCACTCACTTGCAGTAAAAAATAATGCCACTTTCAATTAAGATGAAGCAGGAAGAGACTGTTAAATCTTGACCCTTTAGGCCACTTATTTATAATATGCCTAAAGCACTTCTGCATATTGAGATTTGATGGTTGTCTCAAGGAAGAGCACTTGTGCAGTTGAGTTACGAGCTGAACTGTTTGTTATTTTTTTCCATACAACATTGTTTTTCCTTGAAAAACTGTAAGAATGTTCTCAAAAATGAAAAGTGAGCTGTCACTTCAAGGGAAACAACTGATAGTATCTGTTGCATTGGCAATGATAAAATTTGAACTTTTGATTGGAAATTAAATGTTGGAAAACTTGTATCTGCCACTGTGAATTTGACGGTTTCCCAATGCCTAAAGCCTTTTCTGATGAGACCAATTGTGACGGTACTCAGTGTGGTGGTTTGATGTTGGAGAATGAAATGCGTCAACGTTTGGAAGGTCCACATCCCTTGGTGACCCAGTCTTTCTAGATGACCGATGCATGGTGTCACAAAATCACGTATGGGTCAAAGAGCCACTTAAAGCGCAAAATGGAATGCTGGAATTTAATGTAACAGAGTTGGAAAAGGGTCTTGAAGTGGCTTCAGGGTCTACATGGCAAATAACCTTTTGAGAAACTACCACTTGTTGAGTTTTGGTGTAGTATCAAAAAATATTGACAGTTATTTGAAAAGACTACATACAGATATACAGCTTCATACCCGGGTGAGGCTAGATTTTCTTTATATATTGATACTTCGAAAGAACATATTGCAACAGACTGAATACAAAAGGAGATAGAGAATCCTGCTGCCATCTATTAAGTCAGACATCAAAGCAATTTGCAAAAATAAAAACATTGCCACACTTCTCACTAAAGTTTTTTTGTTTGGGAAGATAGAGGTTTTTTTTTAAAATAAAATATGTCATTTATATTAATACATAATAGGCTTGTAATTAATTTTAAATGAATTAATAAAAATAAACCCTCAGTTTTAACTTATCACATGATAAATATTGGTAGTTACAATTGGCAAAAAAGGTCTTTGATACCTGCCATAATTTTTAAGAGTATAAAGAGGTCCTGAGACCAAAAAGGTTGAGAGCTGCTGGTTTATAGAAACAGAAATGGTAATGATCTTTCAGTTCTTTCAATGAAGGAGGTAAACCTGGGCTTCTCACTCTGACACCAACATTTCCGACCGTCAAAGGCAGACTCCTTTCTGTGCTGCTGTTCTTGCCATATAATGCTTTACGTGAAGTGCTTGCATTTGGGCAAAACAATGCCCTTCAGCATGTGACGCCAGCATGGGAGTGACACTTGCAGTATTTCCTTTCTGCCACCTAAATCAGGAACTGTGTGCCCTGCCTGTGTGTGGAAGAGCTTGTCTGAGGGCTCGAGCACAGCTCAAGAATAAAGCCATTTGGGCTTCCCTGGTGGCGCAGTGGTTGAGAGTCCGCCTGCCGATGCAGGGGACACAGGTTCGTGCCCCGGTCCGGGAAGATCCCACATGCTGTGGAGCGGCTGGGCCCGTGAGCCATGGCCGCTGAGCCTGCGTGTCCGGAGCCTGTGCTCCGCAACGGGAGAGGCCACAACAGTGAGAGGCCCGCATACCACCGAAAAAAGAAAAGAATAAAGCCATTAAAAATCAGCAGAGAGGACTTCCCTGGTGGCGCAGTGGTTAAGAATCCACCTGCCAATGCAGGGGACACGGGTTCGATCCCTGGTCCGGGAAGATCCCCACATGCTGCAGAGCAACTAAGCCCCTGTGCCACAACTGCTGAGCCAGTGCTCTAGAGCCCGCGAGCCACAGCTACTGAGCCTTCGTGCCACAGCTACTGAAGCCCGCGCGCCTAGAGCCCGTGCTCCCCAACAGGAGAAGCCACTGCAATGAGAAGCCCATGCACCGCAATGAAGAGTAGCCCCCACTCGCCGCAGCTAGAGAAAGCCCGTGCGCAGCAACGAAGACCCAACGCAGCCACAAAAAAAAAAAAAAAAAAAGCTGAGAGAACTAGCCATTACTGAAAACTGAACATTTTAATTAAAAATATCCATCACAGGGTGGCTCTTCTCTTCCTTTATTTCTCAAGTGTGGTGGATGTTAATCAACAGTGGCTGCACTTGATTCGTGGTAACTGCCATTTGGTGAGTGGGATTTCTTCCCATGAAGTGCTTAGAGATAAAACCCTGCAACATCTGTTCTGGTGACAACTATCCCTTTTTTATTTTAGTTTATGTATATTTCAGAAATTAGAGCTAGGGGGTTATGAGACCTTCAGCAGGAGCTCAGTAAATGCCCGCTCTGTTGTGTGCGCCTGAGGGTCAGAGAAAGAAAATAGGTGACTAACACATGAATTCAGTGGTAATCCTTTCTGTTCACTTTGTTTTTCACTTGGATTAATTGATGGATTGACTAGTTATTTGGGTGTGAGAGGCACCCAGGTGTTATAGAGAGGCAGTCAACACTACCTAAATCTTCTACTTTTTAAAAAAAAATTATTTATTTAGCTGCACCAGGTCTTAGTTGTGGCACACAGGATCTTTGTTGTGGTGTGCAGTATCTTTAGTTGCAGCATGCAGAATCTCTAGTTGCAGCATGCGGAATCTCTAGTTGCAGCATGTGGGATCTTTAGTTGCGGCATGCAGGATCTAGTTCCCTGACCAGGGATTGAACCCTGGCCCCCTGTGTTGGGAGCACGGAGTCTTAACTGCTGGACCACCAGGGAAGTCCCTAAATCTTCTACCTTTGAGAGAACATTGACTTTTTTTTTTTCAAAATTATTTGATTGGAATTGGCAAAAGGGTCAATATCATGATTCTTTGTTCTGTTTATATATATATATATTTTAATAAGATACGGTAGAATTTGGGCTTGGGTTTTCTGCCTTTGAAGTTGTTGTGCCTAAAAGTTGCTCAGATTAGGGGAAGGATGATAGAATTTTAAAACTTCTTAAGACTTATTAAGTGGGTTGTTTTGGGGTTTCTACTGCAGCGTAACAGCAGGATTCAGATGGATCTTCTGATTGTATAAAAAGAAATCGAGCCTTATACCAGCCGCCAACTTACTTCTTAAACATCTAGTTTTATTAGATAGAAAACAAGCAAAAGCACAACAAATGGAAGCCTGGAAACTTGCAGTAAAATCTGTGACTCTCCATGGAGAGGACTTGCAGTGTGTTAGATGGTCGTGATCATGCGCAGGGTATTCGGTTACCGGCTGAGGTAGGCAGCACCGTCTTGGCAGAAGCAGGTTTTTTTGTTTGTTTGTTTTTTAAGTAATTAATTAATGTATTTATTTCTGCCTGTGTTGGGTCTTCGTTGCCGCGTTTGGGCTTTCTGTAGTTGCGGCAAGCAGGGGCTACTCTTCGTTGCGGTGTGCAGGCTTCTCATTGAGGTGGCTTCTCTTGTTATGGAGCACAGGCTCTAGGTGCACGGGCTTCAGTAGTTGTGGCACATGGGCTCAGTAGTTATGGCTCTTGGGCTCTAGAGCGCAGGCTCAGCAGTTGTGGCACACGGGCTTAGTTGCTCCGTGGCACGTGGGATCTTCCTTGACCAGGGCTCGAACCCGTGTCCCCTGCATTGGCAGGCGGATTCTTAACCACTGTGCCACCAGGGAAGTCCTAGAAACATTTTTATGAGTCTGTGCATCCCCTCTGTTTATAAGGTGTGTGGGATATGGTTTTGGTTTTGATATTTTCAGTAATATTGCCAAGCTATTTGGATTTTTCTTGTAAGGTTTCTGGCCATCAACCAGCTGCCCTGCTGTTTTAGGTTGCAGTGTTTTGGGGAGTTTCCAGGAAGTTTACTAAAATATAATATTTACTTATTTTTTGGACTGATATAAGTTTGTCTTGATAACATTTATGGTTGTTATCATTTTCATTGTATTGCCATTTAAAACTAAGGCAGATTAGTTTCAATGTTAGTTCATGCTGTCTTAGGTTGAAAGGGTTTATTAATGTGGACTCGGGTTGTGATTAAACGCACATTGGAAGCCAGGGTCCTCCAGAAGCAATTTTTGTGGGGCAGCAGTTTTGTTTACATCCGTATCATTCATATTTACATTTTATTTTAAGGAAATCTGCTTATCCCTGCCATGTCCTCATTCTCACATCTTTCAAGTTGGGATTGGAATTAATAATAGAGGATTGACCTATCATTACTTTGCAAATGGTAAAAAAATGTCAGAAAGAAGTATGTTTATCTTTTTGGCTACATCTACTATAAAATTTTTTTCTTGAATTTCCCTTTTTCCTCTCTTCAAGGTCTGGCAGGCACTGTTAGGCTGCAACTTTTTGTTTTAAATGTTTGCCTTAACAGCTATGGGTCCTCTTATGGGCTAGTACATTTGTGGTCTTCCAGAGGGCATGTGATACCTTGGGTTTACAGCTAGTTATGGGACCATTTGTGGTGCTTCTCTGTGATGAGGAGGAGGATACCCAGGTTTGTATTTTATTTGACTTATTTCTTAGAATGTGTACCTTTTATATTTTATTCTTTCATCATTGATGATAGTGCTGGTATTTAAGAACTCCAGTGTAGAAAGCATTTTGGAGGGCTTCCCTGGTGGCGCAGTGGTTGAGAATCTGCCTGCCAATGCAGGGGACATGGGTTCAAGCCCTGGTCTGGGAAGATCCCACATGCCGCGGAGCAACTAGGCCCGTGAGCCACAACTACTGAGCCTGCGCGTCTGGAGCCTGTGCTCCACAACAAGAGAGGCCGCGATAGTGAGAGGCCTGCGCACCGCGATGAAGAGTGGCCCCCATTTGCCGCAACTAGAGAAAGCCCTCGCACAGAAAGGAAGCCCCAACACAGCCATAAATAAATAAATAAATAAATAAAAAGAAAGCATTTTGGAGAAAAGCCCCGTGCATTTTAATTTTGATGATGTTTTCCTCTTGTTTAAATGGACTCTTGCTGAGGTGGAATTGGGAGAGGTAGAGTTCAGCAAGGGACCTGGTTGTCATGTCACAGGTTCATCGCATGTTCTCAAAATGCAGCATACTTTGCTCTTACAAGAGGATAAAGATTCTTGTTTTTGGCCTGGGGGTTTCCGTGCACCTGGCTGCGCTTGAGAGGCACTCAGGTAGCATGATAACAGTTCAGATGTCTGCAGTGTGTAACAGTCGGTTCGTCCAGTGGGTATCTATCCTGTGGAAACTTTTGTTTGGCATGGTGTTTGGTTTGACACTGGAGGGAGTTTGCAAGAAGGGGAAGACATAGCTTATATTGTTGGATCCAAGTGTGGGACTAAGGCACCCAAAACAGTGAAGTAGAAACTTATGAGGCAGTTTGTGGTTGAGCCGAGACACTGAAGCTGAGGCGCCCAGCAACAGGGGCAGAGCCCAAGGCTCGTGTCACGAACCAACCTTAAACTCTGTTTAGAACCTGTCTTCACTGAGGAATTAATGAAAAATGGAATCCTGTGTACACAGGTGTGCTTGTAATGAGATTTCTTACTACAGTGTAGGACTTGGAGGTGAACAAAGAGACAACAGAAAATGAAGGCAGATTGTATTTTTCCCCATACAGTCACTGTGACTTTCCTGTTTCTTCCACGGAGGAGGCGTCTCTGTTCCCTCCCCTTGAATCGGGGCCACTTGTGACCATGGGCCCTGTGACCTAGAGGCTGGGTCATGCGAGGCTTTCCTCTGATCCGCTGGGGTCCTTGTTTCTGGAGCCGCCCCCTTGCTGTGAGGACACCTGTGGCTACGTGAGAGGCGTGCAGAGGCCCCCTCCTCCCCAGCTGTCACTCACCCCCTGCAGGGCTCTTCCCAGCTCTTGACCTGTGGAGGCTGTGAGCACAGTGGTGGTTTCACACACGGAGTAAGTGGATTTGTTAAGCAGCAGTAGATGATGTGAGCACATTTTGGAAGCTGGAAATAGGTATTGCCATGATAAAATCCTAAAGCCTTTGGCATTGGCTTAGGGTCCAGGTGGCAGGCAAAAGTCTAAGGGCCTCGCAGAAGCTTTAGGGCTGGGGATGGGGTGGGCATGTGGTGTCTGTCTCCCTCCTCTGCCTGGATGGACAGTAAGTAAGCCTGTGGGCCTGGCTGGATTTGGACCACATCCCTGAAAGGAAAGGAGGTACGTTTTATTGTGAACTGGAGGAAAGGAGCTCCTCGTTATGTGGTGGTGGCGCATTTGGGGTTGCTGTTGCTGTGATAAAGAGCAGAATACACAAAATGTATTTAATGAACCTAGTAATTTAGTTCAGGAGATATCCAGGCAGAATATTCAAAGAGCCACCTGGCTTCCACTTGGTGCCTGTGATAGAACTGGAGAGGAGGCAGGTGATTTAAAGAACAGCGTTTCAGTATAAAGAGACAGGACTTGCTGGGTTCAAAAATAAAACTTTCTCATTTCCAGCCTCTCCTCCAGGCAGAGGGTCCTCAAATGAAGGAATGGCTTCAGGCAGTTCGCAGATCTAGGCTGGTCTGTGGGAGCCTTTGCTGAGGCCTTGGATCTGGGCTGTGGTCTTTCCCTCAGCGGCTGGCCTCTGAGAATCAGAAGGATGCTGACCCTCAGCCTGGAAAGGGAGGCGGGGACAAAGGGCTCCTCTCTTTATGGGTGTAGCTTTGTCTGATGGAGTGGATTATAAATTGTTACACAAAAAGCCCACAAAGATTGTAAGAGATTACGTATCTGCTTGAACTGAAACAGAACAAAATGAAAAAAGGCCTTTGGACCTCCAAACTTGTACTGACAGGAAGCAGGCTGAGAAAACTCCCCAGCTGCAAACAGGGGCTACTTTTTATGGGAAATGAAGTACATCTGAGAGGCTGGAACCACGAGCCCCAGAGCACAAGCACCAGGCAGCAGACCAGAGCCCTAATCAGGGCTCTGGGTGTGTGTGACCCTGCTGTCCTGTGCCAGCCCCTCCATGTGTGCGGGCCATGTGTATGTCTCTAGTTCATAGGCCTTTAGATCTGAGGGAACACGTGACGAGCCTCATGCTCCCCTGACGTGGTTTAGATGATGAGATCCTGGTCTTCAAGCTGAGGTGGTAACCTCGTGGGCCTTGGAGCCTTGGGGAGGTGCCAAGTGCATTTTGCATGTGGACGGATGTGAACTGTGGCCAGAGGGTAGACCAGGCTGGTGGATTTTATTTTCCAAAGAGGACCACACAGCCATCTCCCATCCCACACGGTGCCACTGCAGTGTGGTGGTGACACTCCTTTCACTGAGAGGCCACATCCCTTTTGCTTACTCTGGGGCCTGGGCCATCTGTGACCATGATAGAAATGATGCTCTGTGCCTTGGGGGCTAAAGACAACACAGCTTCTGCCTGGTTCTCGTGGGGATGCCCATGCTTGGAACCCAGCCACCATGGAAGCCCAGACCAGCCCCACTTGGGAGACCACATTGGGAAGCTACTCACTGGTATTCCTGTCATCCCAGCCCACACCACCATCAACTGCTAGGTGTGTGAGAGAAGCTTCCAGGTGGTTCCAGTGTGAGTCATCACCAGCCTTTGTGTCTTGCCAGCTGAGGCCCCAGACATTGAGGAGCAGAGATGAGCTGTCCCCTTCGTCCTTTTGTGAATCTCTGACCTGTAGAATCGCCACTAAGTGGGTAGTTTGTTGTGCACCCACAGGACGTGGAACCCACTCTCTCCGCATCACAGCAAGCACTCATGTATTAGAGGTGGTGTGAGGCCCCACAGAGATTCACGAAGTTTTAATCTCACACATTCCAGTTTTCCTTAAACTTTCTATGGCATATGATTCCATAGTTTTGTTGCCAAAGAACACTGAGTTTTCTTAGGTCCTTCCATTTGATGGTCATCACAGATGGGATGCTTTGTGCCTTGTGCCTTTCCATGTTTATATGTCTTGGAGTATTTTTCTTGACACACAGTGAGAAGTAGGAACTGTTATGGTGGTTGGATTTGCAATCTGCCTAACTCACTATGCCATTTATTTTTGTTGTGAAAAATATCTCAGTCAACTGGAATAATTTCACTTTTATCCAGGCAATTTATCCTGTGGACTTTGTTAAGCAAATTGAAAATGATTTAAGTCTAATTTATCCTGTTTCATGCCAAGAAACTGTTACAGCAATGAAATGTCAGGATGAGGAGGACTTGGCATAAATGGTTACTTTTCCGAGAGCTTAAGACTGGTTGGTTAAAGGTCTAATTTGTAATCAGGTACTAATAAGCATTAAATCTGAGAGCCTGGGGAGGAAGATACATTTCTGACCCACTCAGTGCTATTTGTAGGAGTTGGCATATCCTTTGAAGGGTTGAGGGAAGGATCGGGAGAAAAGTTGATTATTGTTTGATTGTACACATATGGTCTGCGTCAAAGGTCCCCAAGACACCCCCTTGCTCCCCCCCCCCCCCCCGATGATTCACTAGGACTCCCAAGACTCAGCATGTAGTAGTCATGGCTACGACCATTACAGCGGAAGGAGACAGAGCAAAACCAGTAAAGGGAAAAGGTGCATGGGGTGAAGTCTGGGGAAAACCAGGCAGAAGCTTCCAAGGGTCCTCTCCCAGAGGTGTCACACAGAACATGCCTCACTCCCCCAGGAACGAGTTAGGACAAGACGTGTGGAATGTTGATGGCCAGGGAAATTTGGTAAAGACTCAGCACTAAAGGTTCCTATCTGGGGCTGGTCATGTACGCAGCCTCTGAGTGGCAGGTACTGAAATTCCAGACTCCCATAAGGAAAACAGGTATTCAGCAGGAAGCCAGTTTCAGCCAAATACTGAAATATGATATAGTTATAGTCACAAAAGGGAAGTGTTGGAAGATAGATAGATAATGTTGGAAGAAGAAAAGACTTAGTTTTTCAGAATTTCGTGTTAAGTATCGGATAGAAACTGAACTTTCCTGAGCTTCTGTTCTATGCAGGTACTAAATGATGGCAGAGTCCCTTTTTGTTTGTTTCATTTTTACTTTTTTTTTTTAACATCTTTATTGCAGTATAATTGCTTTACAATGGTGTGTTAGTTTCGGCTGTATAACAAAATGAATCAGCTATATGCATTCATATATCCCCATATCCCCTCCCTCTTGCATCTCCCTCCCACCCTCCTTATCTCACCCCTCTAGGTGGTCACAAAGCTCTGAGCTGATCTCCCTGTGCTATGCAGCTGCTTCCCACTAGCTATCTGTTTTACATTTGGTAGTGTATATATGTCAATGCCACTTTCTCACTTCTTCTCAGCGTAGCCTTACCCCTCCCCGTGTCCTCAAGTCCATTCTCTACAGGCAGAGTTGCTTTTGTGAGAACAGTGTTGAATTGTAACTAAATATTGAGTACCTATACAGTGTATTTGCATTACAAAAGTGTGTAAAATAAATTCCTCCATCTTTGTAAATTTAGAGAATATCATTTAACGAAGGAATGAGCTAGTCTTTTGAGGGAAGGGAAGTAGAGTCAAGAGCTGGGCTGCTGATGGTACTGGCTCTCTTGGCCCAGAGGTGAAATCTGCACACTGGCTGTGCACTCTGCACAGGACACACCTGCATGCAGCCATGGAGAGTTCCCACAGTCTCCTGTGTCCCTCTCCGGCTGCCCTTCACAGTCTCTTCCTGGAGTGGAGGTCCACTCTTGCTGGGGGTCTAAGAGAAACATGGCTTTTGTGGATTTGAGTAAAATATGGTGAAAGAAGGGTTAATACAATCCAGGTCTTGAGGTGTGGTCCTCAGTTCACCATCACTCTCAGTTGACCCTGGGGCTGGGGGTTTAAGGGCAAGTTTGGGTAAATCTCAAGGTGAAGTTTTCAGCCAGGCAAAGAGGAAAGAGAGACTGAATACTTTTTTTTTTTTTTTTTTTGCGGTACACGGGCCTCCCACTGTTGTGGCCTCTCCCGTTGCGGAGCACAGGCTCCAGACGTGCAGGCTCAGCGGCCATGGCTCATGGGCCCAGCCGCTTCGTGGCATGTGGGATCTTCCCGGACCGGGGCATGAACCCGTGTCCCCTGCATCGGCAGTCAGACTCTCAACCACTGCGCCACCAGGGAAGCCCAAGACTAAATACTTTTAACTCTGCATTTTGGAGTGAAGTCACTGACGGCTTGAAATTTTGTCTTACTCTTACTACTAAGTAATTGTTTTGAGATGAAAGTTATGTAACCTCTCAGGTTTCATTTTTATGGAGTTTAAAAAAAATGTGAGGATATGATGATGACAGAGCAGATGATATGTAAACCCTTTCCAAGTTTTAGGAGTCAGTGAAAATATATTGCTTGGGGCTGGAGAACATGGGCAGGGAAATGCTGGCTGCAAAGTAGATAGATAAGTAGATAGATAGAAGGAGGTTTGAATCCAGTTGGGGTCACACGGGCATTTCTCTTCCCGAACTATGGGTTCTGTAGTGTAAAATAGAAGTGATAATATTTACTTATGTTTGAAAATGAAGTTATGTACATAAAGTATCCAGCAGAGCAGTTGTCACACAGTAGGCCCGCACAAACCCATCTGTTCAGTTGTTCATGATCAGGGTCTGTCTCAGGCCCTGGGTCCATGGGGTGAACTGGCTCCAGAACAAGCTGTGGCTAAATCAGAAAAGCAGTGGATTTGCTCTTTGGGAACTGGTGTTACTCTGGATCTGACTGTCCTCTACTATCTAAGTTTGTGAAATGCCGGTAGTTGTGTGAAGCTCAAGGTATGTCAGGCATGGTGCCGTTATTTTCTATGGTGTCTCTTACCAGCAGAGTTTTTAAGGAGGTGGTTTCCTTAGCCACTAAAAAATGTTCACATGATTTTTAAAAATACATGCAATTATGTAACAAATTTCATAGTGAGTGACAGTTTTCTCCCCCTATCTTTCTTTAGTCGAAGTAGTTGATTAATTTTGGATTTTGGGACTAGTCCTGTTCTGCTTATATTTGCATGATTTTGTTTTAGTGATTACACTGTGGGAAATTATATGCCTAAGGCAAATTTCAGGCTTCTGTTTTGATCTGTGTATCCATCCATCCATCCATCCTACCCACCCATTTATTCATTTATTATCTATTTGTTTACCTACCTATTTATCTACCTACATATCTACCCACCCATTCATTCATTTTAAAGGTCTAAAGGTCTTTTGTGGTGGGAAGAGTGTCGAATTGCAGATCTACCTCTGAATAATATCTCTTATCAATCAGTAGGGCCATTCCCTGATTGAAATGCAACTCTAGGTTTCTAGAGGGAGCTACTCAGGTGAAAGATTCATTTTCTAACAAGGAAAATGACCCATTACAGATCTTCCTTGACTTACAATGGAGTTAAGTCCCATAAACTCATCATAAGTTGAAAATATTGTAAGTCAAAACACATTTGCTACACCTAATCTACCTAACATAGGTGGGCCAGGCTCACAGCCACCGTGACCACTTTGAGTGCAACATGGTCTGGAGCTGTTCCTCCCCTTTGGTGAAGTGCCAGGGTCCAGCCACAACCGCTGACAACATTTCTTTTCTGAGTCAGTGTGTATTGAGTGCCCTCGTTTTACAGGTGCTGCTTCGTGTGGTTTTGATGGGACCACTACACTCGGCGCATGACTTGTAGTCATGGTCAAGTGCCTGTAATTGCTGGAATTTGCTGCTATGGTCGTAGAGGTTAATTGCATGCACTACAGTTTCTGTTTCTAGTTATTGTCATCTCAGCAATGATGAATGGGGTTCTTCCCGGAAAACTAGAAAGCTTTCCTAATGTGCTTGATGCAGATTTTCCCATGTGCCGTCTGTCCCTGCTGGTCATATTGCCATGGTGATTTCATGGGCGGGATACTCGGTCTCCAAGAGTCAGAGGAGTCTTTGTGCTGCCTTCACTTTCATAGCTTTTATAAACTCTTTTCCAGTCTTTGCATTCATTTGAAAAAACGTAGAAATATTTACGGTCTCATTGATATCTCAGTAGAAGACTTTCATTCATCCCCTGTGGAGAAGAGCTCTATAAACGAACATACATGTAATGCATCCAGTCCCCATTGTTGGACATTTAGGTTGTTTCTAATTTTCTCACTTCTCAAGACAGCACCCAGTGAATGTCCTTATCGTGCCTGCATTTGCACATGTGAGCGTTTCTCTAGGGTATTTACCTAGAACGGAACAGAGCTGTAGGACATGCACACTCTTCCACTCCATCGTGTTGCCAGAATCCTCTCCAGGCAATAGTGTGTTCGAGCTCCCGCGTCCAGGAGTGTCTGGAGCTCCTGTTCACCCACAACCTTGCTAGTATAGGTACTGTCAGACTTGGAAGTTTTTTCCAATACAATGATGTGAAATGGTATCTTGTCTCTATTTCTCTGAGAAATAGTGAGCTTGCACAGTTTTTGGTATGTGTGTTGGCCTTTTGAGTTTTTTCTTCTGGAAAGTGCTTGTTTGTATTTTGTGTTCTTTTTCCTAGTTTTTGATATTTGTCTTTTTTCTCAGTTTTTATTTTCTTTCTTTCTTTTTTTTAAAAATAGATGTTAATAGTTTAGTTAGGTGTAGAGGTGGACATTTCCCCTAAATCCGCATGCAGCGTGTGTGTGTGTGCGCGTGCGCGTGTGCATGTGCATGCGTGTGCGCAGTGAAGCACAGGGTGACCAGAAAAAAGGCAAAGAATGTGAGAGAGCGTTGCACGTTTGGGGAGTTGTTGGCCATGTATATGAATGTAAAGGAGTGATCCTGTGGGGCCTTGCACTGCTGTGCTCTCCGGGTGATGGGATGGCACGGTTAGGCTGTCAGTGTAGAAGGCACCCATGGTGTTAAAATGGAGATGTATTAAAGGAGGTTGGATTGGAGGGGAGCAGTTGGAGTCATGGAGGAGAGACAGGTTGAGGCTTGAACTCAGGGTATGGAGACGGGCAGCGTGGACATCAATTTGGTAACATTAGATTGGGGTGAAGTGTCCAGATTTAGAGCTGGGTAATTGTCCGTACCTTTCACTCACATAGGAGGCGACACGGGTGGAGCAGGTTTGGGGCTGCGGGAGGCAGGGGATGATGACAAGGAGAGGTCAGCGGATGGGAGGGCACTAAGCCACAGGAGGAGAGGCTTTCGAAGAGGAATTAGCCTCCCACCTCCTCCTCCTCCCCCCCCCCTTCCTTTTCCATGTGTTTGTTCAGTTTTACTACTTTCATTACACAGTCAGCTAAGCAAAATGTGAAACATTTCCTAGTCCTGGTACATGCAGCAGAAGCTCGATTGTACAACACGATGATGATGTAGATGGAAAGCATTTCTGAATTTTGTTCATGTAATGTGGAATGTTCCCATTGTTGTCAGTTACCTTAGCTTATTAAAGTGAGCAAGTGTTTGGTTGTTGTTGTTAGTCAGTGGACTTAATTTACTTCACAGTAGTTACAGAATGATGAGGTGTCCTGCTGGTGGCGATGGTGCGGGGAGGGAGCTGGTTTGGTGTGGAGGTGCCACATGTGGGACCTTTGCCTGGGGAAGGGCAGGAGGTCATGGTCTCATGCTGTGCCCCTTTGTGGTTCTTGTGCAGCTCTGTCTCTGGGAGGGCAGGGATGTGAGGTAGAGCTTCCTGAGCGGTCCTTTGACCCATGTGACAGAAGCTGAGGGAGCGTCCAGTCTTACTGATAAAGCTTCTGCTGCATGTACTGATGAAGAGAAGGCCACAGGAAGTGCTGCCATCCCTGATGGGTTAGAATTCACTCCTGGGGACTTCCCAGGTGGTCCAGTGGGTAAGGCTCCAAGCTCCCAATGCAGGGGGCCCCAGTTCGATCCCTGGTCGGGGAACTAGATCCCGCATGCTGCAGCTGAGAGTCCACATGCCACAACTAAGACGTCCACATGCCGCAACTAAGAGTCCGCATGCCGCGACTAAGAGTCCGCATGCCGCAACAAAGATCCCGCGTGCCACAACAAAGATCCTGCGTGCTGCAACAAAGACCTGCCGCGGCGTGAATGAATGAATGAATGAATGAATGAAAACCCAGAGAGTTCTCTGATTTCCAGGCTTAGTGTGTGTACTCAGGGTACCGTCATGCACCCCATCAGTTAAGCTGAATGGTAGAAAGTGTGTCTGATGTTTGGATGTTGTGGCACCCCTGCCTTTTCTGTTGAGTTTTAGAGTGGGACAGCTCTGTGTGCAGTCTGCTGAGGAGAATGGTTTCCAGAACTGTCCTTTCATGGAAACAAAAATGCTTTCTATTACCTGGAAACTAGTTTCAAGCAATAGAGTATATTTTTGCTTGGATTCTTGTTGTGATCAGTTTTAGTTTTTTCAGTGTAGATTGCATCCAAGCCTTTATTCTGAAAAACTTTCATACAAGTAGAAGAGTTGAAAGAAGGGTACAGCGAAAACCTCTGTGTTCTCCACTTACAGCCAATCATTGTTTCCAATATATAGTAGTATGTGCATGTATTTATAAAAAGACCAAAAAGCAAATCAAATCTCACAGTACATAAACATCACCACAGTTCCCCAGAGCCAGGGACCCTCTGTGGGCCCCATTCCCGTAGATGAAGCTCACCTCCTGGCAGGTATGCAGCTTTTGCTGTGCACTCCCCGGGCCATGGTCCTGAAACCACAGAACATGTTTGGGGGCTCAGTAGAGCATAGGTTCTTCTGTCTTGGTACAGAATGAATTCAGCGAGAGGCAGCATGACAGGTAAGGGAAGAGTTTTATTAGTATAGTATGCTTGTGAGAGATACAAGGGGGCAGGCAAGGGAGTGCTGTGCCGAGAACTTAGTGGGCTACATTTTTATAATCAAAGGAAAAGGAGTTGCCCGAACCAGTTTTAGATCTAAATCACTGTGAGGTCAAGATGCTACTTTTGCTGCCTTCAGACTGAGTATTTTCAGGGCTCAGGAAGATTCTTGATGGTGATGGTTCAGTGATGATTCAGCTAAGACCTTTCGTTTCCTTCTTCCCTCCTTTAGATACGGTCAGCTAGTCTGTGTGAGATTGGAGGCAAAAGTGCCGCTTGTTGGGATAACAGCACCTTGGCAAAATCTTTGTGTGTCTTCAGTTCCCTGGTTTGACGACGGTTGAGTTGGCGATTAGTACAAGATGCCCACGTAGTTAAATCCAGTGATGATTTTGGCCTCTGAATGTTTTCTCCCCTAAAGAGCCTTAAGGATTCTTAGTTATAGGCGTTGGAATCCATGCTGGGAGGTTAAGCAGAAAAGGAATGTGTTGAAGATCTCTGGGAGGACCCAGGGCCAGACCCAGATCTTCTGAAGATCCCAAGGGGGCCTCGGTAGCTGCTGAACCACTGGGACATCGGGATGAGCTTAGCAGCTGTGCGGCTGCCACCCTCCAGAGTCAGGTGCCTCAGCCACACAGCTCCCTGTGGAGCAGGGGCCTGGCATTGCTGGATTCGGAACTTGATTCTTGGGCAGGTGTATCTGACTGGAGGAGCCCAGGCCGCATGCTGGCCCCTTAGCTGCAAGAGAGTCTAAGACACAATTGTTCTTATTTTCTACTTTGGGAAGGTGGGACCCACAGCATAGGAAGTTATCAAGGTGATGGAAGGTGTAAAAAAGGTTATGGGGAGTCAGATGGCAGATGTCTACCACAGTTCCCCATGGGGGCTTTTAATGGATGGCTTATTACGGAGTTTCAGCCACGCAGGACCTTTATGCTTTTCATCTCCGACACCCACTTAGCAGCACATGCTATCCCCTGTTCTCTTTGAAATAGAGGTTTCTTTCTTTCCCACTCTCCCCGCACCCAGTGCAGGTCTTCTTGTTTCACTATAACAGCTTCCGGGCTAATTTCCCTTCCTCCAGCCTCTTCCTTCCCAAGTAAATGTTAGCCGTTGTCATGTTAGTCTTCCTGAAAAACATGTTTAGCCACACTTCTGCCTCGACAACTTAGTGGGGCCCACACTCCAGCTCCTGGCTGTGATGCTCTTCAAGGCCTTTGTTAGCAGAATCCACACTACCCTCCACTTGGAGCTGTGAGACCTTTGAGAACAGCTTCATAACATATGTTGTCCCAACCAAGAGAGTGGATGGTAGCAGAAGATAACAGCCACATGTAGCATCCTCAGACTTAGTGGTGAAACGCCTGTTATCAAGGTGTTCCAACCACCTCGGGTGTATTTTTTCAGCCACCTGGGAGCTCTGTGTACTTTGGTTTGCCTTGAGATTGTTTTTATGAAATCTGTACCATGGGTAGCATATGCTGGATAATAAAGAGTGGAAGAAAAATTAGTCCTGAATGAATGACTCACTCCCGTGCTGCTGCTGCTAATTTTAATTTACATTAGGAGTGGTAAAGCAGCTGTTCAGTGTTTATCAAATAACAGAAATCTCTAAACAGGCTTGAAATCGATCCATTTATTGAATTGGAGAATCTTGTTGAAAGCAATTTTAGCAGTGGGCCTTATCTTGTGTCCTGACCTGGGAAGGAGTGGAGAAGAAATAGACTAGAGCCCTTTGACTTATTTGCTTTGCCAAGACCAGGTATATTGTTGATTATGAGGCCACATTCAGTTTGGTTAGCAGAGTTCTGTCTCCGCAAGCATGCTGGGAATCACCCGCATTGCATTTCCTCAGTCCTGGCCCACTTGTTGCCTTGGAAGTTAGACTAGTGTCTAAACTTCAGCTAACCGAACAAGCTACTCTCTTTATTTTCAGGATACAATAAAAATTATATATACATATATGCACACATGTAAAAAAATCCTTGACTATTGTGATAAAATAATTTTTATAACCTTTCCCTCCACTTATAGAAATAACTTATGTTCACGGTAGAAAATTTGAAAATACACACACAGAAGGGCCAGGTAGAAAGAGGAAAAGAGGAGTCATCCACATCTTCCACTCCCCAGAGGTCAAAACTACTTGTGACATCTTGTTTTTTAACTCTGTGTCCTCTGCATATGTATACTTGCACATTTGGGATAATAATTATGGATCTGGTTGTGTACCTCCTCTCTTCACTCAGGTTATGTTTGGGTATGTCCCATGCTGTTTAACATTCCTTGAAAAGATGTCTTTTCTAACAGCTTTATTGAGATATAGTGCACGTGCTACAAAGTTCACCCTCTACCAACAGAGTTGTGCAACCTGCAAATGTGCTTTAAAGATGCTGTGATGTTCCAGCACATGGCACAGAGTGTTCTTTAACCTGTGCCCTCAAGTCAGACCCTTCGGCTTCAACAGAATGGTTTACCATATTTAGACCTTATATAGTCGAATTATTTAGAGTTAATTTGTCATCTTCTTATTATCCCTCTGTGACAATTAAGTTTTTGTTTTGTTTTGTTTTGCGGTACGCGGGCCTCTCACTGCTGTGGCCCCTTCCGTTGCGGAGCACAGGCTCCGGACGCGCAGGCTCAGTGGCCATGGCTCGCGGGCCCAGCCGCTCCGCGGCATGTGGGATCTTCCCGGACGGGGGCACAAACCCTTGTCCCCTGCATCGGCAGGCAGACTCTCAACCACTGCGCCACCAGGGAAGCCCGACAATTAAGTATTTTTATTTTCACTTTTTAAGTAAGGAGACTGAACAGTTAATTTTATCTCTGTGTGTATACACACTTAAATTTCATTTCATAAGGTGTTACAGGAAAAGGCAAGGAAGTCATTTTTGGTCCCTCACTCAGCTCATTAGTGCAAGTAGACTGGCTCCTCAGACCAGGTGGGGCATGTAGAACCCCATACCACAGACGCCCAGGTTTACAAAGGTGGCACCAAGGGAAGACCATCTGTTTCATGAAGGAATCACAAAAAGATTTAGTATAGGATTCCTCTGAGAAGCGATTTCTTTAGTTTGTTTAAAGCAGTTATGATCTCTATAGTCAACCTATTTTTTCCCCCATGGGATCTTTGTTACGGCATGTGGGATATTTAGTTGCGGCATGCTGGATCTTCATTGTGGCATGAGGGATCTTTAGTTGCGGCATGTGGGATCTAGGTCCCTGACTAGGGATCGAACCCGGGTCCCCTGCATTGGGAGCGTGGAGTCTTAACTACTGGACCACCGGGAAGTCCCTATGATCAACCTATTTTGTATTCAGTTCTTTAATTTGGCTTTTAGAAATATAAATTTCCTAAGCGTCGTGGTGTTGGAGGTACACGTACTCCACATGTCCTGAGCGTTTGGATGGGGTGGGAAGGGTGAGGGAGGGAGGGATCTGCACACATCTAAGACAGTAGCTCTGGGCGAGACTTTCTAATTTTCGATGTTGAAAAGTTACCTCTTGTGTCTTCACTTTTTATTAGGCTATTTTATAGGCGTGAACGTAGATTTAAAAACAGGGGAATATAGACAGAATTTGGCCTCAAAAAAGAGTCCTTAAACCCAAGTTAGGCCTCTGGCTCAAGGTAACAAACTGAACTCAGACATGCAAGAACCACTCCCTCATTGCCAATTCCCATTGAAATGAGCAAAGGAATAGACAACCGGGATTGCCCAGGTTCACACAGTTGCTGCTGGTGATGAGGATCTTGTTTTGTATTATTGGTCTTGGTTGCAAAAATTCCATTTGAAGTGCTTCTTGCTAGGTTTAGTGTTCACTTCTTTCTAGCAGTCTTTGGGATGGGAGTTAGGAGGCAAACTGGTTTTTCCTTTTCTTCAACAACTTGATTCCCCCCACCCCTCCTGTAGTGTATCTACTCTGTTTGCTATATGTTCTAGTTTCTGACTTTCTTTATAAATTATGCATTTGTATAGCTTTGGCTCTGCTCAAAGTTTTTGCTTGATGCTCTGAATCTTAATGAGCACTGCTGGGAATTGGGTGGCTTTGCCCTCAGACAAACAGGGGAATAGTGAATGTTGTGGCATATATGGCAAATCCTAGTCTTGCTTTCTGTTTATTTTCCATTACGCTTAGTTGTTTATGTTGGAAGGAATAGGAGTGAGTCAGACTCTCGGTTTGGGGAGCAGAAAGCAGTGATTGGCCAGTTTAAGCTACATAATTTCTTCATTCTGTATAACAGCTTGGGTGTCATTGCATGCCAGCCTGTGAATTTATACTCAGGTTTGATCCACTGTATCTTTTAAAAAATATATAGTTATCAAATAATTAAGTAGGAAGAAACCAATAAAGGAATTCCTTGTGATTTTGTTTTGAATTCTTCGGTGACAGGCATTAATGTATTTTTAATCAGCAAGGTGACAAGCAGTATACAGAGGCTTTCAAGTAGAGGCAGTGATCCAGGTCCACAGGCCCTCATCTGCAATTCTGAAATCCAAAAGCTCTGAATACTGGAAATGTTTTCGCAACTCATTTGGGGGCACAGCTGGGTTGTGAGCTGGTATGAGGTTATTGATAGTCTTTATTCCATGGATTGTTGATATTTGTGCATTTCAGTGGAAATTTTAATGGTTTTGAATAGGATGTTACTCCAGACCCTTCTTGGTATTTTACATGGGATATGGGATATATACCATATTATCCTTTTGTAAATTGGAAAAATCGTGAATTTCACAATACATCTGGCACCAGAGGATTGTATGGGAAACTGCCCAGGCTGTTACAACAGCGTCAGGCTCCCACTGCCCGACTGTCCCCAGCCTCTCCCACCTTGTAGCCAAGGTGATGTTGAGCCCTCTAGGTTGGGTTCAGAATCGTAAGGCAGGGTGCTCCATGCCTTTAGAGATACTTCCGGTATGGCTGGAGAGACCAGTCCTGGAGTCAAAACTTTAGGATCAGAGAAATCTTGGGGCCTGAGAGATCATCTGCATCATTTTAGGGTGAGAGAATTGTTCAGGAGAGATTGGAATTAACCGACATGTCCAAGGTCATACGTTTTCAGTGATCACTTAATGTTTTAGAGCTTCTCAAAATGATACTCTTTTCAAATTCGAAATTAACCTCTAGGGATATAACTCTGTCATCTTCAATTATATGACATTGGAGAAGAAATGTTTTAAAATTCCAAATGGTTATTTTATGTACTATTATGCAATTTTTGGCACAGTAAATTTGATAGCCCTTATATTTTCTTAATGCTATAACTGTATTATTAAAAACATGAATTTAGAATTTTTGGAATGAGGTTGCCATAGAAATGAAAATAAAATACCAAAAAGACACTTTAGGGTATAGCTAAGAATTTAAAATCCACCACATTTGAAATCAAGCCAATGCCATGACAATTTGCAGGGGAGCAAAGACATATTTGATTGGCTTAAGGATATTTACTGGTATTGTCTTTTGCCCAATTGTGGAATTAAATTGGTAGCTAGGTGTTAGGTCAAATACATGTTTGTAGTTCATGGGTCAATATATTCTTGAGATGTTTGCCCTTGTTTTCTTAAAAGATATAAAAAGGCAGGATGTAGGGTTAGGTGTGTACTATATATGCCAGGATGAATCAAATTAATTCCTTTAATATCTTAATTTATGGAGTGTAGCTAATTTTATACCTTCTCTCTGAGGGCCATGCTTTCCTATTGCCCACCTTCAAAGCAATCACGGAGAAACTGTTGCTGTCAGTAATGTTTGATTAGTAATGAACACTACACTTGGTGGAGGCCTAGTGAGGTGAGGCCCATTAGCTGCCTTGCAGGACTAAAGAGCGATGATAGTGCTTCCATTAGTATTTCTGTCTAAGGACTTGGAGAGCCTCAGAGATCATACTTTTTATAATGAAATTAGAAATTATTTATTTTACTGAGAATTGTTATTTTAAGTTCATTAACTGCAGTTGTAGAGGTGGAGGGAATGCAATTTGTCTAGAGTGTCAGCTGAGGTAGAAGAAGTAGGATTATGATCAGAGAGCATAGGAATGCTGTGTAAATACCCTATCTCATCCTGCACCACCTGCCTGACAACAGAGAGTGGACAGACTCAGAGACATTCAGGAGCAGGACAAAAGAGATGGACGGGGAGTCACAGTGGGCACTGGCGCTCGGGAGCCTGGTGGAGGGAGCAGAGGCACAGGTGGTCTTCCTAGCGGCCACCCTATTTGAAATGATATCTTGCCCCTCCTTGCAGGGATTTTTCTTTTATTTATTTATTTATTTATTTGACCGTGCTGTGCAGCATACGAGATCTTAGTTCCCTGAGTAGGGGTCGAACTCGTGCCCCCTGCATTGGGAACACGGAGTCTTAACCCCTGGACCACGAGGGAAGTCCCAGGGATTTTATTTCTTTGATTTACTACTGTATCTTCATTTTGTAAAAATAGCAGTTGGCACCTGGTAGGTGCTTAGTAAATATCTGTTGAACAAGTGAACTAATGAAGGATGAGTTCCAGATTTCTGGCTTGAGCAGCTGGATAGGTGGGGCTGACGTTTCCTAACACTGGGAAGTCGGAGTTGGAGCAGGAGCAGGTGTGGAGGAAGATGTATCAGCTGATGGGTCCAGGGCTTCGGTATGTCAAGAAACAGGAAGGAATCCAATGGCAAACACTAGACTAGGGAAATATTTACAATAAATTATGTGGATGCCATCTTTAATATGTAAAGAGTACATGAAAACCAATTAGAAAAGATCACTAATGTTAGTAAATAAATGGTAGTATAAACATGAGTAGAAAATCCACAAAGGATACAAATATTTGAAAAAAATATTCAACCTTATTAATACTAAAGAATGCAAACTAAATCAGTATGACAATTTCTCTCTCATCAAATTATTAACAATTTTAAATAATGAGAATAGCAATGAACTGGTCAGAATGTAAATTTGTGCAGAGTTTTTGCGAAGTAATTTGGCAGAATGTATCAAGTGTCTTAACATGTTTATATCTTTTGATCAAATAATTCTGTTTCTGGAAGTGTATCATAAGGAAGCCTGAGAAAAGCCTCTCCTGCCATGTACTCTTCCCCATCTGCTTACTTGACTCTGAAACCCTGTCTTACTTGTGAAGTACCCCTGGGGTGGCACAGGTAACAGGCGACTGAAGACCGGCTGTAGAAGCAGAGGGCTGCGTATGTCTGGGAACATTTTAACAACTGGAAAACTCATCAGTGAGTTTCATATTGAATTATTTGTTTTTTCTGTTGTGTTTCTAGATGAAGACCGTCAGCGTTGCCTTAGTTTTGTGCCTGAATGTTGGTGTGGACCCTCCAGATGTGGTGAAGACTACTCCTTGTGCACGTTTGGAATGCTGGATTGGTAAGCATGGGTCCCCCTCTTACAGCCTGTTGCAGGGGTCACTGCGTGGCGTTCTGGGCTTGGCAGGGCTTGCCTCCACTGTCCTGGTCCAGTGCAGGCCTGTGATTGGTTTGTGTAAATCTGAAGATTTTATTTCATTTTGCAGTTATATAACCTTTAGGCTATTTTAGATACATTCACTTATGATTTGCAGTGGAGAAAGTGTCTCAAGAAAAATTGGTAAGGTAATGACTATTGGATTATATAATTTTCTCCTTTAAATTTGTCCTGCATCTGGCATGTAGTACAAGCTTTATTTATTTATTTATTGATAGATTGATTGATTGATTGCTGTGTTGGGTCTTCGTTTCTGTGCGTGGGCTTTCTCTAGTTGCGGCGAGCGGGGGCCACTCTTCATCGCAGTGCGCAGGCCTCTCACTGTCGCGGCCTCTCTCGTTGCAGAGCACAAGCTCCAGACACGCGCAGGCTCAGTAGTTGTGGCTCACGGGCCTAGGTGCTCCGTGGCATGTGGGATCTTCCCAGACCAGGGCTCGAACCCGTGTCCCCTGCATTGGCAGGCAGATTCTCAACCACTGCGCCACCAGGGAAGCCCAGTACAAGCTATATACACTTAAACCTGAATGACTGATGCCTGCATGCAGGTGCCTCAGTTGCACAGTGAGGAGTCCCACCTAGCTCTTTCCAGGAGGAGGCGAGGCTGTTCTTTGTCGTCATCCTCCTCGGATCATCTTAGCACAGTGCTGACTAGAAATGGTGAGTGTCCACAACCTTCACTTGTTTCTGGTCTTAGGGAGAATGCATTAGGCTCCCACCACTAAATAGGGCATTAGCCAAAGTTTTTTTCTGATGCCTTTTCTAACGTAAGAAGTTCACTTCTATTTTTAGTTTGCTGAGAGTTTCTGTCAGGAATCAATGTTGCATCTTATAAAATGCTTTCTCAACATGTTGAGATAATCACCTGGCTTTTCTCCTTTAGTCTGTTGATGTGGTGAATTATATGGATTGATTTTTTGGTTGTTGAGCCAACCTTGAATTTCTGGCATAAACCTCACTTGTATTATCTTTTTCATATGTTCCTGGATTTGACTGCTAATATTCTGTTAAGGAATTTTGCATCTCTGTTTATGAAGGATATTGGTCTATAGTTTTCTCATCTTCTAACATATTTGTTTGGTTTTGGTACCAAAATAATGCTTGGTCTCATTAAATGAGTTGAGAAGTATTCCCATCTTTTCTTTTTTATGGAAGAGTTTGTATTGATTTGGGTATTATTTCTTCTCTAAATTTTAGTGTAATTTACCAATGAAGCCATCACAGTATGAATTTTCCTTTGTTTCCGTCACTGATTATTCAGCTTTCTCTTGGTAGGATCAGAGCAACCCCCCCCACCCCAGCTTTTTCTATTCTAAGCAAAAGCAGAAATTCCCTTTATCTACTTTAAATAGTAAAAATTACGGACTTATTATAATCTGAATTGGAAAAAAACGTTATTTTTCCCACTTACCTGTCTCGCTACTCTTTGGGGGTGTCTTAGGATGACAGCCTTTGTTTCACAGCCTCCTGCCTGAAGCATAGGCCCCTTGTTCCCCAAGCCCGGTGTCAGTAGCTGTTTTCTGTGGTCAGTTTCCTCAGATGCTTTCTTGGCTCTCTGCCATCCCCTGGTGACTGTGCCGATTGAAATTGACTTCTTATTAGCCACCACTGACTGTTTCCACTTCACTTATCCCTTGTCAAAGCTGAATTTAATCAATTGTTTTCTATTTCCTCCCTCTTTAACTACTCTTCTGTTAGGTTTTTTAACACAGGGCTTCTCAACCTGGATCCTGGTGTGTACTCCTAGGGATGCGTGAGCCCGCTGGGATTGTGTGGTCGGTGGTGTCTGAGTATAGCATTGCACCTTCCGGGCTGAGGGCCCTTGGTTTTTATTAGATTCTCTAGGGGTCCTTTGCATCCTACCCTCCTGTCCCCAAATAGGAATCAAAGAACCCTCCCTCACATCTCACCCAGTCTCTTTGATCAGTATTTATGGGACAATGTTGATGAAAACGCAAAGAATTCCTTACTTCCTTCTTGGTGTGAAATCCAGCAAACAAATAGATTTTTTAATATTGTGTTCTTAAAAAAATTTTGCAATTCAGGTATGCAATCTACTTTGTCATAATTTCGATGGATTTTGAATTCAAAAGGGCACATTGCCTTTTTTTTAGATTTAATTTTATTTATTTATTTGTTTGTTTATTTATGGCTGCATTGCGTCTTTGTTGCTGCGCGGGCTTTTTTAAATTGTGGTGAGTGGGGGCCACTCTTTGTTGCGGTGCGCGGGCTTCTCCTTGCAGTGGCTTCTCTTGTTGCGGAGCATGGGCTCCAGGTGTGCAGGCTTCAGTAGTTGTGGCCCGCGGGCTCAGTGGTTGTGGCATACAGGCTTAGTTGCTCCACGGCATGTGGGATCTTCCCGGACCAGGGATCAAACCCATGTCCCCTGCGTTGGCAGGCGGATTCTTATCCGCTGCACCACCAGGGAAGTCCCCACATCGCCTTTTTTAAGTTGAAAAAATTTCGCTTGGCTTTTGTTAAAAAGTGGGTCCTTATGTTGGTGATTTTAACAATATGGGATAAGAAAAAAAAACCTCTTAGAGATTTGATTCAGCAAATTTGTAATGGTGTCTAGCAGCCTGTATTTTAATTTTTATTTTGAAAAAGCATTTTCAAAAGTTGCAAGTAGAGCACTAAGCAGTGTTTTTCCTGATTCATTTGAAAGTAAGCTGCTGAAATGATGCTCCATCACCTTGGAATCCTTTAGTGTGTGATTCCTACAAACGAGTTTCTTTCATAATGACAACTCGGTCTTCACAGACAGGGGATTAACATGGATGCCCTGCTACTGGGTTAGCCTCAGGCTGCGCTCAAGTTTGCCAGGTGTCCCCATAAGGTCCTTTATGGCACAAGGACCCTTCGCTGTATCACCCATTGCCCTTAATTTAGTCTCATTCAGGCTGCAGCAGGCCTCAGTCTTTCCTTAACGTTCATGACCTTGACATTCAGAAGATCACCAGTGCTCTGTTTAGCAGAACAACCCTGATGTTTCCTCGGGATTAAATTTTGTTTATGCCTCTTTGGCAAGAGTGTCATGGAAGAGATCCGCCTTCCTCTGTGGTGTCCTGTCAGGTGGCACGTGACTTTGATTTATCCCATTGCTGGTTATGTAACTCTTTTATCACTTGATTAAGTTGGTGTGGTACCTGAACTTCAGCTGTGAAATTCGCCCCCTTCCCTTTTGTAGTTAATAAGTATTTTGAGGGAAGAGGTGCTTTGGCTGCGTTAATATTTCTTTCCTCATCAGACTTTCAGTTTATTCAATTTGAACTCATGGTTTCCTTTTTTATATTTTATATATTTTTATTCCTATTTTATATTATAATCAGTGGATTATAGTCCAATATTACCATCATTTATCTTGATACTCCACTTGTTTCCCATTTAGCTAGTGGGAACCCATTCCCACTGGCTTATATGGCCTTTTGTCTTGTTTCCATCGTCCTTAGAGTTACATCTGTACTTTCTGTCTCATCTTGTCTTTCCCTGCTCCATTCCTGGGATCAGCCATTTCTCCAAGGAGCCCAGTTCCTTTTAGTGGCAAATAGAATTTGAAAACCGAGATCTGGGTTCTAGGTGTTCTTATTGGAGCTGTGTACTGTGTTGTTTCTCCCATTGCCTCTCTCATTGGACGGAGCAAGGGAATGCACACATGCACACATGTGCATAATATATGTATGTGTTTCTGTGTGGACACACATTCATATCTATATTTCAGTATTATCTATACAAATAAAAAACATGCATTACATTAGTGCCTCCCATTCCAAACCAATAGGAATTTTCCGTATTTATCACTCTTCCTCTGACAGTGAGAACCTTGGTATCCTTCATCCTTAATATATTTACTAATTTGATGAATCCTCCTCTGTGAACCAACTTCTTATCCCTGTCATCATACTTCTTTATTTTATACCTAGCTTCTTCCCCCACAGGCGTCCGTCCTCCTCATTGCCTGGGCTCCGATACCCCATATGGGTCACCACTCCACGGACATACCTTCTTTCCTTCCCCCGTACAGGCTCTGAGCCCCTGATTGGACTTGACAGCTCATTCTGGCCTGCCACAGTTACCCTCATCCTAGAGCAGGTGCCAACCTTGCCCAGACCTGCCTCTCCCCCCAATGGCTTTAGGATTGTTCAAGAAGGGATTTCAACATTTTCAACAAGTGCTTTAGGTTTCAGGCTTGGCTAGCTCAAGGGATGATGATATATCAGTAACCAAGATGAAGAGTTGGGGGCCAGCTGGGCTGGGGAGATAATGGGATTACATTTTGTGTAAGGTAAGGTGCTTCTGGAATGCTCAGAGTAGAGCCACCTTCCAGCAGACAGCTGGAAAGACCTCTCTGGTTGGAGAAAGGGATTTGGGGGACGTCACCTGCTGAGAATGTGCAGTGACTAGAGGGAGAGGAGCAGAGCCAGGCCGTGAGTGAGTGGGGAGGGGTGCCGCCTGTGACAGAGACCCCTCTGGGTGGGCAGAGGTAGGAGGAGGGCCGGGTGCCACTGGATGAGAGTTTCAGGTTGGCATTGTCACAAGCTGTGGCTGCGGTTGAGTGAGAGATGCTGGGAGCCTGGAAAGCGAAGGGGAGAGGTACAGTGAAGGCTTGGCTGGCGAGGCAAGGAGACCCAGGCTTGATGACGGGTTGGTTCTGCCATTTTCAGGATGGGAATACCTGGAGTATGTCATGGGTGGGGAAGGAGTCCCTAGGAAGACCCCCTGCAGGGGTTGGTGCCTTCACATAACCTAAAAAGCTGTTTCCGTTGAGAAGGCAACCAATCAATGTTTTATATGTGGTCTTAGCATTTTGTGCTCTGTCAGCAGAATTCAAAAGGTTTTGCACTCGTCAAGACCCCAGCTTATTTATTCCAGCTGTTTCACTCAGTGAGTTCCTTAACCATTTGGGACCTTAGTTTCCTCATCTGCAAAATGGAGCTGATGATGGCGCCCACCTTTTGGCTGGAGGGCGATTAACTGGAGCGTGAACTGGGCTTAGCATGGGGACTGCCCTCAGCCAGGAGCAGCCCCCACGGGCCTGCACCCGCCTCCCCACCCCACCCAGCAGGCCAAGGTGCAGGGTGGGAGCTTGAGCTCTTCCTGCGTCTGTGCTACCTCTGCTCCGTTCTGTGTGCTCGCCCCAAAAGAGAGGGGAAAGAACCCTGTGCTTCTGTGCACAGGGCTGGGTAGGGATTACGAGTTGATTGCTTTATGGCTGCAGACACACATCAAACTGGTGAGACTGTGCTGGTTGAAACTGCCCTGATCTCAGGGATAAGGGGTCTGGGAGCTTGAGAAATAGACAGATTCTTACTTTCCAGTCCGTTTTTGTGTACCTGTGTGTGCACAGTCTCCATACACGTTGGGGAGAATCCTACTTCCGGAGGCTCAGAGGATGTAAGAGTCCCGGAAGTGGCCCTTTAGGTTTTTGTGTGGTGCCAGAACAAGCGAGTAGAGGTTGTACCACAGTACTCTGCAGTGATGGCCTGCCCTCCCTGCTGGACTGTTACACAGCCAAGGCCCGGCTTCCGAGCTCCAGCTGAGGGAGGAGGAAAGGCGCACAGGCCCTGAGTAGCCCAGCAGGAGTGTGTGTGCAGACATGAGGCCGTAGGAGTGGTCCGGGAGCTAAACGCCTCTCCCCGCCCCACCCCTCTGTTCCTGTAGATAATAAGATGCTGTTTTATTTCTTGGAGGCGACACTCAGGGAAGCAGGGGGGAAGCTGTTTTGTTTTATGGCCCCACATTAAAGTAAAAACAATCCCGCTAAAGAACGGTGCTCCTATACCTGCTGGAGAAATCTGTGTTTTAAAACAGTGTAGATGAGCTGAGTGCTGAACAGGAGGGAGTATAATTTAGCCTTGATGTCTTTTATGTCTAGCTAATGGTAGCCGTGTATCACAGGTAAGAAGGCTATGGGTTTGTCGGATGCTTGGGAATTTGGTTATCCTAAGGAAATATTTGGGAGGCACTTTGCTTTGTTTCCCTTATTCCTTAGAGAAAAGCATTTTCTTCTTCCCTCCATACAAGTGGGCATTAAGAGACCTGTGTTGATGAGCTAAAAATAGTGGTGGTAGGCCTTTGCGTGTCGCTCTTGGTTTTACAGACACTTTCACAGACTGTCGTCTGATTCTTACATCAGACTTGGGCTTGAGAGATAGTCGAGTTGGTCAACAGATGTTTGTTAAGTAGAGATCTACGTGTTAAGTGTAGAGGTATACACAGAAGAAATGTAGGTCGTGATCCTTGGGATTTCGCTGGAGACAAGACGAGAGCAAGGGAGACAGACCCCTCGAGCTCAGCAGATGTGGGGGAGTTGGAATGGGCCACACGGGTTGGGGGGGCTGCATGGGAGGTGAGAGTGATGGACCCCGGGAAGAGAAGGAGCCTGGCAGTGGGGACCGAGCCCTGGGAGTGCTTGCTGGGCTCGCCCGGGCCCTGCTGCTGGATGCTGGCGCACGCCCCATGCCTGCACCTGGGACCCTTGCTCTAAGGGGCTCCTGGTTTAAACCCTGTTTTCTGTGTCTGGTGACACCAGCCTCTTGTAGTAGTGTCTGGGTTTCCCCCGAAGGAGGACTGTGTAACTGCTCGGAGCCTCCCTTCCTCTCTACTGTGCAAAGTGACTTTTGTGTAAGCAGCGAGGCCCATACTTAAAACAGGGCGTCCCAACCACCCCCTCAGCTCTTTTGAGAACACATCCAGCTCTTGGTGTTTGTATACAACACAGCAAAAGACAACAGGGACCTGGTCTACTTGTGGATATGTGGGGAGGGAGGTTGAGTGGTTAGGATGGGGCTTAATTGTAGAGAAGGCTCCTGCAGGATTCTGGCTCCCTTCCTAGGACCCTCAGGTACTGGGAGGATCAGGGTTGGGCCGTTAGCCAGAGCGTTACTGCCATGGTCCATACAGCTGAGGGGCTCCCAGCTCTGTCCTTGAGCTCAGTGAGATGAAATGCCTGTCACTCTGTGCGCTACTACTTATAAAATGTATGTAGATGATATTATGGCTAATAGAATACAGAGCCATTAAAAACCGTTTCTGATTTCAGTGGCCTTTTTGCCATTAAGTACTTTCTCAAGCAAAAATTAGTTACACAACTGATTAGTGGCAGAGTCCTTGAAAGACATATAAAGAAATTTGCACTTGATCTGGGAGGCAGTGCTCAGCTAATAAATCGATGAACAAATACTTAGGAAATGTCCACTAAATACAAGCTACAAAGAAGTACAAACGTTCCTTGAGCAGTGAGCTCTACATGTTTCTAAAATTTCAATTTGTACTGAAGGATAGCATACGTTCAGGAAGATGCACTGATTCAAGTATGTAGTTGATAACTTTTCCCAAACTGATCAGACCCAGATCAAGAAACAATATTATCAGCGGCCTGGAAGCCCATCTTGTCTCTTGTCACCTTCTAGTCACCCAGGCCCTGGGCTCCACTGTATTGACAGCGCCTGTTATCTCCGCTGATTTTGCATGTTATCTAAATGGGAGCATTCAGGAGGCACCATAGGCCTTTTGGGGGAGGGACATCATAGAAGTATTATTTTAGAAGGATGCACTCTGCTGGTCTGTTGAGAGGAGACAGGTCAGTGGGTTGAGGAGACAGGGCAGTGAGCCCTACTGCGCTCCCTGGCCTCTGCCCTCTGCTCTCTGCAGCGTCTTCAGGAGCTGGCTGGGAGCAGGGAGTCTCAGTAGTGTCAACGTGAGGTGCTGCTGGTTGGACCGATACAGTCGTAGCTGATGGTTGTAGTGACCATCACGTAGTGACCAACGTAGTTGCAATGATGGGGCACAGGGTCTTTTGAAGGAAAATTGGATAGGACATGGTAGTCGGGTTGTATAAATGTGAAGAAGATGGGGAGGTGAAAAAGGCTCCACTTTTTGGGCTGGCTGAATGCCAGCACCCCCAGGAACCTTTGTGACCTTGGACTAAGTCATTTGACTGCTTTAAGCTTCAGCTTTCTCTTCTTTGTTATGAGGTGGGTTGGACTAAGTCCATGTCATTGTGAAGTTCTAAGCGTTATGAAATACAGAGGGTTATGCTGAAAAGCTTGCAGGCAGGGAGATTTATCAAGAGCTAAAATTTTATACAAATGCCAATTACCATCTACTTTTCTTTCCATCCATCTATCCACCCACCCACCCACTGACTCACTCACTAATTCACTTCGTTCATTAAGTAGAAACCCGTGAAGGCATTAGAAGAGAAGTGTTTCATTAAGACAGAACTACAATTTTAAATTTATGTTCTGTCCACTTCACCCTACATCAGATTGATAACATTGTCAGCAGTATCCACCCAGGAATTTAATTTTAGTTTACTTAAGTTATTTAGTTGTTTATTTTAGTAAATGTAGTATTAAATGCACCATTTTAGTCGTCCTCATTCTTTCCCTCTCTTCACCTCCCCTCTCCCACTCACTGTCATATTCTTGGGAGGAAACCATAAAACTAATTGACCGCAGGGATTCCCAGTGGGTGGGATGTGACGGCCTCACTTAGTTGATCACAGCCTGATGGTTTGCCGGTAGCTGCCCCTGCTCCTCCCTTGGGTGGTGGTATTTTGATCCGAGACCAGGGGAAGAAGAGTGGGTGCTGCTGTCGGCCGCCACTACTGACGAGGCTCCAGTGTCTGTTGGGCCGTCGGTGAGGTGCACAGAGAAGTGTGGCGTGCCTCTCTCCAGCTCCCACATGCTTTCCACATGCCCTTGCTGGGAACAATGCGGGGAGGAAGGGGCAGGTGGGGGCCTGGGCTTTCCAGAGGGTGAAGTCCGAGGAGGAGGTGTAGTTTTCGTCCTCCCTGCACTCTGGGCCTTTGGAACTCCCTCCCTTCCCTTTGCCTTTGTCGTGGTTCTTTAGAGGATGTGCCTAAGAGCTGCCACTGATCAATGTGATTCCTGGGCAGGCCTTTATCTTTTTACAGAGAAGGCCACTTCTGTTCTCTTAGCCATAGGTTGCCTATGGCCAGAGTGCTGACCACAAGGGCACTGCATGGAAGTGTGGATGCATGAATTAGATGCATTCAGACCAGCTCTGACATTTACTCTGTTGGTCATCATTCACAGGACATGACCAGCTATTTGATGGCTTCAATTTGTTGAAGCTGTTTTCTGCTTCCCTTTGCTTTGGTTCCCTTTGCTCTGTTTCCCTTCCCTATGCACTTAGGTGGCCCTTAATTTTAACTTTTCAGATCCCAATTCATTCCTGTCTCTTGCCAGTCTTGTGATTCAGATTAGAGCAGCATTGATTGCTGTCATTATAATTCTTTTGAGACCTTAACACTCTGTTCCTGCCATATCAGAGAGAGCTAAAGATTAACATCTAATTTCTTTAGTTATAGATTAAAACAAGTTTACCATAATTCTTCCAGATAAGTTAGTTACAACCCAATTTTCACCAGGTTTCCCTCAGCCAGAGCTGCTCATCAGGTCACTGGCCTCTTCTGAAGCTATTGAATTAGACTTTCCAGGGTGGGGCCTGGCATCTCTATGAAGAGTCCTTGATGACTTTGACATGTCCATGGTAAAGGCCCCTTCCAACTCCAAAGTCCTGTTACTTAATTTTATAATTCATTTTTGTGTTATTTTTATCAAGGTAACATATGCATATCTTAAAATTCGAATAGTACTAAAAGGTAGATTAAGAAAGAGCTCTGTCCTGCTCCCACCCTTCCCAGAGGGGCTACTCTGATTGAGTCCTTTCTTGTCTATACATATATATATAACCTTTTCCCCTGTAGTTACAAATTTGCTAAATTTTCTGTGAACTTATGAGTTTATTTTATTTTTTACATATATTCCAGTACATCTGTCAAATGCTATCAATATTTTTTCCAGTGCTCAGATAATCTGTTACTTTTTTAAAAAACACTCCTCTGGCTCCTGTTGGGCTCCTTGGTCTCTGGATCTGGTACACGGGTGACTTGTGTTTTTTCTTTTTCTGTTTCTCACTGTCTCTCTCTCTCATTTCCTGGATCCTTTGTTGCCTTCTTTTGTGGCCTGTTTCCCAAGAAGAGGAACATGAGATACAGGTTTTGTGTTTACATGTCTGAAAAGACCTGTATTTTACCCTCAGATTTGAATATCAGGTTGAAATTATTTTCACAGAGGATTTGAAGGCATTGCTCTATTTTGTCCAGCTTATAATGCTGTTGGGAAATCCAGAGCTTTTCCCATTCCTGATTCTGTGTTTGTGATCTGATTTTTCTCTATGGATTTTTCTTTGTCTTTCTTTTTTTTTTTTTTGCGGTGCCATGCGGCTTGTGGGATCTTAGTTCCCTGACCAGGGATCGAACCCAGACCCCGGCAGTGAGAGTCCTAACTACTGGACTGCCAGGGAATTCCCTGTCTTTTGTTTTTTAACAATTGGATTATGATGCGTCAGGGTGTCCTTGGGTTAATCCTGTTTGTGGTTCACTGAGCTTCTGGAATCTGTTAGTTTACATCGCTGACCAAATTGGGGAAGTTAACAGGCATTATATCTTCAACTACTTTTTGAGCTCTGCACTTACTTTTCTCTTTCTGAGACTCTGATGACACTAACATTAGACCTTTTGTTATTGTCCCCCAGTCCCTTTAGGCTCCTTTCTTGGGAGTCATTCCATTTCTACAAAGAGGAATCTCGAATTCTCTACCAGGGCGGGATTGTTCAGCGGTGGCCAGGAGGAGAGGAGAGATTAGCTGATATACTTTGTGGAAGATAGTATTTGAGAGGGATAGTATATTGAGAGGGAGAGTTGGGGCAGAGTTAGTATTAATACATGGAAAACAAGGAGACTGAAAAACAATTCAAGAAAGATGTCATTTTCATATACTACTTGGCTCAGCATTGAATAATATTTCCATAGGCATGACTAATGTAAAACACTGAATATTAATTTAATAAAAATGTGATGTGGTTATGTTGGGAGAATAGGGAATGGGGGAGTGGGATGGTGGCTGAAGAGAGGACAGTTCTGTCCTCTGAGAAGTGAGGCTTGGGATGTGGATGGAGGGGTGTAAGGTCGGATCTTAACAAACGGCACCACGAAACAGAGGAAAGCTTCAAGTGAGCTTTATTAGGGAGCGCTCCCGGGCGAGGTTCATTGGTCCGAGAGAAAGGGGGCCAGAGAAGTCGTGCCCGGGCGAGGGTTGGGCAAGATTTTATAGGGGAAGAAGGGAAAGGGGTGTGGTGAATCTGGGAGGGCGCAGGGTATTCCTTATTTGGTGGTCTTTTCGGGTATCCTGGGGGACCGTTAGTCCCACCCCTCGAAAGGCGGGAAGGCTGGGCTGGTTTCAAAATCCCCAGGTCAGTTCCTGGAACTGGGTGGTCCGGAATGTCTCCAGGGCAGTTTCTGGAACTGGGTGGTCCGGAGAATTTCGTTCTGATGCAACCTGTGGATCTGATTGTGTTCCCCTGCCTCGGGCCAGTTGGCCTTACAGAGGGCCACGACTGCTGCTCTTTTGTTGAAAGCCTTGTGATGCTATCTGCCTTAAGCCAAGTATATATGTATAACTTTGAGTTTAAAGAAGCCCATGGGAATGCTCTGGTTAAAAGGGAGAGGCTGAATATCCTAGAGCATGGAGTTTAGTGTCTGAGAAAGTGGAACGATCTGGAATCCAGAACATAGAGTGGAAGAATTAGTCACAGTTTGGAGAATTAGATAAAAGACGTAGGTATTCTACCTATCCAGTAGTCTAACCTCTTCCTTTGAAAAAAATGCTTTCTGATTGAAATTAGAGACACTGTTGAAAACAGTTTCCTACAGCTGTTAAAGTGTGGTTTGTGGACCACTGGGGGTTCCTGAGACCCCTTCAAGGATCCACGGGGTTGAGACTATTTTGTAATAACATTAAGATGTTACTGGCCTCTCACTCCCTCTTGCGAGAGCACCGGAATCACAACTAACTGCTGAACAGTCATCGACAGGAAGACACTGGAACGCACCAAAAAAGATATCCCACATCCAAAGACAAAGGGGAAACCACAATGAGATGGTAGGAGGGGTGCAATCACAATAAAATCAAATCCCATAACTGCTGGGTGGTTGACTCACAAACTGGAGAACACTTATACCACAGAAATCCACCCACTGGAGTGAAGGTTCTGAGCCCCACGTCAGGCTTCCCAACCTGGGGTCTGGCCACGGGAGGAGAAATTCCTAGAGAATCAGACTTTGAAGGCTAGTGGGATTTGATTGCAGGACTTTGACAGGACTGGGGGAAACAGAGACTCCACTCTTGGAGGGCACACACAAAGTAGTGTGTGCACCGGGACCCAGGGGAAGGAGCAGTGACCCCATAGGAGACTGAACCGGACCTACCTGCTAGTGTTGGAGGGTCTCCTGCAGAGGCAGGGGGTGGCTGTGGCTCACCGTGGGACATTGGCAGCAGAAGTTCTGGGAAGTACTCCTTGGCATGAGCCCTCCCAGAGTCCACCATTAGCCCCACCAAAGAGCCTGGTAGGCTCCAGTGCTGGGTCGCCTCAGGCCAAACAGCCAACAGGGAGGGAACTCAGCCCCACCCATCAGCAGACGAGTGGATTAAAGTTTTACTGAGCTCTGCCCACCAGAGCAACAGCCAGCTCTACCCACCACCAGTCCCTCTCATCAGGAAGCTTGCACAAGCCTCTTAGATAGCCTCATCCACCAGAGGGCAGACAGCAGAAGCAAGAAGAGCTACAATTCTGCAGCCTGTGGAAGGAAAACCACATTCACAGGAAGATAGACAAAATGAAAAGGCAGAGGACTTTGTACCAGATGAAGGAACAAGATAAAACCCCAGAAAAACAACTAAATGAAGTGGAGATAGGCAACCTTCCAGAAAAAGAATTCAGAATAGTGATAGTGAAGATGATCCAGGACCTCGGAAAAAGAATGGAGGCAAAGATGGGGAAGATGCAAGAAATGTTTAACAAAGACCTAGAAGAATTAAAGAACAAACACCTAGAAGAATTAAAGAACAAACAGAGATGAACAATACAATAGCTGAAATGAAAAATATACTAGAAGGAACCAGTAGCAGAATAACTGAGGCAGAAGAACGGATAAGTGACCTGGAAGACAGAATGGTGGAATTCATTGCCGTGGAACAGGATAAAGAAAGAAGAATGCAAAGAAATGAAGACATCCTAAGAGACCTCTGGGACAATATTAAATGCACCAACATTCACATTATAGGGGTCCCAGAAGGAGAAGAGAGAGAGAAAGGACCCGAGAAAATATTTGAAGAGATTATAGTCGAAAAGTTCCCTAACATGGGAAATGAAATAGCCACCCAAGTCCAGGAAGCACAGAGAGTCCCAGGCAGGATAAACCCAAGGAGAAACACACTGAGACACTCAGTCATCAAACTGACAAAAATTAAAGACAAAGAAAAATTATTGAAAGCAACAAGGGAAAAATGACAACATACAGGGGAACTCCCATAAGGTTAACAGCTGGTGTCTCAGCAGAAACTCTACAAGCCAGAAGGGAGTGGCACGATATATTTAAAGTGATGAAAGGGAAGAACCTACAACCAAGATTACTCTACCCAGCAAGGATCTTATTCATATTTGACAGAGAAATCAAAAGTTTTACACACAAGCAAATGCTAAGAGAATTCAGCACTACCAAACCAGCTCTACAGCAAATGCTAAAGGAACTTCTCTAAGTGGGAAACACAAGAGAAGAAAAGAACCTACAAAAACAAACCAGTAACAATTAAGAAAATGGTAATAGGAACATACATATCGATAATTACCTTAAACATGAATGGATTAAATGCTTCAACCAAAAGACACAGGCTCGCTGAATGGGTACCAAAACAAAACCCATATATATACTGCCTACAAGAGACCCACTTCAGACCTAGGGACACATACAGACTGAAAGTGAGGGGATGGAAAAAGATATTCCATGCAAATGGAAATCAAAAGAAAGCTGGAGTAGGAATACTCATATCAGATAAAATAGACTTTAAAATAAACAATGTTCCAAGAGACAAGGAAGGACACTGCATAATGATCAAGGGATCAATCCAAGAAGAAGATATAACAATTATAAATATATATGCACGCAACATAGGAGCACCTCAATACATAAGGCAACTGCTAACAGCTATAAAAGAGGAAATCGACAATAACACAATAATAGTGGGGGACTTTTAACACCTCACTTACACCGATGGACAGATCATCCAGACAGAAAATTAATGAAACACAAGCTTTAAATGACACAATACACCAGATAGATTTAATTGACATTTATAGGACATTCCATCCTATAATGTCCTATATTACACTTTCTTCTCAAGTGCACACGGAACATTCTCCAGGATAGATTACATCTTGGGTCACAAATCAAGCCTTAGTAAATTTAAGAAAATTGAAATCATATCAAGCATCTTCTCTGAGCACAGTGCTATGAGATTAGAAAGCAATTACAGGGAAAGAAACATAAAAAAACACAAACACGTGGTGGGTAAACAATGTGTTACTAAATAACCAAGAGATCACTGAAGAAATCAAAGAGGAACTCAAAAAATGCCTAGAGACAAATTACAATGAAAACACAACGATCCAAAACCCATGGGATGCGGCAAAAGCAGTTCTAAGAGAGAAGTTTATAGCAATATGACCCAACCTCAAGAAACAAGAAAAATCTCAAACAATGTAACCTTACACCTAAATGCACTAGAGAAAGAAGAACAAACAAAACCCAAAATTAGTAGAAGGAAAGAAATCATAAAGATCAGGCAGAAATAAATGAAATAGAAACAAAGAAAATAATAGCAAAGATCAATAAAACTAAAAGCTGGTTCTTTGAGAAGATAAACAAAATAGATAACCCTTTAGCCAGACTCATCAAGAAAAAGAGGGAGAGGACTCAAATCAATAAAATTAGAAATGAAAAAGGAGAAGTGGGGCTTCCCTCGTGGCGCAGTGGTTGAGAGTCCGCCTGCCGATGCAGGGGACACGGGTTCGTGCCCCGGTCCGGAAAGATCCCACATGCCGCAGAGCAGCTGGGCCCATGAGCCATGGCCACTGAGCCTGCACGTCCGGAGCCTGTGCTCCACAACGGGAGAGGCCACAACAGTGAGAGGCTCGCGTACCACAAAAAAAAAAAAAGGAGAAGTTACAATGGACACCACAGAAATACAAAGCATCATAAGAGACTACTACAAGCAACTCTATACCAATAAAATGGACAACCTGGAAGAAATGGACAAATTCTTAGAAAGGTGTAACCTTCCAAGACTGTACCAGGAAGATATAGAAAATATAAACAGACCAATCACAAGTAATGAAATTGAAACTGTGATTAAAAAAAACTTACAACAAACAAAAGTCCAGGACCAGTGGCTTCACAGATGAATTCTATCAAACATTTAGAGAAGAGCTAACACCCATCCTTCTCAAACTCTTCCCAAAAATTGCAGAGGAAAGAACACTCCCAAACTCATTCTCCAAGGCCACCATCACCCTTATACCAAAACCAGACAAAGATACTACAAAAAAAGAAAATTACAGACCAATATCACTGATGAATATAGATGCAAAAATCCTCAACAAAATACTAGGAAAGAGAATCCAACAACACATTAAAAGGATCATTCACCATGATCAAGTGGGATTTCTTCCAGGGATGCAGGATTCTTCAATGTACGCAAATCAATCAGCGTGATACACCATATTAACAACTTGAAGATGAAAAACCAGATGATCATCTCAATAGATGCAGAAAAAGCTTTTGACAAAATTCAACACCCATTTATGATAAAAACTCTCCAGAAAGTGGGCATAGAGGGAACCTACCTCAACATAATAAAGGCCATATACCACAAACCCACAGCAAACATCATTCTCAATGGTGAAAAACTGAAAGCATTTCCTCTAAGATCAGGAACGAGACAAGGATGTCCACTCTCGCCACTATTATTCAACATAGTTTTGTAAGTCCTAGCCACGGCAATCAGAGAAGAAAAAGAAATAAAAGGAATACAAATTGGAAAAGAAGAAGTACAACTGTCACTGTTTGCAGATGACATGATACTATACATAGAGAATCCTAACGATGCCACCAGAAAACTAGAGATAATCAATGAATTTGGTAAAGTTGCAGGATACAAAATTAATGCACAGAAATCTCTTGCATTCCTATACACTAATGATGAAAAGTCCGAAAGAGAAATTAAGGAAACAATCCCATTCACCATTGCAACAAAAAGAATAAAATACCTAGGAATAAACCTACCTAAGGAGGTAAAAGACCTGTACTCAGAGAACTATAAGGCACTGATGAAAGAAATCAAAGATGACACAAACAGATGGATATACCATGTTCTTGGATTGGAAGAATCAATATTGTGAAAATGACTATACTATCCAAAGCAATCTACAGATTCAATGCAATCAACCCCTATCAAATTACCAGTGGCATTTTTTACAGAACTAGAACAAAAAAATCTTAAAATTTGTATGGAGACACAAATAGCCAAAGCAGTCTTGAGGGGAAAAAGTGGAGCTGGAGGAGTCAGGAGTCAGACTCCTGACTTCAGACTATACTACAAAGCTACAGTAATCAAGACAATATGATACTGGCACAAAAACAGAAATATAAGATCAATGGAACAGGATAGAAAGCCTAGAGATAAACCCACACACCTGTGGTTAACTAATCTATGACAAAGGAGGCAAGGATATACAATGGAGAAAATACAGTCTCTTCAATAAGTGGTGCTGGGAACACTGGACAGCTACATGTAAAAGAATGAAATTAGAACACTCCCTAACACCATACACAAAAATAAACTCAAAATGGATTCAAGACCTAAATGTAAGACCAGACACTATAAAACTCTTAGAGGAAAACATAGGAAGAACACTCTTTGACATAAATCACAGCGAGATCTTTTTTGATCCACCTCCTAGAGTAATGGAAATAAAAACAAAAATAAACAAATGGGATCTAATGAAACTTAAAATCTTTTGCAAAGCAAAGGAAACTATAAGCAAGACAAAAATCAACCCTCAGAATGGGAGAAAGTATTTGCAAACAAATCAACGGGCAAAGGATTAATCTCCAAAATATATAAACAGCTCATGCAGCTCAATATTAAAGAAACAAACAACCCAATCAAAAAATGGGCACAAGACCTAAATAGACATTTCTCCAAAGAAGACATACAATGGCCAAGAAGCACATGAAAAGCTGCTCAACATCACTAATTATTAGAGAAATGCAAATCAAAACTACAGTGAGGTATCACCTCACACTAGTTAGAATGGGCATCATCAGAAAATCTACAAACAACAAATGCTGGAGAGGGTGTAGAGAAAAGGGAATCCTCTTGAACCGTTGGTGGGAATGTAAGTTGATATAGCCACCATGGAGAACAGTATGGAGGTTCCTTAAAGAACTAAAAACAGAATTACCATATGACCCAGCAATCCCACTACTGGGCATATACCCTGAGAAAACCATCACTCAAAAAGACACATGCGGGCTTCCCTGGTGGCGCAGTGGTTGGGAGTCCACCTGCCGACTCAGGGGACACGGGATCGTGCCCCAGTCCGGGAGGATCCCACGTGCTGTGGAGCGGCTGGGCCCGTGAGCCATGGCCGCTGAGCCTGCGCGTCCGGAGCCTGTGCTCCGCAGCGGGAGAGGCCACGACAGTGAGAGGCCCACGTACCGCAAAAAAAAAAAAAAAAAAAAAAAGACACATGCACCCCAATGTTCATTGCAGCACTATTTACAACAGCCAGGTCATGGAAGCAACCTAAATGCCCATCGACAGATGAATGGATAAAGAAGATGTGGTTCCTATGTGCAATGGAATATTACTCAGCCGTAAAAAGGAACGAAATTGGGTCATTTGTAGAGACGTGGATGGATCTAGAGACTCATACAGAGTGTATTACTTTTAAATGAATAAAGATATATTTTAAAAATTTCTCATCTAAATTTTGAATATAGTAAATGCCGATAGGTACAACCACATAAACAAAAGTTCTTTGGGACACTCCACGATTTTAGAGTGTGAAAAGGACTCAAGACCAAATAAATTTCAGGACTTGCTGGTCTAGAGTTATTTGCTCTAGAAGCTCCTCCTGAAGTGAATAGGTAAACCCAGAATGAATAGGTGTACAGGACCCCTTGTCCACAGGGTGGGTCTCTGTTTCCACAGAATCACAGCCTGGGCCTGAATAGGAGCACAAGATAAAGCAGTAAGAGGGCAAGAGAACCATAGGTGCTGAAATAACAAACGTGGATGAAAGGAAACAATCACGGGGCCAGTGATGTTAATTAAAACAATTTTCTCTAGAAAGGTGAAGAGTTGTGGCTTTTCAGTCTATTCGGGTGCCTTAGTGGTTCCATAAGTCTGGCTAAACACAGGTAAACCTCAAGCCCTGTTGTGTTGTCTTTAGTCAGAGGTGACTTTGAAGTGACTTGTGTGAGAGGAAACTCTGAAAGAGAGATTTAGCAAGGAGGAAATGCACAAATAAAGAACTTTCTCCTTCTCATTGCTTTCCCAGATCCTCTGTCAATGGGTCCTCAGAAAGCCCTGGAAACCATTGGTGCGAATTTACAGAAGCAGTACGAGAACTGGCAGCCAAGGGTAAGTTCTTTATGTGCTTTCCTTTTTCTTTCTTACGGGGAAATTTAGTTTCTTGATTTTAAACAATCTTTGAATCCAGATCCTCACCTCATATAATCCAGTGATTGGACACTCCCCGTGGCAGGCTTGCAACCCCTTTCTGTCTGTTGATGTGCTCCATGGATTCATAATGAAGCACATGCCCTAGTGTGAGCCATTAATTGGATGGTCTGTTATTTATTTTGCCTACGCTTTCCCCTGAAATATTTGGAAAAGAAAAAGTATTTTTCATGTTACTCTTAAGTCGCGGTTTTTATTTTACACAGGAAATGTATTTTCAGTCATTTTCTGCAACCTCAACTACTTAGAGCTATTTCTCCCGTCTTCAATTTTCAAATAGTTGAGGAAAAAAGCAGTCAACATTCAAAAGGTGACACCTGTTATATGCTTTGCCTTTGATTCAAAAGGTAAGGTTCTTTTTAGGGAGTCAGTTACCAGTTACTGTGTCTTTTGTTGCCTATATCTTACCATTTTAAAAAAAGAAAAGTGGTATAGAATATAACAACTCTGTCAGATTGCCTTTAGATCTTAAGTTATTTGTAAACCGCCCGAAGACATATTTTATTTAGTCTTTCTCATTAACTAGTTTGAGGATTTAATAATTCTAATAGAAAATTAGAAATCTGAGGTGTTTATGGAGGTGCCTTTCCATACAGCTTTGTGTGATGCTGGTTCTGGAATTATCTACAGGACGTGACAAGGAGGGGGTGGTGAGCAGGTGGCCTTGCCGGCATGCCTCCCATGGATCTTTGCTTCTCCTTTTCGGGCGTAAGCCTAATGGGAATGTCTTGGAGAACCAGCAAACACTTGCCTGTCTGGGATTTTCGTTCGTGGATTATTTATCCACATGATCTGGATTTAGGAATTCTTCATGGATTATTTACATTCCAAGAGAAGAGAATGGCCAGGAATAAATTTGTTCCTGCCTGTGATGGTGCCCTTGGTAATTTTTTACTGTTGCTTATGGTGCCAGGTGACTAATGTCACAAAATATCTCTGTGCCGCTGCTGTGTCCTTGTGCTTTGCATTTCTAACTTTTCAAGTCAGTAGTAATGGACTCTTGTCCTTCCTTCCCCCCTCCCCTCCCCTCCCCTCCCCTCCCCTCCCTTCTTTCTTTCCTTCCTTCCTTCCTTCCTTCCTACCTTCCTCCCTCCCTCCCTTCCTTCTGCGTGGCATGTGGGATCTTAGTTCTCTGACTGGGGATTGAACCTGCGCCCCCTACAGTGGAAGCGTGGAATCTTAACCACTGGACCGCCAGGGAAGTCCTTGGACTCTTGTTCTTTAGAAGGCAGTTTCTTAGTGGAGATTTTCATCGATGTCTAAAGGCTTTGCTTTTTCCTCCCTCGAATTTGTTACCTCTTGGTGGTTTATGTAAAAATTCAGTAGCATTTTTCTTGAGAGTACAGTGTGTTTGGGGCTTGGATGAGGACCAGAAAGATATTTAGATGGTGTGTTCCTTTAAAAATAGTTGAGATGCCCCATGTTATCAGTAGAAAATAGTTTCCTTGAGGACTTTGAAGGTACTCCAGGCTAGACAGGCACTTAGGGGTGAGTGAGAGGCGTAGACAGACCTTATCGTCCACGTGGGGCAACGTGCACAGGTAATACCGGAAGACACGATGTCACTGGCAGATGGAAGGTTGAGAACCAGCACTACTAAAATTTAAAAGAATGCCTTTCTGACTTAGCTACTTCTGACCATCCTCTGGGTTTGACTTTATGCTTTTGCTCTTTGCTAGACACATTTGTTTAAAAAAGAACGTGACCAGATCTACTGATTGAATTCTTCATAGGAAGGGTCTCTGCTGTTTTAATTACTTTCTTCCTTTTAAAGAATTATTATATAGAAGATACAGTCTTTTAGAATGCGTATTTAGTATATCAAGACATTATATGTTCATTACATTTGGTGTGATGTGTAATTTTTGTGCGTGTGTATGTGTGCTAAGAGTTGATTTACTGCTAGCTTTATTATTAGTTTAGCTTGGTAGGTATTAGTAAGTTCATGCTAGCTGACAGTAAATGGAATCTTCTACACTGGGATTATTATTATTTTTAATCTAAATTTCTGTCTATGAGCAGATCTCTTCCATGCTATCAGGAAGAGGCATTAGCATGTAAGGCAGGTAACATTATATAGAGAGAAATGATTGCAGATCCAAAAATGACAGTGTAGAATCACATATAGGACAGAGAAATTACCTTCCCAGGATAGTGGGAGGGCTAACTTTGTGTGGCCAGTAGCAGTACAAAGGAGTATAGTCCTCTGGGTAGACGGTTGTTAGTCTGAGAAAATTTGTTAAAGTTAGTGGGATTTCAAGAACAGATCTATAATGTAATTTTTTGAAGGAGAGAGAGTTCAAAGGGCTGATGAGGGAGAATGTTTACAGATTATTGGATGCCTAGGAAAAGGTGCCAGCATACCAGTGTGGGGTGGGATTCCATCTGGGTTGGTTTATAAAGTAGAATTGGAATAAAGTACCAGCTATAGCCTAGAAAGAAGCAGTTCCTGCAGACAGGGTGAGATCTTTTGCCTGCATTCAGGAAGCAGACACAACAATGAATCCTTAATATTTTCTTTTTTGAATGCCAAGACCATTACATTCATTTTTAAGTACTATAAAAATGTTTAAAATGTTGCTGCTACAGACTCTTAGTGGGACTTATGTATTTCAGAGACAAGCCTAAGGTAACAGTGCAGCGGGATGCCTGACTGGCTCGCTGGTATCAGTCATGGGGCTGTGCAGTATTCACTGGGCAATAATGGCACATGTCCTGGTGCAAGTGCACACTTCTCTGTTCTGCACCCCTTCACGTGGGTTACGGGAGAGGGAGGGAGGCCTGGCATCCGATGGTGTGGTTTTCAGAGTGTGGCAGCCTCATGCTTCCTCATAGAGTTTGCACAAAACGTGAGGCAGTCACCAAGCTCAGATGTTTGTGCATGGGCACCTGGTTCCTAACTATAAATCAGGGTCCTTTGAAACATTGCAGAGCAAAACACACACCACTTCATTGCACTCTACAGGGCTCTCGAGTTTTCTGCAGTAATAAAGAGAGGTTGGTTGCATCTGCAATAAAACAATGGGAACGTTATTAACTTTCTAGACCTGTGATGTAGATACCCATAGATCTGGTTTTCTCTCTCTGTGTCCTGTACTGCAAGACTCACAAAGCGTGGGCCACTGGAAATAAGGTCATTTTCATTAGTGTTTGCAGAAATCTTTGCATGCCTCCACGTTGCCATGGATGGGAGCAGGCTGGGGAATCCTGTGACTTCCATCTCGTCCAGGGAGTGCAGAAAATCAACCACTGAAAACCTGTCAGCATCATAAGAGTGATACCTTGATGAGCTGATATCCTTCCTGGTGTTAAAATCCTTCTGGTTTTCCCTCTTTACTTTTCTAGCTTTAACTATTAAAGATTAAACATTTTGATAAAGGTGATTTGGGGTCAAGAAGGAGTTTAGAGAAACCATGACGATGATGTTTTTTTCTGAAGCTGCCAGACTATCTGGCCCAGGTTTCCTTGACGGGCCGATTGAGCCCTTTTCTAAATAATTTATCAGTTTACCATGAGTGAAATATTTCTTCTGATTAAATTTAAGACTTTGCCTTATTACCTTGTAGGTACATAAATTTGTGTTTCTGCGGGAGATTGAAGGAAAAATGCCAACTGTTGTTTCAGCTGAAAATCCTGCAGTTAAATAAACCTCACTCAGTTCAACATAAGTCTTAACTGAAAGTTTTATTGGGAGATGGGAGCAGGAGATTATAAAGCTGAGCGTCTACAGTGAAGAATTTATCTTTTTAAGACTTACTAACAAATTGGGGGTTCTGGCAGTTTAGTACAGGGTGTGATTTAGGGGCTGGGGCTGGTGGAAGATGGCAAACAAAAGGTCTTGTCTCTCCGTTGTTCTTTCCCCAAAGAGTTTCCAAGCCACCAGCGAAGCCACAGCACCTTTCCTTGGGCTGAAATGCGGTTCTCCTGGGTGGCTTGAAAACAAATGTAATGGGAATATCGATAACTTCCTAAGGTAGGTGAAGACATTTGGCAAGACTTCCACTGCCGGCAGGTGTCTGAAGTGACCCTGACTGAGCCCATTTTGTCCGGTATGCATGTCCACGAAAGGGGACGGAAAGTGCCCTTTGGCACCTTGCTGTGATGCGCCCTCCTCCAGCCAGGCCTCGGGCGGCCCATACAGTGGCTGTGGGGGAAGCCGAGGTGCTGGACAGCCTCAGTTAATCCTCACGGGACCAATCTTAGTTACCACATGCAGGACATTTGGTGCATTGCATGTAGCAGGTTCTCAATTTCAGCCTTCCCTTCAGTTCATCATGCCTCTCAAGTCTCTGTCAAGCGGTCAAGGGATGAAAGTTGGTTTTACCGTTAGACAGATGCGTTTTCACAGAGTTTCCTGCTAAGTGGAATATGTGTAGGGACAGGTGTCTTCCTGAAACAAAGCAAGCCTTTCACCACCCGGTCCATCATCAGAGCAGAAATAATTGTTGCATTTTAATTTAAGTGACAATCACCCTTTCCTTCGTATTGATCACAGAGTCGTCTGCATCCTCTCAGAGCATGCGCGAATGAACTGCAGTGACGATTCTACCTCACGGTGGGAGGAGAGAGTTTGAGCAGGAAGCCGGTTGCCAGGGCCAGTGGACAACTTCGTTTGTGTTTTGGGCATTTGCCAGCTCATCCTTTGGGTTTAGGTACAGCTGCTGTTTGCAGACCCTAACACTTCTGTGCAGCAGTGTCTCCTGGTGGGGTTGTGGTTAGGATTCTGGAGTCAGGCTCCTTGCCTCCTCCCAAAAATGTGCCTGACAGCTCAACCTGCCCACCCCAAGGAGAGGGAACCCCATGGCCTCTAGACAAGCTGCCAGGCACTTGGGATTGACCGTAGAATTGGTGGGTGTTAGGGAACGGGCTCTCAGTCCGGTTTGCTTGGTCGGGCTTTGGAGCCCACTGCACTGCTGGGTGACTTGCCACTGCTGGCCTCCTTCCTGGGGTGGTCACGGTGCTTGTGACTCACAGGCTGTGGCACCTGAGCAGCAGGTATTGTTAATACAGACAACTCTCCTTACCCGCCCCCTTCAGTGCTTTGGAATGCGTTCTCTACAGGGATGCAGCAAAGAACCTTACGCAAGTGGGTTCTCCCTTTTCTTGGGATTTTCAGAGTCAAATGTAGAAACTCGAGGAAGAAACCAAGTTTGCCCTAGGACTGTGTTTCCCACCTGGGAGGTGGTCCAAAGAGATCTGTAGAATAGACCAAGGTGGATTGTTTCTTGTAGTGACGCTGCTTGGGGCGGTCACGTTATGACCCAAGTCCCAAATTGACATTGCAGTTCAGCCAGTGAAAATGGCCCTGTGAGGGAGATCGAGAGCCCTCCTAATGCCATTGTCACACTGTCATTCGCATTCTCCTGTCCCCTAGGCCAGCCAACTCCCCCTCTTCTTGCCTTTACCAGCCCTTTCCTTTCCTTGGGTCCTAAGGTTGGGCTTGTTTGTGTTTTTGTGACAAACTGCAAATAAGGACTCATAGCCAAAGGCAGAATTGTGGATGGATGGCTCACAGTTTACATAATTCAGTAGCTGCTGTGAAGCACTTTGCATCCTGTACTCATTAAATTTGCATGACATTGTAGACAAAGTCTTCTGGTCTTCTTGGGGTTAACTGTTACGTTTTCACAGTTTCACTTAATTGCTTTCTGCCCGGAATGTTAAGATTTGTACCTGTGACAAACATTTTATTTATATTTTGCTCTGGCCTTGACAGTGTTCCCAGACTTCATCTTTACCCCTCTTTTCAATCACTGCTCACCTGACAGCTTTTCCATGTACCAGGTTCAGTGAGAATTCTGATGTATGCTCATCAGCTGGAAGTCTTTTCTTTAGCCCTGCCCACACACCTCCGTCTTGCCCTGTCCCCAGAGTCCAAGGTATTGGAAACAGCCTCTGGATGTGGAGTTTAGATTCTGAAGCATCTTAGCCAAACTCCCCTACTAAATCCATCTCTGACTGCTTTTCCTAAGAGAGCATAAAGACCTGGCCATCCCTCCGCCAACCCTCAGAGCAGCTCAGAGGTCTGACCTGGGCATTCTTTTAAAAACACAATAAGCACATTAAAATAGAAGAAGGAAATCATTTTGCAGCCCATCTGGAGGATGAATAGCCTATTGGGACTAGAAGAACTCTGGCTCTTTCTGGGGAGGGGTGAGTTCACGGCCTGGTAACCAGGCAGAGAACCTGGGCTTGTTGGATTTTGGCTTTGCTACTTCCTAGAAATGTAACTTTGAGAAGTTGCTACTTAACTTTTAGGATTTGTTAAGTGTGGGCTTCCCCGGTGACACAGTGGTTAATAATCTGCCTGCCAACGCAGGGGACACAGGTTCGAGTGCTGGTCCAGGAAGATCCCACATGCTGCGGAGCAACTAAGCCCATGCGCCACAACTACTGAGCCTGCACTCTAGAGCCCGCGAGCCACAGCTACTGAAGGCCACGTGCCTAGAGCCCGTGCTCCACAACAAGAGAAGCCACCGCAATGAGAAGCTTGTGCACCACAACGAAGAGTAGCCCCCGCTCGCCACAACTAGAGAAAGCCTGCGCGCAGCAAGGAAGACCCAACACAGCCAAAAATAAATAAATAAAACAAATTAAAAAAAAAAAAAAAGATTTGTAAGTGTGAAAGGAGGGTTAATGGGGAAAGTGTCTGCACCAGGAGGGGCCACAGTGCTATGGGCAGATCCCTACTTTCCATGAGAGTTGCAGGCCCTCTCTGTGAAGTGCACCCCCCAGGGGCACACCTTCTCTCCAGCTCCCCGCTCCTGCCTAACCACCTCTGTTCCCTGCTCTCCTCTATGAACTGACCTACTTGAAGGGTTGTATTTTTAGAGACAAATACAGGCTTAACTCTGTCCTTAACTAGCCTCTCCAGGTCGTTGTCTCTCATCTTCACGTTCCTTTTAACAAGACAGTTATCTCTGTGTGTGTGACAAATTGCAAATGAGGACCAAATGCTGTCAGTTTGAAACTAAGACTGCAGCTCAGATGTCTGGCATTCACAGATTTCATGTGCAGGGCTGGTTTCCTGAGTTAACCTGGAGGCCCAAGATGCAGGGCTCTGTGTAAACAGCTCTGGAGGACGTGTGAGGATGGAAATAAAGATGTCTGAGGAAGTGCTGGTTCTAAGTCAGAAAGTAGAAGATGTGGTGCTTTAAAGAATGGAATGTGAAACTTGGAGATGGCAAGGAGCCCACCGTATGCTCACCATGTGTAACTGTGAAGAGTTGTCAAATTATATTCCAGTCAAATGAGAGAGTGCTGATCAAGGGGGAAATGAGAATGGATTGGAGGGGAATGGCCACTTCTCTTTATACTTGATTTCATTTTACAGGGGAAACTGTATGTCTCAGTGATATTCGTGAGTTGGGGCTTCACAATGGTTTCTGGACACCCCCTCTTAAATGTCAAGGAGTTACTTGTTGGTGTGATATATAATGGAGATTTAAAAAAATTAAGAAGAAGTTCGCATAGCATAAAATTATAAATGGGATCATACACTATGTGGCCTTATGTGTCTGACTTCTTCCACTTAGCATGATGTTTTCAAGATTCATCCATGTGCTTCATGTTGTTGTATGTATCAGTAATTCAGTCCTTTTTATAGGTGAATTACATTCCATTGGCTGAATAGACCACACTTTGTTTATCCATCTGTTGATGGACATTTGGGTTGTATCTGCCTTCTGGCTATTATGAATAATGCTGCTGTGAACAGGATGTAAAGCACATGGCCCAGCCAGGAGGGTTATATAGGACTTGTGTCAGTGTCATCAAGGAAGTTTCTCTTTTAAAGGGCTGCATGTAGGGCAGGTTCCTTGATAGATTTTTATAACTAAGATTTTATAACTAGATTTTTTTTTTTTTTTTTTTTTTTTTAAATATTTTTATTTATTTATTTATGGCTGTGTTGGGTCTTCGTTTCTGTGTGAGGGCTTTCTCTAGTTGTGGCAAGCGGGGGCCACTCTTCATCGCGGTGCGCTGGCCTCTCACTGTCGCGGCCTCTCTTGCTGCGGAGCACAGGCTCCAGACGCGCAGGCTCAGTAATTGTGGCTCACAGGTCCAGTTGCTCTGCGGCATGTGGGATCTTCCCAGACCAGGGCTCGAACCCGTGTCCCCTGCATTGGCAGGCAGATTCTCAACCACTGCGCCACCAGGGAAGCCCTATAACTAGATTTTATAACTAAGCTTTGTTTTGATTAAAATTTGGCTAAAAAGCCAAATTTCAATAAAATTCAAGGAGAGATCATAAATGATTGAGGAGAAATAGCTCAAGATTTGAGGAAATTGAAAGCATCATCAAGGAGTGCTTTGCAAAACGTTGCAAATAAATTGGAAAACCTGTATGAAAGGCATAATTTTCTAGGAAAATCAAATGGCCATAATTGACCTCAGAAAAGATAGAAACTCAAAATGAATCAATAAATGTAGAAGAAATTGAGAATGTTGTCACAGGGGTCTTCTCCCACTCCTCCTCCCTCCAAAAGATTTCAAACTTTGGAGGAACACAGAATTCTAAGGCTATTTGACTTCTATTATGAGAAGATACTGAAATATGCTAAGTTTAAAAAGCAAAGCACAAAATAAAATGTATTCAGCAGTCTTAGAATATGCATATGTAACTTACAGAAATTCAGCTGTTTCTTCTTGTCAGATTAATAGTGTAGGTGTGTGTGACATCTGTGTACATGGATGTGTTCGTGTATATGTATGAGTAGGTAGGTTGGTTGGTCGCTTGATCTGCCCATCCTTCCACTTGTTCAAGTGCCCTGGAGTGAACATAATGGGAGATGAGCCTGTGGCTCCCTTAGTTGTTCACTGTTTCCACTTGCCTTGTGACATCTTGCTGTGTTGCTTAATTCTAGTCCCACCAACATGTAGTTACACAGATAATCCCTGAAATGATGCACAAAACATTTGTCACGGTGAGTTTCGGGTAGATGCAGAAGAAGACTTTTACCCTAAATCCCATACACCTTGCATTTAAAAATCATGACTATGTATGACTTTAATAATAGACATCTGATTTAAAATACCTGTTCTCCAAGTATCACTTCGTGTAGGAATGAGACTGTGAGGCAGAAGGACCCACATGTTACCGGCCTGGGTTGTGGAATCCACATGCAGTACGTTCTGCCACTTCTGTCCTCTCTTGTTTCCATGCATTGTGTGTGTGTGATGTAAGCAGCTAGAGAAGCTATTGCCCGAGGCCTTCCTTCAGCCATTTTTGCCTTGGGGTCAGCTTTTGTTACTCTCCCTTCCACAGAGTTGACTTGAGTCTGTCAGAGATGGCTGGTCCCTCTGTCTGTAGGACCAACTGCAGTGAGAGCTGTTTAGTGGGGAGCACCGCCCAGAGGGCAGCAGCCTGAGGGCAGCGCCATCTTTGCAGTCACCACCCTGAGGCAGTGGGGGGCAGGTGGAAGGGTCTCTGCTCAGCAAACCTGTTCCCTTTGATTTTGTTTACCAGCTCCATGCATTAAAGTAGCTAAGCTTATTAGGGGCATTTAACCCAAGAAAAACAACAAATGGTGAGAAATCAGTTTGTCTTAGTGGAAGGAAAAGTGTTATATTGAATACTCTAAGGAAAAAAAAAGATAAACATCTTGAAAAAAATAAACATCGGTTATGTATAGCACCTTAACTGTTAATGTGAGGGATCCTGTAGTCAGAAGATAACAGCCTGTCTTAAAGGGGTTTACAACCCAAAGAATAGAGATGGCTAATCATCTTAAAATTAGATACTTGTACCTGTCCAAGTGGTCCCGGTGCTTTGGGGGTGTGTACATGCAGTGTAGACTCCAGCTGGCTGTGGGTCACAGGTGTGTGAGGGGCCACTTTGGGGCTGAATGCAAGTGTGAGGGCGACACTTCTTTAATAATTATAGGTTCTTGGTATAGCCTCAAATGAGAGGACATAGTGGTTTTACTTATAATTTTAATATTTTCATCATTGTTAAAAGTCACTGTTTTTAATACATAAAAAGTAGGTAAGTGAACACCCAATTCATTGACGAAGAGAGTTGCAGGTAATGGAAGTGACCATTAGTATACTGTCCTCTTTTCAGGAAGATGACCATCTAACTAGTGGTGTCTGTACTTTTCCATACTCATCCTAGAGTTGCAGATGTGGAACTCAGAGGGAGAGCGATCTGGGTGGGGTAGCTTAGTGTGGGGAAAGGGTGTTCCTGCCTTCATTGCCGTAAAGAAATTTCTTGTTTTACAAAGCTGCTCTTTAATTAATGTACTTAGTGATAACTCCCTAACAGTTAACACAGGCATTTGCCTGGGAGTCAGGAGACCTGTTTTAATTGTGCTGAATACTTGCGACCTTGGATAAATCTCTAAAATTCATTTCAGCTTTAAAATGCTCTCGCTCTAACAAGAGTTTATTCTTATCTATTTAATGAGACAGAATAGTCTGTATTAGCGATTAAAGTCAGATGATCTTTTTAGAGGCAATCATTTTGGACAGCATTGGGTCTGATTTCTGCAGGACACACAGGAGTAGGAGATAGGGATTATATAGTTCCTCTCAGTGTTTTAGTCGTCTTGAAGATTAGAAGCTCCTTTATTTTTAAAACTCTACTATTCCTTGTTTTAATTTGAGTATGTTTCTACTCAGCTGAGTATGTTTCTACTCAGCCGATACGAAAATTTTCACCTTTTAAACTGAGGGAGAAAAAACAGAGCGATTGACCGGGGACCTTGTGGAATTCCATTGGGCTTGTAAGGGAGGGCTTCGGGCTGGTGGGCCTGTGGGGGACCTTGGAGACTGTTGATGGCAGGAGGGGACTCCAGGAAAGAGCAGGCCCTAGCTTTGCAAAGGAACATTTGAGAGTGCGCCTAGGGCCACAGCAGGGATGTCTGCCTCTGAAGGAAGAAGGAATCCAGGTTTTTAATATCTTGGGGCCTGATCTTTTATTCCTTTGGCTGTTGTCTTGGTCTGTCAGGACTTTTGTTTTGAAGCCAGAGGAAGCAGCTGACTTGCCCTCATATCCCCAAAGCACTCAGTAGGGGTTCAAATGAATGAGTAAAGGATGGGCTAGTCTTAGTTTACTAGGGTGACCTGAGGCTGGTTCTGTCAAGCTGCCCTCTCCTCCACCTGGCCCGTCTGAGGTGCAGCCAGGAGTGTAGCTGCCCTAGGAGGCCCTGAGCGCACAGGCTTTCTGGAGGCTGCATTCACCTACCGAGTTACAGGGCTTTCTTGTCTTTTAATGGGAATGTTTAGTCTGTTTTCATTTAATGTAATTAACAACACATCTGGGTTTAAGTCTACCATTTCATTGTTTATTTTATTTTTGTCTCACCTGGTTTTATTGCTTTTTTCTCCTTTTTTGACTTCTTTTGTAGCAATCAGGTTTTATAATATCATCCCATCGTCCCCTTCTGTTAGTGACACACTGCAGACTGTATGAGCTATGTGTTGATATGTCAGCTTACGTGTTGGTTTAGTGTAGCTCTAGAGGTCTCTGCACACGAGGATTTTAAGTTAGTGCTTCTACCACTTTTCATACAGTGCAGGAACCCCAAAACATCACACCTCCCGCCTTTACTCACGTTCCCCGACTGTGATGTCAGTGTCATGTGTTTTAGTTCTATGTTTATTTTAACCCTACAAGACAGTAGTGTTGTTTTATACACTCAATATTTATTTAGATATACCCATTTATTTACCCTTTCTGACACTCTTTATTCCTTCCTGCATTTCTGTCCTTCTGCCAGGGGTCATTCTCCTTCAACCTGAAAAACTTTCTTTAATGTTTCTTTTAGCACGAGTCTGCTGGAAACAAATTTATTTAGTTTCTCTTCGTCTGGAAATGTTTTACTTTTACCTGTGTTTGAGTTTTGAAGGCTATCTTTGCTGGGCACAGAATTCTATAGCAATTTCTTTCTTTTGGTGTAAAGGGGTGTTTTTTTGTTTGTTTGTTTTGGTTTTTAGTTTTTGTTTTCAGTTTAAACAAGTTTAAAAGTGTTTCTCCCTCATCTTCAGGCTTCTGTCCTTTCTGTTAAAAAGTTGGCTGTGAATCTTAATATTTGTCCTTTGAAGGTAAACCCCCACCCCCCCGCCCCGACTTAAAAGCTTCTTTCTTAGTTTTCATCATTTCACTACAGTGTTCTTGGGGTGGTTTACTGCGTCTTTATCCTGTTTGGTGCTTCTTGACCCTGTGGCTTAATGTTTTTCGTTAGTATCACTTCAAATGCCACCTCTGTCTCTTCTCTCCTGGAACTCGAATAAGAGTATGTTAGGCTTTTTCTCTGTGTCCTGTATGTTTCTTACATTCTGTTCAGTTCTGGATATTGCCTGCTGACCTGTTTTATAGCTCTCAAATCCTCTTTTTTATGGAGTCTAATCTGCTATTTAGCAGACATACCAAATTCTTGATTATATTTTTTTATTCCATAATTTCCACTTGATTCTTAATGATTCCTGGTCTCTGGTGAAAATATCCTTCCACCTTGTAACCTATTTTCATGAAGATATCAGCTGTCAATTCTAAGGTGCCTATTCTCTTCACATTAACATCTCTGGAATCGGGATGTGTGTCATAATCAGTGCTGACACGGGTATGGACTCCGGGGTGTGACTGGACAGGGGTCAGTCGGTCAACTACCTGTAAGGCCCACTTGTGCAGAAGATAGGAGTCCCGGATGACGAACGCAAAGGACAGAATCAGATCCCCTGAATGGGGGTCTGTGACCTGGAAGACCCCCAGAGACCGCCATGGAGATGTCACACCCCCCTGCCCATGGTCGACGGGGTGACACTGAGTGAAATTGTGTGTGTCGATGGCTCTGAGGGGCAAATTGGTGCAGAGAATGGGCTTCTGAGCGTGAAGGAAAGTGTGGGAATACCCGAGTCAGTGGCTGTGGCTTATTTTTTCTTTACGTATCCATACAACGGTGATAAATGATAAACCTGTCCGATTCAGTTTACAGTAGCTCTTTCACGAAGTATCAGGTGTAATTTCCAGGTGATGAGAAAGTGTCGTACTACGTTGAGTAGGGAGCATCTTCCCTTCGTGATGCATGAAGCAGTGGCACGTCTTTCAGTCTGTAGCTTCTTAGACTCTATGAAGAAAGAACATCTATTTGATATAAATACAACCACACCCCTTGAGGAGCCGAGCTGGGAGAGGGGCTCCGTGAAGTTTAATGATGCGGGGAGCCCCTCTCCACCGTGGCCACCGGCGGCATCCCCTTGTGCATACATGGGTGCCAGTCCGTCACGTCCCTCCTGAGGTGCGAATGCCTCCATCTCTGCCACACTCGCAGTCAGTGAGGGAGGCGCACTTGAGCGTCCTGTCGCTCTGGAGTCCCTTGCTCTTGCTCCCCAGACCGCCTCAGCCCAGCCTTCCCACTGCCGTGACACCAGCGCCCTCATCTTCTCCCGCCCCCCTCCCCCAGGTACCTCAAGGTCAGTCTTGTTCCAGTGCCGCTTACTCGCCTCCTGCTTACAACAAACAAGTCAAAACACAATCACATTCCGCCCCCACCCCAGCCACCCTCTGGTCTGGCGTTCCTCCCTGCCAGCCCGCCGCCTGCGGGAGGGTGTTTGTCCCTCTCACCCCCGTCTGCCTCTCCCCAGTTCCTCTGCTACCTGCTCATCCTTCGCACGGTTCTAAGGCGGCTGCTTACCCACCTGGCTTAAGCCTCTCTTCTTCATGCGTCTTCTGTGTCAGCCCTGGGCTCTGGAGCTCCAGAGCAGGAATGGAGATGGTGATGGTTAGGGATCGGGGGTGGCCGACTTGGAGATCTGGGGGAGATTGGAAGGGACTTGCGCTGAGTCAGGGTTGCTCCTGGAGTCTTCAGCTAGACGGATTGGGAGGGCAGAGTGGTTCCGAGTCATGGCACGAGGGGGCCAGCAAGAGACTCCAGGTGTGTCTCAGGGGAGGTGGGAGCTCTCCTCAGGGAGAGCTGAATGGGGGCCCCAGAACTCTCCTTGCTCTTGGCAAAGCCCCTAACGCCCGTCCTTCACCACTGTTATGTTGAGATTTTGATTGGGATGGTACTGAATTTATAGATCAGCTTGAGAAGAACTGGGTGATTTTACAACCATAACTAGGGTGTACTTTTCCATTTATTCTGCACTTGTTTTTATGTCTTTCCATGGGGTCTGAGGATTTCTCCACAAAGATTCTTCTCAGAGTTTCTGTTGCTCCTGCTAAAGGGATCTTTTTTCCCTTCCCTTTTCTAATGGGTTTCTAGAATGCAGTATAAGAATGCTGTTTGTTATTCCATGTTGGTTGTTACATTGTCGCTGATTTTTAGGGTTCTCCCAGTACAGGTCTCCTGTTGTGTCGTTCAGGGGCGCCAGCTGTGACAAAGAGTGTTGTCCAGAGTCTCCTGGCATCAGGATGGTGTTCTGCACTGTTAGGGACTCACAGCCCTGCACATCGGGGCTCAGTAATTCACAGTCAAAACACCAGACTTGGAGGTGCACCAGAAAGTCTGTCCTGTTTTCAGTTTTATATATTTCATGTCTCTTTAAATCTCTAAAAATTTAGAACATCCTTTTTTTTTTAACATCTTTATTGGATTATAATTGCTTTACAATGGTGTGTTAGTTTCTGCTTTACAACAAAGTGAATCAGTTATATATATACATGTGTTCCCATATCTCTTCCCTCTTGCGTCTCCCTCCCTCCCTCCCACCCTCCTAATCCCACCCAGGCGGTCACAAAGCACCGAGCTGATCTCCCTGTGCTATGCGGCTGCTTCCCACTAGCTACCTACCTTATGTTTGGTAGTGTATATATGTCCATGCCTCTCTCTCGCTTTGTCACAGCTTACCCTTCTCCCTCCCCACATCCTCAAGTCCATTCTCTAGTAGGTCTGTGTCTTTATTCAGAACATCCCTTTTTTATAAGCCATTCTACGAACTTTTTTACAACCTAGTTTTAGACGTCATTTACATACAATAACGTGTACAGCATTTAAGTATTTAGTTTGATGAATTTTGACAATTGTACAGTCCCCTTTAATCACCACTCAAAACAAGATGAAGAACATTTGATCACCTGGAAAATTCCCTGGTGCCCCTTCCCAGCCAGTTTCTCCTGGCCAAGGGAAACCACTTTCTAGAAGTCATCTATCACCAAAGGTATCTCCTTGACCTTTGTACAAATGATCACACACTGGGTATTCTTTGGTGTCTGCCTTCTTTTACTCAACGTAATGATTTTGAAGTTCATCCACATTGTTGCACTTACTGGTGATCCGTTCCCCCTTTATTATTGATTAGCATCCCACAACCTTTCTCTCCATCCTCCTGCTGATGCACCTGTGGATTATTTCCAGTTTTTGGCTGTGATGAACAAAGCTGCTGTGAGTGTTCATGTAAAAGCCTTTGTGTGGGCATATGTTTTCATTTCTCTTGAGTAAATAGCTAGGAATGGGATTGCAGGTCGTGGGATAGTTTCATGTTTTCCGTTATATTTTGTAAGCAGCACTAAATTGACACAATGACAAAAATCATCTGTTTTTCTTTGCCAGGCAATCTGCAGAGAAATCTTATTTACAGTTTTCTCCACATACTCAGAAGACATGAAAACATGAACATAAATGAGCTTGGAGACATTTGGTTGTCTTTGAATGAATTCTTAGGTTAGATATTGGGCATTATTTTCCTCTCAAATAATATACTTTCCTTTGCTGTGGGGAGTGAATTAGGCCATTTATGCTTATTATGGAATCATGCACGTAAATACATGCACAGTTTAGAAATTAATCAAATAAATTGTTTTTACCCATTATTGGGCTTAGGAAAGAGAAAGTGACTTGTGGCTTTAAAGCCCCTTTCAGTCCCTGACAGCCCCCTCATCTTTCAGAGGCAGCCTTGTCCTGTGCCTTCACTTGTTTTTTTTTCTTTTTTTACATCTTTATTGGAGTATAATTGCTTTACAATGGTGTGTTGGTTTCTGCTTTATAACAAAGTGAATCAGTTATACAGATACATAGGTTCCCATATCTCTTCCCTCTTGCGTCTCCCTCCCTCCCACCCTCCCTATCCCACCCCTCTAGGTGGTCACAAGCCACCAAGCTGATCTCCCTGTGCTATGCGGCTGCTTCCCACTAGCTATCTACCTTATGTTTGGTAGTGTATATATGTCCATGCCTCTCTCTCGCTTTGTCACAGCTTACCCTTCTCCCTCCCCATATCCTCAAGTCCGTTCTCTAGTAGGTCTGTGTCTTTATTCCTTTCTTACCCCAGGGTTCTTCATGACATTTTCTTTTTCTTAAATTCCATATATATGTGTTAGCATACAGTATTTGTCTTTCTCTTTCTGACTTACTTCACTCTGTATGACAGACTCTAGGTCTATCCACCTCATTACAAATAGCTCAATTGCGTTCACTTGTTTTTTTTAAGAGTGGTGTGTGTGTGTGTGTGTGTGTGTGTGTGTGAACAAGACCCTAACTGGATCATGGTCAGCTTGCCCTGTTTGTGGCACTCGTGTCTCCTTCGCTCAGCACTGTTTTTGAGGCTCATTTGGCTGGTTTGGGTTCTTAAGTTCCCCCTGCTCTGTATATTCCCTAAGAGCAATAGAATGAAAGTTTGGCTCTTTACAGTTTTTTGCTGTCACAGACATCTATTGAGAAGGACTATGCATCTTTTGGTGCAAAACGCAGGACTGCTTCTAGGCTCTACCTGGGAAAGGCCTTGCTGGTTGTGTCTGTGCATCTTCACCTTTGCAGGTGAGGGCCAGCTGCTGACCTGGTCCTGGTGGCTCTGCTGCTGGGTCAGGGCCCCTGTTGGAAGGCCGCCCTTCTCTGCAGTCCTCCTGCAGGACAGCTGCTAGCTCACTCAATCTGAATGGTCTAGGCTTCCCTGCTTCCTGAAAGGGGTGTTGGAGGCATCTCATCCTGTCATCCTGCTTTCCTTTTTTTTTTGTGGTACGCGGACCTCTCACTGTTGTGGCCTCTCCCGTTGCGGAGCACAGGCTCTGGATGCGCAGGCTCAGCGGCCATGGCTCACGGGCCCAGCCGCTCCGCGGCATGTGGGATCTTCCCGGACTGGGGCACGAACCTGCGTCCCCTGCATTGGCAGTTAGGCTCTCAACCACTGCACCACCAGGGAAGCCCTCATCCTGCTTTCTTAATGATAAACAGCAAGAAATGCCAATCCATTTTAATTCTGAGAACTAATACATTTAGCAGTATTCATTTTTGTTCCCTTTTTAAGGAATAGAAGCAAAACCCGAGAAAATCATTTTTATGCCCAGTATTGGTTTTCTACTTCAGGTACTGGGGTAGGGCTCCACTACCCCCCCCCCCCCCGCCCCCACCCCCAAAGCTGCTGCTCCTTCCCCCCCACCCTTCCTCCCTAACCCCGCCTCCCCACTTCCATCTTTCCCTGCCCTCCTGCTCTCCCCTTCTTCTCCCCTCCTTACCTTTCTCTCTTCCTCCTCCCCTCCCTGCCCATCTCCCCCTTCTTCCTCCCAGCTGGTCTCCTAAGAAGCACTTAGCAGTATTCGGAATCCTTGACCTTGGCAGGTTTTGGGAAGTGTTGGTTATTGAAGAGATGAGGAAGAGAAAAGAGCCCACGTCTCTAAAGGAATCAGGCTGTTCAATGCTGGCTTGATTAGGAGATGGAACATTTATAATAATGTGGGTTGTTAACTGTAAAGTGCCTGAGATAAATTTATAGTGTTCATTTCCTTCAGAAGGACCTGGACTTTTTCTCACAAGGAGAAATATGCTTCCATAAATTTTATGTCCAGAATATTGATAGAGCTTTAATCTGCATTACTCCTCACAAGGAACAAAAAAAGTTTTGTTTTGTTTTTCTGCGCTATGGAGACTTCCTTCTTTTCTATCCAGTATTTTCCCACATTTCTCCCTTTTCTCTTCCCTCTTTTTTCCCTGTCAATTAAGATATTTGAAAGGAAATCTCTGAAACACTTCTGCTGTTGTTTGACCGTGGGCCTGGGATTCCAACCTGCCATCCTAATTAGTGGTTTGCTGGCTGTTCCACATCAAAGATTTGCGGGTTTCCCAGGGAGAACCAAGTAAGGCAGGGAAGCTAATTGAAGACACTGTCTAATTATTGGGTGCCTCCTAACTACTGTTCTTATTTCTTCTTCTTTTTTTTTTTTTAACATCTTTACTGGAGTATAATTGCTTTACAGTGGTGTGTTAGTTTCTGCTTTATAACAAAGTGAATCAGCTGTACATACACATATATCCCCATATCTCTTCCCTCTTGCATCTCCTTTCCACCCTCCCTATCCCACCCCTCTAGGAGGTCACAAAGCATTGAGCTGATCTCCCTGTGCTATGTGGCTGCTTCCCACTAGCTATCTTACATTTGGAAGTGTATATATGTCCATGACACTCCCTTACTTCGTCCCAGCTTACCCTTCCCCCTCCCCATGTCCTCAAGTCCATTCTCTACGTCTGCATCTTTATTCCTGTCCTGCCCCTAGGTTTTTCAGAACTTTTTTTTTTTTAGATTCAATATATATGTGTTAGCATATGGTATTTGTTTTTCTCTTTATGACTTACTTCAGTCGTATGACAGACTCTAGGTCCATCCACCTCACTACAAATAACTCAATTTCGTTTCTTTTATGGCTGAGTAATACTCCATTGTATATATGTGCCACATCTTCTTTATGCATTCATCTGTCGATGAACACTTAGGTTGCTTCCATGTCCTGGCTGTTGTAAATAGAGCTGCAATGAACATTGTGGTACATGTCTCTTTTTGAATTATGGTTTTCTCAGGGTATATGCCCAGTATTGGGATTGCTGGGTCGTATGGTAGTTCTATTTTTAATTTTTTAAGGAACCTCCATACTGTTTTCCATAGTGGCTGTATCAATTTACATTCCCACCCTTATTTCTTCTTGAGAAAATTTTCCTTTAAAAGTGATATAAACTATTAAAAACTCCAGGAAAATCTTCATAGGAAGCATGGAAGAAGTCTTGCTTGTCTATTAACCCTCAAAACCATTCAATATCTTTCTTTCCAGTCTGTTTGTTTCTATGAATTCTGCATGTGTTGTAATGTTGTCACCATCCCATTCATGGGACCTGGGGTGTGTGGAGCGAGGAGGGCATGCTGGTTATTTGTAGTGATTCTCTCCAGAGAAGAACTGCATTTTCTGTCTCCTTTGGTATAGAATACTAGGAATTTCTATCTCCTTCGGTATGGAATACTAGGAATTCTTTATTACCTCAAGAATTACCTTTCTCCAAATTTGGCCTGTGAAAATAGACCATTTTTATTGTTCTTTCCTTCTCCCTGGTATGAATTCAAGAAGATTCTTTTTCCCTCTCTGTCTAGCCTGGTGGAGACATCAGAGATGACATGGAGATTGGAAGAGGTCCCAGGACAAAGTGCTGGGGTCTTCAGGAGAAGTTAGAAGCATTAGGATCATAGTTGTGAGTTTGAGTGAGGCCACCCAAAATCCAGTTGCCATGCTGGTCAGAGAACTGGGAAAGCAGAAGCATGAAAACCATTCCTACTTGGTTCAACACAACAAAATATCACTGTATGCCATATGCAAGGCATGTTGCTGGTTGCTGTGGATGTGAAAAAAAGAGCTTCCTACTGGTGATAACTCCAAGTCTTATAGGGAGGGTAGACATTGATTCACTGATTGGTTCATGCATTCAACAACAATGTTTATCAGGATTATACTAAGTCAGACTCTAAGCTCAGAGTCTGAGCCAAATATGATCCCTGCCATTGTAGAACACGGAGTCTAGTGGGTGAGACAGATGACAGTCACAGAATATACTAGGGATGGTTCACAGCAAACCAGAAGTGCCTGAAAGCAAGGAATATGTTCCCTGAACATGGATAATGGCAATCCTGACCAGGGGTCACGTGGGATTCCTCTTGTGTTCCTGATCGAATGCTTGACAGGCCAGAGTGCTCCCCCCATACCCCAGAGAAGGCTTTAGAGCCTGCCAGCAACTCCCCTTCTTTGTATGCTCAGGAGAGTGTGAAGAAGATGTCCTTTGTGGTGACTTCTGTGTGGTTAGGGCATAATTTATAGGGCATGGATTTTCACAGTAACCTGGGAAGGTAAGAAGCTTCACCTCCACTTACCTTTCCCAGGATACCAGCCCCAAGAGGAGATTCTGCTCATCTCCTCCCCAGGCATCTGTCATCTTTCCATTACATCTTGTTGCCTCCCCTGTACGTGCAGGGGGCGAGGCCGCCCCGAGTTAGAAGAGTTGTTAGTCTTTGAGAGGCAGGAAGAGAAGTAGCTCAGGGAAACTCCACAGAATTGGCCATGTCTGAGCCAGGAGAAAAGGGGACCTGACCTGGCCAGGTGGTTGAGGTGAGGGCAGGGCCGCCCACGGGAAGAGGGCCTCCCAGCCTGCGGCTCAGTTACACACTTGAAGAAGCTTCGATGCTTGCAGAGGTATCCATCCAGTAAGGACCAGGTCATCTTTCCCACTGAAAACCCTCTGCCATGTCATTTTTTCTACTCGTGCCATTTTCAGAGTTTATTTCTCTTAGCTATTTCACCAGTGTATAAAGAGTTAATAGCTGAAATTGAATGGTAGTTTGTTTTCCCATCTTAGAGATGTTCCATGGAGTTCTGTGTCTGACTCGTTGGCCCTAATGGTGAGCCTGTCTTCCCTGTAGTCATGTCCTTCCCACTCACCCTCACCTTTGTTTAGCCGCATCTCTGGGGGCCAGCATAACCTGTTGATGACAAATTAGAGAAAACGTTAATATTCTTTCAGTTTTCGTGGGGCAAATACAGGGCTCCTCGATTTGCTTTCCAATAATTGGAGTTAGGCCACGAGATCACAGAGCTGATTTGAAAGATTTTAGTGAAATGAGTAGTATAGTTGTGACTATGATAAGGCATGTTAAACCAGTTCATTGTAGCTTTTTATTTATTTGATTCCCATCAGAGGCCCAATATTCTGACACAAGTTAACCTTTTTGTGAGATCATTTTAATGGGAAAATCCTCAAGGATCTCCCATTTTGCTGAAAACCTTCAGATGGGAAGAATGACCTTCAGTTGTTGGAATCTGAGAATCAAGGGAGATTCCATGCCAACAAGTGACATGGAAACAGCACAGCAGAAACATCCGGGTTTTTTTTGTTTTGTTTTGTTTTTTGGGTACGCGGGCCTCTCACTGTTGTGGCCTCTCCTGTTGCGGAGCACAGGCTCCGGACACACAGACTCAGCAGCCATGGCTCACGGGCCCAGCCGTTCCGCGGCATGTGGGATCCTCCCGGACCGGGGCACGAACCCACGTCCCCTGCATCGGCAGGCGGACTCTCAACCACTGCGCCACCAGGGAAGCCCCCATCCGGTTTTTAAGTGGGGCATTTAGCCTGGGGCTGTTGGTCTAGAAGACTATAAATGTTGTGGTGAAAGGGCAGTTTATCTTGTCTCCGGGTAGGGACCTGGGAGGGGGGGCAGTTCATAATTCACCTTGTCCAGCAGGCTGAGGTTGCACTGATAATTTCCAAGGTTCTTCCCAACTCCATCTGTTTCTACCAATGACTAGCCTTTGTAAAGTACAGAGTTACGTTTTATCATCCTTAGGACCTCTGAGGACCGATCTCTAAGTCTCTCCGTGTTCTAGGAGGAGGATCTCTGAGAAGAGGTGGCAGCGCTCAGTGGGCTCAGTGCCCTGACGCTGATCAGGTGGGCGTGTGCCGTTCTCCTTCTCACCGTGGCGTGGCGGGGCTCCTTCCAGATGGAGCCTGCAGGGTGTGTCCTTCCAGGCTGCTGCGGGGAGGGCTGGCTCGAGTGGGCAGCACAGAGCCCCAGTGACACAGTGGCAAAAGGGTGACCCTCCCTGAGTTCGCCTGCCTCAGCGGGCCTCTGCCATGTGCCCCACCATTACAAATGAACAGTGCTGTGCCTGCTGTTTGCATGGTAATGATGCCCTGTTGGTGTTTTAAAGGTTTGTGATAAATTTTATAGTTCTTCCCCTCATTAATTTTGAAAGAGAGACAATGAAGAATATGGTGCTCCCTCTCATGTTTTATATTTCTTTTTTGTCTGGTTTCCTGGCAACCTTTACATCTCACTGTCTATTTCCCAGAACCTTCTGTTTCAGTGTTCTGTGCAGCAGAGCGGCCACCTGGGGGTTGTGAGCAGAGGAGGTCCTGTTGTGGAGCCGTGTGAGGACAGCTGCTCTGCTCTTTGCTGGCCGGAGTGTTGAACATGTTGAATTTGTTCAAAACAGCCATTTTAAACGTTAGATTTCGTTCACTGCCAGTGTTCTGTAAGGACAAGTTGAACATCACTGAGGGAAGAGACTTAGTAGTTCTGAGGGTGCTGAGGGCCGCTCACTCTGCCCCGTGCCCTCCAGGCCAGAGCTGCTGCAGCTCCCTGCCAGCTGGGCCTGCCCATCAGCTGCGCTCACACAGGCAGGATCTGTGCCCAGCTCCGGGTCCCTGGAAGCTCAGTGTGACATTCTGCCCTCTGTCCTTCCAAGGGTTCTGCAGGCTATGGGACCCCTGGTAATGCAGCCCTGCCTGTGAGTGCTTGCTTGAGTGGTTTCTGCTCAACCGCCCGCCCCACCCCACCCCACCAATGAACACCATCCCTGGTCCATAGTCTTTCATTCTTAAAGTGCCCCTGTGATGTTTTTCCTCCCTAAGCCGAGGTCGGCCCAAACTGTTCAATGGCAACTGGGTGACTGAGTGCTCTGCCTCTGTCTTTGCACTGGGGCCTCCCTCCTCTGGGGCCCATTGCTCCTCTCCCCTCCCCTCCCCCTCCGCTCCCCCCTCCCCCTCCCCTCCCTCCCTCCCCCTCCCCTCCCTCCCTCCCTCCCCTCCTTCCCCTCCCCTCCCCTCCCCTCCCTCCCCTCCCCTCCCCTCCCTCCCCTCCCCTCCCCTCCCTCCCCTCCCCTCCCCTCCCCTCCCCTCCCCTCCCCTCCCCCCCCTCCCCTCCCCTCCCCTCCCTTCATTGATCTGACACTAATTTAGAGAATTGATCTGTTTTTCTCACCAGTCACCACAGCTGTGGTTTCTGGGCCCCTCTCCAGGCCTGACCTCTTGTCTCTCCCAGGTTGGTTGTCTGTGACAGTCTATAACATCACTTCACTTCACTGTCTCCAGATTCATCGTGTCTGATTGGAATTCATCCTAGAATTGGGTGCGTTAGATCCAGAAGGGCTCTCATAACCCTTTAAAGCTGTCACCCTCACCTGATAGTGAGGGCATGCAGCCTGGATAGACAAGTGCCTGCCAGTTGAGTCAACTCAGGACTGGAACCCAGATTTCTTGATTCGTTGCTCATTGTAAGCAAGGATCATTCTTGTTATCTTTCAGCCTAGAAAACATGGAACGTCTCCTTTAAAGCATTGCTGTTCTTTTGACCATTGTCCACTTAGCCACCAGGTCCTGCAGTTCCTTTCCAGTGTCTCTGTAATCTGCCCCTTCCTCTCCATTCCCACCTGACCTCCTAGTGTAACTCTAGGTCTTTAATGTAGGACTCAGTTTCTTGCCAACTTTGCCCATTAGATTTAACTGTTTCCAACCTCTGACACCTTCAGTCCGTCCAGAACTTTGCTGCCACCACTGGATTTCAGGGTCCCACTGGAAGAACGCCTAACAGTGACTGGTTCTCTATCCTGTTCTGCTTGTTCCCTCTTTTTCTCTGTAGCACCTGTCACCTCTAACATGCTGGGCAATTTTCCACCCTGTATTTTTTATTATGGTAAAATATATATATAACATAAACTTTATCATCTTAACCATTTTTAAGTGTACAGTTCATTGATATTAAGTACATCTTATTGTGGTGCCACCATCACTGCCATCCATCTCCAGAACTCTTTTCGTCTTGTAAAACTCTGTGCCCATTAAACACTAACTCCCCAGCCCCTGACACCCACCGTTCTACTGTCCGTCTGTTTTTTTTTTTTTTTTTTTTGCGGTACGTGGGCCTCTCACTGTTGTGGCCTCTCCCGCTGCAGAGCACAGGCTCCAGACACACAGGCTCAACGGCCATGGCTCACGGGCCCAGCCGCTCTGTGGCATGTGGGATCCCCCCGGACCGGGGCACGAACCCGTGTCCCCTGCATCAGCAGGCGGACTCCCAACCACTGCGCCACCAGGGAAGCCCTGTCTCTGTGGTTTTAACTCACTGTACAGTTTTGGTATTTATTATGTTTGGTGTCTGGTTCTCTGCATCAGACTGTGAGCTCCAGGAAGGCAAGAACATTCTGCTTTGATAATAGATGTGTCCCAACTCCTGGCATAGGGCCCAGCACATAGGAAGTGTTCATTAGTCGTTGTTGAATGTGCTTAATCCTCATCTTGACCTTTAACCTGGATTAGCTGGCTTTCCCCCCCTCCCCCTTTTCTTTACAAGTTTCTGGTCACTCTTAAGGCATAACCCTTCTCTGTAGCCACGAGGGTCTTCTCCATCAGAGGCGCAGATCCTGCCGGGCCGCGAGGAGCCCGAGCTCGTGCCCCTGTGCAGACCAGAGCCCCTGCCACCTTGGCAGGCCTTGTGCTCCTGCCGCCTGGCCCTGGAGTGGGGCCTGGGGTTTCACTCTGCCCGGCCATCTCCTGAGTTTCTTTCCCCTGTTCTTTCTTCATTTTTTAGAGTCCAAAGTACATGGTCCTTTCTCTGGTCTCACCCTCTGCCAGTTCGATTCCTCCCTTTTAGCGCTGCTGTGACCTGCATCCTCCCCTGTCTGCCTGGTGTCCTCCAACTCCCCACCGGAGCCCCAGGCTGTGGCGAGGGCCTTTGTCCCTCTGCCTGGTTCCTGATAATCACATTTACGGGGGTGAGTGTGTGTGTGTTCCTGCTGAGGCTTCCTGGGTAAATCAGAGCGCTCACTAATTATTGGTTTTTTTTCTCTTCTCCTGACAATGTATCTACTTGGCCTGTGTCAACAGTGCTGAGTGAAATACTGCAATGACCAGCTGATGTTTGTAGTGATTTCCAATAGCTTAGGATTCCTTTAGAAAAGATGCTTAAGAATCGGGTGGAGAAGGGGGCTTGATGAAATTATAAAGGGATATTTTCAAAAGTCCTTAAAAGAATGGGAAGAGAAGCAGCTTTGTGTGAGGTAGGGGGCGGTCCCCTATAAACAGTATAGGGAAGAATTGTAATGTGCGTGCTGTACTTTGTGCACGAAGTGAGCGTGGAGCTTGTGAAGGAGGCAGTTGTCACTAACACTTAACTGTAGGCTCAATTTCACAGTAGCTGCCGTAGCCTTACATCCCCCTGGCTACGTTCTAGTAATTAATTCCATTGTACATTGAATCCATTGCTCCTTTTCAAAATACGATGTTTAATATGTATTAAACTTATCTTTGAAAAAAAAAGGACTGACGTCACAAAATAGGTTTTTAAGCAGATACTTGACTAAGAAATCTGCTCAGACTCAGAGACTGAAAGGAAGGAGTTATGACCTGCGTACTCGCTTCATGATTGTCACCTTAACATCTCTCTGTATTAGGATTCAATTTGGTTAAGAATTACAGCGGGGAAAAAAATAACAGTGTAAATAAAATTGAAGTTCCCTCACATGAAGATTATCCAGAAGTAGCCATTCAGGTCTCTTAGGGGCTCTACAATATATCAGGGCCCTTGGCACCTAACTAGGACTCTACCCTTTCTGTCACCTCATTGTCCAAGATGACTGCTAGAGTTCCAGTCATGACATACGCATTTCACCATACAGGAAGGAATATGTAGGGAAGAAGGCCCCCTCTCTTTACCTTTCGGATGTTTCTTAAAAGTTACACTTACCACTCTCACTGGGAGACTGGGAAAACTGTCTGGGTAGCCCTGTGCCCACATAAAAAAAAATAGGGGTTCTGTTATTCAGGAAAAGTGTGGAGCAGATATTGGAGAAAACCTGCAGCATCTGGCATAAGCACCATCCTGGCTGATGCTTATTAGCTAAAGTCTTGCCCCCATGCCAAGAAGAGAATGGTTTTGCATATTGGATTGTTTGTTAATCCTTCTGAATTGGTTCTAAGTCTGACGTATCTCAGGCTGTGATCAAAGGTGCATTGAGAATATGAGGATGACTTGTCCTGGTGATGGTGCCCGGAGAGCCTGGAGGTCAAATACCTAGGTGACCAGTTGTGCTTCTAACTAGGACCCGAGCCCGAAGGCTGTAGAAGGGGAAGAGCCAAGCTATGAGAAATGGGGGAGATTTGGGACGATTCACAGCAGTCTCTGGCACAACGTGGAAACTGGTGCCACATTTGAGAAAACTGTCTTTGCTGCTAAGGGGACCTTTTCTTTTTACATTTCTCTGATTTAGGCCGATCAAGATTATTTATTGCCTGTAGTCGTTTTTTATATATTGCAATTTTGGGGAAATTGCCTTGAGTTTTGGCTTCATCTCTTTATTAGCATTTCTGAGAAAAATTCTTACGGAAAGAGATTGCTAAGGGGCTAATAGAATATTCCTAGATGAGATGAATAAATACTAGACCTTCTTAGATGAATGGTCAGGAGCGGCGCTTGGAGCAGCCCCCTGAAATATTAGGGTTTCCTGGGAGTCAGTAAGGGTGGGTGGGGTGACAGCTCAGGGCCAACTCTGCCTCTCACCAGCAGCCAGGCCCTGTGCAAGTGCTTTTCCTCCTTCTACCTCATTTTGCACATCTGTAAAATGAAGACAGTGTTCACCGCGGGGCTGCTACAAACACTGAATGACATAATATATATAAAAGGCACTCACTAAACATTAGCTATTAGTATTTTTATTCATACCTTTTATATGTAAAAGGTATTAATCTTTCTCATTAATATTTTGTTTGGTTTTCCCAGAGATTTAAGAAGGAGCTGTCAAAAAGTAACTTCAGAAATTCAGAAGTTCTGAAACTTTTTCCATATTTGGTGCTGAAGTTTTACGTATTTGGTGCCAAAATCAGACCTGAATGACATGAGGCTATTTACAGAATTAAAGGGAAAAAAAGCCAATTAATATGACTGTCTGTAGGTTTGTCCACAGAAATATTTATGTTTGTTTATTGACCATTATTATCTTTCTAAAATGCAACAGTTCTGAGTTCTAGACCACATCTAGACAACATGTAGTTGTAGGTTAGGGGCCGTGACCTTGTGGGCCCTCTGGCCCTCCTTCAGAGAGCCCCACTCGTCCCTGCGTCCTGTAGGCTGGGGCTTCAGGGACAAGCCAGCAACTCTAGGAGGAGGAGGTGCAGGAAGAGAAGCCGCCTGGCAATTAGGAACATATCTTATACTAGCTTGTCTTTCTCCATTTGGGGGAAGGAGGGTAGACTGTTGCTTTTGCCCTGTTAGTCTTTTTTCTTTAATTTTCAAAGGTTTATCTCTGGCTCTGCTTGTCGGCTTCTGGCTTTGTTCCTTTCCTGGCTGCTGGGTTGCTGTCTATGTACTCATGGTTCTGGGTCTCATTTTGTTATTTGAAACTTAAAAATGACATAATTTACCAAGGGAGCGAATTTAGAATTACTATTTATGTTTCCATTTCCTCTTAAAAAACATGGGGTTTGTAATTTATATGATTTACTGCTGAACCGGCCAAATACTGGGGTTGCCAGCCTATGTCATCGTTGCTAAAGGTGAGACATAGGTAAGGCAACTGTTATAGAAGACTACCACCTATGGGCAATCAGTTCCAAATAATAAACAATAAATATAGGACAGTCCTAGCCTTTTTTTTCAAGAGCTAGGAGACTGCCAGTGTAGTCAGGAGTAGAATATTGTGCTTTAGAGTTTTCTGTTAATTTGTTAATTCTGCTACTTTGGCTCCACATAAATGCTAAGAACAACCCAACTTTTTTCTTTGGATAGTGAATTACAAAGGTGTTTGTTTCCGTTTTCCGTGGCTTCTGCGACCAAGAGCCCTAGAACCTAGTGGCTTAAAACAATAAGCATTTATTTGCTCACAGTTGTGCAGTTTGGGCTGGGCTACTGGCAGTTCTTCTGCTGGTTTCTTCAGAGGTCATTCATGTTCCTGTCACCATCTGGAGGCTTGACTGGGGCTGGAAGTCCAAGAGGACATCACTATACGTCTGGTGCATCAGCTGATGTGGTAGAATGGCATGGGCTGGCAGTTCATCTCTCACCCCCCACCCCTCCAGCCCACCCCAGTGTTCCTTCCAGTGGTAGCTAACCTTTTTATTTGCTTGGGCATTGAGGAGGGAGCATTCTAAAGGACAAGCTCCCCTCTGCTGACTGTGCCTCTGTTTGCATCACATTTGCTAATGCCCCATTGGTTAAGGAAGTCACACAGATGAGGGTTAGCGTGTGAGGGGAGCTCAGAGGACATGAATACAGGAAGGCATGGTTTATTAGGAGCCACCGATATTTTTTTTAGTGTCATTATAAACTTACAGGTTTAAACATATTTGATGCTTTTTAATTCATTGCAATTTTGATTTTTATTGAAGCTCAAGTTGTCCCATCCTTATCTAGTAGGGGCCTCTTCTAGTTGGCTTGGTTGCCAAGTCATTTTGACATATCCTTGTCTGTCACGCTCCTGTAGAGCTTCCTTGCTCTTGGGTGTGACAAGATGGTATGTTCATCTTGTACATTTCCTGTCCCATTTTTCCAATAAATTTTGGTTTCCTTAGGTTAGAAATTTGTATTTCGATACCATAATCTCAGAGCTGGAGATATTCACTGATACTGCATTGGCCATTTTTTTCTAGGCCTTTTCAGAGGATACAGCCCGAATTGTATTATTATTTTTATATACATTTAGTGTTTATTTATATTTATATTCCAGAAATTTGCCAATTCCTTTGCATCTCAGACTTCCCACGGTTATCATTTTTCTCTTGTCTGAAGCTCATCCTTTAGAATTTCCTTGTCTATATTATCTCTTTTGGGATGAACTTTCTTAGTTTCTGTCATCCTAATGTATTTTTATGTACTCTTATTCTAGAAAGTACTGAGTATAGAGTTGTCTGACACTTATTTTCTCTCAGTACATTGAAGCTGTGATTCCACATTTTTTGTTTTCTAGTATTGCTTTTGGGAAGTCAGTCTAACTGCTTCTCCTGTAGAGTGGTCTGTCTCCTCTCCCTGTCTGCTTTGAGAGCTTCTCTTTGCTTAGGGCTCTGCAGATTCTTTATTACATGTTTAGTGTAAATTTCTTTCTAGTCATTCTACTGGAGATTCAGTGGGCTTCTAAAATTTAGGTATTGGCATCTTTCATAATTTCTGATAATTTCATAGCCATTACCTATTCAGATATTGCTTGTGTCCTATTCTCTCTTCTGTATGAATCTTATTAAAACTGTGTTGGACCTTCTCACTCTGTTCTACAGACTTTTCCTACATTTTTGTGTATGTGTGTGGGGGGGGGGTTTCCCCCTTTAAAAAAAAACTTTTATTGAAGTATAGTTGATTTACACTGTTGTGTTAGTTTCAAGTGTACAGCAAAGTGATTCAGTTACACATATATATACATGTTCTTCTTTGTATTCTTTTCCTTTATGGGTTATTACAGGATATTGAATGTAGTTCCCTGTCCTAACAGTAGGACCTTGTTATTTATCTTTTTGTTTGTTTAGAATGTTGAATTTTTAAAAAATTTGTATTGGGGTATAGTTGATTTACAATGTTGTATTAGTTTCAGATGTATAGCAAAGTGAATCTGTTATACATATACATATATCCACTCTTTTTTAGATTCTATTTATCTATTTTATATATAGTGGTTTGTATCTGCTAATCCCAAAGTCCTAATTTATCCTTCCCTCACCCCCTTTCCCCTATGGTAACCATAAGTTTGTTCTCTATGTCTGTGAGTCTGTTTCTGTTTTGTGAATAAGTTCATTTGTGAAGTATTTTAGATTATACATATAAGCAATAGCATATGATATTTGTGTTTATCTGATTTAGTTCACTTAGTATGATAATCTCTAGTTTTGTTAGAAATTTGATAGAGATTTGATAATCTCTAGCATCCATGTTGCTGCAAATGGCATTATTTCATTGTTTTTTATGGCTGAGTAGTATTCCATTGTGTATATGTGCCACATCTTCTTTATCCATTCATCTGTCGATGGACATTTAGGTTGCTTCCATGTCTTGGCTATTGTACATAGTGCTGCTATGAACATAGGGGTACACGTATCTTTTTGAATTAGAGTTTTCTCCAAATATATGCCCAGGAATGGGGTTGCTAGATCATATGGCAAATGTTGACAACTTCGAAAAGTTCAGGCTGGCTGTTCTATGGACTGCCTGTCAATCTGATCTGTCTCATAACTCTCCCAGGATTAGATTCAGATTACATTTGGGGAACAAGAACATTAGGAAGTTGAGCTGCATTGAAAATGTGCTTTTTCTCCCTCTCTACTTGTTCCCAGGGTTAGAGACAGATCATTTTCTGTGCAGCTGCTTTGTGGGGTGGTTTTACTTTGGGTAAATTTTACTCTGAGTCTGTAGTCCTCTGCAGGCACACCTTTCTGAAGGGACATCTCTTGGACTCCCCAGCTGGCCTGGGCCTTGGGCATTGTCTCCTGTCCTCAGGCCACTTGTGGCTGCAAACACCCACACTCCAGCGTCAGGCTTGGCAGTTGCCATTGAGGTGAGACCCTGCTTCTGCCTCTGTTCACATAGCTGGGTTTCCAACTTCAGTGTACGGTCAGAGTATTCTTCACTTTCATACCAGCTCATCCCTGTTTTTAAGAAGGTGTCCCCCCATCTGCCCATCTGCTTCCCCACTCCAAGCCTTTCCCACTGTTTGTGGCGAGAGAGGAGCTTAGGAACCCAGGTCTACCACGTTGCTGGACATTTTCTCATCTGGGGTCTTTGTGTTGTTGCAGATGTCATTTCCTTGCTTGTTTATTCCAGTGACGTTAGTTCCAGGTCCTAACCTTAACATTGAGCCATATGATAAAATGTTTTCGAGAACGTGAATTGCACTAAATCACGAGTCTGAATGGCACAACCTAAGAGTTCTGAAAGAAATAGAAAAGGTAACTGAGCGTCTGTTATCAAGGATAGCCATTTTCAGTGATAAATCATTATACACAGTACGTGGATAGGATTAAGTTCACCTAAGAATTGAAGGTAATTCTGGAAGTTTATAGGTTAGCAAGCTTTGTGTTAAGAGAGGGAAAGAAGTAGGGTCTATGTGAATGCATAACAGCCTGCTTCTACTTTGTTGGCATAGAAAGTTCCAGAAGATAAGAAGTGGTTAAGCACAGGTGAGTGGTGAATGCAATTTGATTAAACTCAAACATTTCTGAGAGAAGTGAGTCACTGCGGAGATGGAATCACCTCCAGCTTTGATTTAAACCATGGGAAACAGTATCAAGAGAAAGAGAAAATGGCCAGCATGTCAAAAACCCCACAGCTCTTCTTGTTACATAAGGACAAGCGCCAGACATCAGGGCGCCCTAGGATCACCGGAGACCAAGGCCCCTAGTCATCTTTGACTTGAAGCCTGAAGAGGGCAGTTGGAGTAGCAAAGGTTGTCCCCATGCCATGACCATGTTAGGTGCTGCCTGCTGGAATGTCCATTCACTGACCCTGTGCCAGTGAGTATGTGGGGGCTTGGCAGGTAGCAGTGGGAAGTTTGAGTAAAGTAGAATTTGGGGGCAGAGAGTCAGCTAGGTAAGTGTAACTAAATGCAGGGTAGCATGTGCGGGGGGCCGTTGTCAGTCCTTGGGCACCTGCGTGACTACTGGAACCAGGGCCTCGGAGGGCCTCTGGCTTAGTCTCCTCGTGTGTCCTGTGAAGATTGGAGGCCCGGGAAGGTGGGGGGCTCACCTTGGGAAGCACAGAACCAGGACCGGATGTCTGGGTTTACAGGCTGGTGGTCTCTACATAACACCACCTCGTGTTACTTAATTACAGCCAACACTGTAGAAAGGTTTTTATTTTAATAATCAGCTTAAGGTAGACCTTGAAACCCGAAAGCAATAAAAAGACAACAGGCTTAGGTTCTAACAACCAGAGCCGGAGTCTGATGTCTGCAGGCCTGGAGTGGTCAGAGGCTGCCTCTGGGTGTCAGGGAAGATGTTGTTTTGTATGTGTTCTTCTTTTGCTTGTTTATTGTGACAGGAGTTCGTTGTGAGAAGCTCTAATTGTGATAAGAAAATAAGCATTTTCTTACCGTTAGCAATAAATATACCTCTTTCTCTCTTAGCTGTCATCTTTTTATTTATTTATTTTAGGCTGTGTTGGGTCTTCGTTGCTGTGCAAGGGCTTTCTCTAGTTGCAGCGAGCGGGGGCTACTCTTCGTTGCAGTGCACAGGCTTCTCATTGCGGTGGCTTTTTTTGTTGTGGAGCATGGTCTCTAGACGCACGGGCTTCAGTAGTGGCACGCGGGCTTAGCTGCTCCGTGGCATGTGGGATCTTTCCAGACCAGGGCTCGAACCCGTGTCCCCTGCGTTGGCAGGCAGATTCTTAACCACTGCACCACCAGGGAGGCCCTCTTAGCTGTCATCTTAATACTTGCCTTTAACACCATGCTCTTAGAGATACTTAGTAATTCTGTGCTTTTCAAACTATCATAACTTTTCTTTGTGTTTTTGAAGTGCAATAAAGAAAGTGTAACCCTAAAATTGTGCAGTAATTCCTGAACTTGGCACTTATTCTCCACTCTGGGAACATTATGGGTTTCATTTCAGAGGGATCTTGGCCTGCTTAAAGCATTTTAATGGCTTTTCATTGACCCCAGTACAAAGTCTAAAACTCTTCAACTGGGCTAAAAAGTCACTTTGATCTAGTACCTGCTCTCACTGCAGCTGCAACCCTTGCGTCCCACACCGACTCCAGCCAACTTTCAGCAAATAGTGCGCTTGACCTTCCCCCTGCCTGGTGCTGCCAAGTTTTCTCTTCCTGTGCCCACTGAACTCTATTCATGCTTCAGGTCTCATCTTTGATGTCATTTTGTTCGGGAGCCTTCCCTGAATCCTTAATCATTAGCATCTTAAAAAATAATAACAAAACAAACCCTAGGAAAGATGCCCGCCCCTTTGTTCTCCCAAGGGATGTTATTTTACTCCATAAGATGTCTGTACTGTAAGATATATGTTGTTATTATTGTTGTTATCATCATCATCTTAATTTTAGTATTGATATCAGTATTGCTCACTGGTCTCTAGGCTTCAAGAAAACAAGGAATGGAGACTTCCCATAGCTGATGACAGTGGTTGTGTCTTACGTCGCTGTCTCCAAATATTTCCTCCAAAACAATGTAGCAAAATAAGAAGGGGAAAATTAAACTATATAAAAACTGTGCCCTCAGCATAAAGACATGATATGCCCAAACTTGAAAGTAAAGAGAAACTCAAATCTCAACGTATAATCTCTAGTATCCCCTCCCCACTCTTGCCCCCCGACAGGCTCTGCAAAGGCAGGCCAGGAACACCTGCTGGAAAATGAGAAGAAGGGAGCTCAGAGCAGGGCCTGAGGGTGATTGGAAACCACTACCCAGAAGGCCAAGAACCCTCTGAGTCTGAGAGCACTGTAACAAGCGGTCAGGTAAAGTAGAGCATGGATTATAGGTTGTGGGCTTAAAAGGATGGGTAAGAGTCTGCAGGAGAAGGCAAAAAGGGAGGGAGAAGCAAAAGGGGAAAATTTAGGGCCCTGTAAATAAAAGAGAACCAAAAAATTGGCGCTCACATAACTTTTCCTCTCACCAACAAAACATTCACGAAAGCAGGGGTCACCAAACTAAGGCCCCCAGGCCTATTGCCTTTCTTGCAAATAAAGTTTTATTGGAATTTAGCCATACCCATTTGTTTATATATTGTCTGTGGCTGCTTTGGGGCCACAGCAGAGTTGTAGAAATAAAGAAGATATGTATGAAACTCTCTGAGGTAAACTTAACACTCCCCTGAAAACCACGGAAGATGACCTGAGCGCATCGGGAGGCGTCCCCTTCTGGATGGGCGTGACTTGAATTTATAAAGGTTTCTATTCTCCCTAGTTCATTGATGAATTTCATGAAATCCCAGTAAAGATACCAACACTTTAAAAAAATGAAGTTATACAAGTTGATATTAAAGTTTATATGGGAAAACAATCATGAAGACTAGCCAGGAAAACACTGAAAATTAAAATCCACCAGGGGTGACTGGCCCTGTCAGGCATGAGGACATCCTAAAAAGCTTCTGTAATTAAAACAGCATTCTGCTGGCTCACCAAGAGACAAATAGACCAGGGGCATAGAATTAAAATCATTGACAGTACAATTAAAATCATCCAGGTACAAATGGAAACGTAGTATATCATAAATATGACATCTCAACTGCAGCAAAGATGGACATTTAAATAAATGGTGCTGGGGCAACTGGGTACCTGTTTGGAAAAAGATAAAACTAGATCCATACTTCACACCATATAGAAGAATAAGCTACAAGTGGGCCAGGGATGTAAATGTAAAAAGTGAAACCGTGCAAACACTGGTAGGAAACCTGGGTTCCTCTTATCTCAGTGTAGCGAAAGGCTTTCTAATTACAAACTGGGGGGAAATAGCACATAAACCACAGGCACAGGACTAGTGTCCCTAATGTACAAGCAACTGCTAAATATCAAGGAATCAAAAATGTGATACAGAGCAGGAAGAAGAGATAAACGGATAATCCACACACATATAAAAGATATGAAAATTGGCCTTAAAATACGAAAAAGCACTGAAGCTCATACTTGGAGAAATGCAAAGTACAATTACACTGAGATGTCATTCTTCACTTATCAAACTGGTGAAAATTAAAAAGGATGACAACACATTCTGTTGGCAAGGCAGTGGGGAGACAGGCCCCCTCCTCATTGCTGGTGGGAGTGCAAATTGGCACCTCACTCTGGAGGGGAGTTTGTCAACTCTGAATACAATTACACTTGTATTCATCTTGTGGCCTAGATTCCACTTCTAGGGATTGACCCTGAAGATGCACCTCCAAAATAGAAAAACTGTGCACAAGGTCATTCAGGGCAGCCTTGTTTGTTTACAGGCAGGAATCACTGACAGATGCCAGAATTAGTCTTGGAATGAATGTTGAGATATAGTTGAAAGGTCTTGGAGTCTCTCCCCAGAAGATACTTATTAATTACAAAGGGGAAAACAGCAACTTTCACTATAGAAATTTGGCTTTACTTAATCAAATGTTCAGAGTTCTCATCACTGATAACAAGACATTTTGGCCCACCTGATTATGCACCAAGGGGACACACATCAGAGAACCCCAAACTGAGGAAGAGGCTACAAAATAACTGCCTGGTGTTTTTCAAATCTGTGAAGTTCATGATGGCCAGAGACTGGGGACCTGTCACAGATTAGAGGAGACAAAGGAGATCTGAGGGCCGTGTGTTACGTGGGTCCTGTGTTGACTCCCAAACAGGAAGCAGCCACAGTGACTTCACCCTTCACTGGCTGGTGAAGTTCAAGTAAGGTCTATAGACATGCTAATAGTATTGTGCCAGGGCAAATTTTCTGCTTTCAGTAATTGCACTGTCGTTATGTAAGTTGCTAGCCTTAGGGGATGCTGGGAGAAGGCTAGATGGGAATTCTGTGCTAGTGTTTCTGAGTGTCTAAACTTACTTCAAAAGAAAAAGAAAAAATGAAAGAGCAGGAATTATGTCTGCTTATAGTTGTGCTTTGTACGATGCCTGACACGTAGTAGAGCAGTCACTCATTCATGTTTTCTAACTCAAAATACGTACACATAAAAAAAAAATGCACAAAGAGGGTGGAGCGAACCATAGGCTGGGGTTCCAGAACTGTGGATTGAGTCACCGTGGATCGAGCCTGTCATCTGTTCAGTGACTCCTCATCCGTATGGACTGGAGCCTTCCGCAGATATTTTCTACTTGCCTGTGTCACTGCAGCCCTCTGCTTCTTCGCTTCCCAGGCAGTGGTTTTTACTGCTCCATCTGGTGGGGCAATTTCTTTTTATTGCTTTTCCAGCAGTAACTGTCATCTCCCACGCATTTTTCTCTCTCACTTCAGGAGAAATGGCCTCTTCTTTTCCTGATTATTCATAGTATCCCCCAGTGATTATTCCTCTTCTCCTTTCTTTCCTCTGGATGAAAGTTTGATGTCTTGAGAATTAATGATGGGAAAGAAACTGTAGGGACATATTTCCCGTGTGAAGAGTCACAGCTGACCCTGAGGTCCACCACCACGAGCCACACGTCAGTAAGGAAAGGCCCACTCAACATATGACTTTCTTTTCTTTACTCTTACCTGAGTTAAGATTGATGGGGGGTGGTAATTAATGATGTTGCTAGAAGTTTTTGTTTACTTTTTCCTCAGATTATGGCTCAGAAATAGTAGAATACCTTTATAGAACTACTTGAATGCATTTAAACTTAAGGATTTCTTTCATTTGTGTCTCTTAGCCTAAATTTTGAGCTGCAAATGATTAATTTTTGCTATGGTGAAAATAACTTATTTACTTAAATCCTGTTTTGAAAAAGGCAGAGTTTGAAAAAGAGAATCATAAATGGTTTATGAGGAGTTGAAGTGTCTTCAGAATTAGTATTTCTATTTTGAAGCTCATCACATTTGGAATCACTCAGTTCTGCATCAAGTTTACCCAGATCTCATCAGTTACCTGACCTTACTTTACTAACCCCCTTTTCCAGCATATTGAGGGGTTAACGGTAAGGGAGAAAGCTGGTGCCAGTCTGTCTACATTGTTTTCCCAGAGCTCCGGAGAGAGGGAAGGAGGTAAGATGGTCCCTGTCATAGAGTTAAACACCTCCAAGTGTTCTCGGTTAGACTCAGGACCTGGGAGCGTAGTGGTCGTTTTGTGTCTCCTGTTCTTCACCTTGTAGTGCGGCTTCGTCCACTGAAGGACTTACAGATGTGCGTGCCCAGCTCTCCACTTCCAGGCGAGTCGTTGCCCAAACGCCAACTCTGTGTTTCAGACTTTCCATGAAATGTTTCTGCTGCAGTGCTTGTCTCAAAACTCGGCCTTCTTACTTCCCTGGAGCTCTCGTACTGAAGAAATCAAGATGTTCTCTGGGGTAGGAGCTTCTGTGTTGAGTTCCTGGCTTTGTCTTTCAGCCTCTATTTCTCAGTCTTCTTCCTTCCTCTCCTCTAAATGCCCATTCTTTCCCAAGGCTCAGTCGTGATTTCCTGCCCCCCATGGCAGTCGGGGTCCCCTTTTCTCAGTGAGAAACAAGTTTGATTCCCGTGAAATCCCACGGTAATTCCAGGTGGAGCTCCCTTTGGTGAATGATAGGGAATACCAAGCATGGCAGTACTGTGACCCAGCAGGGTTCACGTGACACCCCCTCTCCTGTAGGTCGATATCCTAACAGTACCCCTGCTACCCGTCCTCCCGAGTTGGCTTCTGTGCAGATCCTAAGGTTGTGGCCTGCTAAGTATTTGATGGGTGAATCCTCTGCCTTGCTCAGCACAGCTATTACTATGTATAGTGAGATAGAACCCCTCTAAACTCAACAAATGGGGTTAGAAGTATGTGTTTCTCGTGTCTAGCTGGCATTTGTTTTTCGCCATAAGTTCCCTCTCAGATATTGCAAAACAGGGCGAGATAACGGAGAGAACAGCTTGTTTCCAATGCCAATAGCCATGCGTTGATGCGAGTGTGGGCGTGTTGGGGTAGGTGGCCTGATTGCAGGTGTACTGATTGCGGCTCTCAGAGAGCAGGGTCTTTATAGCGGTGTCACGAGCTCTGTGGAAGGTCGGTTAAGTGTCAGTAAAACATGGTCTCTAAACGCTAGCAGTGGAGTAACTCCTTTTATTTTTTGATTCAGATCGATATCTTAGGAAAAGAACACCTTTAAGAGTTGTCTCAAACTAAATAAAAAGCAGAATAACTGTGCTTGCGGAAATGTCCGTTTTTTTGTTTTTTTAAATAAATTTATTTATTTACTTACGGCTGTGTTGGGTCTTCATTGCTGCATGCGGGCTTTCTCTAGTTGTGGCGAGTGGGGGCTACTCTTCGTTGCGGTGTGCGTGCTTCTCATCATGGTGGCTTGTTTTTGTTGTGGAGCAGGGGCTCTAGGCGCACGGGCTTCAGTAGCTGTGGCTTGCAGACTAGAGCGCAGGCTCAGTAGTTGTGGTGCACGGGCTTAGTTGCTCCGCGGCACGTGGGATCTTACCAGCCCAGGGATCAAACCCATGTCTCCTGCATTGGCAGGCAGATTCTTAACCACTGCGCCACCGGGGGAGTCCCATTGTCAGTGTTTTTATCTAGGCCTGAAGGTTTCAAGTTGCTCAGTGCAGATTTTGCTCAGTTTTTCATGCTTCTTGCTGGAGTGTATGTGTTTTATGTGGTTGTTTTACACTGCAGTGTGATCCCCAGACAGGTGACAGTTAATCCAACACCGTAGTTAAGTCTATTTCAACAACATCCAATTAAAAACAGGCTGTCAGAGTGTGGCTGGCACATATAGAAGGGAAAGCTGATAATATCCAGTGTTGAAAACCAATTTTATGTGTGTGTATTAACATTTTTAGTTATAAATACCAATACCATGGAAGTTTGTTATACCTTTATGAGGTTAAATTTTATTTTACTCATTTTCATGAAATATTTGGTTGAGTAGTTAGATAATAAAGAAAAATTTTATTGTAGTTATGATCTTCTTTCCTGTTATATGAACAATGAAGAAGAATGAATTTGTCTATTACCATGTCAGTTTATTAAAATATTGGTCAGTGATATGGGATCTTCCTGTATTAAATGTGACATAATCCCATTACTCGTTTAAAATATGTGGTAGGCTGAATTGTGGTCCCCCAAAAGACTTATACCACATCCTAATCCTCAGAACCTGTGAATATTACCTTATACGGCAAAATAGTCAATATTACTTGATGTGATTAAGTCAAGGATCTTGAGAGGAAGAGCTTATCCTGGATCTCCGCGGGTCCCTAAATGCAGTCACCTGTATCCTGATAAGAGACAGGCTGGGGAGCTTTGAGGCAGACACAGAGGATGAGGTCATGTGAAGATGGAGGCAGAGATGGTTGTGATGTGGCCACACATTCAGGATGCCTGGGCGCGCCAGCCACCACTGAGAACTGAAAGAGGCAAGGGGAGGACTCGTCCCCAGAGCCTTTGACGGAGCGCAGTTCTGTCGACATGATGATTTGGGGTTTCTGGCCTCCACAGCTGCGAGAGAATAAATTTCTGTTATTTTAAGCCACCAACTTTATGGTGATTTGTTAGAGCAGCCACAGGACACTGACACAAGTGGGATATGAAGAAATCTTGTTTTTCACGTACAGACACAATTAATATGACTACAGTTGATGAAAGCTCGTATTACCACTCTGTGACTTACGGAAGAAAACAAAATCGGATACCTCTGTGTTCTTAGCGTGGGCTAGAATGCCTCTCGTTCAGCATTGTCAGCTGGTCCCCTGGGTGTGTCACCTTCCTGCCTGTAATTATGGAGGACGGTAAGGCCACAGAGGGTCCTTCTGGACAAGTAAACCTCTGGCAGGCCAGTGAACTTTGCCACATGTGTCGTTAGCACAGGCAAGGAGCAGTGATCTAGAGGGATGTGACTTTAACATGTGCTTCTGAATTAGGCCTCATGTGAGATGTTGGTAAATGTCCAGAATAAGTGTGCTTTGTTTAATCTGCATCTGCCCCTCCTCTTATATTTCCTCTCTGCACAGTTACTGTCCTCTCAGCTACCCAGGCCTGGAAACTTGGGGTCACGCTTGGCTTCTGTCATTTAGTCCACATTTAGTCCATTATCAAGTCCTGTGGATTCCATCTCCTAAATCTCTCTCCTCTCCGTTTAGTCCCCACAGCCTCTCACTGCCTTTAGGCTGTCATCACTTTTTGTCCGGGGCGCTGATGGAGAGCTCTTCTCCCCTCAGTCAGTCTGTGCACATCCCAGCCCCAGTGTACACGCAGCTCCCACCCTCACCTGCTGCAGCGGGGGCCTGGACACCCTGGTAGGAAACGTATGTTTTCTCTGGAAGGAAATGGGTATTTGCTGTGTTTGTTCATTTAGTTTTCATATATATTCATTATTCATGTATAAAACAAAAATTTATTGCACGCCTGCTGTGTCCCTGGCACTTCTAGGGGCTGGGATAGGGCACTGACAGAATAGTCATGTCCCCATGGAGCGCCCCTCTTTTGGAGCACTGTTAAGAAATAAACAGTACTTTGAATTATCACATTGATCTGTCTTCTTTATCATTCATGCCCCAAATGTATTAAAAATATATATATATATTTCCTGAACCATTCGAGAGTCATTTGCAAGCATCATATCCCCTTACCCATAAATACGTTAGTGTGCAGTTATAGCAACAAGGACTTTCTCCTTCGTAACCACAGTACATTTATCAAAATTAGGAAATGTAACATTGATTCAATACTATGATTTAATTTGTTTCGTAATCAAATTTTGGCAGTTGTTCCAGGAATGTCCTAAATCCCCACCCCCATCTGAGCTCCACCCCCACCTCATGCTCACCCTTCCTTCCCCTCACTCCACCCCCACCCCCACCCCACCTCCGGGCTGTTCTTGACAAGTGTAGGCCAGTGCTCCTCTAATCCTCGATTTGCATTTTCCTCTCATTTTCTTATGATTAGAGTCAGGGTGAGCATTTGTGGCAGGAGTACAGCAGACATGATGCTGTCACCGTCTCAGGCTCGACAGGAAACTTGCTGTACTTTTGTCCCATTATTGGTGATGCTAAGTTTGATCATTGATTAAGATGGTGTTGGCCACTTACTTGCTTTCTGACACCACAGGATATATGTACCAGGCTCATATTGTCCCTCCCCTCTTGAGACGTGGAGTTAGCCATGTCTCCAAGGAGCCCGGTTCTTTTTACTGGAGAGTGGTGTTTGGAAACCAGAACACAGGCTCTGGTGTGCTCACTGTTCTTGGCTCCCATTATTCTCCATGTATTTACTCAGTGGGTTAGTCCTACAGCACACTCAAGAAATATTAACATAATCCCACAAGTCAAAATAATATAAGAAGTTATATACTCAGAGTAGCGTCATCTCCCCACAGCCATTCCCATCTCCCTGCTGTAGGTGATGAATTTCATTCGTTTCAGGTTTATATTTCTTAGGTTTCTTTTTTAAAATAAGGAGATACATGTTTATCTTCTTCTTTCCTTTTCTTTTTTATACAAAAGGTGTTATACTACATATACTCCTTTCCTGGCTTTTTTCTACTTCCCAATGTATCCTGGAAATCACCCCATATCAGTTTCTAGGAAGCTTTCTCATTGTGTTTTAGAACTCTGTCGCACTCTACTATGTGAATGTACCATTGTTTTTTTCAGTCTCCTGCAGATGCCATTATGATTGTAATATTTTGCAATTACAAACAATACTGCATTGAATAACCTCGTTCAGATGTGTTTTGTATAGTTAAGGGTGTATCTTTAAGGTAAATTCGTAGTAATAGTATCACTGGGTCAAAAATAATCCATATATAAGGTTTTTGGGGTTATTGTCAGATCCCTCTGCCTAAGGATCGTGTACCATTTTACATTCCCACCAGCAATATGTAAAAGCACCTGATCTGCAGAGTACTCTGTGGTGCTTTTTTTTTTTTTTTTTTTTTTTGTTTGTTTGTTTTTGCGGTACGCGGGCCTCTCGCTGCCGCGGCCTCTCCCGCCGCGGAGCACAGGCTCCGGACGCGCAGGCTCAGCGGCCATGGCCCACGGGCCCAGCCGCTCCGCGGCACGCGGGATCCTCCCGGACCGGGGCACGAACCCGCGCCCCCCGTATCGGCAGGCAGACTCTCAACCACTGCGCCACCAGGGAGGCCCTGTGGTGCTTTTTAATGTATGCCAATGTGTGCAGTCTGCTAGGTGAGCAGTGTTCTCTCATTTTTATTATAAGTGAAGTTGCACATTTTTGAATATTTATGGGCCATTTCCTTGTCTTTAGCTGTGAATTGTCTTTTCAAATCTTTTGTCCATTTTTCTCATAGAATATTTTTTATTTCCATAATTTTCCATAACTTCATCGGTGATAGCCACTACACCCCATAAATTCCCAGCTGCCTCTGACTGCTGAATCCCTTCTAGCAGTGAGGATAAGATAACTCAGAGTCATCCTGGAGAGCAGAGCAGAGATTCCCTATGAGGAGCACATTGTCTTCATCTGGAAGGATGTTCCAGTTGGCAGTGTGATGGTGGCCTTTGATGAGGGCGGGGTCGTCCTGTGCCCAGAGAGGGTGGATGTCGGCAGGACACTTTCATAGAAGGAGTCAAACCTCCCAACTCTGTCCAGCCACCTGAGCCATCCAGCACTGCTTAATTCTGAGATTCTGTGTCTCTGGGATGAAGAACTGGGTGTGTGGGTGGGCGGGGGAGGGGGGGGGTCCATGGCTTAGTAGTGTCACTGAGAGCTTGTGTCCCGACCCCAGGTGCAGCTCTCACAGCACAAACTCACATCCTCTCCACAGCAGCCCTGGGAGCAGTTCCCAGTTTGCAGTTTAGGTAACATCCTTCTCACCCCATGTGGCTCTCCCCTCTTGTAATTGTGGCATGTTTATGCTTCACAAAATGAAGAGAAAAGGGACTCTACTCCTAGGTCTTCCTTCCTGAACCATTTGCATAATTCAGATTTCTCTGCAGTGAGTCAGTCTTCTGGAAAGTCTTCCTCCTGGGAAGATTGGAAAGAATGATTCTCTGTTAATGAGGCCACATGTCTCAGGCACTTGGCTGAATAGAAAGAATTAGATGTATACGAGGATAGGTGGTGAGCTCCCCAGCCTAGCCAGGGGATTCTGAGCCATGCTGATTTGGACCCTTAAATGTAACTTATTTTAAATCTTGCATGTGATTTATTTTAATGGGAGCCTTTAAAGTGGAGGCTGTGAGGGTGAAAATCATGTAGCTTATTGAATCTATCAGTTCTTATTAGAGCTGAAGGCCAGCTCTTGTTTTTTCAAGTCAGTAACAAGGAGTGCAACCTGTTTATCCAGGTCTTCCATAACTAAAATGCATCCCCGTGGGCAGCTCGTGGCGTGTTTCCATGGGGGCAACAGCTCTGTTTCCGCAGGTGAGGGGCCACCACAGGCGAGGGGCAACCACAGGCCAGACACCCCCAGCCCCGGCCCCCTGTGCCAGCACTTACTCCACTTGGTGGATGCTCATCTATGTGTCTCACACTGGATGTTGTTCTTTTTTGCACCTGTGAAGAATTGTGTAAAACGAGGGCCACAGCAAGCCACAGAATTGTCATTGGTTTAGAAAAGGGAAATGAAAAGAGTCTGCATGGCTTATGTTGATTATTTCTGACTGCTTCCTGTTCTGGAGTATTCATTCACTGGAATGAAGTGATAGCTTCACAGTGTAATGTTTAAGTTTAAAAATGTGAAACAAAGTGAGGTTAGCAGTAAATTCTGAACCTCAGAAATGGTGTGTTTGCACCATCTTCGGTGCCCCCAGCATCCATTGCAGCTGTTGCCCTGTGAGTGCCTGGTGGCCTCCACCTCACAGGCTGTGGCTGACTTCACATCACTTCCTGAGGCTTCCCATTCTATGGCGTTTGTTTCACTGCCCTGCAGCCCAGTGCCCAGAGCTTCAAGCTTCGGGCTCAGTAAATACTGGTTAAATTGAACAGACAGGGAGTCTAGGTCAGATTTACTATGTTTTCATTCTTCATTAGTCTATTGGTTGTAACCATTACATATTTGAAAGTTTTAATTTTATGGAAAATTGTAGGATTTTACTGACATATATTCGTTCACTTACGTATGTTTCATATTAAGTGGCTGTGCAGTATGTGTGAGTCAGTGTGTTCAGTGTTGGGAGAAATGCAAAGGAATAGGGAGTCAGGAGGAGGCACCAATTTGGAGGAGACAGCTCACGTGGAGTGTGCCGGAGCGGGCAGGGATGGGGGTGCTGGGAATGACAGGAAGGGAGTCAGGACTGGTTGCCTGTGTTTCAGAGACATCTGCAGAAAAGTACTCAGAATACTTTAGGAATGGGGGATTTAGGGGGCAGAGCATAAAAGGAGGACTCAGGGGTGAGGACCCTGTGTCGGGCTGGGAGGAGGAAATTGATTAGTTCGGATGCTCCTGTTTACAAGTAATATTAGTAACCATTCACATAGTAGGTGGTGTGTGCCAGGCACTATTCTAAGAATTTTTTTTTTTTTTGGCGGTACACGGGCCTCTCACTGTTATGGCTTCTCCCGTTGCGGAGTACAGGCTCCGGACGCGCAGGCTCAGCGGCCATGGCTCACGGGCCTAGCCGCTCCGCGGCATGTGGGATCTTCCCGCACCGGGGCACGAACGTGTGTCCCCTGTATTGGCAGGCGGACTCTCAACCACTGCGCCACCAGGGAAGCCCTAAGAACTTTTATGTATTAACTCATTTAATCTTCACAAAAACTGTGAGCTCCCTCTTTCCCCCACCCCCCGCCCTTCCATTTTACAGATGAAGTGGAGGCATGGAGAAGTTAAATAATCTGCCAAGATCACAAAGCTAGTATGAGCTGGGCTTCTCTCTGTCCCCAGAGTTCATCCTCTCAGCCTTTATACGTACTTTTTCTCTGGTTCGACAAATATAAGTTTATTGTGAAGTCTGAAGGTAAATGGTTCCAGGACTGGTTATGTATATGGTTTAGTATCGTCAGGATTCTGGAGGATTCTGTGTTTTCTTGACTTTGCTCTCATGATTACAAGATGGCTGTTGCAGCTCCAAACATCACATCCATGTAATTGTGTTCAAAGGGAGAAAGAAGGAGGAACAACCATTCTCTTTGTATGTGAGAACACTGTTTCAGATGCCTTCAAGCTGGCTTGCCCTCAGGTCTCCCTGCTCGGGCTTGATGCCCGGAAACATTCAGCCTTGTGTGGGAACAAAATTTGCCACCCCCAAATGTCTCTTTGGCAGGTGGATTATTTTAAACTGAAAACAATCGATGCCCAAAAGACTCAGGAAGAAACTTAGACCTTCCCCTGAACTTAAAGAATGGAGATAGAGGACCTGTTAGAGGAAGGGAGCCACCCCCATAGATAG